>NC_050079.1:27340709-28016542 GCF_009764565.3 Dermochelys coriacea | reverse complement strand
ACATATATATAGTCATACATACATTATATAGTTATACGGACTATAATTTCATGCCTCTTCTTTGTGATTTTTTTTTTTGAGGGCTTAATTGCTATGTCATGGTAATGCTTATCAGAAAGCACTGAAAAGCTTTAATTACTTTGTACTTTGGTTAGTTATGAATGCATGCAAAAATTAACTATTTCCCCAGAAGCAAATAAAGTCCACATTTATTATGTTACATAAAAGTTATGGAATAATTTAGAATAATTAAGCTAAAGGCTACCTTTTTCAGGGTTTCACTCGTTTAAATGGTGCATAAAATTAATCTCAGAAAATTATTTCTTATTAAGCACCCGTACTAGACAAAAGAAGCATCAGAAGGGTTTCTCCATCAGAGAATTTCAGGGTAGGAAAATGCATTTTATATAATAAGACCATAACTAAGTCCATGCAAAGTAATGGAAGCACAAAGTCATCTTAATTCCTCAAATTAGTCAAGTAGAAACAGAAAAAGACAGGTGGTGACCAGGGACAGATATAGAAAGGAAATCTAGATTGCATAAGGAAAGAGGTAAAGGAGAAGAAATAAAAAAAAAAAAGAATGTCAGGGAAGTGGAGACATGCAAAGGATTGGAAGAACGGGTAAGTAAAAAAACAGAAAAAAAATGAGCAGGTCCAGATTTTCAAAGTCAAATGTGTGCTCTAATACTCTAGCAAACCCTGAATATGCAAACTGGACATGTGCATGTGAAATTAATGGAGCCTAATTGGCAATGTGCATTTCCAAACATCAGATATGAACATGCAAATCCAGGATTTCTGTAGTCTAGTAGGCATATGTGTCTAAAATTTCATTTTTGGCACATGTGGCATAGATTTCTCATTGTATCAAGTTTTTTAATAACCATCTTCCAGTAAAATAAATAAAGATAAGCTGCTTTCTGAACCATGCTAGTTTCAAAAGGTTGACTGTGAAAGGGCTAAATCCTGCCTGCATCACTCCTGTGAGTCCACATACTGATGTCAATGGGAACTATTTGCAAGATTAAGACAAGTGTTATTTATTATTTCATATTACCCCAAATTATGCTAGGGACTTCATGGATAGACAGGTAGAGCCTCTACCCCACAATGATTATAGTCTACATGTAATGTGATAAATGAGAGTAAGACAAGGAGGGACCAGGGTAACAGAAGCACAAGCACTTGTTAGTTTAGGAATGTTCATGTTTTAGTGACTTTTGTTAAGGTTTCTTTTGTTCCTTCTTTTAATATAAAAATAAGAGAGTTATCCGTGAAAGGTAAAGATTGCCATTGACTCATTTTAGGCATCACACCTGCAGTGAGTTTTGAGGAGAGAGATGTAAAGCTCAGATGGTAGTAAAAGGTTCACAAACAGCTATCTCAAGCCTGGTCTACTCTAGGAACTTGCGTCAGTATAGCTGGGTGTCTGAGGTGTGAAAAATACACACCCCTGAGAGAACTGGCTAAACCAACCTCACCTCTGATGTAGACAGTGCTAGGTTGACAAAAGAATTCTTCTGGTGACTTAGCTACTGCCTCTTGGGAAGGTGGATTACCTCCTCCATTGGGTAAAGCTCTCCCATCAGTGTAGGTAGTGTCTACACCAGTGGTGGGCAACCTGCAGCCAATGGGCCGCATGCAGCCCATCAGGGTAATCTGATTGCCAGCCGCGAGACATTTTGCTGACGTTGACTGTCGACAGGCATGCCCTCCTTCCCTGAAGCTCCCAGTGGCTGTGGGAAGTGGCAGGCCATAGATGATGGACCAAAAACTCTCAGTACAATGGAGGTAACAGCTTTCTAGGACTAAGCTTTGTGGCTAGAACTCTCGGGAATATTCCATATGATTAGATCAGATGTAAAAATAGAATTCAATGCTAGATGTTCAAGTACTCAGCACCCACAACAAGAGTCACATTTTCAAAAGTGCTATTGTATTAATTAAGATGGAATAAATGGGTCCCAAATAACCCTGTAACTGTCCAACATTAAACAATTTTTACAAGGTTCATTGTGTGGTATCCAGAGATGTAACCTGCTTAGCACCATGACAAACACATCATTATACTTTTTTTTAAAAAAAAAAACATACTTTTATTAAAGAAATAGAAAAAGAAGGAAAAATAGTTAAAGCATCTGAAATGTGAAGTATTAAATAAGGCTTTCATTCCCGACATCCCTTGTTCCCTTCCCTGTTAGCTGGAGAGAGATTTTAGGGAAAAACAAAAAAAACAAACCTTGTTTGACCGTCTTTTAGCTGGTATTGAAGATGGTAATAACTATCCTTTCTGGGGAAGAGAGGAATTAATTGAAATGGGCTGGAGCCATTGTTGTTGCTGTTGTTAAAGTCTAATCTCCATTTCCTAGAAGACATAACAAGAGAACTAAACACGAGGGGAGAGAAAAGAACTGCAAGGATAGAGCTTCATTTTCTACCTCTGTTATTGACTTTCATTTGTAACTCACTGCTCCACACAGGCTTGGAACACTGTCTTACTAGCCACTTCAGAGACCTGGCAACTTGTACCAGCATTGTATTCTTGTACTCTTTCTGGTCACAGGTTCTCAGCAATGTTGCAAAATAGTCTTTGCCAGCTAAACCAGACTCTTATTAAACAGAAGGCAAAAAAGGAGAAAGTTAGGAAAGAACAGAAATAAGGGCGTGGACAGGACATGGAGGAAAGGGACATGTATATGTATGACACAGTCTCATATCCCAGGTGGCATTCAGCATTCAGAATGGCTGGTGGAGAGGTGATGTCATCTGGAACCCTCTCTCTGGCCAGACTAATCAAGGCATCTCTGAGGACCAGGACAACAAAGGCCCAATGGTGTCATGGTAGATCCCAGAGTTCCAAGGGATGGTGGGAGTGGGAGCCATGATAATAAATCTCGCTGTAGCAATTATTGGCAGATAGCTGCTTCTGATGCTGATAATTTTCCCTCAAACACTTGGCTTTTTAAGAACAGCAAAAATGATTTATGGTGAAATAGCCCATCTCCTCATTATTTTGTTTGCCAATTATGCCTAATTTCCAATACACCAATTTTGGTACATTGATTTCTGGTCCCACACCTTTTCTACTTGGGCAGGCAAGATTTTAACATAGTCCTGGAGTTTTATTTTGATTTAATTTA
Organism: Dermochelys coriacea; assembly: GCF_009764565.3. Taxonomy (NCBI): domain Eukaryota; kingdom Metazoa; phylum Chordata; order Testudines; family Dermochelyidae; genus Dermochelys; species Dermochelys coriacea. The sequence continues at coordinate 28,013,399 of NC_050079.1, read as the reverse complement.
GTCTTTCTGTCTCCCTTTTCCCATCAGTGTAGGCTATTGTAACATTTTAAAAACTTTCACTTTTCACAGTTGAGCTCACAATTAAGGTAGATCTGTGGCCCAAATATCAACACTATTTACATAGCAACCAGCAACTCCCACTGAGACACATAAGGCCAGATTTTCAAAAGAGTTCAAAATCCAAAACTGACCATTTACTTTAGTGCCTATATGGCAGCTGAGTTCTCTTAAAAATCAGGTCCCCAATGTGGTCCATAAAGGGGCATTTATAGTTACTACAGGTAGCTACATGTAGATATATGCTGAACAACTGATACTACTATGATTTTATCTAGTAAAGTTCATATGATCTATTTGCGTTTGTTTACAATAGCACATATTAAATGTTAACCCTGATTTCGCAAAGGAAAAGTGCCTTAAGTTACTGTATGTTCTCAGTTGTCAGAGTGATATCTTGACAGTACAGAAAACATCCTTCTTCTCAATAGGGTATTATTAATTAATATTGTGCTGTCTAATTAGATGTTTTTTCTTCTCATTTGAATTTTGATCTCTAAAGCTCACTGCCACATTGATAGCATGTGCTGTGTTCCAATAAAGCAGAACATCTGGCAGTCCACCAAGATAATATAATATAGGAAAGTAGACTTTCCCTGGGAGACTCAGCTAGTTTCATTGTGAATAGCAGAAGCTTTGTGACACAGAACATTTTAAACCAGATATTGGTTTATCATATCTTGAAAACATTCCAGGACTAGGGCTGCTCCAATTGAAGTCAATGACCAAGCTTCCACTGATCTCAATGGGAAAATTTGCCCCCCTGTTAACATAACCATTTTCTGGGATGCTCTAAAACAAAAAAAAATTGTATTTTAGACTCATAAATTTGGCTCTGATGAATCCAGATGGAAATGCTAAAGAAAACCACACCAGCTGTGCTGTGGTCAAGGTTTAGAAGACTTTTCTGTTTAAAGGGCCATTCTAAGGGCGCTAACATCCACATGTGGGGTTGGGATAGGTTTTAGAGGGTGAAGGAGTGGGAAGCTATAGATGGTGAGGGGTCGGGAGGCTGCAGTGAGGAAGGGGGATAAGCGGGAATGAATTCTAGGAGAGGAAATGGATAGAGGGGATCAGATCATGGGGAGGGATTGTGGAATTTGGGTGGATTAGGTGTGGGAGGTCTGTCAGCTCCACATGCTCCTCTCCTTCAGGTGTGCAAAGATCTGATGGGGCCCTTCTCCCCTAAGGGTGTCTGGGTACCTCTCCTGGACCTACACGTGATCTGGATCGGCAGGGGCAGGGAAGGAAAGGCATTTTTAAACATTTGAAAACCAGAAAATACAAAGTTAAATACACACCAAGCCAGAGTAGGGAGGATACTTGGGGGTGGGAGAGGTGAACTAAGTCAGCCAGGAGCATGGTTGGGAAGGCCTGGCCAAAGCAGGGGAAACGGTGGGCCGGTCTGAGCTCTGGCTCAGTGTACAGCTCAGGCATTTGTAACCAAAGTGTGCCATTCTCCAGTAAGCTTTTGCTTGTGATATGTGTACACAACTGCAGAGGTCACTAGATAGTTTATGAGCAACTTTTCATGTGGAAGGGGATGGTTAGTTGCAAATATTGGTGAGAGGACTATATGTTGGGCGGGGGAGTGGAGAAGGCAAGAGACTTGCATCAGTTTTCTCTCCTGCACTTATGTTGTTACCAAGCTACCAAGATTTTGGGACATAGGCCCTATCTATCTCCCTGTACTCTCAGCAACTCCACTCTCCAAACATTCCAGAACATGACCATTATCACCATTCTACTATAAGAAAGTGTACAGGAGGTGGGAGAACCACTTGGGGATCACAGAGCACTCTTTGCCCTTAGCTAACTAGAGTGGCACCTCAACTGCAAACCTATATGATAACTACAACAGTATAAACGAACACTTGCCCCTACAAAAAAAAAATCTTTGTTGGTTCAAAACTGGGAAACTCCCTGACAAAAATCTTCACCAACAAAAAGTTTAGGTTGCAGTATTTGATGTTCTTCCAGAACATTGAGTTTGGCAACACACATGCTTTTGAAAACTAGTAGATTGTTAAAGTAATTCAAACTTCAACTTTTGAAAACCGGGAACTACAAAATTAAAGGTACATGCCAACACAACCGTAACTGTGCTGTTTTTTGAGTGATGTACCAATACACCTATAACATGCATACTCACTTTCTGCTGAGGAAATAGGGCACATGACGACTGTAGGACATAGTCTAATGCCTTCACTGTGCCAAGGCAAACTGCATTTAGGTGAGCTGTATTGAACAGGAGCTACCTACACTCAAACCTTTAGCCTACTGCACAGAAACAAGATCATACCTTTGAAATTAAACAGCCCCTTTTACCCCATTACTCACAGAATGCAATCTAACAGTCCCAAACAGTAAACCCACAGGCAACTCTCATTATTGACAATCCTCCATGGCAAGAAGATCCCTGTGCACTGCTACTGATGCTTCCTAACTGAGCCCTGAAATAAAGCAAATTGGATCTCTCAAGATACACGTGTGAAAGGAGGTATGGAGAGTAGCTCAATGCCTCCCAGACCTCTTCAGATTACAGTCTCAACTCTGCCAAACTGCTTCTATTGATCTTTTGGCTATTCGAGCCCCGCAACAAATGCAGCTGGAGTGCATGAAGATAATTCCCAGTAGCTATTGCCAACTCCAGGGGGCACAGTTAAGGCTGTGTTGGCATGTACAATAACACTGTAGTTCCTAGCTTTTCAGAAATTTGATTTTTGCTAAATTTGACTTTCCAGAAGGGCATGAGCTATCACTGAAACTGAAGTTTTTCTGTTTGCTTTTTTTTTTTCCATCAGTGAATATGACAAAGAAGAGTTTCTTGGCTAGAACTCTCACGCAAATAGTCCCATTTAAACCAATTAAACTACTTATGTCAATAGGATGGACATGGTTTGGCTTCTTATCCAGGACCAGTAGATTTAACTGGGTGGACAGTAATGGGGATTTTCAATCTCAGTTGTTTTTTTTCCTTGTACAAGAGTGCATTCTCATGGCATTGGAATTAATCTTAAATAAAACTTGACAAGATTTCTGAGGATGAGATCTAGAGCACAAAAGTGCTATGCACTAAAGTAGCACAAGTTCTTTGGCAGAGAAATTGGCCAGTTCTGAAAATGCTGTTGTAAATATCCTTTTATATAAGCGCATTAATGAACAAATATTAGATTACCCTTTTGTGATATTTTCTGAGCTCTAATTTTTATTTAATTGAAACAATATTAGGAGTGCAGTAACATTTAGAAGAATGTCTGGTGTAAGGTCAAGTGCTGTTTATCCATAAGTACATATTTATCCAGCAAGCTAACATTAAGAGACAGTCATATTGACTGTTATCCAGATTATATATGTTACCTGTAGAGGTTGTGCTGTTTTTTATGATGCTTTAAAGAATATTGCAAAGAATTGTAGTGTAAATCTTTTTATGGTGTATTTTGCATTGTCACTATAGTTGTCTCAAAGGTCTTCAACCTTCAGAATTGACCAAATGACAAGTTGAAAATAATATTCCAGCATTTCTTCTTTCTGTTAACTATTTGATAATAAATGTTCCCATTATCCAATTTGTAGTACCCATAAGAATGTTTTCTTTTGATTATTCTCACTACTTCTGACTCTGGACCATGTGTTTAAAAAATAGTTTAAAGTATTTGAAACATACAGTGCTAATATTGCTGATCAGTTATAGTATAGAGTATGATGTCGATAGAATGTTTAATTCCAGTCTTCCATATAGAAATATAATCTTCCAGAATAAGATATAGAACATAATTATCTTGTGTCCCTCTCCCTGCAGTGGGAAAACTTAAATGTTTTCTTATTTTGAAAGTTTCTGTTAGTTGGAGCTGTATTTTTCATTATGCTTATAGGGAATACCTGTCAAGCCAGAAGAAATGCTTTAAGAGTTTCCACTGAATCTCCCATTAGATATCTAGATTTCCTTGTTTGACTCATGTATTATGGATTCTGTCAAGTGTGGAAAACATTGTTGGCACTTATATTTAATACTTGTTTGCACGACATCTCTTCCTAGAGATAATTGTATGAAATCATCAATATTAGAGCTAACAAAAGATTTATTAGACATCTTGTCTGCACCCTAACAGAGTAAGGTTGTTTTTCCAGTATGACTTCTAGTGTTACCCGGTGGTGGTCTTCTCCCTAAAATGTCCTCTAGTAGGTTTTCCAATGTAATCTATTGCATTTTATATCCCAACAGTGAGTTTCAGAGTCTAGGTCTATAGACTCAGACTCACAGGGCTTACACTAAAGCACTTAAAACTGATGTGGCTCTGGCTGGAGCTCGGTCTCTGAACCACCTCCTACCCAAGCTTCAGAGCCCAAGCTGACTTCTGCCTTTGCCTCTCAGCAGCTGAGTATATATTCCCCCTTCCCTCCCAATGAAAGCATCTGTTTGGAATATTAAAAGAGGAATCTCAATATTCTTTCATCCCCCTGATACCCCTGTACCTTCAAATACCGTCACAATGAAAGCTGATATAGTCATATATAGCTATAAAGTACATGTATATGGCACCTTTCATCTAGGAGTATCCTGAAACCCTCCAGGTGGGAAGACTACCACTTAAATCTTATTCTTATACTGTGACATTAGGTAAATAAGATCTCCTGCTTTACTCTCTCTGTACCAGCATTGTTTTTTGAACATCTTTCACATCCTGCTTATGCATTTCTTTCTAAATTAAGCAGTCCTAATCTTCTCCATCTTTCCTCTTTTGGAAATCTCTTCATGCCTTCTCATTTTATCACTTATCTTAGAAGCCCCTCAATTTTTGCTGTCTCTCAGGGTGACTACAACTAAAGACATAGGACCATACTCAATCGGTGTAAATTAGCATAACCCCATTAACTTCAGTGGAGCTATACCAACTTATCTAAACTGTGGATCTGGCTAGTATTCCAAGAGAGAGTATACCAGTGATTAATATAATGTCATTATCACATGTTAATGATGTAGCAAAAACACAGCTTTCAAAAGCCTTGTTAAATAGTAATAATATCATCCCTATTAAGACAAATTGTGTTTGCCAGAGATTTGGGAACCCTTTCAAAATGCTTGCTTTTATCTCATTTTGTCTCTTCAGTTATCTGTGAAATATTTTACTTTGCCATAATTCCATTAGCTGAAAGTCATCTTACTTTCAGACCATACTACTACAAGATCTGAGGTTCCCCTTTGAGACTCTCTGATAAATGATGCATGTGGAGGGGAGACTGTCACATACATTTCTCTGACTTTGGAGGATCTCTCTTTCTCAAAGATATATTTTAATTCAAACGAGATTGGTCTCCTGAGTAAAGTTTACATACTTCTAGTACTATGGAACTCTGTCATCTGCTGAAATGAGTTGTCACATTTTCTTTTCATGTATTTACCAATAGTTTGACTAGATATAGTTCTTCGTACACATACTGTACATATCTGTTTTTGACTGTACATTTATTAATGCTAAATGAGGTAGAGTGAAATGTATTTTTTTCTTTCTTACAAGAATCCTTCACCAGCGTTAAATACTTTTTAAAAATTGGTGCAATATGGAAAGAATCATCCATTTAAACTCCATGTAAGGCTGACACGAGTCCTACTTTTCTTTTTCCGTTAGAATCCTTCAAATCAAAGAAGCTACTTTTGTGTCTCTTTGAATTCATAACCATATTATTTTTGGTCATGAAATCCAAATGTTAAAACTTTCAGATTCTGCCTGATTCATGCAAGACAAGAAAAGTCATAGTTGAACTCTTAAGTGAGGTTTCTTGTTGATAAAACACTTAATAGTTTCCCTATCGGCAACTATTTTTTACTTTATTTTAAATAATCGCACAAATTGTTAACTTTTTTTGTTATAAAAATTAAACATTGACTTTTTTTTCTTTAATCAAGGGTACTATTATGAGCTGGGTGAAGCCTTGTTAAGGATTAGGTTAAAACCCAGTTGAGTTTGATAGGTGTGAACTCACCCATCAGTTACCATGATTGTACACATAAGCCCCACCTAAGACAAATGGGATGTGTGAACCCACCCAAGAGCCGTTGGGCTGAGTGTTGTTTTGGTCAGGTGTGTAAGGGAGTGTGAAATACTGAGGTCACGGACAAGAAGAGACAGTCAGAGGAAAAGATGCCAAAAAAAAGTCAAGCAAGAGCCTTAAGCACAGTGTGACCCTGGAAAAAGCTAGAAAGAGAGCTTGTGGCTTTGCTGGTGTTGGTTAATGAGGCTGGGGGGGGGGTGGTAAGCTAACAAAATGCTCCTTAGTTTCTTCTTCATTCAGAGACAGAAGACTTTGTACATTTTTTTGTAAATAAGAAAGATTGCATCAAAGAAATACCTATCACCAAATATTACTCCCAACTGGAACATCCCCAGTGTCCCACACTTTGACTAGCTGCTTGGGGCAAAAGTACTTCAATAGAAACTATCTTAATGAGTAGTTAAATCAGGTATCATGGAGGCAATCCTAATAAAGCTGGATTTAAATAAGGAAAATGAAACCAACAGCAGACAGTCCTGTGTCCTCCATCCTCCCACCCCTGCTCCCTAGGCTTGGAGTGAAGCTTTAACTAGTTTGCTGAAGAAGAGGTCACTGGAAGCTCAGTGGAAGAAAATTAAATTTCTGAGAACTTGGAAAGGCCTAATGCCTTGTGAGCTGTCTTACCTAAAGGTCCCAAGCCTTGACCAAAAGCAGAGCTCAATTAAAGTTACCTGGTATTGGTTTAAAATGTTCATTGCCTGATCTCTGACTTTGATCCTACAGCATCAAGCAACTGGAGTATTTTCAAATCACATTTTTTTTAAAATTCTCCTCTCCTTTTTAAATTCTCAGTTTAACTGATTTTATTAATGTGGAGTGGTGACCTTTTGCTATTTTAACCGTAAGAATTTCATCCCATCTTAATTTTATCCCCATATACAAATCTTCAATAAACAAGTTGAAGTGTGATGTCCCTGGTGTCACCCACAGCAATTGGACCTGCGATCTATAAAATTTATAAAAGCATGAGCTTCTGCTCTCTGAGCTGGAAGGGCCTCTTCACATAGCTGATAAGCAGTTGCAGACACATCATTCTCTATGGTCCAGCCACTAGAAGAAGGGGAAAAGGCACACTGTGTAGGCATAGGGCATACAAACAAATATCCCACTCTTCAATAGGGTACAATTGTGACCTACTTTCATGGTCCTGAGCAAAGGGAAATAAGGGATAGACAGATGGACACATGCACATTTGTTCAAATTTAGTGGACAACAGTGAAACTTTTCCATCATTCACACGAAGAAAAATAATTATTTTAAAGCTAATCCTGGTAAATTAAGAGCCTTTTACCAGTTCTTCCCAGGCTTCTCTATTTCACACTTTTCTTGATAGCCACTTGTACAAAATTGGAAGTTCAACAAATCACCTTGCATACTCAGTTAAAAAGTTAATGAAAACATGACATTTAATAGAAACCCATAATTATAATAATAATTTCCACCCCTTAGTTCCTGTTCCCAAACTGATGATTATAAGAAAAATACCTTTCTGCTTCATAACTCACTCTTTAATTCTAGTTTATTTAGACATATGATTCCCAAAGCAATAAAACATTACAATACAAACAGTAGATTTTGACACATTATTAGGACTGGGTGGCAGATGGAGAAAAAAGGTCATGAAGTTTTCTGTGTATGAAAAATCACGAGGGCTGGTCAACTTAGAAGAAAAATGCAAGATAAATGTGTCCCTCAATTTATATAATTTTCTTTGTGCCTTCTGGTAAAACACACATGATCACTCAATGCAACCTGCCTCCCTTCTGATTTAGATTTTGAATATGAGATTTTATATATCTATATATATATATATAATATATTTAAAGGTCATTTATCAATTCTAGTAGAATCTTGTTATATTATAGTCATTATTGATCTTTTTACACTGTAACTGTAATATATTGAGAGCAAGCATTCAATGTAAACATTGTCCTCTAGTGCTTCATCTGAATTGTCAACCTGTGATTGATTTTCAAAAAAACTCAGTATCTTGCTATGCATCCAAAACATGTCTTTAATTGCACTCCCAATTGGTAAGAACAATTACTACAATCACATGTGCAAATTGGGTTTTTAAAGCACTTATCAGTATTCTATTCTCTATATGCTATTGTCAAGGTTCCTTCCCCACTCTGAACTCTAGGTTACAGATGTGGGGACCTGCATGAAAACCCCCTAAGCTTATTTTTACCAACTTAGGTTAAAACTTCCCCAAGGTACAAACTATTTTACCTTTTGCCCCTGGACTTTGTTGCTGCCACCACCAAGCATCTAACAAATATATAACCGAGAAAGAGCCCGCTTGGAAACGTCTTTCTTCCCCCCCCAAAATCCTCCCCAAACCCTATACCCCCTTTCCTGGGGAAGGCTTGATAAAAATCCTCACCAATTTGCATAGGTGAACACAGACCCAAACCCTTGGATCTTAAGAACAATGAAAAAAAAAGCAATCAGGTTCTTAAAAGAAGAATTTTAATTGAAGAAAAAAAGGAAAAGGATCACCTCTGTAAAATCAAGATGGTAAATACCTTACAGTGTAATCAGATTCAAAACATAGAGAAACCCTCTAGGCAAAACCTTAAGTTACAAAAAGACACAAAAACAGGAATATCCATTCCATTCAGCACAGCTTATTTTATCAGCCATTTAAACAAAACAGAATCTAACGCATATCCTGCTAAATTACTTACTAAGTTCTAAGACTCCATTTCTTTTTTGTTCCCGGCAAAAGCATCACACAGACAGAGAGAACCTTTGTTTCTCCCCCCACTCCAGCTTTGAAAGTATCTTGTCTCCTCATTGGTCATTTTTGCCAGGTGCCAGCGAGGTTTTCCTAGCTTCTTAACCCTTTACAGGTGAAAGGGTTTTTCCTCTGGCCAGGAGGGATTTTAAAGGTGTTAACCCTTTCCTTTATATTTATGACAGCTATAGGCTCTACAAATGACTTAGACCTCCTGATAGATATCCGGAAGAGATACAGAACAAATTCTTTGCATGCACAAATGGCTTGTTCATGTTCCTTTCAATGTCAAATACTCCTCACCAAATTACACCTCTAATTTTTTTTTCTGAAAAGCATGAGCTCAACTTGTATGTGAAAACCAAAGTTTTCCTTATGATGGATATTCTTGCTCCTGTATGAACAGCACAGGCTGAGCCATTAATGGCTGAGCAGCTGTGTAAGAACTCTTTCTGAAAAGAAACTGATTTACATGGATGATTTAGTTGGCGATTGGTCCTGCTTTGAGCAGGGGGTTGGACTAGATGACCTCCTAAGGTCCCTTCCAACCCTGATACTCTATGATTCTATGAGTCTATATTTTAAACAATATAATGGATAGGTTTCAGAGTAGCAGCCGTGTTAGTCTGTATTCGCAAAAAGAAAAGGGGTACTTGTGGCACCTTAGAGACTAACAAATTTATTTGAGCATAAGCTTTCGTGAGCTACAGTTCACTTCATCGATGCATTCATCGAAATGCATCCGATGAAGTGAGCTGTAGCTCACGAAAGCTTATGCTCAAATAAATTTGTTAGTCTCTAAGCTTTCATGAGCTACAGCTCACTTCATCGGATGCATGAATGCATCGATGAAGTGAGCTGTCGCTCACAAAAGCTTATGCTCAAATAAATTTGTTAGTCTCTAAGGTGCCAAAAGTACTCCTTTTCTTTTTGCGAATATAATGGATAAGCTTCCTTAAGTGGACATACATCTTTAAGTAGGATATGGAATTGGGTTGTAACTGTTGCTGCTGGGTCCAGTGCTGTTTCCAGCATGCAGCTGAGGAAAAGGACTTCTGTCCTCCATAATGAGACCTTGAGTCATCTTTAGTCCCTGTGGTGCTTCTGCTTCTGTCTTTGGGGAATGAATATGTGCAGACCTGGCTCCGCCCAGTCATCTCTCTCTCACTCCTGTAGATCACTCTTACAGAACCTAAACATCTTCTTGCCTTGTGCAAATGGAGGTCTCATGGAGCGGGGTGGTGTAGAGTGCCCAGGGTGTGCAAACCGTGCACAGGCTTCAGCTGACCTGGCACCCCTGCACTGTGGAAGAACATGGGGCTATATTTGTCACTTAATCTCTCTCTTGCTGAATTAATTAATCCTATAAAGTTGAGAGAGGCCTGTTCGGCCATCCATTTCAAGCCCCTGCCAGTGCAGGAGTGATCTCTGTTGTACTCTCACTATCATTTTGTCCAGTCGAGTTTTAAATATCCAAAACTGTGAAGCTTCCTCCACATCCCTGGGGAGAATATTCCTTATGCTAGGAGATGTTAGTTAATTATTTCATCCATCCATCTGTTATAACACAGGTAGGTAGAGAGTTTTAAAAAAAGCTGAAATGGCATTCTATGGTGACATATCCAGGTCATTGCAATAATGCAGCCGATGTTCAGCTTAGTTATTTGATAGAACACACACATTGGGCCTGATTCTCCTTTATGTCAGAAGAACCTTCTAAGGGGAAATGTCTAGTTTAAAATTGAAGGGTTTCCTTGGAATTCTTCAGTGGCTGGGTTTGTTCCCTGGAGAAGAAGCCAGGGATTTCAACCTCAAAAACTTGTTCATATCTCCTGTTTGGATCTTGGACATTTACTGTTTTTTACAATGTTTGGAATTATTCTTTTTCTGAATGCTAGAACTCTTGCATTATAGTAATTTTTAAAATCAGGTGAAAATCTAATCCAGCTGGAGTCAGTGGGAGTTTTATCCAGTGGATCAGGATTTGGCTCTGAGAAAAAATAAAAACTGAAAAGAGGTCAAACCCAACAATTTAATGTAAAACATTGAAACAGACGTAGGAAACAAAAAAGTCTTCAGTCAGTTCTTGGCAGGAGGGTAGGAATGGGGGGGAAGAAAAATCAGCTAAAATTAGGTTTGAGAAAATCATAGCAATTAATTGTGGTCCTTATCCATTCTAGGGCCAGAAAAGACCATTCTTATCTGCCCTTCTGCATAACACAGGCCATAGACCTTCACTCAGTTGCAAATACTACTCTAATTTGCTCATGTAATATAGTGGTGCCATCTAATGCAAGACATTAAGTAAGCATATATGCATGTGCTTTATGCTCTAAACATTGCCATTAACTTTTTATGCTATATGGAAAACAGAACATCACAAATAACTGAATGGTGACACATGCCATCTGTGCCCAAATGTATTGCATCTGCAGAAATCTTGACTGAGCCAAAGTGGTTGACAGAGGATGGGGAATAGAAAACTTGACAGAATATCTTAAACAGATTGGAAGGTGACAAATCCTGGTCACCTTAACCATACAAATACAGTGAGTAAAATCTGGCCTACTTATAGTCATATGTGTGAATAACACATAGATCTAAAACCAAACCTTGGCTGTTAATAATAATTAATTAAAAAATAGCTAAGGCAGATGTTTTCCCAACATCAGTGTATTATAACCTTCAATTCATTGAGATACTTATTACATAAAAAACCTCTTTGCTGGAGATTTGTTTTGAAGTCAGCTACTTATCTGGTATCCACACCTCTTGCTGAAGCAAATCCTCAGTAAATAAGAAAAAAGTCAACAAAGGATTTACAGTGTTACACACACTTGCAGCATATATTACTTTCTTAGACTGTCAACAGATTCTAATATATATGACATGTTTGACAGTGAAGAATAGCTGTTAGGTACTTTGCTTGATTTGCATGTTTAAGGGAAATGTGAAATCACACTTCCACAGAGTGCATACATTAAGCAAAGTAATAAAGATATTCAAAATGGACCAATTGGTTCCCCAGAAATTCAGATTCTGGAAAACCTGCTTGCTACTTCATAACATTTTGCTGTTTGTAACTATGTTTGTAATATAGGTTTGCATTTTTATCAAATGTTGATATTTGGGTAGTACACTTTCTTTCTTACTGTATTTTTCTCTCTATTATCAAGCTGTGCACACATAATAGTATCTATAAAAAATAGCTTATTTCCCAAAATGACCAATTCAGTTACCTTATATAGCACATTTTGTTTGTTCTTACAATCTTAAGGGGATCTACATTACAACTACTATATATAATAAAATGTATGCATCTGTTGGTGTGTGGAATGGTCACTCAAGGGAAGGCCTGTCACTTTAGTCTGTATAGACTGGATAAGGAAATAGAAATTGTGTTGCAGGGGATAATTATGCAAAGTAAGGGGGAATGGATTAGATGATCTAGTAGTTCTTTCCCAGTTATAATTTCTATGAGTCTGCCTAGTTTACATATTATTTAAAGATTATCAAATAGATGATCATTTATCCTTTACATTATCATTGTTTATTTTAGTAAATGGCCTGCTTCATAGTAGTCCTTCAGATTATTTTGTATAACATTCTTATTTTGTTCTTTACAACTTCTACCCCCCACCTTTCATATAGAACCTTAATTTGTTTAAGGAAGATAAAGATTTGTGTGGGGCATGGAAGCAGAAATGTCTACCTCCAGTCAAACTGTAGAATAATGAAGTCACACTTCATAAAATGGGGGTCACCCTCCAATTTCTACATGTGTTGTGACAGGGCAAGGCTAGATGGCTATAGAAAAGTAGTCTTAGTGGGATCTGGGAAGTGGGCGGGCAAAGCCTACCCACTGCTAAAAGATCCCCCCCCAGCCTAAAAGGGGGATCCACAGGACCTAGATACCAAAAAATTCCGGGGGACAACTAATGAAATAACAGGGACAGGAGTGTGGTCAAAGGGTCAAACGAAGGGAACCGGACGGGGATACCAAACAGAGAACCCTGGACAGTGCCCACTGGTCCTCAAAGGCATCAAAGGAGTCAGAGGACACCGCCCAAAGGAACTCTGCCCAGATATGTGAAAGGACCGAGGATCGGAAATAGGACCCACAGTCACAGGAGACTCCATCGGCCAACCTCCTCACTCTGGTTTTATAGATGGCCATTTTAGCTAGGGCCAGGAGGAGGTTGACCAGGAGATCCCGTGACTTTGTGGGGCCAAGGAGAGGGAGTGCATAGATAAGAAGGTGGGGGAAAAGTGCAACCAAAAGCGTAATAAGATATTGGTGAGGAGCTGGAATAGGGGCTGCAGCCTGGCACGCTCCAAGGATATGTGTGCCAGGGTATTCCTCATGCCGCAAAAGGGGCAGGTGACTGGGATTGAGGTGAACCGCACCAAGTACACGCCTGTGCTCACGGCTCCGTGAAGGAGCTGCCAACTGACATCCCCGGCGGGTCTCGGGACTAAGGTGGAGTATAGGCTGGCTCACCAGGGCTCCTCACCCTCCAAAGGTGGCAGGAGGTCCCGCCATTTTGTATAGGGGCGGGACACGAGGGTGAGGGTGTGAAGGGTATGGAGCACGAGGGTGTATAGATGTTTTCTTGGCACGGTTTGAAAGCAGGCCAGCTGCATCTCATGCAACCGGCTTACAGTGAAGAGGTGAGGGGTCCACGGGGCAAAGGTCCAATTAAAAGGTCCGGTGGGCCTGGGTTAGGGAGTGGGCAGGGTATGCCCTTGTGCAGGACCCGGACGAGCTAAACCCGAGCAGCGGGCGGCAAAGCGGCCTTCACCTGCTGAAGTATGCACCGGGGAGTACAAGGTCTGGAAAGCCCCATGTGCTGATCGAAGGTTAGGGGATCCAGCCAGTCTCCCCGGTCATAGTCCAGGAGGTCTCCGACTCTTGTGACCTCTGCAAGGACCAAACTCTGGCGCACCGAGCGGGACTCCGCCACCTGCACACGGAGCTGGGGGTTGTGTAGCAGGGGCTCCGCGAGGAGATCTGCCCCCTCGGTGGCCGCCACGGGACCTGGTCGTTGTAAAGAGTTTCCAGGTCCGGAGGAGGTCCTGGTAGAAGACGGGCAGCCCGGAGAGGTCTCGCGGAAGACCTCTCGGATGGAGATAAAGGAGCTGCCAGTCGTATCGGAGCCCTCGGAACCGGCGCAAGAAGGCATGCGCCAGTATGCTCCACGCCGGTCTACCTGCACCATAAAGGAGCCTTTGCAGGGTACCTCTGCAGAGGCACCGGAGTAGTCCTGTCCATTTCCGGAGCCGCTCTATCACCCCGCCCTCTAAATTCTGCCAGTTCTCCGGCGGAGAGGGCTGCGTGGCAGAAAGATAAACGCCCAGATAGAGCAGCAGACCCGTGTTCCACCGGATAGCCTGAAGCGCGGGTGGGAGGGAGCTCGCCTGCCGCCAGTCCCCTACCACCAAGCCAGAGCTCTTGAACCAGTTGATCCGCGCAGAGGAGGCTGCTGAATAGATGGCCTGGCAAGCCTCCACTCGCACCAAGTCGCCCAGGTCCTGGACCACAAGGAGCACGTCATCAGCGTATGCCGACAGGACCAGCCGCAGATCCGGCTCCCGCAGCACCAACCCTGTCAACCTCCTTCAGAGGAGACAGAAGAAGGGCTCGATCGCCAGAGCATACAGCTAGCCTGAGAGGGGGCACCCCTGCCGTACTCCTCGCCCGAAGCTGACCGGTTCGGTCAGGGTCCAGTTGAGCCTTACCAGACGCTCTGCGGAAGCGTACAGCACCCGGAGAAAATTCACAAACCTGGGTCCAAATCCAAATGCCTGCAGAGTGCTCAGGAGATATCCGTGATCCACCCTGTCGAACGCCTTCTCCTGATCTAAGGACAGGAGGGCGAACGACAGACCATCCCTACACCCAAGTTCCAATATGTCCCGGACCAGATATAGGTTGTCGAAGATGCTGTGGCCCGGGACAGTGTAGGTCTGGTCTGGGTGGACCACGTCCGCCAGCACGGACCCTAGCCTCAGGGAGATGGCTTTTGCTACGATTTTGTAGTCCGTGCTGAGGAGCGAGACGGGACGCCAATTTCGTAAATCGCGGAGGTCCCCCTTCTTCGGCAATAAGGCGAGCACGGCTTGCCTGCACAAAAGAGGGAGGACCCCGCTCTGCAAAGACTCGGCCCAGACGGTGACTAGGTCTGGGCCCAGGACGTCCCAGAACACGCAGTAGAACTCCACGGTCAGCCCGTCCATGCCCGGAGATTTATTGGTGGGCATGCGACGGAGGGCTTCCGAGAACTCGGCCAGAGTGAGGGGCAGCTCTAGCCGGTCTCGGTCGCCCACGCTGACCGTCGGGAGCTCCTCCCACAGCACTCTGCAAGCGTTAGGATCGGTCGGCTCCGGGGAGAAAAGGCTTGCGTAGAAGGCTCTCGCCCTCTCGCACATCTCCACCGGATCCGTGAGGGGGGTGCCATCTTCTGCCAGTAGGCAGATGATACGTTTCTTAGCCCCCCTCTTTTTTTCCAGGGCGTAGAAGAAACGGGAGCCGCAATCCATCTCCCGAAGGAGACGGATGCGGGATCGAACAAAGGCACCCCGGGCCCGATGGTCCTTGAGGGTCCGGAGCTCCTCCCGCTTCTCCCGGCACGCTCCGCAGAGGGGTGGATCCTCGGGGCTGGCGGCCAGACGCCTCTCCAGCTCTAAGACCTCCCGTTCCAACTGCTCTATCGCTGCATCCCTCCGTCGGCTGGTGCCCCGGGTGTAGTCACGGCAGAAGAGCCGGGCGCGCACCTTCCCTACGTCCCACCACCGCCGTGCCGAGGGAAAGGCACGCCGCTGCCCTCGCCAGGCCAGCCAGAACTCCCGGAAGGACGCCACGAAGCCCGCATCCTCCAGCAAGCTGTTGTTAAAATGCCAATAGGCCGGCCCCGGCCTCTCCGCGCAGAGGGAGGCTGTCACGGTGGCTATGTGATGGTCAGAAAATGGGGCCGGCCGGATGTTGGAGGAGTGGGCTCGTGTAAGATGAAAGCGTGATAAATAAATGCGGTCCAACCGGCGGGCGATGGGCCTCCACCCGGACAAAGGTGAACGTGGAAGTGTCATCCGGGTGGTGGTCGCGCCAGACGTCCACCAGGGAGTGGTGTTCGACTATCTCCTGGAGGACGGCCACGGCGGCCGGGCTCTGCTCGGTTCCCGTGCGGTCCCGTTCCTCAAGGGTGATGTTAAAGTCCCCTCCCAGGACCAGGCCTTCCTGAGGATCCAAGGTGCCGAGGAAGGCGGATGCCTGCTGATAGAATTGCAGCCGCTCCGGGCTCGCTGCTGGGGCATAGATGTTGACGAGGTTGACTACGAGCCCCTCCATGTGGACCCGGAGGTGCAGCAGGCGACCCGGCACAGCCTCGGCGACCCCCAGCACCTCGGGCCGTAGGTCGGGGGAGAACAGGGTCGCCACTCCACCCGTATGAACTGTGAGGTGGCTAAAGTAGACCCTGTCCCCCCAATCCAGCCGCCAGCTGTCTTCGGCGGTCGGATCCGTATGGGTCTCCTGCAGGAAAACCACAGAGTACCTCCCCTCTCGAAGGAAGGAGAGCACCTGGGACCTGCGGAGACCCATCTTACAGCCACGGGTGTTCAATGTTGCAATGGTAAAGGGTGCCATGAGGAGGGCTGGGGGGGATCCTCGCCCGCAGGGATGCTCATGGCTCCCGGCGGGCCGCGCAGCAGTCCGTGACCCACCCCGTAGGTGAGTAAGGAGTCACGGAAGTGGCGGACCCGCTGGTAGGCCGCGACGCCCTGTCTCCCGGTCCTTTTCCCCTCCCCCATGAGGGCCCTTGCGGCCCGGAGGATTTGATTAAAGTCCCCCCATTGCTGGAGGGCAAGCTGGACTTTGTTGCGGGAGCCACGGACGTCTTCTAGGAACTCCCGCAACTCCTCTTGCAGCGCATGGGGGGCTGGGGTTATGGTCTGATTGCTCCCCGATGGGGCCCTTGGTACAGCCCCCTGGCCCAGCAAGACGGGCAGACAGGATGCGGACCCCCGACGGGGCTCTTGATGGGTTGACCTGAATGCTGGGGCGATAGGGGGCGGCGGAGGGAGAATAGCAGCCCCTGGTGGGTCGGGACGGGCAAACACAAAGGCCATTCCCTGGGAGTCATCTGTTGGAAAGGGGAAGGAGACTGTCCCAGGGGTGGCAATAATATCTCAGGAGGTGGGCGAAATAAGGGCAGGGGCAGGGGTAGAAGTGAGAGTCTGGGTCGGGAGAGGGCTCTCACTGATGCCGGGCGCAAGCTCTCTGGTGGATTTGGCAGTCACGGCATCAGGAGGTGGACTTTCTTCTGTAGGGTCCTCTCTCGGAAAGGAGGTCGAATGCTCCTCACCAGCGAGGGATGCCCCTGGTGGCTCAGGTTCCAGCCACGTGGCACTGGCCGTCGCCTCAACTGGCTCGGCGGCTCTCAGCGGTGTGCCCTCTGCAGCCGGGTTGATGGAGGAGTCCAGGGGCTCCTCGGAGGTGGGAGCAGAAGCAACGGTTAGGGGGAGGGAGTATGGGGAAAGGGGGGCTGGAAAGAAGTTGCCCAGATCGAGGCCCGCTGGCATAGGATCGTCCTCCCCTTGGGTGACTGGGGTCAGACCCAGGGCCTCGATCTCCTCATATATAGAGGGGAAATTGTTTTCCGCTACCCCGGGATTCTCCCCGCCGGCACCTGACGCGATGGTTACTTCGGGGCACACTGGGGTTTCAAATGGTGCCTCGGGGGTCTTGGAGGGGAGGGACTCCCGTGGAGGGGAGATGCCGCCTTCCAGTGCTGCCACGTCTTCCCCAGCCGGCTCTGGTGGGTGGAACACACCCGTGGGTAGAGCGGAAGGCTCGGCATCGGTGCCCCCCTTCCTGGTCTTCCGGGGGGCCTCCGCGTCACATGGGAGGAGCGGAGCTCGAGCCTTCCGCTTGCCCCGCTTCCCCTTGACTAGGGCCCAGCCCTCCATGGCATCATCCGGGGGCTGGCTAGCAGGGGTTGTGTCAGGGGGCAGAGGCGATGGCTCAGGGACTCGAGGGGGTAACGGTGGGGCAGCACAAGGGAGGGAAGATTCCCCTTGGGGCGGGCCCTCTCCCATGCTTGGCGCTGTCCCTGCCGCACCCTCCTCCACAGGCCCCGCCAGATTGCAAGCAGCGGTGGCGGGGTTCTCCCGCTCGTCTGGGCATAGTGGGGGAGGTGCCCCTTGGGCCTGAGCGGGAGCAATGGTGGACTGGGAAGGAGGAGGGGCAGTTTCGGGTGCCGGGCAGCCAGGGGCGTCGGCGATGACGGGGCCGGTGTCCTGCCGGGGCTCGGGTGTCCTGGATGCCCCTCCTTCCCGGGCCAGGGGGCAGTCCCTCCGGACGTGCCCCATCGCCCGGCAGAGGTAGCACCGGACCTCCCCCGTGGAATAATGCACCCTGTAATGGGTCCCCTGGTAGGGGACTAGGAAGGACCCCTCCAGTGCCTCTCCGTCGCGCGCCGCCGGCGGCAGTTGAAGCTGCACTTGTCGGTGGAAGGAGAGGACGTGACGGAGGGCGGGGTCTTTGCAGCCCAACGGGAGAGGGCTGATGACAGAGATGGGCTTTCCCAAGGTAGAAAGGGTGGGTAACAGGGCGGCATTGGGCAGAAAGGGAGGGACGGAGGTCAGGACCAGGCGGACGCCCAGGTCCTCTAGCAGCTCTAAGGGGACGAACACGCCCCCCACTGCCAGGCCCTTCTCCATCGCCTCCTGGGCGGCGGCCTCCGATGCTAGGAAGAAGACGACCTTGCCATACATTTTGGAGGCCGCCACAATGGCCATGGGCCCCACCACCCTTGCCAACGCCCGCACATAGGTTTCCACGTGGGGTGAGGCGGGCACCAGGAGGCAACGGACGCCGTGCTTCCTGGTCATGGTGGGAAAGGGGCCCCGGCCGCTATAGATGGTAGCGGAGGCGGTGGGCTGGAGAAATGAGGTAGCGGCAGGCGGGGGGGCTGCCGCCACCTGGGCGTATGCTCTGGGGGCCGGGGGAGGGACACCTGCAGAGCTGGTGGAGGGAACAGCGGGGAGGGGCGCCCCAGCTGGAGATGGGGCCGGGGCATCGGGGACAGCCCCTGCCATGGAGGGCCTGGTCTTTTTAGCGGGGCCCTTCCCCTTCTTCTTCCCCTGGCCCTTCCCGCCGGCTGGGAGGACTCCCCGCAAATCTGAGGGGGTGATAGACGTGGCAGCAGTGGAGGTCACCCCGGTGCCCGTCGCTGCTGGTGCCCCAGCGGGGGTGATGGCAGATGGTTTGGCAGCAGAGGTAGAAGCTTGGGGGGGTGACAGAGGGGCAGGCGGGGGAGGGGGAGCTCGGGCTACTGGAGAGGTCTCACCCGTCTCATCCCCCGCCATCATGAGCAAGGAGGAAAGGGGGACACCAAAAGGAGGAGGGGAGAGGGGAAGCAGGTCGACCACTCCTCCCCGCTAGGCTGCAGGCAGGGGAGGAGGGCACCAAAAGGGGGGGCTGGACAGGGGGCAATCAGGGGTTGGGGTCAGTCACCGACACAAGGTGTAAATTCCGGCTCCTCTTGGTGCACTACGGGGGGGGGGATTCAACAACATTGAGGGTGCAGTGAAGAGGGTTGCAACTAAAAAGGGGAATTGCACAAGCGCATGGGAGGGGGCATGGGCACACGGAGCGAGGGGCTAAGCGGTCTGGGGGTAGGACAGGGAAACCAAGGGGCTAGCTTCAGAGGCTGGGGCGGGGCAAACAAACAAAGGCTGCAGAAGGAAATGGGCGGGGCAGGCAAACAAACTGAAGCTAGTAAGGGGGGCTGGAGCAAAAGAGGAGGCAAAGCAAGTGGCAAATGGGGCAGGTAGTAAAGGGCAAAGCTGGGGGGTAGGCAGTCCAGGGGGGGCACATGTGCCCATGTGCACTTGCACAAGTCTTTTTTAGCTGGCTGCTGCTTCTGGCCCAAAGGGTGGAAATAGGGCGTGGCAAGCCAAGCAAGCAGCTGAGTCCAGAGGCAGGAGCTGAGGCAGATGGTATACAGCCAGTGGGGGTGGTGGAGGGGGCAGCGGTGGTAATAGTGGTGGGGGTTGGGGGGGACACACAGATGGATCGGGGGGTAGCTCCACGCCACACCCCCCGTGTCCCTACAAACACAGTCAAAACCCCCACCACAAGAGCACAGTTTGAAAATTACTCAGTCTTAGGGCCCCCTCCACGGTGGTCTGCAAAGTCTCTAGGTGCTGCCCCACTGGCAGATGATCCTCTTCTTCTCCTCCTCGGGCTTCAGCAGCTCCAGGCAGCAGACTTCACAGCAGCAGCAGCTCCAGGAACTCCAGGTGGTGATCCAGGCAGGCAGAGAGGACCCCTCTCAGGTGGTGGTGGTGGTGATATCCACAACAGCAGTGGCTGGGGTCCCTCACTCCTCCTCTCTGGGGAGTGGGCTAGCAGCCCCCTCCCCACCCCAGGGCTGCAGTTGGAGCAGTGGCAGCACCCAAGAGTGGGGGGGTCCAGCAGCCAAGTAGCAGAGAATGGGGGGTGTCTGGCCCAGCCAGGGGAGCAGCTGGAGCAACAGGGAGAGCTTAGGGCCTAGTAGCAGCAGGAGTAGCAGCTTCCCACCTTCCTCCAAGCTAGAAGGCTATGGGAGAGCAGTGGGAGGGAGAGAGAGAGATTCGCTCCAGGCTAATCCTTGGCACCAGGTTAAGTGAAATGGAAGCTGCTCCAGCTCTATGAACACACCTGGGGCCAATTATGAACTTTCCAGAAGGCAGGGAGAAGGCTTGGTTGATTGGGACACCTGAAGCCAATCAGCGGCTGGCTGAAACTGGTTAAAATCCTCCCAGTTAGTCAGGTGGGTGCATATGCCAGGAGCTGTGGCAGGAAGTTGTGCAGTTGGAGAGGCTGAGTAGTACACACCATATCAGGCACAAGGAAGGAGGCTCTGAGGTAAGGATGAAGTGGAGCTTGAGGAAGTGAGGGCTGCTGTGGGGAGAAGTAGCCTAGGGAATTGTACATGTCATGTTTCTAAAAGGTCAGCTACTATAGCTGATACTATTAGGGTCCCTGGGCTGGAGCCCGGAGTAGAAGGTGAGCCCGAGCTCCCCCTCCCTTTGCCCTCTGATTAATCACTGAGACTGGGAGGCAACAGAGACTGTGCAAGGAAGGATAACTTTTCCTTATCTCCCTCACTAGCTTATGATGAAAATGGCTCAGTAGACTGTGACCCTGGTCTCTAGAGAAAGAAGGGTTATGTTGAGGGTCACAGTGAGCCTCTGAGGCTAGCGAAATCTGCCAGGAAACGCGGTACCCATGGAGGCAAGGACAGAGCTTTTTCACACTGTTTAACATTGAAGTTTGAGTTTTAATTGCAATATAGCAAATACTTATTTTAGTTGCTTTGATTTACCTATACTAATAAATACCATTAGTTGGGTTTTTTAAAATGTTTTGTGGTTGCTCCATAATTGGCATATAAGCAATACATAAATTGCCATCTGCCCATTTGTTGAGTGTTGTTTTGAGTTAGAGTTGCAAACTGGAATAGTGGAGGATTCCAGCTGTTTTTTGTTTCTTTTTATTTATGGTTTCAGTCAGTTTCAAGTACTAATTATCATTCATGCCATCATCTTAGAAATTTGCAAGAATATGTAGGGCCAAATTCAGCAGTGATATAAATAGTGGCATAAATTATTTTAAAGGGCCAGATTTTGATCTGTCACTCCAGTATAAATCCAGTGTAACTGCAGTGGATTCCTTAGAGTCACTCCAGATTTATGCTTGTGTAAATGAGATCAGAGTATGAACTCATGCAAATTGTTCAGGAACTAAGAGTAAGTGCCTGGAAGAACATATAAAGTCATAAGTTTTCAGATGAACTGACAATTGTGGGAGTGGTAATAAGAAAGAGGACAAATCACTGATACAGAGTGACCTGGATCATGTGTTAAGCTAGGCAAAAGCAAACAATGTACATTTTAATACTGCCAAATGTAAAGTTATATCTAAAGGATCAAAGAATGTAGGGCATATTTAAAGGATTGGGAACACTACCCTGCAAAGCAGTGATTCTGAAAAAGGGGTGGAGGGTCATCATGGACAATCAGATGAACTCTTCGGCCAAGTCTACACTAAAAAGTTAAGTGAACCCAGCAACATTGCTCAGGGGTGTGAAAAATCCACACACTTTAGCAACATAGTTGTCAGCCTAACCCCCAGTATAGACAGCAGTAGCTTGACAGAAAAATTATTCTATTGACCCATCTATTACCTCTCTGGGAGGTGGATTAACCACAGTTCTGGGAGAACCCTGCACCGTAGTGAGTGTCTATGCTGAAGAGCTGCAGCAGTGCAGCTGCAGTTGTGCCACTGTACCAGTTTAAGAGTAGACATAGCCTGAGTGTGACACTGTGGCCAAAGAGCTAGTGCAGTTCTTGGATGTGTATACAGGGGAATCTCAAATAGGACCAGGGGGGCTATATTACCTCAATATTTGGCATGGTGTGTTTGATACTGTGTCCAATTCTGGTGTCCACAGTTCAAGAAGAATGTTGATACATTGGAGAGGGTTCAGAAACTAGATTAAGGAGCTCAATCTATGTAGTTTAAAAAAAGAGGTTAAAGGCATCTTGATCTCAGTTTGTAAATACCTACATGGTGAATAAAAAATAACTGATTCTTCTGTCTAACAGACAAAGGTATAATAAGCTCTAATGGCTGGAAGTTGAAGCTAGACAAATTCAAACTGGAAATAAGGCACACATTTTTAACAGAGTAGACAACTTTTAACAATGTTGTCAAACGACTTAACAAAGGCTGTGATGGATTTTTCATCAATGGCCATTTTTAAATCAAGATTGGATTTTTTGTTCTAAAAGCTGTGCTCTAGTTCAAACAGGAATCAATTCAGGGCTATGGTCTGTGTTATGCAGGAGATGAGACTAGATGATCACAGTGGACCCCTCTGGCCTTGTGACTATGACTTATGAAGTGGCAAAGTAATATCACTTGTACTAATTTGGCATTCTTTGTGCAAAAAAGTGTGACCCCAATTTGGTATTCTGTCAGGTTTATATTCAGATAATGGTGTTAATGGATACAATTCCCATGGAAGTTAATCAGAGTTTGTGGTGGTTTATACCAGGAGTGAATTTAGCCTTAAAGATGCTTCAGAAGTTAAAATGGGAGAGTTGTTTGTTTGTTTGTTTGTTTGTTTGTTTGTTGTTTTTAAATCTACATTCACTAATTTTCTATTCTTGCTACATTTCTCTACTTTTGTCCCTTTGCTATGTATGTGCGACACTATGTTCTAAATTCTGCTTTCATTAGAATATATATGGATTTCAGAGTAGCAGCCATGTTAGTCTGTATTCGCAAAAAGAAAAGGAGTACTTGTGGCACCTTAGAGACTAACAAATTTATTTGAGCTTAAGCTTTCGTGAACTACAGCTCACTTCATTGGATGCATTCAGTGGAGTAACTCCTTTCACTTAATATTCTCCACCTATACCCTGGTGAAAATGGAAGAAAAAATTAAACCACTGAAAGTCAGTCTGATGTAAGTGACACTGTTTTGCCATTTACATCCACTTATTGACTGATTTTTTACTTGATTGAGCTGATTCTCCTCTCTTTTATACTGGTGTGTCTCCATTGATGTCAGTGGAGTGGATCCTGGCTTATGCTGGTCAATGATGTGAGATGAATCAGGCCCAGTGTTTTACACACAAAGCAGAGAAACATTTACCTTACTCTAAAATTTGGACCAAAAGCTTCCATGGGAGTTGCACCATGTGACAGGACAGATAGGCCCCATATAGGCAATGAGTGGATTAAAGATAGCCTGTGGACCCAGTTGACTCCACCCTGCTACACCTGCCACCAATGTAAGGCCTGGAGAGGGGAATTAGAAGGAAGAGACC
Source organism: Dermochelys coriacea (assembly GCF_009764565.3). Classification (NCBI taxonomy): domain Eukaryota; kingdom Metazoa; phylum Chordata; order Testudines; family Dermochelyidae; genus Dermochelys; species Dermochelys coriacea. The sequence continues at coordinate 27,989,668 of NC_050079.1, read as the reverse complement.
TAGTCCAGTTCAGGGTTGACCAGGAAAGAGAGTAGAGCTCTGCTAGTTCCTGAACGAGGGAAGTCTGGTTCTACCAAAGAGCATAAAACAGCTTGCCACCTAGACGACCACTTGGTAGATAGGACGACTAGGCCCAGGAAGACAGATGAGAAGGGACTAGCCACATGAAGATGAGCGTGGAGCGGAAGAGTGTGGACTGACTGGTCCTGATTTTTAGATCACTGATTTCCTTTAGGTTTTGGACTGTAACATGCCAGCAGAAGTTGTACTCCAGTAGTGCCTTAGTTGGAGGGCTATAGCCCTTCAGTACTGGATCTGTGAGGGGCAACACCCAACCGTTTGCTGACCCAAAGTGGGGAAGTCAGCGTAGACAACCAATTATATACAGTCTTAACACAGATTTCATTTGGATTAAATCTGCCTTAAATTTTACTCCATATTCCTGCTAAAAATACTTGCATTTCCACATCAGTGGCTAGTCTGTTTTCACAACAAGATCAAGGGAAATGGGTGCTTAATTTGCCTTCTAAATCAATCAATAGCTCATGTCAATTACTGACTGCCTGCAAGTGAGCAGGGGTTAAGTCACACAGCACCTTGTTGGAAAGAGGTCTCTAGCTCCTATTTTTCCATGTCTAAGCTCTTTTTAAATATGGTTTAGTTTTGCTATTGGCAATATTGATACTTGCCTTCATCTTTTTTGAGCCAGTAACAAACTCCCTTGTCCTCTTGCTATCTTGCACTAGCCACTAAGCCTATTGCATCTTTTGGATTTTTTACAGGTCGTTACTGATTATATTTTTTTTTCTCTGAACAATTTTTGAGTGTGCATAACGTATGAAATTCTGATCTTTTTTTTGTTTTGCTTTTACTGTGACATTTCATAAAGCATAACCCCGAGCTTCCCGACAGCTCTGCACATATGTCCCTCAAAAGAACATTTCCAAATTCATTCTCTGTGTAGTTCCAGTGAACCAAAGAGCTTTATTTTTTACTTACCATTGATGTTTAGCTATGGGATATGTATGATTTTATGCCTGAACTATATATGTCAAAAAATGCAAGTTTTGCCCCCCCAGTTTTTGATGACTCAGTGGGCTCTGAATACAGAACTGAAGGAGCAGACCTGCTTCATGTCATGTTTTCTCATTATTTATGGGGGACGATTTTCCTCCACTGCATGAGCCAGGGGCTACTTTGACCTATGATGCCACCTGGCTACAGTTTCCCAGGTGATCGTCAGCCATTTGGGCATTATTCAAGCACATTGCAGTCCAGCCACACTCTCTTCCTGCAAATCCTTGCCGCCAAAATGCCTCCTTCCCTGGGCTTGGGACAGTTAGGTCCTGGGTACAGTAACTAGTTTAACTAGTTGTTAAATAACTAGTTGTTTGAGACGCCTCCACACTGGGGACAATCCCCAGCTGGTGTGATATCAGGATTTTCTACTTCATTTGCATTACAGGGACTTTGCTACACAGGTTTGCTGCACAGCTCAGCCAGTTACCCACACGTAGGTACAACAATCTTCCTCATTTGTACAATTCATGGGCTTTGTGTGTACTTAAAAACAGCACCACCCTATGCAAAACACACTGTATGTGCTAAAGGCATTTCTCTATTTGTACTCTCAACCATCTTCCTGTAGACAAATTAATGAAAACATGTAAATGTAAATTTAGACTGGGGGCAATGGAGGTTGGATCTTTTTTTAGGGAAGAAGGAGTTTTAAAATTTTCTTCAAATGCTAAAGAAAATCACTTTCAAGGAGACACTAATTTCAGGAAGCTTTCACACTGATAGGTGGACGTTGTGTTTGGAAAGTTATGAGCAATTGAAAACAAAAAGTAAGAATGGAAACTTCTATGCCACCTTAGCTACATGGGATTGCAGCATTTCAACTTTTCAAATTAAACAAGAGGTGAAGTTTACATAGGGAGGGCTTATCTAAACTGGAATTTGACCAGGACATCATCTTTATTTTTTGCAAAAAGTACCATGGGGCCTTCTCATGAACCTTGGCTTTGCTCTTGCTTCTGTGCATTTTACAGGGGAGTAACCCCATGGACTCCATCTGAGCTACCTTACCTCCAGCAGGGTAAATCAGAATTAATCTTGATGAGTGCTCAGGACCAGGCCTGAGTCTCATCTCACTGACTGCTTTTTAGACCATCAGTGTAACTTCACTGACCTCTGTAGAGTTATTCCTGATTTTCCCTAGTGTAAGACTGATCATAACCTACTCTTGTATCCTCATTAGCAGGGAGCCCCTTAGCATTGGAAAATACCTTGGAATTCTTCCAGGAAAAGCACTATAAAAGTTAGTTATATTGTGATTGTATTGTTTATCAATACTGAGTTAATCAAGGTTTCAGAGTAGCAGCCGTGTTAGTCTGTATTCGCAAAAAGAAGAGGAGTACTTGTGGCACCTTAGAGACTAACAAATTTATTAGAGCATAAGCCAAATGCATCCGATGAAGTGAGCTGTAGCTCACGAAAGCTTATGCTCTAATAAATTTGTTAGTCTCTAAGGTGCCACAAGTACTCCTTTTCTTTTTGCGAATACAGACTAACACGGCTGCTACTCTGAAACCTGTCATTATGCAAGGCACTGAATTTAGCCGTATAGAGTGGAAATCTGTCAACTTCATGAAAAAACTCGCACAGATACAGACAGACATCATCTTCCTCTCCAAATGCAAACAGATGGACATCATACCGAAAGGACTGAAGGTAAAAAATCCATTACAATCTACATACCACACAGACTATGCTGACAGCTTGTGCCACACACTCTCAAAGAAACTGCGGAACCACCTGACCAACCTCCTCTACAGCAAACAGGGAAAGATTAAGAATGAGCTCTCAAAACTGGATACTCTCATAAAGAACCAACCTTCCACACAAACTTCCTCGTGGCTGGACTTTACAAAAACTAGACAAGCCATTTACAAAACACACTTTGCTTCTCTACAAAAGAAAAAGGACACTAAGCTATCTAAACTACTATATGCCACAAGGGGCCACAACAATGGTTCCCGTAACCCACCCAGCAATATTGTTAATCTATCCAACTATACTCTTAGCCCAGCAGAAGAATCTGTCCTATCTCGGGGCCTCTCCTTTTGCCCCTCCACCCCCACGAACATGATACAGTTCTGTGGTGACCTAGAATCCTATTTTCGACGTCTCAGACTCAAGGAATATTTCCAACACACCTCTGACCAACATATTAACCCACAGAGACCTTCCTGCCAACACTACAAAAAGAAGGATTCTGGGTGGACTCCTCCTGAAGGCCGAAACAGCAGCCTGGATTTCTACATAGAGTGCTTCCGCCGACGTGCACGAGCTGAAATTGTGGAAAAGCAGCATCGCTTACCCCATAACCTCAGCCATGCAGAACACAGTGCCATCCACAGCCTCAGAAACAACTCTGACATCATAATCAAAAAGGCTGACAAAGGAGGTGCTGTTGTCATCATGAATAGGTCGGAGTATGAACAAGAGGCTACTAGGCAGCTCTCTAACACCACTTTCTACAAGCCATTACCCTCTGATCCCACTGAGAGTTACCAAAAGAAACTACAGCATTTGCTCAAGAAACTCCCTGAAAAAGCACAAGAACAAATCCGCACAGACACACCCCTGGAGCCCCGACCTGGGGTATTCTATCTGCTACCCAAGATCCATAAACCTGGAAATCCTGGACGCCCCATCATCTCAGGCATTGGCACCCTGACAGCAGGATTGTCTGGCTATGTAGATTCCCTCCTCAGGCCCTTCATTACCAGCACTCCCAGCTATCTTCGAGACACCACTGACTTCCTGAGGAAACTACAGTCCATTGATGATCTTCCTAAAAACACCATCCTAGCCACTATGGATGTAGAAGCCCTCTACACCAACATTCCACACAAAGATGGACTACAAGCAGTCAGGAACAGTATCCCCGATACTGTCACGGCTAACCTGGTGGCTGAACTTTGTGACTTTGTCCTCACCCATAACTATTTCACATTTGGGGACAATGTATAGCTTCAAATCAGCGGCACTGCGATGGGTACCCGCATGGCCCCACAGTATGCCAACATTTTTATGGCTGACTTAGAACAACGTTTCCTCAGCTCTCATCCCCTAATGCCCCTACTCTACTTGCGCTACATTGATGACATCTTCATCATCTGGACCCATGGAAAAGAAGCTCTTGCGGAATTCCACCATGATTTCAACAATTTCCATCCCACCATCAACCTCAGCCTGGACAGTCCACACAAGAGATCCACTTCCTGGACACTACGGTGCTAATAAGCAATGGTCACATAATCACCACCCTATATCAGAAACCTACTGACCGCTATTCCTACCTACATGCCTCTAGCTTTCATCCAGATCATACCACTCGATCCATTGTCTACAGCCAAGCGCTACGATATAACCGCATTTGCTCCAACCCCTCAGACAGAGACAAACACCTACAAGATCTCTATCATGCATTCCTACAACTACAATACCCACCTGCTGAAGTGAAGAAACAGATTGACAGAGCCAGAAGAGTACCCAGAAGTCACCTACTACAGGACAGGCCCAACAAAGAAAACAACAGAACGCCACTAGCCATCACGTTCAGCCCCCAACTAAAACCTCTCCAACGCATCATCAAGGATCTACAACCTATCCTGAAGGACGACCCATCACTCTCACAGATCTTGGGAGACAGACCAGTCCTTGCTTACAGACAGCCCCCCAATCTGAAGCAAATACTCACCAGCAACCACACACCACACAACAGAACCACTAACCCAGGAACCTATCCTTGCAACAAAGCCCGTTGCCAACTCTGTCCACATATCTATTCAGGGGATACCATCATAGGGCCTAATCACATCAGCCACACTATCAGAGGCTCGTTCAACTGCGCATCTACCAATGTGATATATGCCATCATGTGCCAGCAATGCCCCTCTGCCATGTACATTGGCCAAACTGGACAGTCTCTACGTAAAAGAATGAATGGACACAAATCAGACGTCAAGAATTATAACATTCAAAAACCAGTTGGAGAACACTTCAATCTCTCTGGTCACTCGATCACAGACCTAAGAGTGGCTATACTTCAACAAAAAAGCTTCAAAAACAGACTCCAACGAGAGACTGCTGAATTGGAATTAATTTGCAAACTGGATACAATTAACTTAGGCTTGAATAGAGACTGGGAATGGATGAGTCATTACACAAAGTAAAACTATTTCCCCATGGTATTTCTCCCTCCCACCCCACCCCCCACTGTTCCTCTGATATTCTTGTTAACTGCTGGAATTAGCCTACCTTGCTTGTCACCATGAAAGGTTTTCCTCCTTCCCCCCCCCCGCTGCTGGTGATGGCTTATCTTAAGTGATCACTCTCCTTACAGTGTGTATGATAGGTTTCAGAGTAGCAGCCGTGTTAGTCTGCATTCGCAAAAAGAAAAGGAGTACTTGTGGCACCTTAGAGACTAACAAATTTATTAGAGCATAAGCTTTCGTGAGCTACAGCTCACTGTAGCTCACAAAAGCTTATGCTCTAATAAATTTGTTAGTCTCTAAGGTGCCACAAGTACTCCCTTTCTTAGTGTATATGATAAACCCATTGTTTCATGTTCTCTGTGTGTGTGTATATAAATCTCTCCTCTGTTTTTTCCACTAAATGCATCCGATGAAGTGAGCTGTAGCTCACGAAAGCTTATGCTCTAATACATTTGTTAGTCTCTAAGGTGCCACAAGTACTCCTTTTCTTTTTGAGTTAATCAAATCCACCTACTGTTCTAACAAGTAGTTTAACTAGGTAAGTATTCCACGATAAGTAAATAATTAGTGATATAAAGTGTTAAACCAAATAAATTAGAGAACAAATTTCTAACTGTGCTTGAGCTTCATATAGATACACGTATGTACTTGTTTTAAATAGGTGTTCATATTCCTTTGAAGCTGATTAAGAGCTAGATAGGCATAGAGAATCTTTCCTAGTGAACAAGCAGAGCACCTGCTGTCTTGATGAATAGTAAATTGAGGCCTCACCTTGATTTATCAGAAGACAAACCCTCAAAGATGTATGTGTTTTTCTCTCTCGCTTTTTAGTTTGTAAAAAATTAGAGGCAGTCATAGTACAAGTCTGAAAATAATAAAGTCCCCTGCTCCCACCTTTGGGGATCTTTGTGTCTCCCCGCCCAAGATCGCATTAGGCAATACTAAGATATCTTGTTCTTGTGAAGAAACTTGAATTCTATAAACACTCTACCCAGCTGAAGAGAGATTTCAGGCCTGAGACTGATAGTCCTTGTAGACTCTTAGAAAATCTATTCTCCCTCCAAAAAATGCTCCTTGGAAAATAAAATCCCACCCGTTTTCTGTCTTTGATGTTTGCATCCCTGGGAGGATAGTGGACATATCATCACACCACATCTATACGCCTGATGGTCTGCCTGAATAACTTCCTTCAGCAACCATGGCAGCCTTATCAAATCTTAAATAATTTGTGGCTGCTGGAAATTATCAAATTATTATCTTCCATGGAGATCACTTGCTATGAAATAATCTGCTGGCCTACCAGAGATTGAGAGGCCTCCAGCAAGAAAAGTTGAATGACAAAAAACCTTCTGGGGCTAAAACAAAAGGAGTACTTGTGGCACCTTAGAGATTAACAAGTTTATTTGAGCATAAGCTTTCGTGAGTTTATGCTCAAATAAATTTTAGTCTCTAAGGTGCCACAAGTACTCCTTTTCTTTTTGCGAATACAGACTAACACAGCTGCTACTCTGAAACCTGTCATTATGCAAAGCTTCTGGGGCTTTTTTAATAAGAATTATTAAAATTCTTTTTTAAAAGAATTATTAAGCAATGTGCCTTGCTTACCTTTGTTCACAGTTTGTTTGTAGTGAAGGGGCTACTTATCTTCATCTTCCATCAACCTTGGGTTTGGTTTTCCCATTTCCAAAGCATATGTAGCTTTGAAGTTACTATCAATCACTCTAGCACTGAAGTTAACATGTTTTTTGAGTGCCTTCTGGAATGCACATAGTGCTTTTTCTGTACTGCTCTAGTGTTTTGAAATTTAATGACACTTCTGCCCTCTGCTGAACAGAATCCAAACTGCCTGGTTATGTGGCAGCCCCTTATGCTGCTAGCAAGTAGAGGAAGCTCTTAGCTCTAGGGGTAGGACTCTGTTCTGTTGGAACTAGAGAATCTCAATTCTACCCCATTGCTGCTGGTAAGTTTTGAAGATCCATATTGTGCACAGTAGCAAAAACTGTAAATCCCAGATTGACACAGAATAATTGTAACAAATTTGTCCATGAATTTAAAGTAATTTATTTTCTACCTACAGCACAGTTAATTTTGTTTCTGGTGCCAAGTATCAATTGCTAAATATAGCAGTGCACAAGGGTCAGTTTCTAGATCTCCCTTGTGAATACCCACAGGCACATGTCCACCCAAAGTGGCAGAAATGTGCATATTTAAGACTACCTTTATTTGCTCCTTATTTTTTGTGAACAGCAGGCCAGGAGTCTGCTTGTGGGAGATATTTGAAACAGGTGTGATACAATAAACCCAATTAACAACCAGATGAACCCGATAAGTTCATGTTATCTATTCCCCTTCACAGATAGAATAGCTTACTCGGGGTTATATGCAATCAGGCTTGATTTATGCAGTTTGCATATGGAAATCTGCCCTTTTTTTGGACAAATCACACCTATATAGTGAATATTTTTGCGTCCTCTGTACCTTCTCTTTTGCTGAGTATCTGCTAGGCATTTTTCAGGCAAAGCTGCAGCTCTGTGATTGTTCAATGAACAATAGTGTTCACCGTTATATGCTGGCACTCTTTTCTGTGCATGAATCCATGAAGACCCCCTTGCCAGAATAGTACAAAGTATTCAACAAGGCATCATGCAGCTTGATTGATTGGTCAACCTGTGAGGTTTAAATCCATGTTGGAGAGAGTCTGAAATTTTAATAAATTAGTTTAATAATTTTCCAAGAATGCATTTAAGAAACAAAAAATGGTGCACATGACACACATCTTCAGCAGCTGTTTATCTTCTTAAACAACTTTCATAGTCTTACCCTATATTAAACTCAGCTTCCAAGCACTGAAGCCCTATTGAACTAAGTACTAAACTGCTTCAGAAACTGCAGAATGCTATAGGCTAGAAATGTGTCTTGTAGAGCGTCTGATTCTCTTCTGCTTAAACTTAGTCTCTACTACTTCTGTATAACATGAATCATCTTTAATCCCCTTTGAAAATTTATGTTGATCTTTCAGCCATCATAAACAGTAAAATTTACATTTTTTATCTCCGCAATTGTTTTAGAGAAATTAACTACCCTTTGGTTCATCAGCATATTGTATTTTAGATACTGTGTTCCACTAAAACAAAAACTCTTGCATTCCCTTCTGTGAGCTTTTTAACATTCCCTTTTTTGACAATAGTTGTTGTTGGTAATAGCCATGAGAGTTATATTCAGACCGCGAGAAATAATGCATGTTGTTCTCTCATGTGTGGTGCCCCAGCTATGCTGACACTTCAGGGGAAGTGCTGCTGTAGCTTTCATGAAACAACTAGGATTCACACTTGTTATGTATCAGGCCAGCTTTTGTTTCTTTCCAGTCCTACAACTTAAACTGCCACACTATTGTTTTTTTTTTCCCTTTCAGATTTTGTTTTTCAAAACCTGCTGTTGGGCTGAGATCTTGTATGCCAAGTTTCAGCCTGAAGCAAAATGTTATGGCTGAGTTATAAATACATTGATGGATCCAGCTGGAACAGTCTCATATAATTTAATATGCAAAAAAAAAATCTGAGTCACAGATGTAGATAGGCTTCTTCAGGTTAGCAGAAAGTCACCCAGCTTTAAGTTTCATTTTTTCAACTGCTTATCTTCTCTTCTGAAGGACCAAGAGTGATGCCCTGAGGCCAAACAGGTTCAGCACAGATCTATACTTCTTATATTTTTATTTGTCTCTCAAGTTTTCTCTTCTGTTAAAGGTGTCAGCTGAATTTTAGATCATTTTAGCTCATAATAATAATGCAGGTTGTTTGGTAGGTTTTTATGTAGGGAGAGACTTGTACGATTGCTGATATTTTATGAGGGGAAGAGTGGGAAAGTTATTATTGATTTCTTGGAACTATTCTTCTGGCACATTCATGGAGGAACACAAAATCCTCCCAAAACACTCCCCTCAGATCAGTGTGTCTTTGAGTAGAGATAACAAAGTAAATTTAAAAATAATTACACTTCTGAGTCACAGATACTCTGTGATATGTAATTGGGAATATGTTGTTTGGAATTATTCCTCTATTCAAAATTTTAGTAGGTGATAAGACATGCCCACATATGTTACAGTACTTCAATTCAAAATTGTTATTGCTAGTATTATTATAATCAGCTGGATAGAACTGAGTTTACAGTGTTACAGATAATGCTTAATCAATCATTAAACTTTAGTTTCTAATGGCTTATATAATTTGTCCATATAAAATTTGTGAAGCTATATTCATTAGTGTTTCTGAGGTGCTAAAATCATATTTTAGGATTTACAAAGCTTTACAAAATACCATAAATACATTTGTTTAAAGTTCTTTGAGATCCTCTAATGCGAAAGTCTGCGTAATGCAAGGAGATATTACAGCCAGTGAGGGTGGGATTTTCAAAAGCACCTCAGGTAAGTTAACTGATCAACTCCTGTTGACTTTTATTTAAACCATTATATTTATATATGGACTTTTATATAAAATATACAATTAAAAATGGATCCAGCATTAGGGGGGTTTAATTATTCAAAGTATTAAAATATTAATAAATTATTAAAATAAAACTTTGACAAACATTTTCTAAAAGTTGGACAGAGTGTTTATAAAGATTAATTGGTCTCATTAGCATTCAGAATGTATTGTATCTAGTTTTAATGTCTGGGCTCAGAACATTCATCTTCACTGTGGAACGCTAACCTCTGATCACAGGTTGAGTTATCAGCCCATAAGTGCAACTTTGTTTTTCTTCAAATGAATGAATTTGGGTCTGTATAGGTGGTAATATGAGATTCGTGGACATAGGTATCTTTTTTTTAACAGAAAAATGGGTATAAATTAGAAAATGTGAATGATAAAACTACTGCTTTTAAAGTCCATCATTTAGATATTTATTAGCAGGTTTTCTCCTCTCTGTTGAGTAAAAGGACCCTGTCACATTCTGCCTTCTCTGAATACTCAGCTATTCTGAATAACACTGAATATCAGGGTTTCTTCTGGGAATGGGGACAAAGATGGAAAAGGGGATTAAGAAAGAGTTTATGGCTTTTTGCTACCATAATTTTTTCCAAGTTCAAACATATGAGGCTGTCCATTATCATCCATTGATCTTTTCTGTTGCTTTCCATTTGACTGTTTGGATTGTTTTTCATAAAAGGTTGTGAGGCACTTTATCAAATATGTTTCAAAATTCTAATATAATGTAGATTATAGCTAGTGAATTCCTTTCAACCATTCAATTTGTAGCTTAATGAAAAGAGATTTTTTAGAGTGAACTGTCCCTTTAAACCGATGCTGCTTATTAATGCCATTATAAATGCTTGTTTTCTCTTTAATATTTGCTCCATTATTTTACGGGAGAGTGAAGTTAGTTATACTTACTGTTCTCCTAAAATCAATATGCATGTTCATAGTTTCACTCGTTGTGGCATGGTTCTCAACTGCCCTAAGACAACATTTTCACAGTCATTCTGTTAGCTATGGAAATTCTTCATATTTAAAGCTAATAAAACACATTTACAAGACAAATAAGTCTCTAATTTGAAAATGTTTGTTACTAAAAGGTGATCTAGATGAAAGTCATGTTTAGCTTGTATTAGCAAACACTGAATAACATTAGAGAAACCGATGTAGCACACTATTGAAATTCTTCCGTATACCTCCTGGGATGTACTGAAGTTTTTCTACTGTGACTGCACCTTTTACATAGCACCTCACTGCATTAATTATGGAGCCAAACTCTGACCTTTCAAATCAGTGGGGTTTCAATGGGTGTAAAAAAAACCCTCTCCATAATTTTGTATGGAAAGTGCCACAGGTACATAACATATAAAGTTTTTTCACCAACTTCCAACCCTGCAATTTCAACTTGGAATCTGAATGTCTAGCTGATCTCCTTCCTTTACATGCCTCATTATCAATAAGAATTTTACCAGCAAAATTCTGTTTACAAACACACATGTGCAAATCTGTTGTCTTTTATTATGCCCTTGTTGACATGAGCACAACCCAATTCCAATTCCTTTTAGTAGATTTGCATAGATGTAACTGGCTGGCCTTCGAACTAGAAATGATCTATTTTCTGTTGATGATACAAAAGGATCGAATCTGGCTTACTCGCTCTTAGGTTTGTTGGTTCTACAGAGCTCATGGGAGAAAATGGTAATAAAGTATTTCAGTCACTGAAGTCAGTAGATTTGAATTTGAATACACATAGAGAAATTCTGTTGAGTAAGAAGACTCAGTTTTTACATTGTCACTGTTCAGAGTAGAACTGCATGTTAAAGGCCTCAATAATAGCTTTCCATGAAAAGAAAAGGAGTACTTGTGGCACCTTAGAGACTAACAAATGTATTAGAGCACAAGCTTTCGTGAGCTACAGCTCACTTCATCAGACGCCGATGAAGTGAGCTGTAGCTCATGAAAGCTTATGCTCTAATAAATTTGTTAGTCTCTAAGGTGCCACAAGTACTCCTTTTCTTTTTGCGAATACAGACTAACACGGCTGCTACTCTGAAAGCTTTCCATGAAGTGTTTTAAATGATCCTAACTTCAGCAAGTACAAGAGGAACAATAAATCTTTTTTTTTCTTTTCCTTCATATGATGCACAATTGATAGAAGTAGTGTCTACATGAAATTTGCTCTCTGTTTCACACATGCAAATACAAAGCAACACTCTTAAGTTGAGGTCAGTGCAGTTAGTCCAAATTTATACCAGAATAATTGAGATCAGAATCTGGCCTTCAGAGCTGACATACCTAACTCCTCTACTTTAAAGTAATTCTGATCCTGAGCCCCACAGGGGAGCTTCTCAATATGAGTTACTTCAGTGGCAGTGAGGACATTCAGCCTAAGAGATTCACAAAATGTCCCAGGACACAGAAATAATGTGTGAGGATTTGATTTTTTCCCACACCTTATTCTCTTATTTGTTTCTGTTTCACAAGACAAGAAAAGACTTTTTAAAAATTTGAAATTAAGAATCCTAGGAGACATGCCAAATGCCAATTTTTTTCACTAAAAAGTGAGTTTATAAATAAATAAATTTAATAAAATAGTTACCACTTGGCCACATACTGATATAATTCAACTACGTTTTGAATGACTAGTTATGTCAAACTTTGCCTGCTTTGCCCTTGTGAGTTTTTGGAGATTCCTTACTAGAAGGAGTTTACTACAGAAGGCTGCTACAAAAGCATTTAATTCCACTTTCTACCATAGTAGACAGAACACCACAAGTCTTGTTACATCTTTAATCAGAAACAGGGTTTTTCCATTCTGAGAAACAGAAAACTTCAGATAAAAGAAGACATTGAAACTTGCATCTCTACACCCGTCCTGTTATACAGAATGAAAAATTGTACAGACAGGGACAACATTTCTATCTCTTCAAGGTTTGCTACCCATCACTTAGTTCTGAAAACCTTGTCAAAATAAACATGTATGTGTTTGATGTTAATGGGACATTGTTCTATATGAGAAAAATTCCTGAAAATTATGAAAATATGAAAAATATGAAAGGACTTGTTCCCAAAATCGACCGGAAAAGAAATGCTCTTTAAAGGAGAAATAGCTATTGCTTTGTTTGCTGCTTCCTGTCAGAATTGGAGAACATGGACTCTACACCACACTCTGTGTTATTATAAAACCAAAACAGAGTAGTTGTTGTTTGTTGTTTTTAAAATTACTTCATTAATACAGTTCCCATTTTTTTCCATTTCCCTTTCTCACAAAGACCTGCATATGTACGATTATAGTAATTTAAAGAGGTTTAAAAGTATCAATTATTTTAGGGAAAATAGCTGGTTTGGGAACCAATTGAAATATGGATAAATTAAACAGTAATAAGTCACCAGGACCAAATGATAATCACCCAAGAATTCAGGAGGAAGTCAAATCTGAAATTCCAGAACTACTAACGGTGGTATGTAAACTATTGCATAAATCAACCTCCGTTCGAGATGACTGGAGGGTAGCTAATATAACACTGATTTCTAAAACAATCTCCTGATGTGATCTTGGCGATTATGGGCTGATAGGCCTAACTTCAGTACCAGGCAAATTGGTTAAAATAGTAATGAACAGAATTATCAGATGCACAGTTAAATACTATATGTGGGGGAAGAATCAACACAGATTTGCAAAAGGAAATCATGCCTCACCAATCTATTAGAATTATTTGAGGAAGTCAACAACCATGTGGATAATAGTGATTCAGTGGACATAGTATACTTGGATTTTCAGAAGGCCCTTTGACATGGTCCCTCACAAAGACTCTTAAGCAAAGTAAGCAATCATGGATTAGAGGAAAGATTCTCTCATGTATCAGTAGTGCAGGAATAAATGCTCAGTTTTCACAAAAGGAGAGTGGTAAATAGAAGGATCTCTCAAGGATCTGTACTGGGATCTCTTCTGTTCAACATATTCATAAATGATATTGAAAAGGGGGAAAATGGTGAGGTTGCAAAATTTGCAGATGATACAAATTACTCAAGATAATTAAGTCCAAAGCTGACTGTGAAGAATTACAAAAGGATTTCACTCAGCTGAATGACTGGGAACAAAATGGCAGATGAAATTCAGTGCAGGTAAGTGTAAAGTAATGCACATTGGAAAAAATAATCCCAGCTACTCAGACAAAATGATGATATCTAAATTTTCTCTTACCACCCAAGAAAGAGATCTTGGAATCATTGTGGATGGTTCTCTGAAAACATCCACTCAGTGTGCAGTGGCGGTCAAAAAAAAAAACTAACAGAATGTTAGGAATGGGATAGATAGAAAGACAGAAAAATATCATAATGCTATTATATAGATCCATGGTACTCCCACACCTTGAATGCTACATGAAGTTCTTGTCACCCCACCTCAAAAAAGATGTACTAGAATTGGAAAAGGTACAGAGAAGGGCAACAAAAATGATTAGAGGGATGGAACAGCTTCCATGTCAGAGATTAAAGAGACTGGGATTGTTCATTTAAGAAAAGAGACAACTAAGGGAGAATATGTTAGAGGCCTATACAATTATGAATGGTACAGAGAAAGTGAATAGGGAATTGTGAAGTGGTAAATATCACAAGAATTAGGGGCCACCCAATGAAATTAATAGGTGACAAATTTAAAACAAACAAAAGGAAGTACTTCACAAAACATACAGTCAACCTGTGGAACTCGTTTCCAAGGGATGTTGTGAAGACCAAAAGTATAACTGTCCAAAAAAGAATTAGTTCAATACATGGAGGATAGGCCTATCAATTTTTATTAACCAAGATGTTCAGGGATGCAACTCCATGCTCCAGGTGTTCCTAAGCCTCTGACTGCCAGACGCTGGGCGTGGAAGGCAAGGGATGGATCACCTTATTGTGATCCTTTCCTCACTGAAGCCTCTGACACTGGCCACTGTCAGAAGACAAGATACTGGGTTAGATGGACCATTGGTCTAACCCAGCATGGTCATTTTTATGTTCTTACGAATAATGTTTTGCAACAAAAACCACCAAGATAAGTTTGTAGCTACACAGTCCCCATTTTTGAAGTATTGGAATAATCAATTAAATTTCCTTTTTTGCAATGCCTCTCCCATCTCCACAACCCATCCCCTCCTTCTTCTCTTTGCACAATCATTCCTCTTTTATCCTCTTAATTTCCTCTCAGACTTTTCTTTGGTTTTCTTTTTACTCTCAACACTCCTTTTTTCCCCCTCTTCTGCTTATCTCCTTTGCCGAAAGGGAATAATTCTGAAGATTAGTTTATGAGGTTATTTTACACAGAACCCTAAAATGATAACAAAATGAAATAAATGAATAATAAAATACCCATTCTTGCATAATTGAAACAGCAAATTTCTTTAACCAGTCAAAAATTGTTTGTTATATTATTCTGTCCCCTTAATAATGAAGAAGTTTGCTCTTACCTAGCTTATTGTAAAATCGGATATTGACATTCTATTCTAGATACTTTCTTTCTCTTTGTCTTTACTAATGTTAGCTGTGTTAAAATAAACAATAAAGAATAAATGTAAAAGCCCATTATTACCCAATGCCATTTATGATTCTTATCTTTAAATAATACATCCCTCTCCCTCTCTAATAAAATGTCAGTACACAGTTGCTAAGATACTGTGGCCATTTAAATTATGTACCAGGAAAATCTTGTATACTTCCAAAATTTCTTACCATTTTAAACATTGAATTAGTGTAGCCTCATACTTGTGCCAATCAGAATATCTAGCCTTGCATAATGCAAGTACATGTGCAAGTTTCACAGATGAGCTCAGTGAATGCACCATTGCACAGAGAAGTATATTTCAACACCAGCTTTGTTTTCCCAGTGCTAGGCCTCTTCTAACCTGAGATTTTCAGTCAAACTGAATTGTTTCAACTTACACAGACATGACATTTGATTTCATAAGGTTGGAAGTGCTAGAAAAATAGAAAGCAGCAAGACAAAGAACACTATTGACATCAAGACAACAAAAATGGCATTTGCTGGACAATCAGCTGGTATTTTAAACATACCTATGAGCATCAAGCTATTGCTGATCTTTAGCTAGTAGCTATTTCACTAGCAATGGTTATTTGTACCTATTTTACTAGAGATTTCATTGCATTTCTAAGAGCCTTCTCTAGCAAAAGACCCTTTTGGTTGTCTTCTGGTTATAAAGCTACCAGTCTCAAGATTTGTAGTACAGTACTGGATTTGAGGCCATGTCTCAGAGAGTGTTTGCTGTTTTCTGGGTTGGGCATTACAAGTGTTAACTGTACAGTGAAATGCATTGCCATTAATTTTCTTCTTTAACTTTTCATCTGTGATGATTTATGGAGAAATAGCTTATATGAATGCATAACTGCAACAAGAAACTGAGCAGCATTTTAAATCCCGAAGTCACTATAAACTAAGGAACAATCTGTAGCTTTAACTCTGTGCAGAACTTCTCTGGCTTTCATTCTATGCATTTTAAAAAGTAAAAAATACGAACAAAATTGTATTTATATTTTAATGGCTCAACCCTGTAGTCTTGACTTATGCAAAACTGCTTTTTGACAGCAGCAAAGACTGCAAGAGTGGACAATGTCAGCTGAATTAACTTTTACACATTAACTAGGCATCTTATTTAAATTTTGCTACAGCCAACCTGCACTAAAAAGCAAGCCAGTCTTCTATTGCCTATTCTCTTCACGTGTTCAATTAAGCATCACCATGTGAGCCTTCCTATTTCATAGACCTCAGTCTTCTCATTTTTCCTATTTGATATCTTTCATTACAAGTCCTTCCCTAATATCATCCTTGTGTAGTGTGGTATGAAAGTATTCTGTCATATTTTTTAGTATGAGCCCAGCTTTCTGTGTGAGTCATAAGTAATAACCCACATTAATCTACCCTGACAACTAACTACAGTCAATCATATTTCCCATCTACCCATCAGGGAATGTCCATGTCAATTCATGGTTCACCTTCAGCTGAGACCGGTTATTATTCTAAATTACCACTGTAGTCTAATTTCATTGTTTTATCTCACTGTCATTCTCCAATTCAGTTCCATGCCATCTAAGGATATTCCCCCACACAGAGAAGTTGTTCCTAGCCTGCATTAAATCAGTATCTCCTCTGAATACTAAGTTCAGTTCTTTGTAAATAATTGGCTATACATTAGCTCCTTTTCTGTTTCTTCTATCATCTTAGTATAATGACAGACCCACACTTTCACAACTGAAGGAAAGGAAGACAGAAATGAGAAATGCAAATTGTCCTCAATATATAAAATCTACTGCATACTCCTGATATCCTTTGCAATAGTCAGGAAACTACAATAAAAAAACGGGCATTACCTGTATTGGAAGAATCCTTATAATATTACAGTGATTCAAGTGAAATGTGGCTGTCTTATGCATTGTAATTTATTTTAAGAAAGGTTTGGTTAGGAAGGAACTGAATGAGGGATTCTAGGTATATCAGAATATAAGGGCAGCATTCTTGTGCGTAAGCAATCTAGTGTAGGTGAAGATGTAATCTAATGTAGTAATATATCTACAGAGCATCTTATTCTTTCAGTGCTGGCAATATGTTTAGCACTGAATCTGACTCTGAAGATGATGATCATCCCTTTTCCCAAAAAGCTTTAGGTGAAAGTGGTATAGGTATAGATCCGACTATCCTGCCAACTCAGATCCTGCCAACTCAGTGTGTTCTTTACAGTATTGATTTTTTATATATAGCTAAGGATTTGTTTTTTTCCCTTTGTTCACAGAGTGGGGAAGAAAAAATAAAGATAGGTGGGGGGGAGAAGGGTGTCTTTCTCTTTGGAAAAAGCAATATTTAAATTTTCCAGTGGATGCATTAGATGGTGATATTTTACATTATGTTGCCTCAACCACACCAAATGATACAAAGTTAGATGATGTAATTGTGTGACTTGCATTGAGTTCTCAATATGACATACTAGGCAGGCAACCTACATTAAACTAAATACTTTTCTGGAAACTGCAGATAATTTTCTCTGAGAGGAAGGCATTTACAGTTTTTTATGCACCTATGGATTCATAATCAGTCAGACCTGTTGAGAAAAAGATTTAATTACAGACATATGTGGCTTTATAGATGGGGCCCAATTTCACTCTTTCTGAAGTCAATAACAAAATACTCATTGACTTCAATATGAATAGGTTTGAGCCCAGTTTTAAAAATGGAAATATTTAGGAGCCAGACTTTGGCAAAATGCTGAGAACTTTCAGTGATATACTTGGTGTAGTCAGCTCCCATTGGTATCAGTAGTGGTTAACGATGTGCAACGCTGGTTGAAGGTGCTGAACACCTTTCAAGATCAGGTATGCAGTGTGAAAAAATAACAGAATAAATATGGACATGGAAGGCATTTAAAATAATGCCCACAACAGCACAGGTCCTCCTAACTCATCCTGTCCCCATAATGAATAAACAGTCAGTTCACTGAAACTGAAAAAAACCAAAGAGGAAATACATTCTGACCTACAATATTCCAGCTTATAAAATTAACTGGACTTCAATAAAAATGAATGACATATATGACATTATTTTTAAAAAGATTATGTTCATTTTACACACAAAAGCAATGGCTGCCAACAGACAACCTAACATGGAATTTCTCACTGCAAAGCTTTAGAATAAGTAAAACTACAATAAATAGTCAGTGGGGGATAGCTTAGTAATTGTAGGTGAAAGTAGATTTCTCCCTGGTCTTCCCTTCCCTTATCATTGTGAGGGCTCTGTATTCCTGACTCTGCATGTTGTCTCTTCTTGCTTTTTCTCTCTCATCCTCAGTACCATCCCCCTGAATGTGCTTCACCCATTTTGTAATGTATTTCTTTCTTTCTTTCAAGCAGTTAAAATGACAGTTTGCTTACCAAAACAAAAATAACCATAATATTTCACCCTCTAGTCCTTGTACAGATGTGAAGACCTGATGCAAATCAATCAATGCAAAACTCCTATTACTTAGATGGGTTTGGGATCAGAATCTGATTTTTTAACTCTCTCTATCCATAATTAAAACCTACTTCTGTTGTTTTTCTCTTGTGAGAGAAGAATAATTTCTTCTTTAAGCTACTATCATGAAGCTCTAAAGAAGCTCATTTTTGAAAAGCTTTAGATTATTTTTATAGCAATCCAATGCCATCAGAAACAAGCCCACTCTAAAAAAGTTTCATAATACACCTATAATAAACAATCCTAAACAGTAACCCTGTGGCAGTCATCATGAACATAATAAAGCGAGGCTTCTTGATCTGCTTCCATGTTTTCATAGTTCTAGGGAAAGCAATCAATCCAATCAAGAACAACTAGGAGAATAATAGTAAAAATGAATGAAAATTGCAACCCCACAGTCTGTTGACCAGTGTCTATCCCACTGTGGAAAGCAGAGCAGAATGAATGTTTCTTTGAGAAATGCTCACCCACAAGAATTTTCTTCTGTTTCTACTTCATTCTAGTAAAGAAAGGCAGCCTACAAATGCATTCTCCGTTTTGCTTTGTAAGAATGTGCAGTGAGGTTAACTGTAAAATGTTGGCCAACAACCATTTTCCATATTTGCTTTCAATCGTGGAGCAGCAGAGCAGACCTAAGAACTGATAGGTTATAGCAAAGCTTAAAAACAAAACAAACATACAAACAAAGAAGACCTTCTACAGTAGCACAGACATGCATACCCCCACTCTTGCACTATTTTTCTTTACAGTTCAATTTTAGTCTTCCTGCTGGCCCTGGATTACCATTAGGCATGTCTAACATCCCCTTTAATCTCTTTGTTTCTTTTATTTAATCCTTGTTACAGCTACCTACACTTCCACAGCTCCAGCTGCTTTGTTATTCCTTTAGTTTCTATTGCATAAAAAAGTCAGTGTGAGTAACATTCCTCTGTTTTCATTTAATGGGAAGGACTAGACTCTCTGGCTTGTGCCATGCTTCCCAGGTCAGGAGTGGAAACAGAAATCAGAAGCAGTAGTGGAATGAATATTGTGATGTCCATGATGAAGGCTTGTTCTCTTCTTATAGAAGGAGAAAGTGATATATTCATTATTGAGCATGCAGCTCGGAGTGCGTCTGTGGCTGGGTAGGTTTCCACCAATGACAATAAAATTTGCAAAAGACAAAAGATAGTGGCTGTCAAAAGACTGCTAAAACAGCATATTTTAAAGGACATTTAATCCTGTACTCCCCAAATACTTAACCAGGGCTAATAGTGAGTGATATACATAGAGGGACTTCATTTTAAAGGGACTTTAACTTGACCACCTCTTTTTTCCAACAATTTTGAACTAACCATTTTGTCCCAGATATTGCATATTCATGCCTACAAATGAGTGAGTATGTGAAAACAGTATTTGTGTTCACAAATGGCTTTTGCTTGCCTGATTTGCACAAAGTCTGCCTTTGGTTCCCTCAACTTCCTTGAGTGGATCATCAGAACAGGTCATCTACCTAGATAGGAATGAGGATGTATCTGTGTCTCACTGCCTTTGTTTAGAAATAAGTTAATGATAATTAGAAAGGGTAACTCTCGACTTAATTTTAAATAACAGAAGGCACATCACTGAAGATACTGAACTAAGACAATGTGTATAGAGAAGGATCTTAGCATTAGTAGCTTTAATCTAGTTAAGTTTGCAGTTTGGACTAAAATGAGAGACAAAAAAGTAATAAGAGTTGAATTTAAACTGATCTTATTTTAGTAAAATATGAGAGAAATCAATGGAGGGAAGAAATAGAAAGGAAATGGTAAGTGTTGAAAGATAAATGAAGGTATTCCAACTATCAATGAATACCCTAGGACAAAAAAAATGCAGGTATAAAATAAAGGGACAGAAAGAGAGAGCTACAAGGGGAAAATATCTGAAGCAAAGGGGAACTGGAAAGTTTAAAGAATAAAGTGTTAAAAAAGTTATAAAGGTGGAGAATAAAAAGCAGAGTGTTGGAGGTTAGGATAAATAAAATATGTTTCAAGTACATAAAGAAAACAAGAAGCCAATGAAAGACAGTAAGGCAATGCACAAACAGTTCAGAAGTGCTTTTCATGCAAAGCATGTACAATTAAAGTAATACATAACAATACAATAGAGGAAGTGCTTAACAAATCAAGTCTTGGTTTTGCAGCTAAACCAGCTTTAATGTAGCTGTTGGAAGTGAGTTGAGCAACTTGTGCAAACTGTAAACAAACAAAAAGAAAAAGGAGTACTTGTGGCACCTTAGAGACTAACAAATTTATTAGAGCATAAGCTTTCGTGAGCTACAGCTCACTTCATCGGATGCTTTTTTCCACCAAATGCATCCGATGAAGTGAGCTGTAGCTCACGAAAGCTTATGCTCTAATAAATTTGTTAGTCTCTAAGGTGCCACAAGTACTCCTTTTCTTTTTGCGAATACAGACTAACACGGCTGCTACTCTGAAACCTGTAAACAAACATCATCTGAATTCAATCATACAGGTAAAATGGCATGGCCTAGAAGAAAAGAGGGAGTTAGCACAAAACAGGGCTGGGTGGATTGATGGTTCAATGTTCCACAAAGTGTTCACAATTCTGGTAGGGGGACAGATGGAAGGACAAAGAAATACTGAATGAAACTAATATCATTCAGAAGTGATTAAAAGACATTAGAATACCTGAGGACTGATAATATCCCTGAGCTAATCTGGATCTATCCTAGCATTCTAAAATAGACAAACATAAAAGAACTTTTCTATTGATCACCCTGCACCTTTAAGCAGGGAGTGTGGGTGTTTGGCTGCTGGCTGAATGAAGGGAACAGTGCTTTATGGTTGGAGGGAAGGGCGGGAATGAAAACTGCTGCAAAAAGGGTCAGAGTGGTAGCTAACTCAGCCCCTGGGAACGCAGGGTTCAAAAGGGGCAGCTCTGCACCTATAGCCTCCCTTTTTACATGGACCAGGCTGAAGCAGGACCCATTCTCTCTCCCTTTTAGGTGGTAAAATACCAGGTTTGGCCAACACCTGCTGTGGGCATTACGCTAGTGGCCCCTTTTTTAGGGGGGCTGGGAAGGATTTTTTTCCCTTACCACCAGATTGGCTTGGTGCAGCTGGGTTTTTTTTTTTTTTTTGCCTTCCCCACAGCGGGTTCAGCAAGGGCTCTGTTCATCCATGGCATGACAGGTGGTGGGCCATATGTTGCAACTCATTATTTAAGTGTAGGGCAGATGTTCAGTACGGGTACTCAGTAGGGAAAGTCTACAGTGACCGGATAAATGGTTTGGAAAAAGACATAAAAAGAGGGGTTCCTTAAAGGAATGAATGGGGGGCGGATTGGTGTGGCAGGAAGCCAACCCTGCATTCTTATAGCTCATCTTAACCTTCCTCCAAGGGCAGCAGGGGACGGGGGATATGGTAAGGTCACAGCAATGGATTTGCTGAAGGGACCTGGATGGAAAAAGAGGGGGAGCTGGTAAAAGCCCCCGAGTAAGTACAGAATAACCATGTGGTTACCTGCACTGTACACTTTTATCTGCTGGGTAGTCCCAGACATCTAATAATAAAGTTGTGGCTTGAATAAACGCATGTCAAATCTCTCCTGTCCTTCTTTCGGCATACCCAGACAATATATGTGACAAGTTTTGAAACAGCTTCTCCTCACTCAATCCATATCTTCCTTTTTGAAAAGGTTGTATCATTTTGTCACTATATTGTAAAGAAAAAAAATCATTAACCTACAAATATTAAATTTAATAGGTGTGCCAATGTTGGTAGATCAGAGCCTATGTGGTCTGTATGCACACACCACCTATCATGCTGTAGATGCCAAGTCACTTTATGAGTGAAACTGGGCTTCAGAGCTGTAATAAAACATCTGGTTCAGCCTTGTTCAAATCCTTTTTCAAATTGTATAGAACCTGTTAATTTTTTTACTGCACAGCAATTCACTGGATCCTGCCCTCCTCGAGGCACTTGGAGATCCTCTGATACACCCTCTGAATACATTTGCCTCAGCAAGTTTTACCTCTCCTTCAGGCCAGGCATTGTGTGTTGACTTTTTCTGAATAGAAATGTGATTGCTCTATAGTTCACAAAATGTTCAACTATCGAAGCCGTAGTTCTAGGGCTGACAAAAGAGCGCTAAGTTGGCCGGTGTAGTACAGATGACCTAGCCAGGAAAGCTTTTTGGGATACCTTACCTAGAGGGGATGGACATATTCAGCATCAGCCTCACGGTTGGAGGGAATAGTAGTTTTACGCATTTTTGGTGCACAACCACGTAGCAAAAAAACAAAAAACAAATCCAAAACAACTACAGGAACCCAAACACATACCAGAAATAGCTGCTAGCAGGAGTAGCACTTGGTTCAGTCACCATTTATTAACTGAATATTAAAATTACATTTATAAAGTTTTCACATTTAATATCTTATTTTCTACCAAATCACTCAGAAAGTGCCACATTTACCACTATAGACTTTATGCTATGCATAATAAAATGTAAATTAGGGGCAAGATGATTTAAGGAAGGTTTTGAAGCATCATTGAGTTTGATTTCTCGCTTTATATCTTATTAATGAAATTTCACAAGCTGGCACTAAATACAACTTTTTCATAAATTGAGCAGGATCCTCCAAGTTCATTTCCTGTGTCTCAGTTTTTAGGTCACTACTTTCTTTAGAACACACCAGAATTTATAGCTCTTCTAGAGGACATTAATCTGCAAGGAGACAAATCTTTACATTTAAATGAAACAAAGAGATCAAAGGAAAAGTAAAGCAATAACAAGGGCTTTTCTCCACATTTTTTTCATCTGTCTATGGTTTTACAGTATTACACATTTTGCAAGACACACGTGTGATTTCAGACTCAGCTGAGGGTGGAATCTTCCAGCAAGGCCATTTGGAGATATGTTTTGCAATGTACATTATCACATTCCATGGTCTTGTAGTTATCCTAAGTACAAAAAGAGAGTTGTCTAGCTTTTAATCAAAATGGTTGTTACAGGATTGCAGGTCTTCATAGATACAGACAAGCTAACATTTTTTTTTACATCTATCCAGCACCTTTCATCCTAAAAGATTCCATATGGTCTAGCTAAGTATGTACAGAACCACCATGGAAATGCTTCAACCACTGAAACACTCCCCTTTCATATAGGGAAGTTTTACACAATGATACTGGGTAAAGAACTTGATTTTATGAATAGTGCTATGGAATCTCCATGTAAGGCAGACAAGACATCATGGTAAAGGTCTCCTCCAAAAGTTGTTTTCATAATAAGCAGCATAGTGCTAGAACAAACTCTCTCAGAAACATGAAGAGCTAAATAGATGTTTATGGAATTTAAATATGTGGATTTAGGGATCTGAGACTTTCTAAATCTTATGATTTAACCACTATGCTTAGCCTCTTTGATTTATTCTTAACCTAGCCACTTTGGAGAATACAGGTATTAGAAAGGCATTGAGAGAGACATTTTTCTCATAAAGTACATTGTTATCATGTTTACTGTCTAACAAAAGGTCAGCTCCTCTCCCATTTTCTTTAAAATATTCCATATAAACCCTATCTGTTTTTTAAAATTACTATGAGCTGCCAGAGGACAGACATGGCCTACTGCATCACATAACTCTAAGCATTCTGATTTGGAGTTAACACATAAATATATTCAAGTGACTCTGTCTTTTAAGTTCTGGTTAGGCTATTTCCTTAATATCAATCTTCTTGGAAACCTGTCAAACATTTCTCTTTTTCCTGCTATCTAAATCTAGAAATAGAGTTAAATGACTTTTTAAAGGTGTATCGATATGATAGCGTCTAGTGCAAAAACGTGATATAAATTTCAGACCACTTTTCACATACTATTCTGATGGAAAGACAGGTAAATTCTTGTAGTGCCCAACCCCTTAGCCCTGCAATATGTATTGTCCTTTGTAATGACTATTAACAGTACATACTCCACAAGTCAAATGTCAAATCACATTAGGAGATGCAGCAGGATGCCTTGGAAGATCTATATTAAATATGTCATTCAGTTACTTGTTTTTAACATTCCCAGCACTTCCTTTATTAAGTCTTCTCCTTACATCATATTGATGCCATTGATTAACCCCTTCAAGTTTCCCGTATATGTCTCTGTACCTCCATACATTTTAAATTGTAGTTGGATTTGGATTTCTTTATGAAGTAAAGTAGGGCCATCTTAGTCAGGTGATTAGAGACTGTGAGGAGGTGGAGAAGTCTGTTATGTTGCACCATACTTTGCACACAGGTCTGCAAAGACCAGGACTGGGTTTGCTTCCTTATCTCTTCCCTTCTCTGCTTGCTTGTTTCCTCCTCACTTCTTGCTCTTCTCATCTTCTCCTATTCTGCTATTCACACTACAGATAGGCCTGAACACTAAATAGCTAGGATCCAGATTGAAACTTATCCAACCATGGGGGTCAGGTCCAGTGTTCACCCCCTTATAGAAATAGGGGTCTGCTGTGAATAGGGTGACCAGACAGTAAGTGTGCAAGAAAGTGTCCCAATTGAGGGTGAGGGAATAGTTGCCTATATAAGACACAGCCCCTAATAGTGGAACAAGATGTCTGATATCGGGATGTCTGATCATTGTAGTTATGAAGCTCGGCTCTGGATTTACACTTCGCCAAAGTTACAAGGGAGTCCAGAGCCAAGATACCAGTTTGGGCGCATCTCAGCTTCACTTTCCTTTTCTCTGTGTGCATTTTTCTCTATATATTCTCTCCTATTTCCATTGTTATTTTATAGCAGTAGTCAGGATGTATGTGCCTGGTAGGTATTAACTGTGTCTCCCCAGTGTTCAATTGAGAGGTCTTCTCAGGACAGGATATTTGGAGTGGCAGATGGGTAAGAGCATCAAAGGGTGGTATTTCAATTAATTTCTTCTAAATAAAGCATAAATGATAATACTTAGCACTTAAAATCTTCAAAGCACTGTACAGGTATTAAGCGTTGACTAGAGCTGGGCCAATTATTTTTGGCAAATAGTAAATTCACTTTAAAAAAATCCTCATTTTGGGGGCATCAGACCATTTCATGAAGTCAGGCAGAATTCAGTGGAAAAAATAGGGAAAGGTGTTTGTTTTTGTTTTGTTTGTTTTTAAAGATGAAATGGTTTGCTTTGTCCATTTAGGAATGGCTTTTTGTTTTGAATTTTAATTTTTTTTGTGAAACACCTGAAAATCTCTCAAAACAAAATGAAAAACTGAAAAGATTTTGGCTATTTCTACACTAGAGACCTTACATCTGTGCCACTGTAAGATCTCATATCTCTATGCTGACAGGAGAGAGCTTTCCCACTGAGGTCATTAAACCACCCCAACAAGCACACTACCACTTATGCCAGGGACATTTACATTGCTCAGGGGGATGGATTTGTCACACTCCTGAGTGACATAAGTTTTGCTGACATAAGTGATAGTGTCGCTCTGGAGTTAAAATGGAGGATCGCTCGGGTGTCACCACCCTCCTGAACAACAGACGTTTCCCTAGCATAAGCCTTTGAGGTCAAACTAAATGTTTCATTTGACACTAGAAGATTTGTTTGCTTGTTTTTTCTTCATTTTACCCACACACAAAAAAAGCCACCCAAAAATTATGTTTTGGTTTGAACGGAACATTCTCCTACCACTCCTCCATTTTAACCCTAAAACCTCCTCCATTTTAACCCTAGAAAATAAATTATTCCCTCTGCTCTATTATTTAATTTGGGGTCATTATGCTTCCTTAGAAGAAGGATTCCTGATCTGGAATATCTTGCCTATAATCATGTGATGTTGCAGACTGGGTCCAGACACCCTGACAGAATCATGATGGTTGCCTGACTGCAGTTAGAGAAGCTAACTGGCCTAGCCAAGGGAAAAGTTCTTTCTCAGATCAGTACAGTTCACAGACTGGTGGATTTCTTCTAGAGCTGTCCAAATAATTTGTAACAATTTTTTTTTGACAAATTTTGCTTCTTTCCCCATTTGTGGGTGGTCCTTGAACAGAGTAACTTTTCTTCAAATGTATTTATATATAAAATTACTGGCCAAATAATATCTTCAAATAATTTTTGCTCTGTAGGTTGGTTGACAGAAGTTTGGTTCATTCATCAGAAAGCTCAACATCACATTTGGCAGTTATGGGCAATATTGCTCTAATACTTTTCTTTTAATATGAATGGATTTTGTATCAGGCCCTAAGCGCATTCTCATCAGAAATGCCAAGGTATGAATTGGCAAGGAGGGTAAGTTCTCCCCAGTGCTATTCTTAAGAGATGGAGAGCCAATGGCAGTTCAGTGTGGGTAGGCTTACACTACAACTGCCTGTGCCACATCTGGCAGTCATTTGGGTACATTTCACAAGCAGAAAGGTCGTGAGCTTGCTCCCATTTAAGTCAAAGGGAGTTATGCTATTAGGTTCAGGGGGAACAAGATTCTTGATGTATACTGCAATGGGAATAGGATCAGGTGTTAATCAAATGGATTTTTTTATTGTCATTAAGTTTATGTAAATATCCTATAATTATGATAATAGTAAAAACTATACACGCTCTTTGGATGTGTTTGTTTTTCTTTGAAATCAAATTAATGGTCCTGTGCTTTCCCTGTTATGTGATCAACAGATAAGTCAGTTTGTTTTGATTACCTCTCTGAAGGTAATTAAAAGAAGATAATCACTGTGTCACAAATACAAGTACCCAAACACAATTGAATCAGAAGGGTAGCATTGTATGTGAGGAACATATTGAATGATATCTCAGTTGTTACTTTTCTACTAATATCTGCTAGGGCCCTGTCCTGCATTGCAGGAACAGCCCAAATACTCTTTGATTCCAGTGGATTTTTTGGGTTCACAAGGGGAGATAGAATCAGGTCCATGATCTGTTTTTTTAAAAGAAACCACATATAAGTGGGGGAATAGTCCTGCTCTTGTGGGGAACTTTCGTGGCTTCTGCACTACCCCGGTGAAGTGGGCTAGCGAAAGGATCTGAGTCCTCGGTCCCACTTCCTTTACCCAGTGGTCTCCCTGCCCTTGAGGACTCCCCTTCCACTCTCCTGTCTGGCAGAGTCCTTGTAACCCCAACAAGGCTGGGCCCAGGATTCCTGGGGGGCAGGGCTCGATCCCCAACCCTGCTGTGGTCACCTAGGACAGGGGCTAGGGTGTCCCCACTCCGGGGTACTCTCTCTGCACTGGGCACTTCTCTGACAAGTTAAAGCAAATGCAAGTTATTTAATCAACAATTAAATTTAAAAAGAATAAGGCAAAACAGGAAAGGTTAAAGGAAACACATCACCCCGCTCTGTGCCAGGGAACATCTCAAACAGTGTCTCTGAATGTCAGGGCAGTTCACAGTCTGTTCCTTGCGAGTCCCAGGCCTTCTTCTCAGGCCCTGGCTGTGCTGTAGGGATCTGTGGGTTGGACACTTGCTCTGGTGGTGGCCACACGCTCTCAGGCTCTAAGTGGTAGGACCCTTTTTCCCAGTGTCACCCCCGCCCTGTCGGGGTTACGATCCAAGCCTGGCCTGCAGAGCCTCTTGGCTGAGGCGTCTCCCTGTGCTGGGCCCGCTGCCCAGTGTCCCCCTCGGTTTCCCCAGCTGCTCACCCCACCCAGATCCGGACTGCTCCAGCCCCAGCTGCACCATTCTGTCTCTGCACTGCTGCTGCTGCTGTCTCCAGCTTCCTGGGTTGTTTCTTAGGCCCCTCTGCCTCTGGTTGCTGCAGCTCTGCTCCCAGGACAGGTCTGCTCTGCAGGCTGCTTCTGTGACTCTGCTCCCAGCACTGACCTGCTTCGTGGGCTGCTTTTCTGGCCCCTCTGGCTCTGGTTGCTGCAGCTCTGCTCCCAGGGCAAGTCTGCTGTCTCTGGGCTGTGCCTCTGGCTTTGGGGCTGCAGCTCTGCTCCCAGGACAGGGTCTGCTCTCACTGGATCTGGCACAGCTCAGCTTGAACACCCTGCTTTCTCCTTAGCTCGACCCCACTCTGTCTGACGCAGGCAATCCCAGTTCACACATAGGACGGGACCTCCCTGGCCTCCTGACTCCCTGATTAGCCTACCCACCCTGTCATTCAGACTGACCTGGAGCATTGGCCTCTTCCCATTGTTCCTGGGGGCTGTCAGTCTCAGGGTCCTGATTCCCCATCGACCCTTCCCCCTTTTAGTACTGGGAGCTAGCAACTAAAATACCCCCACTGATTGGTAGTAAGGGGGCAACAGTCCCCTTACACACACACACACACACACACACACACACACGTACGTTCAGTGCCAGTGTTTATGTTCAGTACATAGACAGTCTGCAGGTTCTATTTCTATAAACTATTGACACGTTTCAGCCAATACCAAACACCATGTGTTTCTTGTATAAAATACTAAAATAATGGAAATCTTTTGTAGCTGAGAACTCAACTGGAGATCATACTTGCTCTGGAGAATGTTAATGAAATAACAAAGTAATAAGAAACAAACAGCTACTGATAGATCCTAATTCTACTAGCAAGCTGAAACCCCCAATTTGAGAATCTGTGAATCTTGCCTCATTCACTGAAGAATACTGCAGAGCTGAAGCAGTGTAAGTTATTGATGACAGTGATCATATACATACATTACAAGATGCTGCTGGCTGACGAGAGTTAGCAGGTGGCAAATTGTGGCTAATATGCACTGTGCTAATACATGCTCATTTTACTGCTGCTTCATCCTCCACCTGGCTTCTTTCTGCCCACTTCACAACCTTTAATTTGCTTCATCTCCTTGCTGTGTCCTGTTGTAACCTACATTGCATGTTATTTTGGGCAGGGTCTGTCTTTTAAATAAGTGTGTCCCTGAGTGGGACCCTGAGGCACTCCTGAGATACAAATATTAATATTATCCCCTATGTGCGCTCACAAGATGCCAGAGTTAGTATAATTGTATGCAGTGCTGTTGTAGCCATGTCGGTCCCAAGATATTAGATAGACAAGGTGGGTGAGGTAATATGTTTTATTGGACCAACTTCTCTAAAGCTCTCTCACCAAGAGAAGTTGGTCCAATAAAACATATTACCTCACCCACCTTGTGTCTTGTAGTCAGCATAAGGTAATTGTGGAACACAATTTAATTAGATTTATAAGGGAAATAGTGGACGCCCCACTTAGAATTAAACTGGAGAAGTCACTAACACATGTATGGTAGGGAATAATCCTATGTTGATTGAGAAATAGGCTAGATGAATGATTCATCTTTAATTTCTGTGATGATGACTCTGTCTTTCTGAGAGAAGCAGTTAAGGGAGAATGTTTAGGAGGGGAGATCAAATAATAACTCAGTTGCTTATAAAAAGGAGGGTAAGAGCAGAAATGACTACTTCCATCTCAAACCCAGACGGTTGTATTACCATCCCCCTTCCCTCAACACTTTCTGCCATTTAAGCTGTCCTAAAGTACAGAGAGAATTGGAGGAGGCAGAAATTGATTTATTTTTAAACGCAATGTATATACTGAAGTTTGATTCTAGGGGAATCTGTGTTATGGATAGTGAAATTTCTAGAGAGAAAAATGTGCCTTTAAAAATACCCCATTCCAAATTCATCTGCTGGCTGGTAGGCAAGCCACAACAGCGGGTGCTCTAATTTCATTGGTGAACTGAGTTCATGCAATTTATTCATGTTGGAATATTGATAAACTAAGATTATAGCCATCTTTAGATGCCTGTGACTGTGTGTGTGTGTGTGAGAGAGAGAGAATTGCTTACTGTTATGTTCAGAGAGGTGACTTGAAAAATGTGATATGCTTTGACTTAATTCTTGATAGTTATGATTTAATGAAAGGATTCTATTCCTTTTTTATGCTGGATCAATATTTATTTTAATAAGAGTCACTGAATACATACTGTTTCTATTGGTATGCTTTACTGTATCATGTCTAGGGAGTGAGGTGGAATCAATATACAGACAAATGTATATTTCATTAGCTATTTCTTTTGCTTTTAAATGTAGAATGTTGTCCATTTTGCTTCTTATGCTCATTTTAATGACCCAGGCATACTTTTTAGGAGTTGTTTTCCTATCTGGTTCCAGTGGTTTCCAATTACTGATGTTCCAAACCTCCTGAAAATAATTAAGATAGTCACCAAAAAACAAAAACACATTAAAATAGTTTGCAACATTTTGATACTATTCATGGGATAATAACCAAGTCATTTAATAAAATGTTCTAAGGAAATGCCTTTTGAAGATTTTAAAATAAATCAGATGATACTGCATTCTGTGTCTGCCTAACAGGGATGATGTGATGTAACTTGACTGGATGTGAAGTACAGGAATTACTTTCTAAATCATGGTGGGTGTTCACTGTTATAATCACATTTGTTGTTAAGATTAATGGACTGGACTCCCCTTTCCTTGCCTGATTAGCGGGTAAGGCATTCATGAGTTATACCAGCAATAATTGTTACACAAAGGTAAACACACTTGTTTCCAGGACGCTGCCACACTTACTGCCCAGTTTTCCAGTTCTCCCACATGCACAGCCATTGAAATAGTACCAAACCCCCTTCTTCTAGACACAATAAAGGGTAGTCTATGGGTTCTTAGAGCCCATAGAGCTAGGCAAGAGAGAGCAAGCTAGGTGGCATGTTGTTTCCCTCCTCCAACCCTATGGAGATTACAAAGAGAAAATGAATCTTGACCCCCCCCCCTTTACATAGGTCCTCAAGGGTATCCACAGCCAGGAGGAATTCCTGATAAAATGGCCTCATGGTGAGAAAGAGGAAGGATCCCTGGGGAGGAATATGTATTTATCGATTTAGCTGGTGAAGTATTAGTTTAGTTTCCTGCTAGGGAAGACCATGACCAGCTAAAACCAAGTTAAAGGTGCAACACTGTGTCTGCACCAGGAAAAAAGTCGAATTTAAGAAAAGCTTAGCTAGCATGTGATAGTTGATCGTGACCTAAAGGTGACCACTTTACCCAGTCATGGTCAGTCCTTGGGACGGGAGACTACCCCCCAAGTGCAACACTGTGAGGGAATTTCTGTGAAAGGCTTTACTTTGAAGTGGATTTCACAACAGATGGAGTAATCCAGCCTGTATTACTTCTACCCACTACTTGTGAATAAATATGTTACTTATACTAAATAGAGGCACCACACAACTAAAAGGGTCAAGGACTAGACCCACCCAAGTGGAGACATGAGTGATATGTGCAATAAATTTACTTTTTCTATAGTATAGGAAAGGAAGGCAGGATACATAATTGGTTATACTGACTTAGTGAAATGTGAGATACAAGAAAAATGTTTTAGCCATCTCTGCTGCTCATTGACTGTAATGCTAAACACCCTGCCTTGACTATCCTTCGTGATCTCTACTGTTTGACCTTATATGAAGTCCCTGCTTGAAGGCAGATTGCATTGTAATGTGTTATGCTAGAGTGTAATAATGGTTTCTGGGAAAACAAAAGGTATTTGAAGAACAGAAGTAGCTTGCTGGTAACTTACTATTGGGAGTAGGATAACAAGGTATGTTCATTGTGTGATAATTACATTAAATGTACATAGGTGCATGTGGAAGAAGAGTACCATTATGGAAAATTACTATAGTATTCAGTAGAAAATGATCATTTTTCCGTAAGTTTTCTGAACCACCCTATGAATACAATAGAGAATTATATCACTGCTTGGAATTCATTGGCATGGTTGAAATAGTCAATATAAAGGCTGTCATTCTTTTTTGCTGGGAGGGAGTGCTTGGAGAGGGATGTGGGTTTGGATAGAGTAGGGCGTTGAGATAGGCTGTATTTTTGTTTTGCTGTTTGAATAACTAGATGGTTAATTTAATATTGTTGTTTGAAGTTATGTGGGATGATCTTTGTATAGTTTACTAGTTTTAAAAAATGTTAAGGTACCTAGAGCTGAGAATAAACCAAATCTTTAAAAAAAATAAATAAAAATAAATAACATAATTTCTATAGAACCCTCTTGGTATCATTCATATACAACTACTATAGACTTTTCCAAAAGGGTCTTGAGACAAATCCTGCAGCTTTTACTTGAGGTGGCTATTGTCAGGAAAAATCCTGAAGCCTTTACTCAGGACTTGTCGATGTGGGGAAATTAATGACATAACTATATCAGTATAATTAACTTCTCTAGGTATACCAGTGGATGCTTCTTCTGGGATAAGCATGCCTTTTTCAGGTTTATCCTATACTACAACATAAGCTAAATTGGAAAAAGGAAATCTCATTCTGGAACAGTGTCCACATGGGGAGCTATTCTGGTATGTTTATATTATAGTTATATTATAGTTAGGCTGGAAAATTTTCCCATGTAGACAAATTTCCATGAATTTCAAAAGTAAAATCCAAGTAAAGACCTCAAAACCTGACTTCAGTAGATACGTTGCCTGAATACGGACTCTGGACTTCATGAGTTGGCTCATGTGTGCCAATCCTGCAGTTTGATATCTGCAGGCATTAGGCGGTCTGCCTGCACAGCTCACATTTCAGGATCAGGCCCACAGCCTGTAATCTTGAAAAACACACTGAGGTTTGCAAAAGGCACTGTTAAATGTACCTCAGTCCGCCACTTCTCTGCCTGTGGCACATAATAGTTTAGTCTCCTGTGGGCTGGAAACTTTGTTCAAAATTCTGTTGTTGATTTAGTGTGCAGGTTAGCTGGGTTGTGTTGGTGGCCTGTGATTAACAGGAGTTCAGAATGGATGATTTGGGGGTCCCATCTGACCTGAAACTCTCTAACCCATGAAACTGATTAAATACTTATCTGAAATTGTTATGCCACATTCAGGGCACTCCTTATTAATTCATGTTCCCATTGACTAACCCCATTCAACAAAGGATAAAGGCCTTCTCTTCCAAGGCCAGTATTTCAGGTTTCTGCTTACAGAAATGTCAGTTCATAAGTGGGAGTTGAGAGACACAATGTCTCTAGCAGTTTTCTAGCACTGAACTATAACACTAGATAGATGTTGTATCAGTTTTCTAGCACTGAACTATAACACTAGATAGATAGATAGATAGATGTGCTAACTAACCATGCTGACAGAAGGTATGTGATCTAGAATGAGCCACAGGCATTTGATTTGACCAGAAATGTCACAACCTGACAAAGCTGCCTTGTAATTAGTGGTCCAAAGCTTTGTCATGTTACAGTTCAAGAGTTGCAGAGCTGGAGAATTCAGTGGATGAACTACTTTCATTGACTAAATAGGATTTGGATACAAGATGTAAGTGGCATATTCTGCCCTCGTTTACTCATATGCAAAAAAGGGCCAAATCTTGGTCCATTTGTAATTAATAGGAGTTTTTCCATTGACTTCAGTGGAACCAGGATTTGTCCCTGAAATATTTAGAAGCTTAGTAACTTTTAAGCAAATGGAACTATCCTTAGAGGAAAATCCAGGCTCTTCCACCAAATGCTCCTTTGTTTGATTTGCTGTGTCACAACCGTTCAGTTTGAAATGCTCTTCGCAAAAGTATATATCTGGTATGTACATTGCATGTGCATCTACTGTTCTCAGTGGGTAAATGAGCACCATCAAATCAAAGGAGAGTACAGATCTATTTTCACAGGATCAGTAAATCCTTACTTTCACATGTGGAACACATGCAATGATCACTTTACCCATGGTGCGTATTTTGTTGAGTCTTCAGCAGAAGATATTTGACCCAGATCCCCCAAGGCCAAAGGATTCACTTTCTGCATATTGAGTAACATACATAGGAAAATTCCCTCCAGAGGTTGTAATCAGTTTCTCCCTCCCACTCCCATCCCCAGTCTCTGGGCTTGATTCTGTCCTTACCAATACAATAGACAAATCCATTGACTTATCCTAAACAGAATAAGGCCCTCCATGTTAAGAACTAGAGATTAGCCAAACCAAAACTAGACTTGCCAATTACTCATGACAAATGATCCTTCAGTCCACTCATGAGCTGAGCCTGCACCTTCAATTTAGCTCTAAGGAAAAGATTTCATGAGGCTACCAAACTGATTTCTATTTTCCTTCCAGAAAAGTTCCTAGAACTTGCATTCTCTGCATAACATTTTATGCCACAGGTCCATTAACCTTCACTAACCATCTTAAGCTTCTGTGTATGGATGATCTGCCTTCTATCAACCTGATTCTGTGTGCAACTAGGCAAGGGTCGGAAGAGGGAATTTTCAAGTCAATACAAAGAGGTAGAATAAGAGATGTAATAACTGCACCAGGCATGGTTGTGATTCTTCTATTTCTGTGTTCCTTCTAACTCAAGGGTAAATGGATTCAATAAAATCTTCTCATAGTTAATGGAAAAAACAAGGATTATGAAATTCTGACGCTAACAGTGAATACTACAGGAATGGCATTGCTGGCAATGCAAGGTTTTACCACTATGGCAGTGCAACAAAATCCATTTCACTCTCTGAATCTTGCCTCAAAGGCTAATCCTGCAAAATTCCAAGAGTTGTGGGTTACTTGTGGACACTCTTTAAAATTTTCCAAACAGCCACAGAAATAGACTCTCCTTGGTCAAATTCAGCTTCAAAATTACAAAAGGGCTAACTATGCAGTAAACAACCTTGATTGTCTCTCCCTCTGAAACCTTTTAATGACTGTCATTGCTTTAGCTTCAAGAGGTTATGTGATCTAATTAGGCCAAATTGAATAAGACTGCTTTTATGCTAAAGCGTGAGAAAGTTAATTGAAATCAATCCATGTTCAGTGAAAATGCTGGAGACATCACTGATAATTTAAAGCAATTAAAAGATATTGTCCTGAAGCAAGGCAGAAACATTAAGTCTAAGAGGAAAAGAGAAAAAAATTTTCCTGTTAAAGGAAAATTACCTAAAATATTTAAATGACATTATTCAGCGAAGATGGACTAGGGACATCTAAAGCAACTAAAAACCATAAAGCATAAAATCAGTCATATGTTGTCATCTTTAAGCTATTTGGGAAAACCATTCATTGTCTCGTGCCACTTGTTTTTGTGAAATAACAGGTTTTTAAAATAACCCATTTTGTGACAGATTGTTTGCAATGGTGTTTTAAAGAGCCTACCCAGTGTGCCTCCAAAATGATGTGACAGTTTCCATTTGCCCGGCCAAGTAGAATTTGAGACCAACATCCAAAAACTGTTTTGACTCCCTTGGACACATAGTGGAAGTACAAAAAAGCAGAAGTCATTGGTCCTTGCAGAGTGGCAAATACTGCTGTTAATTCCAGTATTTCAACTTCTATCAATCCACTGAGCATAAGTACAAGGAAGGGGAAAAGCCTCTTGTCAGTAAAGAACCTTCACAAACAAATGTATGGCACCCCCGCATAAGGAAAAAAAGAATAGCTGAATGAAATCTGCATAATTTGAATATGAAAAGTATTGAAACAGTTGCTGTGTAAGTGTCACTATTATTTCATATTAAAAATTTGTAAGCAGCTTACTTTTTGTTCAGTCTGCCCTGGAGATTCCAGAAGTTGATTTAGGCACCGTAACTATTTATGGGCTGCACACTTTGGACAAATGCTCAGCTAAAATGCCACTCCTTTTGCCCTTTAATTGTCTAGGTGTGTGTTATACTGATTTATACTGATTTAGAAACAGCTGTTTCACAATTAGTTCTTTTTTTAATTTTTATTTCTACAGAAAAATTTGAGTTAGGAGGATACTTTGCATGTTGTAGCCACTTACACAATAACTCATAGATAAGGGGAAACTGATTACTAAAAATTACGAATCACTGCCCCAATCCTGCAATGAGCTCCATGGAACTGGACCCCTGCACTGGGTGGATCAGGATCAGAATGTAAAATTTAAAATTGTTGTTGTGCTGTCTGGACTGATTCACAACTGCGAGTGCCAACCTCAGGGAAGACTCTGAATAAGCATGGTAGAAACCCCCAACTGGCTGTGGATTCTATAATTACAGTGTTACCATGGAGTGACGGCAGTCCCCTGGGCCATTCTAGTCTAGCCACAAGACAAGTTGGACTTAGTGGTAGTTGGTTGTTGCACACCAAAGATGATAAAATATTCAAGTTGCTCCCAGTCCCAAGAGACGAGTCACTTACCCCAGGTCAATATGCACCATAGACCTTAATTTCTACTAACAATTCCAATCATGTCTAATTCTTCATAACAGCGCTCAGGCAGGCAGTAACTGTTAAGCCAAACCTCTGTCAGTCATTTATCAATAGGAACAAAATCTGCAGAAAA
Organism: Dermochelys coriacea; assembly: GCF_009764565.3. Classification (NCBI taxonomy): domain Eukaryota; kingdom Metazoa; phylum Chordata; order Testudines; family Dermochelyidae; genus Dermochelys; species Dermochelys coriacea. The sequence continues at coordinate 27,952,724 of NC_050079.1, read as the reverse complement.
CTAAGCTGCAGAACAAATACAATCATACCCCAGGTCAATATGCACCATAGACCTCACACCGAAGACAGCACTTGTAGCCAATCTGTAATAAACTAACTAAAGATTTATTAACTAAGAAAAGAAACAAGAGAGTTATTACAAGGTTAAAACAAGCAAACTTGTATACACAAATGTGTTACAGTCTGTGCTTTTAAAAGGTGACACAGTTGTAGTAATCTGTCACCTCCGAATGTCTTTTAGGGCTAATCAGGGTTGACCATAGGGATCTCTGCTTCTGTTTTGTAGCTCCAGCCTTGTCAAACAGCAAAAGAGGGAAAAAAACCCTTTCTTGTCAGCTATTTTTTTTTATTTTTTCCAGAATTCAAGCTGATGGGATGAACTCTTTAGCAAGTAGCCTTTTCATGGGTGTAAAGGGCAGTTAACAAAGTCTTTGTATTGTGATTTCCCACAATGGCCCATTTAGTTTTGATAATCTTCTTGCTGTGCAGGGGACAATCCCTTCTCATGGGTTCACTGTTGCAGAGAAAACATTTTTTTTACAGTTATAAAGCAAAAAATTAAATATTACTTTATAGCAAGTGATAAAGATATTATCAGTGAGATTAATGGATGCACCTGATCTGCCAGTGTCACAATTATCACTAATCCTTGTGCTTTAAAAAAGGTCTGGATTTTTATCCTGCATTTGTCAGATAATCATCTGTATTTTTGGGGGGTTGAGAAGTGGATCTCTTTATCAGCCCACCTATCCCCATCCACCTCTCCAGTGCTACAAAACCCCAGATGCTTGGAGATTGTACCAAGGAGACTTCACCTGGTATGGGAAGGAAGGGAATGATGCACTCAAACTCTCCCCATGACAAAATATGGGCTAAAATAGAGCAGTATTGTCAACACTCACAATATTTGGTGTATTTTCTTAAAGCTCCAGCTTCTGGAGTCATGATAACATGAGAATCTCAGGTTAAGAGAAGTTTTCCAGCCTTCCTAGTTGCAGAGAAAAGTTTGAGTGCCCCCTAAAGGCTCTAAAACAAGAAACCAAATATAAAGATGCAAAAACTTATTATTTTTAAACATTTTCATGTTCTTTTTTAACCAATTTCATAATTTTGGTGATCTGACTCATGACTTTTAAATGATTGGAGTTGGCAATACTAAGAGAAGATTTTCTACTCCGTGTGTCCTTACTTTGAGAGAGGGTGGGGAAAAGGAAAGATGATCTTAGGCTGTAGTGTAGACATAGCCTATGTTGGTATAACCTATGTCACTCAGGGGTATGAATAAACCACCAACATAAGTGCTCATGTGCACAACGCTATGCTGGTGGCAGAGCTTTTCCCATCCACATAGCTTTTGCCGTTTGTAGAGGTGATTTTATTATGTTGACGGAAGATATATATAGCATCAGCATATAGCATCTTTACCAGATGCACAGCTGTGGTGTGGCTACATCAGTACAGCTGTGCTGCTGCAATGCTGTCTGTGTAGACATGCCCTCTGCCTAAGATAAGAATAAAGCCATTCCCTTGCTTTGGTAACTTATTTGTGGACCTTCTTGATTTGTTAGTTTAGTTCCACACTGCGTTATGCCAACCTTCTGGACACGGTTCACTGATTTTATGTGCTAATCTGAAATCAGCTATATTTTTGCATATGCTATTTCTAAATAGACTAGAGCGTCTAAAGATATTTTACATTACTTTGCTATAAAATAACGGGGAAAAAACCATTACTTTGGTGTAAAATAAAAAATCTTTATTCTCTAATATTAATATTGTACTCTCTCTCATATTTTTTGCTATTTATTTGTATTGCACTAGTACCTGGAGACTTCAACGAGCATTGGAATGTACAGGTTTAAGCATTGTACATACCAATAATAGATAATTCATAGCCCGGAGAGCTTATTGAGTAAATAGATAAGACAGAGGAAAGGTGGAAGAAAAGAAATATCCCCATTTCACAGACGGAGGCACAAATATGGCATTGACTTGCTTCAAATCATACAAGAAGTCTGTGACAGAATCTCCTGAGTCCCAGCCCACTACTTTAATCACAAAATCGTCCTTTTGATCAAGAACTATAAAGATCTCAGAAGACCCAGACAATGGAAGTATGATCCAAATTCTTGACCTTGAAAAATGATCTGGAAAGTCTTGTAAGAATTGGATTCCTGGAGATGTCTGGTATTTTCAATTTCTACTTTTCAGCTGAGAGAGAAGCATCCTCCTAATATTTCAACACTTCTGGGCCTAACAGAAACCAGGAAATGCATATATATGTGTTTTAACTGACATTTTAAAAAATGTTACCTCAATTTTTCCTGCACTTTAAATGTTCATTCTGAGTTTTTAGCAAATGGTGGAATCACATCTCAGTGTATCTGAACTGGTTCTTCCTGTACCTACTACTTAGTTTTACATATATCACTTCTAATGAGTTTAACCGCTAAGCTATTGCATATTGCATTGGAAACTGACTATGAGAATGCCATGCTTTATTTCCTTTTCAAGAAGTTTAATCAAAAGTGATCCACAATTTCAAGCATGAATGCTTAACATCTCATTATTAACCAGCAGCAGAGACATCTTACTACCACTATGGCTTGGGATGTGGTGACAGAACTCAAGGGCCCCCTGAAATACATTTATGGTTTAGGTAACATTCTACTAAGTCTCTCATTTGGTATGATACAATATGAAGGAAGATAACCTAGTCCAGGTATCTCCTATGGGGGTGTTTTCTTTTCACAGACGCTTATAATTTTCATGTAAAGGGCTATATGTTAGATTTCCCTATGCAAAAGTTTCTGTTGGTATCAAGTTTAATATTTAAAATACTGAGAGTCACTTTAGATATCAAAGTTAATAAACTAGTTCTACATGAGCTTGTCAATATTAGGGAACTCAAACAATCTCCTTGCTCAGGCTTCAGTGATCATGTGTGTAGCAATAAATGTGGCCACTTTAAAATAAAATTACATCAGTTCTAGTCTGTTAACCAGAGTATATCCTGCAAAGGAAAGTTTTGACTTCTCTTTCCCCAAGACTTACTCTCATAACTTCTCACCACAAGGGGTCTGTTTTATCCGATATGTTCCAGAACTTTTCAGATTCATTTAATCAAGGAACTTTCACCTCAGTTTAAAGAGACTGTTAAGTTGTATGATACTTTGAGGCAATATGGCATTTTTGCTATTGGTGAAGAGTAATGTTAAATGTGCAGGAGTTCTAACTGTATGCCACATTCCTTTTAAACCAGTTTCCTAATAACTGAGTACCAGTTCCCAGACACCCTGCCAAACCCAACAAATCACCCCCTCCCATCTGGAGGACCAAGATACATAAAGGAGAATCCTATCTTTTACTTAAAATGGAGAAGGTTTGTAGCCCCAATCGTTATGAAAATAAACTTGAAAGTGCAAGGAAGGCAAACTGATCACTAGAGCTGAAAGAGAGCATCTTTCTCCTAAAGATCACAAGTTAACCACCATTCCTTCCTGGTCACTCAGGACATAGTCCTCTGAAAAATCATAGCTCTCTTGATTTATGGGAAGAACCCAATAATAATACAGTGGCACCCAGACCACAACTGATGGAACTAGTGCCCTCCCAAGATACCTCTGGATAAGCCAGCTCCTTTGTTGAGCAGCCAGCGGTTCACCTCCACTGCTGAAAACCATGGTGAAAGCACTAGTATGCTGGCTGCCAATGTTGTAGGTGCTATATCATATAGATCTTTCCTGAAGCAGTGTTAGACAATCACCCAAAGTCCTCCCTACATTAGCATACCTACCATTGGTACCAATAGTAGCTCAGAACAGATACAAGGTATGGGAAGGCAAGTTTAAGGGGGGGTTCGGTAGGAAGCTCAAGGAGAGAATGGTGGCAACATTGTTGTGTGAAACACCTTGGTGGTCCCTGTGTTGTGTATATATGCCTACCATGCTGTTGATTCACCAGTTCAACTGACAGCAAGTCTGTTGAAGCTTTCTAAAACTAGAAGAAAATGGTTTCTGTGAAGCTGATGGGGACTGCCCCAACAGCAGGGGCACATGGCTACTTCATTATAAACACAGACATTGTGATGTTCATTTATAATAGTGCAAAACAGAATGCTAGCATGGGATGGACAAAAAACAGGTTTTGCGGGGCAAGATTGGTTTGTTTTTTTTCCTTGGGTTGAGGAATTGGTGACAATTTGGTTTTGATGAGGAATTGGAAGGGATCATGGGCTGCTGGCAAAATATTTCATATTTCTAGCAAAGAAATATGAGAGCTCGACCTGGCAGTTGCAAATTTGCAACCTACACTTCAGCAATAGGTGTTTGTGACATTAATGCTAAACTAGTTCAGTACTCACATGAGATAACCACGTGCAGTTTTGACACAAATGTTGCTCATGATTGAACTAAGCTTTTTTCGGTTTCAGGTCCCATAATTCCATGTTCTAACAAATTATTGCAAAATATCCATGTTTTGACCATAATGCGTTAAATCCAATTTATATTTTTTTCCAGGAGCAAAGCAGTCCTTGCATATGGTAAACTGACTGCGTTCAGGGAAATATTTTTATTTTAAACCTTTTTTTAATTGATATTTTCATTTCAAAAGTTCAATGCATTTAACATTCAAGTTCAGTTACGTATGCAACTTATAGTGGTTTGTTAAATTTGAAGCATGAAGTTTGAAGTTATGGTTTTCTCCCATCCTTCAATTTGTAAAGAAACATTTTTGTTGACTCTCCTACAGCAAACCTCCTTTATATAGTTTCAGGAAAAAAATGCCAGACTGTCTTTGTTTGTTGAGTTGTTACTTACACTATGTTAAGTGAGATTGTTTGGCAGCGTACATACAGCAGTCCGAAAAGTTCAGATTGAAAAATCAAATAGGAACTGGTGACCGGTTGTGGGGCATTTACAACACTGACTGTCAGAGTTAAACAAACTATTGGTCCCTGAGCCACATAGTAAAAGAACTGGATTAAAATCAGCCTGACACACAGCTGAATATAGTAGTCTCAGCCCTGTTTTTTTCCCCCATGGTGTTCAGTCAACACTACGTTATGCAAAATGACTCCCAATTTTTGACATTAAGCTATATTTTGATCAGTCTTACCCACCCTTGGATATAGTTGTTTTTTTTTAAATAGAAATATTTTGCTGGCACAGTAAATGGCCAGCTTGAGAGGCTTGAGGACTGAGGTTCTCTATTTAGCAACAGAACCAATTAAATAGTTGTGCAATTTTCCTCAGTAATGTTCTTCAACGTTGTCATGAAGGGAACACCTTTAGATGTGAGAAGATAGTTTAGTTTCTATGATCCATTCATTGACCTTTTCTGAAACTCCCCACAAGGGTGGCGGTTTTGAGGGACACTTGACTACTACAAATTGGATTGAGATTGGAAAATCATTTCTCTTTGACTTGCAAGCTGACTTCAGAGTTGCTGCTGGCAAATTTTATTCTCAAGAACTTGTTTAGATATGGTGGCCAGGAGGTGAAAGGTTTTAGCTCATTACCACTCCCCAGAGCCATCCATTCCTCAAACACTTGCTTTATCCTACATTATACAAATTGTATCAGCGATGGACCCTTAACAGGAACTGCAATGGTGCTTTCGTTTTTTACATAGTTATGGGGAACCATTATATACATACTTGTTTGTTTCAGTGTGTTTTCCTTACTTCCAATTAATGGTAGTCACTGTGGAGAGAAAATGTCCTCCAGGATTTTGTTTCTTCATCTCCAACAAATTGGTTTATTTCAGAGTAGCAGCCGTGTTAGTCTGTATTCACAAAAAGAAAAGGAGTACTTATGGCACCTTAGAGACTAACAAATTTATTAGAGCATAAGCTTTCGTGAGCTACAGCTCACTTCATCAGATGCATCCGATGAAGTGAGCTGAAGCTCACGAAAGCTTATGCTCTAATACATTGGTTTATGTAGCTTTTTCTTATTTTTTCTTAGAATATTCTTTGCCTCCTAATGCCATTCTTTATGATGATTTGTAAAAATAATCAGTGTTTAAAAGGTAATTTTCCTCTTTAGAATTAGGTTACATAGAAGTAGTATAATAATCCACAAAGGGGTTTAATTTTCTCAGAGCCTGAACACAGGAGGTTTAAGGGTATATTTGGGGGATCCGTTTACAGCTTATTATAAGTATCCTAAAACTGCGCAAAACAGATGAGCCAATGTTTCCAATGGCATGGCAGGAAACTGGAAATCGAGACTCCTGGGTTCCTTACCCGGCTCTGTGTGTGCCTTGTTCTGTGATTCTGGGCAAATTATTGAACCTATTTATCTAGGTTCTGATATGTATCCAATTATTATGGTATCTGAACACATCAACCATGCACAAACATCTTTCATTTAGCAAGGGCTTCTCTCTATGTATGTGTGATTGGTTTTGTCTGTTACAAAAGGCCTGCTTAGAGAAGTGGGGTTTGAATTTTGTTCCAGATCACTGAGATTTGTAGCCTGCCTTTTGGCTTCTGAGAGTGAGTTCCAGAATTATAGCTGGGCACTGAGAAAACTCCATAAACATAAAACTTTGTCTTACTTTACCCATTTGTAAAATTGATCATCATAAACCTACCTCCTGTGTATGATGGATGTGTTTGTAAACTAGGGATAATTAGTTACCTCCTATACCTTGGTCTTGTGAAGCTTAATTAATTTGTGTTTGTAAAGTATCTCAACAGATAACAGGAGCATTAAAGCATTAGGGTGCTCACAAAGATTGTGAATTCTGATCTATACTAAGCATGGTTTGTGGGAAAGTACTAAGTGAAATTTATTGTCCATTGGCGCTCAAGGAAGGACTGAATTTTGGAAATGCTCTGATTAATAGTATTCATCTGAGATTTTTGTACAGCACATCAATAAGTGGACACAGCTGGAAATACTAATTTCACTCAGGGTTGCCTCCAAGTAGAGCCTGAAAACTGTCACTGGGGCATAACTGTCCCATCTCATTATTGAGGGAAATGCATGGGGTAGACTAGGAAAAGCTGTTTTAAATGAAGAAATACTGGCTAGCTCCTGTACCGTATTCCTGTTGCCTGTGCAGGCCATGCTTTTTTAAATTTATTTATTTGATTTATTTAATTAAGGATCCAGGATGTGATTTTAAAAGAAGATAAAGGGGAATTGGACTCCCAGCCATCACTGGAATTCTGTGGAAGGTTGGATGCCATACTGTCTGCCTTACTGTCTTTGAATGGAGCTTTCATACAATAAAGAGACTTTCTATCCTTTTTTTCCCCTGGGTTATTTATATACTTTTGTGTCTCTTGGAACGCTCACCACATTTGCTGAAGGTACACTAAGTGTATTACACTCATTGTTATTGCAATATATAGCATTTTTCCGTCCTTCATTATTGTTTTTTAGGCACAACTGTTCATAGCTAGGTACTAATAAAATAATGCTGAAGTGAATCCCAGATGTACAAGTGTCCTTGGGTATTAAAATAATATGGACACAGAACCATCACCTCAAACCCCAAAGGGGGAACAACCTTTCTTTCTTGTTGATACAACTACAATCTATCCATTGGGCATGCCTGAAGGAAATTCTGAGGTCAGCTGTCTTTGTACTATTTATAGAAAATTAGGTGACTAAGGGTTGAGAAGTTATTAGACAGAATGTCCCTGTCCATTATAATATCCTGGCCTTTCAGGAACCAGCTTTCCTGTGCTATTACAGTCTATACTGAATATTCTTTTCATATTGAAAAGCAAGTAATTTCATCCCTGCATAAAAATAAAGCATTTTGAAGTTTATTGCTAATTTAAGCTTTTGCTGAAATACTGAGAAAAGTGCCCTCAAAATATTTTCAGATTAGACATGAGTCTGAGCCACAAAATTTGGATTTGAACCTGAATCTAAACTTCCCTGAAGATCAGGAGTAATGGGACCTGAGGTTTTGGATTGGCCTATTATAGAGATAAAATAGACAACAGCTGCTAAGTATGGATTCAAATCCAAGTTTCTTGCAAGCTGCAAGGAGTTTTGAGCTGCGGTGTTGCCTCAAATACATCTTTAGTTCAGATAGTTTCAAATGTATTTGCTTTCTAGATGAGAATGCATTTGCTTTCTGCTATGAAAACACAAATTAATATTTTTGCTTAAAAAGTGCAGCTAAGTACAGTTAGAATTTTGGAATGATATTTTTACTCCCAAAATTAGGATATTTCTTAAAAACTAAATGTATGGGGTTTTGGAAATATTCTATTTTTTCAATCTAATTTGTATGGTCTGCTGGTTTTTTTGTTTGTTTTGCACAATTTTTCAGTTCCCATTTTTTCATGTTTTTTATTTCCACTTCTGATTGGCTTGTTTAGTCTTCTGGTGGAGATATATATAAAGTTTTAATTTCCTTTTTTGAATATTTTTTTACTTCAGAATTGAAAAAACAAAACAAAAACCCTTTTCAAAAATAATTCCTTAGAAAACTTGGAAAATGAAAGCCAACCACACCTTAAAATATGTATAATGTGCAAATAATGTTCCAATTTTGTTACCAGTTCCATTAAAGTATAGTATTTTTTGTCTGTTTTATTATTAGTGTGTGTCGGGGAAAATTAACACAAAAAAGGTGGGATTTTACTTCCTAAATCTATTAAATATGCATGAAAATGGAAGTTAAGTTGAGGTAAAAGTTGAGTGTTCATAATGTAATTTAGCATCTATTGAAAGCACTACGTAAATATTAGATGGTATTATTATTTTAATATTAATAATACAATTGTTAACATATAATTAAAACCATTCTCACCTCTTGTCCATCAAAACTGAAATATTTCCAGAAAAACAAGATAACATGGAAGTGGGAAATATAATAACTAAATACATATTTGTGCTTCTTAAAGATGAAGACTATAAAGCAATATACTGGTTTAAAAAATAACAAGGTGGTATGTGATTCTGAGGAGATGGCATACTGGAGAAGCATAATTTGTGACTTTGCTTTATGCTGATATTAAAGAATACTCTTCTTTCACTTGACACAACTAAACTTAGATAGTCCGGTGTGAAAAGGAACATGTTTGAGAATTTCTAAGCTTAATTGATTGATTTACCCATCACACACAATTATGTATTGTCATGCTGCCCCTCTTGCACTAAGTGATCATAATTACATCACTTTATGTATGCAATTAGTTTGCTGTTTCCTCCAAGGATCAAAGTGGTTTGGCCCTTCAGAGTATTTTGATTAGTTTGGATATTATAAACCAGTGGTTCCCAAATGTGTTCCGCCACTTGTACAGGGATAGCCCTGTTGGGCCGGGCCGGTTTGTTTACCTGCCACGTCGGCAGGTTCGGCCTATTGCAGCTCCCAGTGGCCACGGTTCGCTGCTCCAGGCCAATTGGAGCTGCAGGAAGCAGCGCAGGCCAAGGGACGTACTGGCCGCCACTTCCCACAGCCCCCCATTGGCCTGGAGCAGCAAACCGCGGCCAGTGGGAGCTGCCATCGGCTGAACCTGTAGACGCGTCAGGTAAACAAACCAGCCCGGCACGGCAGGGGCTTTCCCTGCACAAACGGTGGAACAAGTTTGGGAACCACTGCTATAAAAGATGCCTGCTTCATTGATTGGTCACCTGTTGTTTGGTAGTTGATTCTTACCACTATTTATTTAAACAGCTTTCTGCTCTCCCTCCCCCCATTTTCAGATCTCAGCGTTCTTCAGCAATCTCTCAGAAATGAAAATGAACTTCCATACTACCTAATTTTTGCTGCAAAACATTCAAATATTAATGAGCAAAATAAAGTGGTTTTTGTTTTTTAACAAGCTTAGACACTGAAGTCAGTTACACAAACAGGCCAAATTGCCAAAGCCTTAGAAATGTGGCAGCTTCTATAATAAGAAGCTATTTATTCTTATAGTACAGACTAATGGAGAGAACCTCTGGAAAATTCTAAAATCACTATTCCCTAGATTAACAAATGTTCTTTCGCTCTCAATTTGTAGCGATTTATAGTTTATTCCTACCAAGCCTTTACCCTATTGGAGTACAGTAACAAACTGTCAGAAACTATTTGTGTGGCTTGTGAATTTAATCAAATCACTGTATCTTCTGGAAGCAATAAAACATCAAGATTTTTTTTCCAGAAAGCCAATGTTCTAACTGTTCAAAACGGAACTGCAAATATTTGTGTGTCTAAACCATAGGATGTGCTCCTTATGCTAAGCTTTTAAAAGAGTCTGTTGATATCATCCTCTCTCACTTCAACTTCTGCACTAAATGATCTATGATTTTTAAGAACAGCTCAGTAGGTTGCACTAAAGGAATCCAGGATAGTTTGAACAGTTCACTGTAAAAACTCAGGAGAAACTTAATGGCAGGTAACTTCTTAATAATGTTGCCACATTCTGGCATAGGTGAAAATGGAGTGATGCATGTTTGTAACAAGTATATTCCCATGGCACTAGGGGTGGAATTTCCTCTTTCCATGAAAAAAAAAAACAAATCCCACAGGAAGAATCCCTAAGAAGAGAAACACGCCATGAGGTTTCTCTTAAATAACAGAATTGGGAGGAAACTATCTAAGTGCTGTCAAAAGTAATATAGGGATGCAGCCCTCAAACCTATGCAGAAGCCCAGGGTTTCCATATCATTTCCAGGATCTCCATCCCGAATTGCATTTGTCTCATAGGCTATGTGTACTCTGCAATCACAGGGTATGTTTGCAGCTTGTGTAGACATACTCAAGCTAGGTAGATTAAAGCTAGATTGGATTCCGGAGCAGTGAAGTCACAGCAGCACAGACTTTAGTGCAGGTGCCATAAGCCAGCCACTGGGTAATTAATTGGGCAGCTAACCCATAGCCCATGCTATCAGTGTCTTCACTGCTCTACTACTTTAGCTAGCTAGATTAAAGCTAGCTCAGGTATGTCTGCACAAGCTGCAGTCACACCCTCTGATTTGCAGTGTAGACATAATAGGGGGGAAGCATTCTCAGTGTTAATGGTAGCTTCAGGTACAAATATAAACTTGTGTGAGTATTGTGCATGTGATTTCACCATGACATGTGGTGTCCTTATCATCCTGCTATGCCTCCTGCTCATAGATCTTGTACTTCACAGACTTGCTGCTTCTTCCTCACTTCCCTCCGCTATCTTCTTGGTAGGCCTATGGAGGATGTTATCCATGCTGGGAAGAGGCTGGCTCACTGCTAGTACCACCTTGTGGCTGGGTGTGATGTAGCAGCTCTTGCCTCAATGGGTGCCTCCTGCCAATGGTTGCTCCGGGACTGTGGTGGTCTGCCTCTTCGTTGGCCCTCTTCCTCTTGACTTGGCCCTCCAGTCAGGTCATTTTAAGGTCTCTCCCCCTCTGGGGTAGTCAGCTAACAAAAATAAGGGGAATTAACACAAATTGATCATCCCAAAGTTGAGTTAAGGCTCTCTTGCTTCAGAGGGTGCTCATCAGGTTGTGGCCCTAAACTGAGTTCAGGGGTAATATAGGGGAATGGTTCCCTCTCAAGGCGAGTCAGCATCTGGCCAGCCTGCCACCCCTCCCTCCCTCCCTGAAGGGATCATCAAGTAGCAGTCATCTAGGAAGCTCCTGCCTTCAGTCAGACCTGTCTCCAGGAGCTGAGAACTTAAGGTCTGCTTTTCTCCCAAGTCAGCCATCAGCTGAGCTGGATTTCTTCTCTGTAAGCTCCTCCCTCTGATCCTGATCTCACAAGTGTGATGGGGAGGAGACACCTGAGGCCACATTAGCTCATTAACCTTGTGTTGCCCGGTGTGGGGGTTGTATACCCCATCACAAAGCACTGATCTACAGGAACAATTGGGCCCATTTTTTTTTGCTCTGACTGGAGACCACTGGCAGAATCTTGCTATTTTCTCTGCTTCCTCTCCCTGAAGTGGATTTATCCCCAGTGTCTGCAGATTTCCATGATAGAACTGAAGATCCCCAAACCAGACAAGAACACCATGTTCTACAACTAGAAAAAGCTGAACTATGGAATAACAGTATTCCAAGTATTCAAAAACCATGACTCCTCTCCCCACCCAGATCATCAGGTTGACTTAGAAATCATCATTTAAAAAAAAATCTACATGATTTATAAAAAAAAATCTACATGATTTAAAAAAAAATCTTTGGGTTCCCTTTATTGCCTTCTGGGTTTGGGAGTCATTAGGATGTACTCAGATCATGCTTTCAAGCTTTACTCTGCAACCATGAGTGGTAGAAACGTAATCTTTATTTTATATTGTTAAATACAATCTGAGGTTCTCCTGTAATTGCATGCCTCCAGGAGCTGAGGCTTTAAGAAAAACACCATGGGGGGAGATTTCCAATGGGCAGAATTCCAGTTAGATGCCCAAATCTCATGGACTTTTGATGTAAGTTAGGCACCCAACTGCCATTTGTGCTTTTGAAAAATCACACACGAAACAATAAAATTGCATGAGCTGACAATACTGGAATAATAAAGCTTTTTGTCACTCTGTGATCCTCAGGATAAATGACGCTACATATAAATGTGAAATTTTTATCCATCCGTGTAGACAGCTGCCATTGGCATCAGCAGAATTTTACCATGTGGACTGAAGGTGTGATGTGGCCCTGGCTCTGTGTAAAATGTCACTTTTTCACGATGTTAATTTTTAATTATAGCTTGCGGGGGGAAGTGTCTGAAACTGTTACTAAAAATCTGTTTAAATGTTATGTAAAGTAAAATGTAAATAAGCCGGTTGTAGAGAAAACAAACTGTATTTGTGGGCACTGGCTGGCTAAGGAGATTGGTAATGAGAAACGGAAGCTTTCACGTCTAAGCTGCCAGTAGCTACACTTATGATGGCATGTAGAGTACAGATACTGCATGCCCAGCTAGCATGGGTATAAATAGGAAATTAGCTGGTAAGGCACTGCTTGGACACGTAGAGAGCTTTGTATGGTACATAAACCCTAAGGTTCTGGTGTGTCTGTACTCTACTTGCTTAAGCTGTGCCTCCCATGTCTATGTAGCTATTTTTACCAGTGTAGTGTTCCTCTGCTGGAGCCTTTTCCTGCTGCAGTGAAAGTCTGTGGTTGCAGGGAAAGGCTCTGGTACGGGGAAGAAGCAAGGAAAGACTCTGCGAGCTCCTTGCTGACAGAGCCTTTCCCCGCTGTACGTAGCTACAAACTGCACTGTGGACACAGCCTATTTTCTGCTGCCGTGTATGGCTAGCTATACATAGCCTAGAATTGTATGTGGGCCAGGGTTAGGAGTTATTTTTTCCAAGTCATTGGCCACGTCTACGTTGTGAGGAGGAGTGTAATTTCTAGTTCATGTAGCCATACTCATGCTTGCTCTTATCTGAGCTAGGGTTCTAAAAATACTAGTGTAGCCATGATAGCACAAGCAGTGAACATAGTGGCATGGGCTAGTTTCCTCAAGTGCAAACTTGCCTGAACATCATACATCAATACTAGTTCCACCTTTGCTTGTGCTACTGCAGGTACATTACTATCTCTAGCATGCTAAATCAGATGAGAGCTAGCACAAGTATATCTCCGTGAGCTGGAAGTCACACTACCTAGCTCATAGTACAGACCTAGCCATTGTTGAGGCATGCTGGTGGGGAAATGAGGAGGAAGCTTACAAAATTGGCAAAATCTTTCTTCAATACCTTGAATTGTATATGGAAACAAAATAGAAATGCTACTGCCCATGGTCTGAGGATAAATTGAGGATTTTGATCTCGGGGGCTCTTGAAGTCTTTCATTAAAAAGATTAGAAATGAACATAAGACAAGTAAACAAAGCAATTTTAATGTAATATAATTGAATTTTACAGCACTTAAATACTGCATTTAAAATAAGTTTATTTACAGCAGCAGAATTGCTGATATTACTGTAACTCTCTTAGCCGTCACAATTCTCTTGTTCTGATCAAACATACAGTATATAGAGCCATTTCTGATTGTATGTTTGCAGCACTTTCAGCTGTACAATACATTAAAATATACATTTCTCTTCATCTCTATCTTTAAACTTCCAGAGGAACTCTACAAATGGATCAACTCATATAGTCATATATGGCCCACAGTGTGCAGTTTTCAGAACTGGGCTAAGTTAATATTTTGGTAGCCTTTATGTCACGGTCATTCAACCTGAGACACCCATGATTCTACTAAAGATCTTTTTCTCTCTCAATTCTTTATGAACTCTTCCTGACTTACTGAACAATGTGTCTCCCTGTGGCTGATATTCTGCATTGTTGGATTAGCATTAGTCACATACTTAATATGTTGTCTCTGCTTTCCAGTAGAGTGGACACAGAAGGGTTTATACTGATGTTTGAGTTGGTACCATTTAATTTTTTTTAATATGTTAGTGCAATTGTGCATATCCCAATATAATGCTATAGAACTGAACTGCTGTTTTGTTTCTTTTGAAAAGCATGTTGATATATAATGTTGTTAATTCTGGAGTGTGAGGAATAAATAAGGAATGTCACTCAGAAGAAGATCTTAGTTAAAATACTCCAGACCATTATAGGGCTAGGACCATAACAGAAATATAATTCTAAACTAGGGTGAGAGAAGGTTGTAATAAATAATTGAATTAGATCAACCTATCCTTATGTATTATTCTATCTAACTTCTTATAAACCAGGATTTTTAAAAAATGACTAGAAAATGTTTTCCTCCACTTTTGAATGCTCAACTTCAGATCCTTTATAAGGGCATAATTTCAAGAGGGTAGAAATGAAGACCCCTCTAAAGTGCCTGACATTTGGCACCCAAAATCAAAGGCATCCAAAATCATTAGTCACTTTTGAAAAACTTGGACATAATACCCTTCTTAGAATCCTGATCCTGCTGCAGTTGCCCTTCTCATGCCATTTCATGCATGGCTGGGAGGAGCCATGTGGGGTTTCATGCAAGCCGGACAAAGCACAACAGCCAATATGGTTGGTAGCTAAGCCGTTTATCTGTTATTTTCTCATTGCTTTTATACACTCCTCTTACATAATATTTTCAACCCCCTCCAAACCCCCTCCAAAGTCCATCACCCGATCACGGAGACATCTCATTGGTCGAGCAGCCTCAGCACGGGCTATGCACGTGTGTCCTTCCTCTTGATTGGAGCATAGCTGTCCACCATCTGTTGTCAACAAGGTCTGGTGTTGCCAGTTTGCCTGGGTCACGTTCCAGCCTGTAACTATTTCTCAATAGTTCATTGAAGGTTCACCGCGATTTTAACTAGCTCATAAATACACCATGTTCCCATATCTCCCCCCTTTTTATTACATGATACACGGACCACCGGTCACTTGCGTAGTTCCATCCAATTTTCGTTCATTAACAGGGGTGACCCAACGGGAGCAGAGCGATGCATTTTACAGAATATATCAAACAAGGAGGGGAGACATTGCAGACAGCAACAAAGGAAAATAAGACCAATACATACAAAAACTATAATTCCAAATAACTGCCGAAGCCACCCCAAAGAAGGCAACCATCCTGTAAGCCAGTCCCAAAATCCCGCAAACCCGGTATCTTGACGGATGTGCTCAGTGAGAGAAGTCAACTCATCCAGGTGCTCCTCAATGGATCGGCTATTATCTGTAAGGTTAAAGCAACACATATGTTTAAAAGAATCACATTCCATATGATGCTTAAGCAATAAGAAATCAATCGCAGCTCGATTATCTAAAATGGCATCTCTCAATTCCTGCTGTTCCATATTTAAAAGAGCAATTGCCTGTGATGTAGCATTAAGCGCCTTAAAAGCAAAGCAAGCTAATGCATTCAAAGTTTGTACCGTGTAATAAGTTGAAAAACCAGGAATGCCTGCAACGGCATTCATTAAGGCCAAATATTCTGAGTGACTGTATAAGTTAACATCGGCTGAACACATATCTTGCAGGGTCGCACTCCGCCGACTTCGCTGCTGATTCTTTCCAGGCAACAAAAGGGTCATTCGGCTAAGGCAGCATAAGGTATTATGACTTAAATTAGCGGGAATATAACTGAAAGTCCGTGCGCCGCAGGTAAAAAACCAACCAGACGGCAAAATAATATGTCCATAATTAAAAGAAACATTAACCGCATTAGTACAATTCAAAAAGGGGGCGCTTACGGTTTGGCAGCCCATGGGTACTTTTGCGCGTGTGCAATTAACCACTCGCGCACACGTTACATTTTCCGCCCCGGCTGGATACGGGGTATGTAAAGATAGGGCCTCAGGGGGCAAGGAATAATTGGCGGGGCCCCAATTTGCCATATTCGAATACTGTGAAGACAAATTGGCATAAACTACAAGCATGGTGTTATTGCCAATTTCTTCGGGATGATGACATATGGGCACAAGACAAGTGCCCAGTAGTTCCCCGGCTGCCACTGAATCAGACAAACAAAAGTGTGTGACATTGGCTATCAATGCTAGACGTTCCCATAGGTTATATGTCATTCGCACGCGTAGGGGTACAAGGAGCCCCTCTTGCAACCCAAGTAATAATACTATAACAATTTTGGCAACCCACATCCTCATTCTGGAAATAAACAGGATATGGCCGCAAGCACAACCTCCTCTGATGCTTCCTCTCCAAGCGCGGGATCTTGTTCTCCAGGCGCCGGGTGCAAGGGTGAGCGAGGTTGCTGTAGCCACCCGGACGTACCCACTTGGCCGGGGTCCACCGGGGACCTGCATCAGTAGAAACACAAGCATATCCCCTTCCCCAGGTTAACAATTCCACCGGCCCTTTCCACATCTGTTGGCGATAGTCAAACCAGCGCATTTGGGTCCGGGCGATTTGTTTGTCCCGGGTCAACCCAAAGAGGTGCCGGAACGCGGGGGGTGTGTCATGTTGGCCAGGCTGTAACCAATTTAAAACATATAATGCCTTTAACAGACGGGCCTGCGGGGTATGCTCAAGTGCATCTGGATGTGGGTCAGGAGTTACTCCCCCTTTTTTTTAAGTAATAAAGATTTAAGCAAAGCACGAGTACATTCAATAATAGCTTGGCCCGTACAATTACCGGGAACCCCGGTGATATGGGATACACCCCAACGAGCAAGGAAACGAGCCATGTGGCAAGATATATAACCGGCACCATTATCCGTTTTAATAGTGGTCGGAATGCCCATAACGGCAAAGCAACTTTGCCAGTGGCGAATAACATCGCGAGTGCCGGTCGAAGAAAGGGCAGTAGCCCAGACATAGCCGGAAAAAGTGTCAATAGACACATGAATGGAGTGAAGGCGGCCAAACTCAGGGAAAATAGTAATGTCGGTCTGCCATAGTTGGAGGGAGGCAAGACCACGAGGATTAACACCGAAAGAAAGGGGTAGAGAATGCCTCTGACAATCTGAACAAGAGGCAACAATCGCATGGGTGTCTGCAAGGGGTAATCGAAACTGACGCGCAAGAGCGCGTGCAGATTGGTGAAAAAAATCATGGGAAAGGCGAGCCTGAGCAAAGGAGTTAGGAAGCTGAGCATATAATTGTGGAGGATTAACAAACGCATCGGCTCGTGCATTACCCTCCGCGAGGAGCCCAGGAAGACCGGAATGGCTACGGATATGCACAATAAAATAGGGGACCAAACGAGCATTAAGGAGGTGCCATAATCGTAAAAAGGCACGCCAGAGGACAGGATTAGGAACATGGCAAAGAAAGGCACGTTCCAACCGGCATACCACCCCAACAACATACAGGGAATCAGTAACAATATTAAGAGGTGTGGTAGGCCATTTTTCAAAAGCACGAACAACGGCATAAAATTTGAGAACTTGGACAGAACCTTCTGCTACAATGGCCTCATGGCACCAGCGGTCAGCACTACGCCAAGAAAGGCCGGCACGGGCAACGCAGCCACTGGCGTCAGTAAAGACCGTAAGGCCAGAGAGAGGCGCCAGTGAAAGAAGCGGCAGACGTTCCAACGGAAGGGGAGCAGAGAAAAGACGGTGCGGGGGGTAATGATTGTCCAGACGGCCAGCGTAATTCAAGAGGGCCAATGCAAAAGGCAAAGATTCCGCAAGTAAACGAGTGAGGGTGCGGGAATCATAGGGGAGATGAATAATGAATGGGTCACAACCCGCGAGGGACACCAAGCGATCTCGAGCACTTATGAGAAGCCGGGCAATAGTATCAACACGAGTGGTGATTGTACAGGAGTAACGTGAGGGCGGGAAGATCCATTCTATCACAATAAGAGGATCAGAGAGACTGGGGTCCCACTGAAATAAAAGGGCCTCCAGAGAGGCATTGTGGGAGAGTAGGGCGATACAAAAGGGGAGATCAGGAGCAATACGGCCAGAATATTGACGCGCAACCTTAGCTGCAATTTTTTGAAGGGCCACAATATGTGCCGGAGAAAGGGAATGGGGATTGGTAGGAGTTTGTCCGCCTTGAAGCAGACTAAAGAGGGGTTGCAAATCATCATTAGTAATACCGCATATAGAGCGGACCCACTGGAGATCTCCAAGCAAACGCTGTACATTGTAAAGGGAGCGGATATCAGTATGAAAGGTAAGCTTTTGGGGCCGCACAACGGCATCAGTAATTTCCATGCCCAAGTATTGAAAAGGGGAACTCTGCTGAATTTTCTCAGGGGCAACTACAAGGTCAGCCACCTGGAGGGTGGATCAAATTTCTTGAATAGCTGTATTGGGACACAAATCAATACCAGCAAATAGGAGATCATCCATATAATGGTAAATAAGCCAGCGAGGGTGCGCGTGGCGAAGGGGAGCAATGGCCCAGGCCACAAAAAGCTGGCAAATGGTAGGAGAATTCTTCATGCCCTGTGGTAGTACGGTCCACTGAAAACGATCAGCGGGCTCAGCTTTATTCAGTGACGGGACCGAAAAGGTGAATTTCTCACGGTCCATCGGATGTAGGGGAATAGTAAAAAAGCAGTCTTTCAAATCGACAATAAGAAGGGGCCAATCATGGGGGATCATGATAGGGGTTGGCAGCCCAGGCTGCAAGGCACCCATATCTTTCATAACAGCGTTGACCGCACGGAGGTCCTGTAATAAGCGCCATTGTCCAGATTTTTTGGGAATGGTAAAAATAGGAGTGTTCCAGGGACTAGTGGAAGGCTCCAAATGACCCGCCAATAACTGTTCGTTTACAAGTCTTTTAACATGGGCGAGCTTTTCTGTTGTAAGCGGCCACTGTGCAACCCACACAGGAGAGTCGGTCAACCATTTGAGTCGAGGGGTTGGTCGCCCATCAGTGGCCGCTAAGCAAAAAGGGGTTCATTTTGTAGCGTGACGCCCCATTGGTTCAAACAATCCCGGCCTAGGAGCCAAACAGAAGTAGCAATAACATATGGGCGTACCCACGCAACAGTAGAGGGGTTTTGAGTGTCAGTAACAGCAATAAATTCGGTACTAATATGGGTGTTCTGAGTTCCCCCGATGCTACGCACGGGGGTGTTAAGTTCTTGCAGGGGCCAATTTGAAGGCCATGATTGGAGTGGGAGAACAGTAACATCAGCCCCGGTGTCTAAAAGGGCATTATGATAAAGCAAGTGCCCGTCGGGGCCCTTATAACATACGGCTCGAAGCGGTTTGCTGGCAGTTATTTTCATTGCAAAAGCGATCTCAGGAATTCCAGTAGACCCAAAAACACGAGAGCCTTGACGAGCTGGATTAGTATGGGGAACTGCGCTCTGAAAAGGGATTAATTGTGCGATACGAGTGCCTGCTGAAATGAGGACAGGATGACAAAAAACACACACCATGATCTTTATCGGGCCGGTATAATCTGCATCGACAAGGCCCGGAAGAACAAAAATACCCTGTCGGGAGGCGGAGGAGCGACCAATTATCAGGGCACTCAGCCCATATCCCAAGGGTCCCGTGGCTATAGACGAGAGAACATGCACTTGCTCATAATTTATGGAGGTGTCAGTGGCGAGAGCCAGGTCCACTCCGGCACTGCCGGCGGTGGCTCCTTTGAGGTGTTCCAAACAGCTGGACGAAGGGGAGGCATTTGTATCCACGCGCCCCTCCGTTGAGTGCTCATCTCTCCGTTTCCCGGTAGGGGGGTTCCATCCTTCTTATAGCGAGAACGGCATTCCGAAGCACGATGCCCAAACTTATCACAACGATTGCATGTGCCAGCAAATGGGTGTGAAGAGACGGAAAGCGCAACCTGTTGCCCACCCCTGTCGTTTCTGTTGGGACAATCTCGTTTCATATGGCCGGGGCGCCCGCAGGCAAAACACAAACCTGGGGGCCGAACGGGCCCATGGGCCCCAGGGGCACGGCCAATGAGTGGTTTAAGAGCGACGGCTAAGGCTGTTGCTTGGGCCTGCGCATGAATAGTAGCCTTTTCCGCCTCCTCAACCGCCGTGGCACGGTTACATGCCTCAATCATTTCCATTAAGGAGGCTGTTTTTGGCAATGAGGCCAAAATGCGACGGCAAGTAGGGTTAGCATTCTGCGTTGCTAAATCCATTCCCACTGCCGCTCTGGCGTCCTCCATTAAGTTAGGGGATCTTTCTAAGGCCTGCCGAAGGCGGTCCAAAAAGGCGGAATACGGCTCTGACGCGCCCTGAACAATTTTTGCATAAGGAGGGGAAGGTTTTCCCATCTGGGGCACCTCTTTAAACGCCGCCAACACCAGACCCTGCGCCTGCTGCAGGACGCCAGGGTCTAGGCGGGCCTGGAGTTGAGGGTTGGTATATACCCCAGTGCCCATCAAAACATCTAGGGTGACCACCGTAAGGGGCTGTCGTCCGGCTGATCCATATTACGAATAATCGCCATCTCAGCCCTGCGACGCCAGCTATCCTTCCATAACAGGCGCTGGGTCGGGGTCAAGAGCATATCTGCAAATTTTTGCGCGTCATAAGGACACATAACTTGACTAGTGAACACTTGCTCAATTAGAATTTGGACATAATGATTATCTAAGCCATACGCCATAATGGATTTCTGTGCTTCTCTAATCAATTTCCAATCAAGGGTGGCCCACCTTCGGCGCCCGTTGGCATCCGTAGTAACAGGGTAAAGCACGGGTGACTCAAGCACTACTGGGTACGCCTAAGGGAAAAACTCCCCTTCGATAATCGCATCCTTTATCACCCCGTGCCAGCGTCGCGCCGGATTTGGGGGGCCCTTTCCCCGCTTCTGCCCCGGGAACTCAGGGGATTCCTTCTCCTCATCAGAGGAGTAGACCGGGGGTGGGGACGAACCACCCCGAGTCCCTAATACTTTCGCCACCTGAGAAGGGCCAGGAGGCGGATCGCCTGCCATAAGGGCCAACTGCCGAAGCATCTCAGTCAGCTGCTGGCCCTGCTGGTGCAGCTCCTGCAGAAATGCGTCGGATTTAGTCAATTTAGTAAGATCGGGATAGGCAGGCTGGGAGGCATGTTGGGGAACAACAGCGGGAGAAGTATTTGCAAAGGGCACTGACTGCCCCGGATCCCACTGAAGCGTATCTGAAACGATAGGGTGGGGGTCATATGTAGGCATATCTCTAACCCAAGAACGGTCGACATGCTCGGTGGCAACCATAGGCACATCATCTGGTGGGAGCGGAACAGTACTTGGGTCTGGCGCCGGGACGGGCGCGGAGGGAGCCACAGGAATTACGGTCACGGGGGCACCGAAAAAGTCTCGAGCCCCCACAGGAAGAACCTGTGAGGGATCATCCTTAGGTTTAGGGTGGAACATCTCAGAAACCGTCGCTTGCACCTCTGCCTCAGCTGCAAGGGCCGCTATAGCTTTCTTAACCTTGCACCAGGTCTGGCTAAGGGACACAGCCTCCTTATTCCCATGGGCAACGGAGTCCCAAAGATCCTGTCCCAATCGCTCCCACACTTATCCATCAAAAGCATGGTTTGGCCTCTTCAGAAACCCTCTCCTCTGTCCCCATTTCAGCAGATGAGACAAGGATTCTGCAGTTACTTTCTCGCCCTGTTTCTCTATGATACGAAGTAAAAATTCATGCACGGTTTTCTCTTCGGCTGATACAGCGTACCCATTGTTACTTAAAGCCACTCACCTGTGCGCACTTGCGTCACTCTCGGATGCCCAGGAGCCGAAAAGCCGGTGCCTCCTGCCGCGGCTAGAACCCTCGCTTTTTCAGAAGGGATCACGTCGGGGTCACCATTTGTGGGGTTTCATGCGAGCCGGACAAAGCACAACAGCCAATATGGTTGGTAGCTAAGCCGTTTATCTGTTATTTTCTCATTGCTTTTATTTACTCCTCTTACATAATATTTTCAACCCCCTCCAAACCCCCTCCAAAGTCCATCACCCGATCACAGAGACATCTCATTGGTCAAGCAGCCTCAGCATGGGCTATGCACGTGCGTCCTTCCTCTTGATTGGAGCATAGCTGTCCACCATCTGTTGTCAACAAGGTCTGGTGTTGCCAGTTTGCCTGGGTCACGTTCCAGCCTGTAACTATTTCTCAATAGTTCATTGAAGGTTCACCGCGATCTTAACTAGCTCATAAATACACCATGTTCCCACAGAGCCATTACTACAAAGCACCTTATATGGCTACATGAACATCTCTGAAGTACTTAGTGTAAATGTTCATTAAGAGCCAGATTGTACAGACAAGTTGAGCACCCAGCAGCTCTCATTTAGGTATCTTCAGTGTTCTCAGTGGGAGTTGCTGGGTTTAGTTCACTATCAAATATTTGGCTACTTAACTTAGGTGCCTAAGTAGGAGTGAAGCTGTTCTGAAAATCTGACTCAGTAGCTCTAAAAATGGAGAGAGGAGGAGGGATGAGGATAGTGGAAGAGTAAGGAAGAAGAAGTGTGCATATGTGGAAATTAAGAGAGAGGGGGGTAGAAATAAAGAGAGAGGTTGATTTCCTAGAAGAAAGGTCACAGTTCTTTAAACACTTGGAATTTGTCCATAGGAGATTATTTTCTAATTGTCTTGATTTACCAGTTCCATGCCAAACATTATTTTAAAAATTCTCTAGAAATCACACTTTTTAAAATTTCAACTCTAGAACATTTCCATTTCAACAGAGGCAGTGAGGAATGCAATACAGGGCATTTCAATATACCTGATTTATGTCTTTCCTTCAAATGGTAAGAATTTTGGTACTAGTTATGCAATATTCAACATATTAAATGTGGAATTATTATAGCTAGTTTATACTTTATCAGTAGGCCCCTACCAAGTTCACGGCCATGAAACACACGTCACGGACCATGAAATCTGGTCTCCCCCCTGTGAAACCTAATTTTTGTGTACTTTCCCCCTATACTATACTGATTTCATGGGGGAGACCAGCATTTCTCAAACTGGGGGGTCCTGACCCAAAAGGGAGTTGAAGGGGGTCACAATGTTATTTTAGGGGGGTACCCTTACTTCTGTGCTGCCTTCAGAGCTGAGTGTCCGGAGACTGCAGGAGGTAGCGCTGCCTTCAGAGCTGGGCAGCTGGAGAGCGCCGGCTGTGGCTGGGTACCCAGCTATGAACGTGGCGTCCCGCCAGCAGCAGCGCAGAAGTAAGGGTAGCAATGCCATAGCATACCATGCCACCCTCACTTCTGCGCTGCTGCCTTCTGAGCTGGGTGACTGGAGCGTGACGGCTGCTGACTGTGGGCTCAATGCAGAAGTAAAGGTGGCAATACCATACTATGCCATCCTTACTTCTGTGCTCCGCTGGCAGTGACTCTGTCTTCAGAGCTGGGCTCCCGGCCAGCAGCCGTCGCTGTCCAGCTGCCCAGCTCTGAAGGCAGCACCACCTTCTGCAGCAGCACAGAAGTAAGGGTAGCAGTACCAGAACCTACCTACAATAATCCTTTTTGGGTCAGGACCCCTACAATTACAAAACCATGACATTTCAGATTTAAATAGATGAAATCCTGAAATTTACGATTTTTAAAATCCTATAACCATGAAATTGACCAAAATAGATCTTGAATTTGTTAGGGCCCTATTTATCAGGTTTGAATAGCTGTTCAAGTCATTATCTGCTGCCATTGTGCACACTGGAATTGCATTCATAAGTGGTGTGTGAGAAGTGATGTTCTACTGTGAGGAATAATGCACAATGCAAAGATTTATCTTTTGTTTAGGTTTGATGCCACACCTCAATTGACAATGTAGTCTTATTAGCCTGATATAACATTTATTTAGCTTGGATCCAAAATGGTTTTTAAGTATAGAAATCAGGTTTTTGAGATTTTGAGACCATATTTGGCCTGTCAGTGTGTTTCTAGGCTTTATAAATCCCAGAAGGTCGATTATGCAGGGTGCACTCCGTGACAGTCTACTCAGAGAAAAATTTGGCTTCACAATAAAAGGGAAGAAAAATTATATGTCAGAGAAGCCTGCCTAGCTTTGGCGGGTGGGGGGAGGGGGAAGAATATGATGGCCATCTTTGATTTCCTCTCCCTCACTCTAGGTATGCATCAAACACAGCTCAGTGAAACTAGATGATCTGGACAATTAACAGCTTCTCTTTGCCTTCCTCACCTGTGATCATTTGTCTTCAGCATAATGGGCCTCCTAGCTGAAAGCTAGTGCAGTTTAACTTTTATGAAGAATTTGCCTTGTCTGGCAGACTGTAGCTTTCCCCTGCCCCATAGGACACCTGGGGAGACAAGGAGGATGTTTTTCCCTAGAACTCCATTAACACAAGTGCCAGACATACTGGATGGAGACAGACCTGAGATGGGGAGGCTTGGGCAACCTGCCAAGGCAGAAAGGGGTATTATTTTATTAAAGCTAATAGGGAACAGCTTCTGGTGCGCAGGAGATTCATGGGGCTTTCCTCGGATCTGCAGAAATGGAAGCAGGATCACTGTGGAATAAGCCGTTTGATTGTAGTTTCAATGACCGACCACTTTCTGCTCTTGTCATGAATATAGGTGCTCTGGTGAGTGACCTTTGATCTTTGACATGACTGTAGCTACTTCATTTTGTAGATTTTTCAGAACTTGCTGCTTTGCTTTTGGCGTCCATTCTCTAGCTGCTAAGCAATATTGAACCTATCAAGTCATCCAAAAAGACCCACCAAGATGAATGAGTTGCTTAATTTGCACATCAGGAACTTCAGACGGACTAATTATAAAAGACATTTTGATAAAAATAGCACATATTAGCAATTGCCAGTATCTCAGAATTATTAATGATAGATGAGGTCTTTGCTTTGAATCTTTGCTCGAGTTAATGTGTAAAATATACACATATATAATGTATAAAATATAAAAGGCACTAGGGAACTCATGATCTACATTGTAATTTATAGTGTGTGGGGGTGTGGTTACCCATAGTGATACGCTAAATATTAGAAACTGTATAGTATAAAACACTATATAAAGTTCAGCAAAAACATTTTGAAAGTTTCTTTCTCTAATTAAAAGCAGAAATTCCACTATATCTCAAAATGGAAAAAAGGTTTCTGTGCACTGAATGTTACACATGTTTTCAAAGGTATTTTTAGAAACCATACATTACATATTCTACCAATTATGTTTATCAGGGCTGCAAACCTAATCAAATACTTTATTTCTTAATGATGAGACATTGCATACAAAATCAATGCATTATGCAGATATTTTGGGCATTATGGATTTAACATATTTATCGTAATGCAATTTCTGGGTTTCAAAGTGATGAATCTTAGAAATTGACGTCTTAATTTTCTTATTTCAACACTCTGGGCCAAATTCAGTCCTGGTATAAGTGAGTAAATCTCCATTCAGTGAAGCAGAGTTGCATTCACTTATCTAAAATGAATTTCGGCCTCAGAATGGAACTATAGCTGCTGCAAAATGTGGGAAAAGACAATCGAATAGGAACAAAATCTTAATTTGGTAGGGAGTCATGGCCTGATACTGAGTTCAATTCTGATTTTTAAGGAAAATGTGTTTGTCCATTTTATCTTGATGTGTACTATATATAAACTGATATTCTAGAAAACCAAGGACTCTGTGTAGGGTCCTCCTTTCCCAGGGGCCTACCACCTATGCATAATCTGGCCCACCAATTAGAGCATCATCCCCTCTTGCCAGTTGGGACACTGGTATGACTTTAGTTGCTGCAGCAGAACAGAAAAGGGGACCAAATGTTTGCAACAAACTGTTTGCTCAGTTCTGTTGGTAATATTGATGCAAGCAGTTCTAAGACGTATTGTTTATGATCAAATTTTCAGCATGGTCTCTTAATCTGCATTTACAATCTTGCAAGCATCAAACGTGCAGTGAGTGACAGCTGAGTTTCTAACTACTTGACCTTGAATGCATACAAATTTGAGATGTTAGACTTGCTAAATTTCAGCTGCTTTTAGAAGTCTTCTTTGATCACTTGGACTTATAAATTAATATTGGTTAGTATATAAATGTTATTCTCCAAACAATACAAAATTACTTTAGGTAATGCTACTGCCTCTTTGCAACCAGATTCATAAAGTTTGTCCTTTGGAATTCTGGAAAAAGTCAAAAATTTGCATACCACACTGTTGTCATGCCCCCTTTTTTCCTTCTTTTTGATTGATAAACACCTTCTTCTCTCTGCTTTATTGGTCACCTCTCATTTACACATCACTGAGAATTGCAGTTTGTAAACGGCATGAAGGCAGCTGGGGAAAAAGCCTGTTGGAACATTTGCATGTTACACATATGTGCACTGGGACAATATAGGGAAATGTTAAAAAGGATTAGTGTAAGAGATTGTTGCAACTCAAGGAAGCACTGTTTATTAATGCCAGTTCTATACAATTATTTGCCCTTGAGATCAAAAATAAATGGTCATTTGTAGAATCTACATTTTAAAAGAAAGATACAGAAAAATATGTTTAGAACACTTTCCAGAGGATTGGACCATTAGATAGCGAGAACAGTAAAGACAACGTCCTTAACCCAGCCTTAATCCTACAAGTCTTTACATAATTCATGGCAAGAAACATGACTGTTGAGTTCCAGCACAAATGTGAGTGAAGGCTTTACAAGGTTAAGTATTAGACCTGCATGCCCATCCCCTTATGTAATAAAAGAGGATGGGGATTGAAATCGGTGTGTACAAACCACCAAAGACTTTTAATAAATAAAGAAAAGAAAAGGGAGAAAACAAGCCATTTACATTTAAAAGGGCCTGGTAAGACTGATTGTATGTCTTGCCCAATAAACAGTATCATAAACCAAATTAATCTGTTATTTTACAGCTGCATTTTCAACTTGACCTCAATTTGGGAATACACACTACAGAATATGACAGGTTTCAGAGTAGCAGCTGTGTTAGTCTGTATCTGCAAAAAGAACAGGTGAACTTGTGGCACCTTAGAGACTAACAAATTTATTAGAACATAAGCTTTTGTGGGTTATAGCCCACTTCATCAGATGCATAGAATGGAACATATAGTAAGAAGAAATATATATTTATACATCTAAGTTGGAGGTTGCCATTACAGATAAGTTGGTAGTTGCCATTTGGCAACTGCCAACTTATCTGTATGTATATATATTTCTTCTTAATATATGTTCCATTCTATGCATCCGATGACGTGGGCTGTAGCCCACAAAAGCTTATGCTCTAATAAATTAGTTAATCTCTAAGGTGCCACAAGAACTCCTGTTCTTTTTACAGAATATGCAATCAGTTGTGAATGCACTTTTTGGTGAGCTGCCCTCTGTGCATATTAAATGTTAGAATTTGCATAAGGAAAACTCACTCAACATATGTGCCTACTGAGATTTGCTACAAAAAACAATTAATACATAAAAATTGACACATTATTTCAGTGCACAACATTGTGCAATCAGAACTTGAAAATACTGCCCTTAGATTTTATGCTTATGGGCAGCTGTTTGGAACACAGTGAAAGAGTTTTTGTAAACTTTATATTGACCTAAGCTCTCTCTCATAGTGTCATAAACATGCTAACTGTGGATCTGACTAGATAATGATCATTCAGTTTGATTTTTGGACATTTTATTAGCATTGTTCCAAACTGTGAAACCCTATTTTAGTTCATTTTAGTATCAGCCAGCAGCCCTTGATTAACATTGATTCCCAAGACAGCCACATTTATTTCCTTTTTGGACAGAAACAAATATTTAAGTATCACTTGTAGAATTGATATTTATCTGCCTGTATCTCCCTTGGGCCCTAGGAAACTTCAGTACCCTAAAGGCACCATCATATTATTTGTGCCTCCTGGGCAGAAATAAGTTTAAAAATCCCATATGAGTATGTAAGTTGTTGTTTAGGGTAAATGCTGGACCAGCAAGGTAACATGGGAGAATATTTAATCCAATTTGCAAATAATATATGTACATTTATTGTAATTAATGCTCATCTTTATGAAATATGATGTAGAAATTGATGTCTATTGCTGCAATTTGTTTTCACCTGTTTACCTTGACTTTGGGACTTTGGACTGCAGGATTTAGCTGAAAATTTGTAAAACATCCATTGAGATTTGGATATGTGCCATTCTGTTGGAATAAATATTAGATAATAACAAATGTGTTTGACCTAATAGCTACTAAGAAAAGCAGAGACACAGATAGATTGGGCAGTTTCCTGTACTCACTATGGGTGGATTGACTAAACAGGATCTAGATCCCCTCAAATGTAAGCCCTCTCCATCTTTTTCAGATACTGCTTTACACAGAAAGATTGATCCTGCCAGTCCCATTGTACCCTGAACTTGTTTTCACTAAGCCCACTCTCCCTTTCTTGGCACTGGATTCTCTTCCTCTTGCCTTCCAACTACAGCTGAGTGATTTTGTGATTGATTGATTGATTGATTGATTGATTGATTGATTGTGGATAACAGTTTATTCACTGAAAAATGCAATTTTGAGTTGACTGACATTGGGGTTGAATTCAGTTCACCCCAAACTCTACCCCCAATTATTTTTTCTCCTGAAAAAAATCAAACTATTTTGATATTTGCAAAATTGAAACATTTAATTTAGAATTTGGAAATGATGTTTCATTTCTAAATTCAGCTACATTTATTTAAAAACAGAAACACCCTCCACTCCCCAAAAAATAAATAAAAATGTTTTAGGTCAAACAAAACAATTTTTTTCAAAAAAATAATCAGTTCAGCCACTAAACTGAAAAATCAATTATTTGCTCAGCTCTTCAACTTCCTCCCCACTTTTCTTCCCCAATTTCCCCCTCTTTCACTGTCTTCCTTCCTCCCCCTTTCCCCTCCCACCCCAGGACCTATCCACAGCTCTCTATGAAAATGACCATTTTTCCTGTCTACTATACTCACTAGAGCTGGGCAAATCACAGATTTTTTTTCAATTTCTTGGTAATTTAAGCCAATAACACCAAACCCTGCCTCCCCCCCCCCCAAATCTGCAAGAGTAAAAATAATGCAGGCAGAAGTTCAGCAGCAGAGTGGGGCCTAGCCAATTTATTATACTGAATGTAGCATGTATTGCCTTGTGAGCAGGTAGCATATGTGTGCATTTGGTTCAAGCAACTTATGGTCCTCTGAGACCCAGTATGGACTTGGGAGACAGAGAAGTACATAGACAGCGGTGCAAGTAAGCCGGTATGGTCAGGTACGCCATACCATTAAGACATTTATTGCCGGTACACCATACCAGAAAGACACTTTTTCAAGAATGAATTGTAGAGCCCTGCATGGATACAAATTTATACCCACAGATGTGAATATCTGTGGATAGAAATCCGTATCAGCTGAACCGCAGGGCTCTCCCGGGAACTGCAGTGGTGAAAGGAGCAGAACGTGGGATGGCTGTTCCCAGGAGCCAGCGTCTCACGCTGGTAGCTTCTCCTGCATGGCTGTACTGCCCCTAGCCCCGCCCCCAGCTCTTCCATGCTGCTACATCTCCTGTCTGGGGTGTGTACAGCCCCTCCAGAGGACAGGGCTTGGGATGGTACAGCCACACTGGAGGAGCTGCTGGAGCAGGGTGCTGGCTTCTGGAAGCAGTGGCCCCACATTCTGCTCCTTTCACCACTGCAGTTCACAGGAGAGCCCAGAATTTCTGAAGATATCGATTTCTATCTGTGGATATCCACATTCGCGGGTATAAATTTGTATCCACCCAAGGCTCTAGTCACAGAACATTTGTTGGCGGGGGGGATCGGTACCATCCCAGGAAGAGTTAAAATCTACTTGCACCGCTGTACATAGACAAGACTTTTCAGGACACAATAGACTGGTCCCAACCCCAGTCTGACAACCTCTGTGCTGTTGAGGAGTATGAAAGTCTCAGGGAAGGAGAAATTAAACTGTAGAAGAGGGAAACAATCCGAAAGGTGAGAAAATCCTTCCAGAGGATGTCATGCTATCGTCTCGCACTGAGGATACACCTCTGAGAGAGGGGACCCTTGTTTTTAGTAATGGTGGATTTGTTTATTAGAAATATAGATAGTTGGATTTGTGATGCCTGGGAGCACCACATGGGGAATTGCCTACTGGGTACAAAGATTGTAGACCTCTTGAGACATCTAGATATAATTATATGCAGTGCTGGGGAGAAGCTGGTGGTCATGGTATATATAGGTACCAGCAACATTGGGAAAGGTAGGCGAGAGGTCCTGGAGGCCAAATTTAGGCTGGTAGGTAAGAGATTGAAGTTCAGGACCTCTATAGTAATATTCTCTGAAATGCTTCCAATTCCATGTGAAAGGCAAATTAGACAGGCAGAACTGTAGGGTCTCAGTGTGTGGATGAGATGATGGTGTTCAGATGAGGGATTTAGGTTTATTAGGAACTGGGGAACCTTTTGGAAAGGAGGAGTCTATTTAGAAAGGATGGGTTAAACCAAAACAGAACCAGATTTCCTGCATGTAAAATTAGAAAGATCATAGAACAGTTTTTAAACTCAGGGCTGGGGGAGAGCCAACGTGTAGAGAAGTATGTGGTTCCGATAGAGACATCCTTTAAAGGGGATACTGTATATCCTAGTAAAGAGGAGAGGATAGAAGTTGGTAAAGCACAGGTAGGAACTGAACAGAAACAGTCAAATGAAAAAGATTCACAGTCAATTTATATCACATGAAGCCAGACAACTAAATATTGACAAATATTATAATTGTTTGTGTACAAACATTAGAAGTCTAAATACTAAGACTGATAAACTTGAATGCCTGGTATTAAATGAGGATATTAATCTAATAGGCATCAGAGAAACTTGGTGGAATAATGATAATGAATGGGAATACAGTAATATTAGGGTAAAAAGCATACAGTAATGACAGAGTAGATTGTACTCGTGGGGGAGTGCTAAAGCCTAGTAAAAATATTAAATGAATCAAACAGCACTATAAACTCTCTATGGATAGAAATTCCATGCTTGAATAATAGTATAGCAGTAGGGATATATTACCAATCACCTGAACATGGTGGTGCTGGTGAATGTGAAATACTCTGGGACATTAGAAAGGTACAAAAATAGAAAACCCAATAATAATGGGGGTTTTCAACTATCCCCATACTGAATGGATACATATCACCTCAGGATAGGGATGCAGAGGTAAAATTCGTGACATGATTAATAACTGCTTCTTGGAGCAGTTAGTCCTGGAACCCACAAGAGGAGAGGTAACTTTCAATTTAATCCTAAATAGAGCAAGGATCTGGTCCAAGAGGTGAGTGAAAAAATGGATTATCAGATGCATAAATGAACACTGTCTGCTGGAAAAGAGTCAACATGGATTTTGTAAAGGGAAGTCATGCCTCACCAATCTACTTGAATTCTGTGAGGGTATCAACAGGTTGACAAGGGTGATCCGGTTGATATAGAACAATTGGACTTTCAGAAAATCTTTAATAAGGTCCTACACCAAAAGTTCTTAAGCAAAGGTAGTTGTCATGGGAAGGCCTGCTCGTGGATCAGTAACTGATTAAAAGACAGGAGACAAGGGTAGAAATAAATTATCAGTTTTCACAATGGAAAGAGGTAAATAATGGGGTTCTACAAGGATCTGTACTGGAACCTGAGCTGTTCAACATAAATGATCTGGAAAAAGGAGGGAAACAGTGAGGTGGCAAAATCTGCAGACACTACAAATTACTCAAGATAGGTAAATTCAAAGATGACTGTGAAGAGTTACAAAGGGATCTCACAAAACTGGGTAACTGGGCAATAAAATGACAGATGAATTTCAGTATAGATAAATGCAAAGTAATACACATTGGAAAAAATAATCCCAAATATACATACAAAATGAAGGGTTCTAAATTAGTTGTTACCAGTCAAGAAAGAGAGCATGGATTCATGCTCGATAATTCTCTGAAAGCAACTGCTCAGTTGTGCAGTGGCAATCAAAAAAGCTAACAATGTTAGCAACCATTAGGAAATTGATAGATATTAAAGCAAAGTATCATAATGCCACTCGATAATTGCCCTGTTTTGTTCATTCCTTCTGAAACATCTGGCAGTGGCCACTATCAGAGGACAGAATGCTTGGCTTGATGGATCATCTGTCAGACCCAATATGGCCCTTCTTTTGTTCTGATGACTAATTAAATACTTTTTTTCCTGGTCACTGTTCTGAGTAGAACTGAATCATAAGACTTTTACCTCGCTTGTTGTTACTTAGTAAGTATGCCCTCCCAAAAAGGATGGGGGTGGGGATGAGGGAGGCAGAGTCTTGCCTTATTGCTTTGTCATTCTTTTGAAGAGTCTTGCCTACTGAACAAGGCAGGAGAACAGGAGTCCAGATTGTACATAAAATAGTCCATTTAGCCAGTGAAATTGAAGAAGCCACTGAATTCTTTGTGTTTAATTTACTCATAACTAAAAAGGGGATTTTGATGCTTATTGTAGCTCCTATACAGATAAAGGTCTGTTTTTCACTGATTAGGGACAGATTTTTCAAAAGAGCTCAGTGCTCAATGGCTCTCATTTAGGCACCAGTCAAGAGGTCAGATTATCAAAAATGCTTAGCGGCCAACAGCTTCAACTGATAAAGAGGGGCACAACTTGGGGGGGGGAGGTGGGAGACAGGATGTGACCAGGGTATCCGTATCTTTCACTTATCCATGCCTGCTGCACTGCCCCTCCTTGGGACCAGATGTTGCTAGCTGGCACAGCTAAGACAGCTGTCATCCTTCTCTAACCTATGCTAGGGGACAGTCAGCTTCAGGTTCAGGGAATGCAAAGGTTTATTTAAATAATTTGTTTTGTGCTAACCAAATCCCAGAAAGTTGAGTGAGTTTTACTTTTTACAATATGTGTTAACTGTTTTGTGGTAAGGCAGAGAATGCCACATGCTCACAATGCCCTTACATTAAGTGAAACAAACATAACAACATAATGTAAATGTATTGTTCTATTTGACAAATAAGAGCATTTTCCCAAGAGATAATGATTTGAAATATATTGTATGTGGATATAATATGGGAATATACACTATGTATGGTGTATACTCCTTCCAAGGAACTGATGACAATGCGATGCTGTGTCTCATCAGATTAGTTTTCTGAATACATACATATTTTAACTGCCCAGTTCTTGAGTGTGTATTATCTCAGCATCACCATTCAAGAGGTTAATCTAATGAACCACTTGAATCATGAATGTGGTCTTTCCATAGCTGAGATAATTAAGGAGTTTAAAAACAAGGATTAATAAATCATTATAGCAAGTTGTTTTAATTAACATTGTAAATGTTAATACTTCAGCAAGTAATTGACATCTGATTAGTATGTTGTGGCATATAGTTTTTATATTAATCAAAGGTCTAAATCTTGCTTACGAATTTAGTGACTAAAAGATGTGTACATAATTTTGCTTTACTTATATGGCAAGTAGGATTATGCTGTACATGTATTTCTCAGAGCCACAACTTGAAGTATATTTTGGCATTTTTATTATTAATTATAGAAGATATTGCCAATATGATAAAAAGGCTTTGAGACAACATAGCTGACTTTTAAAAATAATCAATATTGTTTAGCCTTAGTAACTAGAGAGGTTACTTTTGAACTACATATATGTTGTGCTATTGATATTTTTATATCTTTTAATTTGAGGGCAATAGCAACTTTATTTTAATTCAGTTCTTTTAAATATTGAAAAATGACTGAAAATGCTTTTGTGAAAACCTGTCACTGGTGTTTTTGATCAGAATCCTCTTCTGCATATAAAGATACTGCGAAAATGCACATTTTGCATCCTGTTATCTTTGCATGAAGCAATTTACATTAAACCACACAAATGTTGTCTAATTAGTGCTAATACTTGTAACCCAAGGAGCTAGATTGAGGATTTTTTTTTTAATTTAACAGTAACACAAGGAATCTGTAGGCCTGTATCCTGTAAGATATTGGCTTCAGCCGTTAGCATAAGGCTTAAAGCCTATGAACCTTGGCACAGGTAAGAACTTTGGCCCAGCTGTCAACCCTAAATTTTGGGCAACTAGGAATAACGTGTTTAAGGGGGAAGTCTGTACATAATGACACCAGGCAACCACAGGAATATGAACTAACACCAACTTTTGGATATTTTAGGATAGGAACATCTGCAGATGTCTGACCACAAGAGTGCTATGGCAACAAATTGACGTATACAATGATAAGATGAGATCATTAATATACTAACCTATAGGAGAAGGGCATCCCAACATTACTAGTGTGAGGAAATATAAATAGGGAAGAGAGGGGAAACACCAATTGAATATGCATGAGGCATAGTGGCATCAGTGTAACATACTATAAAAGCTGTATCCCAGGCTGCGTGCAGGAAGAGGGAAAGATGTAGCCCTTGGGAGGTGCCAGGATGATACCTACTGGCAATGGTGATGGGGAAGATGGTGATGAAGAAGGCTAATATTTCAGGTTGTTCTGCAAGCGATGTGTGACTATGTGGATACTCACATGTACATTATGTATTCTATCTACCTTGCTGGGGTTACAATGTATGTGACTTTGCTAAGTGTATTAATAAAACAAGGACAAATATGGAAGGGTTCCTAAAGAGTGAGTGTTGCAACCATGCACATAAGGGTCCACAACTGAACAATAATTTTGATAATACTGGGTCTGATCTTTGGACAAAATCCTGTCAAATCTCAGAGTGATAATTGGGAATTTTAAGTAACCAATATAATTAATATATAATCCATAGGTCAGGCAACATACTATAAGTTAAATCTAGCTACATTAACAATCCAACCTCACCTGAGAAACTTTCCTCTTGAGATTTCCAACCTAGTGACCTAATCCTGTGGCATACTGAAAAGTATTACTTGTTAAGTGCTAAATGCTCACTTCCCATTGAAGTTGAGGACTGGATTTTGAAGTCCTCTAAGTCTAAATAAGTGGTTTGAGATGAGCATTAGGAGTCCCCATGGCGTTGGGAATCATGTGGCAGCATAAATATGGTAGAGGTGGCCTGCCCATCTCCCAGGCTAGTTGTCTCCATCCCATCTCCAGGAGGAAATGAGCTTTCCCTAGCTCTGCAACTGCCACTCCTCCATTGTCGTAAGTTCTCTGCAGGAATCACACCAGTGTCTTAGGCTAAATACATTTCTAGCTAGATAAGGGATCTGCAGTATCCCCATCTGCACTTTGGCTGAAGAGAATTGAACCCAAGAGGCTTCATTCAAAACACTGTGGCAAGGAGGTCTGATTGCAACTATTTTGAGCCAATGAGGAGCAAGACATCCACCTATTGGGGAAAGGCAAATAGTGTTTCATTTAGAGGGTCTACTGAGTGAGGGCAACTTGAAAGTGTATTGAGTCTTATCAGTAGAGTCTGTATGGGTGATGCTGTGAATCAGCTTCTGTGGCTTTCCTCCTCTTTGAGCCAGAACTCGGCAAGTTTGAGAGTGCACTGATGCCAATGCATCCCCAGGAAAGCAGGAAGTGTGGTCTTTTTTTAACACTGTAAACCCACCCCACACACAGGTGGCCTTTCAACCACCAAAGACCGTACACTTTCAGTTCCACCAGCAGAAGCTGGCAAATTCAAGTGTTCAGCCCTTCTTGTGGAATCCAGAGCATCCCACAGGATCATTCCCAGGTTGCAGGCTCAAAAAAACCTGGATAAAAGTACTAACTTGTATACATCATTTCCTCTCCTATCGCAGTCCCTCCCACACCACACACACACACACACAACACCAGCAAAACCAGTTTGTCAGATTTGAATTATTTATTGTGTGGTACTTTCCACGTCAGCTTTTACATGCTGCATTGCAAAGCAAAACTGAAGAGCCCAAATGAATGCCGCAGATGAACAAACTTCTCCTGTCACTTTTAAAAAACCTGACAAACAAAATCACCTCAAAATTTGGAGGCAGTGGGGGATATGGGGATCGTCCAAGGAGCAACTGAATGCCAAGCTATAGTCAGGAGCAATTTTTTGTAATTAGATAAGTTATAAACACATTAAAAATGAGGAATATAGTAGAAATTCTGACAGGACCTGTACTGTAGATAAGCTTGTGGGCACCATTGTAATAAATGAACACAGGTCTATTTGATTTTTTTTGTTAAAAGCAAGAACCCCCTAGAGTTAGGTGTTACTCCATAGTGCTTGGTGAGGTTGTTTATATGAGACCTTCCCCTACGTTTTAAATCACTTATTGCTGCTTTGGCAGTGTCTGCTAGATTCCATTAGATTCATTAGCTTTTCTAAAAAGCATTGCTCTGTGGAAATAGCTGAAACAGCTGCCCTGTTATAATTTTGTTATTGCTTTAATTTACTCAGAATTCTGTTTTAATACTCCAGCTATCAAATATAAAGAGATGTAAAATATACAAAATATAAAACAATCAGTATAAAAGCACTTTTTACCTTACTGTTCTTATGTGTACAGTTTGCTGGGAGAAGTAGCGGGAAATTTGTTTTTCTGAAGAGATTTCACGAACTGTTGTGCTGAAAGTGCTTCTAAATGTCTGTGGCACTAGCGGGCTTGGGAATTATTTTACCGGGTAAAACACAAACCCACTGACAAGCGAATTGATAAAAATGCACAGCGGCAACGTTTATTGGATAAACAATGTTACGTGGTGGCTGGGGAATAGAGTGAACGGTTTGCCCATAGACAAGTCAAATTGTACAATCTCTTAGGGAAAGGGGAAGGAGAGGGAGTTACAGACTTAAAGGTGATAGGAAAAGTTACATACATACCACACATCCGAGCCAACTGACCAGCAGTGCAGACACCAATCGCATGGTAGGCATAGGATAAGTTACAATGAACACAACACGACACGGGCCAGCGCTAACGGGAGGATTATCTCGGCCAAGGGATGATCAGTCTCCTTGGCATACACACGGAAAATCCTCTCGTTTCTCTTGTTGGCTGCTGTATTTTATGGGGCTTTGTTGGGGTCGTGTCGTTTTGCTATAGGTCGCTTAGCTTTTTCACCTTCCGGGTTCTGGTTTGGGGCCCTTTTACGTCAGCGGGTCTGCTTTTGGATCTCTGCACACGACACCTTTGATTTATGCACTCGACACGCTTTTCCGCCTCCCGGGCCCCGGGTTGGCGCCCTTTATGTTAGCGGATCTGTGTACAGCTCCTTTTGGTGTACGTGACAAGATCCTGCTGTAAGATGGGGGGTTTTTGTTGTTTCTTGTGGTGGGCCGACAATTGGCCAGCCCGGTTGTTTACCTTGGGTTGTGACACTACAAATGTGGTATGTGGAGCACTGCTTCTCTGTGGAGCTGGTCCATGTCATCTGCCAAGCTACTTCTGTCACATGATGAAATATCTGGCAGTATTCAAGCAGTGATGCTTCCTGTCCAGTATGTTATAGGTCTTTCTTTCTTTTCTTTCTTTGTTTAAAGCTCTTTTTATTTAATTAGTAGCAAAATAGGTTAATCAAACAAATATAAATATTCATATGTGACTTACGGACCAAAATATGGTTATTTCCCATTATAATCTTTGCTAGGTCACACAATCAGGGATCATAAGCAATATAATGTGATAGGTGAGCATGCACCACAAATGCCTGTAGCGGCCAGTTTGGAAAGGATCTGTGGGCTGAAATTGTTTCTCACACTAGCCATGCATTGAGCAATCATGAACAAAATCTAAATTAAACAAAATTCACAACCTGAACATTTCCATTTTGTCAGAGATAATTTATGAATAACTAAAAGGGCTAAATCTGGAAAATAATTTACTTGCCGTGAATAATTGGACCAGCTCTGACCACCATGCTAAAGTGAATTTATTTTATCTTGCCTCTTTGTTTGTGTTTCACACAGTTTTTTCTTGTAACAAAATCTGTAATTAATTAAGGGAAGTTGTAGGAGTGAGTGTGACACAGGACATGTAGGCATCTTGAGTTCCAAGTCTAGCTTTGTTCTGTTTTGGGCAGAAACCTGGAATCTAGGCATTCTGACAATCTTAGCTCCACGTATTATTGGTAGCTATAGGGGCCACAGCAAAGTGTGTTGGGAAAGGGAGTTGTATACAATAACTCATTTTTGCTCAGTTTTAGGTAGAGATCTGAAAAAAACAGGATCTTTCCAGTTAAGGTGCTGAGGAGAAGATTTAGAAGCAGCTGGAAAAGGTCTAAAATGTCAGCCAGAAGCCTGGTTAAAGTATCCCAAAGAAGGGGTAGTGTTTTATTTAGAAAGCCAGAGAGATCTACTCCCTCAGAGGACAATTAAGGGACTGTAGCAGGTCATAGGAAACAGTCCATGTGTTGGGGGGGGGGCAGGGTGTTTCAGAGCTGGCCCTTAGAGAAGAGGAAGCATGTGAGCCCTCCTAAGGCTCTCTCAATAAAGGAGAGAAGTCTGCTAGACACTACCTACCAGAAGGCGGTGATCTAGAGGAAGAGTCTGGATAAAGGTTTTCAACTTTTGTTAACCCAGAAGGGTTGTAGGCTTTTTTATAGAGCTGAAGGGCTAAACAACTCATCAGTAGGGTCATAATACAGTGGGCAAATATACTTTGACTGAATCATAATCTGTACTTGACAATCTTCCTGATACATAAATTCATTTTTCTCAAACAGGCCATTAAAAAACCCACACAAATTTAATGACCTATTATCCCTTCCAGTCTCTTTTTATCCTCACCTGTCTTTTTATTCCTCCTCTTCCCTCCTCCTAAATGAATATTCTAAGACTAAGAGCTATTGCAGAGCTAAGAAGGATTAAACAACATGCAGCAGGTTGTACCACCTGTATTTCTTTAGTCGCCAAATGATTCCCTGATGCTGACATGTAGGAATCATTCAACAGCCTAAACCCCGGTTAAATGGAATCTGAAAGTGGGGGAGCAGAGGTCTGGCTTAAGTACTCAGTCTCTTAATGAGAATTACTATTGTATAATTCAAATGGACATGGATAACTCTCTTTCTTTTAGAGAAACATCTCTTGGTGATTCCTCTAAATCATGCTGCTGCACATCCTAGTTCCGAAGATGACACTTGACAGTTGATTGGTTGGCAGGAATGGTGGCAGTCTATTAGGGAAAAGAGATTCTGCAGCACAATAATTAATTATTTTTCTTCTCATTGCTCTCTCTCTCTCTCTCTCTCTCTCTCTCTCTCTCTCTGAGTGTGTGTGTGTAATATTTGCTTACCTGTTTAAAATGAATATACTAAACAGATAATAAACACACACTACAGTCTGTATTATCACATTGACTAGGAGAGAAGAAAATGGTGGAAATATCCACTTTACAAATGATCACCCAGAAGTTGTCACACTCAGCATCAGGGAATCATTTGGTTCATATCAAAGTTTTATTTGCATTTATTTATTAAAACCTGCACCTGTATTTGTTTTGCACATTTCACAAAGGCATTTTGCCTGCTGCTTCTCTGCTGAGAGTGATAATGAACAGAAGACGCATGGTCAGATTCTGATCTCAGTTATGCTGATGTAACTGTCTATCACACTTTCTCTATTTTCTTTTGTTATTCTATATTGGCTTCTCTTGCTGGTGAACACCTGCATACAATGGGTGAAACGTCATTCAGCTGTTCTCTGCCAACACTTTTCATTGACTCACAGAGGTATGAGATCACTGTTTGGAATTTTTCTATGCTACCTGGGGCTACTATGTTTATTTAGATATGTAACACAAAGGCGAAAGTGCCTATACAAAGTTTAGCTTAGTAGTGGGCAACCTGTGGCCAGCAGGCCGTGTGGCCCGTCAGGGTAATCGGCTGGCGGGCTGCCAGACAGTTTGTTTACATTTGTGCAGTCGCCTGCAGCTCCCAGTGGCTGCAGTTCGCTGTTCCCAGCCAACAGGAGCTGTGGGAAATGACAGCCAGCACGTCCCTGCAGCCCG
Source organism: Dermochelys coriacea (assembly GCF_009764565.3). Taxonomy (NCBI): domain Eukaryota; kingdom Metazoa; phylum Chordata; order Testudines; family Dermochelyidae; genus Dermochelys; species Dermochelys coriacea. The sequence continues at coordinate 27,912,585 of NC_050079.1, read as the reverse complement.
CACCTCCAAAAGCCTGAGTAAAAGGATGAATCTTGCAGCATGACTTCAAGGTCAACAAATATGAGTTGTTTCAGAAAGAACGGGGTAACTGAATTCCAAAACCAAAGGATCCTTCTCATGGAGAGATGCTGGGTGAAATCCTGGAACAACTAAAGTCAATAACAAAACTTCCATAGACTTCAATAGGGCCTGGATGTTACCTGCCATCTCTCAGATAGGCAGTTCTCTGGCCATATAGTGTTTTTTATTGAACCAGAACTTTACATTCTACCTGCAAGTCAGTAGGTGCCCAGTGCAAATCCTGGAGTCCCTCCCTGAATAACATGTTGACAATTTCTTTCATCAATAGACCCAGCTCTTGTTTAATGGGATTCATCCAGGAATGTCATCAGTCATCTTAATTTAGAAAATGGATAGTTTGAAACTAAATACTAATTACTCCAACAATAACTTTTGACCTAATTGACAAGACTTACTTGATCGCACATCTCAAGAGCAGTAGATTGTTTTTTACTGAGTTTCTTTATTGATAAATGCATACTTTCCAAACTACTATGATGATTTTAAAAGCTTTCTATTAGACTGTTGTTTTCTGATATTACAGTGATGCAATTAAGAGGGTACATTGACAAACCTTTTACTTCTGATATTATTGATAATTCTTTAAATGTTAAACCTTACATCTCAAACTTCACGCTTAAATGTTTGTTTATATCTTCTTCAGTATCTGTCATGTTTACTGTGACTCCTTCTGTCTTTCCCCTTAATTACCTTTCACCACATAATCTTGAAGATTAAAGGCCAAGTACTTTGCTTCAAAGGTCACAATGAACAGAGCAGTGATGTTTCGTTCTACTTTCTGTAACAATCAGCTTACTTCTCTTGGTGTAATACTGGATAAATATATTTCATTTATTCCTTTTCCTGGCATAGGTTTGCAGTATATCACCGTATGGTACATTTGCAATCCAATTTTTAGACATGTTCTGTTTTAATATTAGTTCGCTGTCAAAAAAGTCTACTTATCACTTATTCAGTACTTTCAAAATTAAGGTGGGTATGTTCATTGTGAACTTTGATCTAAAAAAGAGATAGGCCTGAATCATACCTCCATATCTAAATAAACTTCAAACTTCAGGGAAATGTTTGGATTCTCTAATTTTGATGGGGATATTTTATACTTGTGTCACATTCAATGTGGCTCTCCTTCAGTTGGCTGACAGATCTTGTGTTTAGATGAGAAGAGCGTGCCATTGGAGATTTGCTGAAATATTGTCTAGGCATCTCCGCTATTGGAATAAGTGATTAGGAGATTAAGTAAGACCTTAAATAATGATTTAGCCAGTTTCCCCAGAATAGCTATTGCTGAAAATTGTGATGTTCTTTGAGGCATTAGTTAATCACATCCCTCATTTGTATTGCACTCCAACAGGATTGCCAAGAGACACATTTAGTGTAGAAAAGAAAATTAAGGTTTTGAACACTGGAATGGTTCACTGGCCTGGGTAATTTGGTGAACTTGGAAAGAGTTAATTATCAGTTTATATTTGTTGTAGGCTCATCTGTTGCCATTCTTTTGGATCTATGAGTTTTTCATCACGGTAGTTGGTCACCATTAGACCAACTGAGGGGAGGGTGAGGAGAAAGACGTCTATAGATGATGAACTTTTGAATGGCATTTGGTATATAGAGATTGGTTCAGTACAAAAAGTATTTTTGAAGAATAACTAGATAGACGAGAATTTTATTGTAAGAATAGAGTGTTTTTTTTAAAGATATTGTGACAGGGCAAGGCCAGATGGCTATAGAAAAATAGTGGGAGATAGATATATTAGCTCCAGGCTAAATAAATCCCTGGTGCCAGGATAAGTGAAATGGCAGCTGCTCCAAGTCAATTAAGACACCTGGGGCCAATTAAGAACTTTCCAGAAGGCAGGGAAAATGCTAGGTTGATTGGGACACCTGAAGCCAATCGGGCTGGCTGAAACTAGTTAAAAGCCTCCCAGTTAGTCAGGTGGGGGTGCATGTCAGGAGCCGTGGGAGGAAGTTGCGCTGTTGGTGAGGCTGAGTAGTACACACCATATAAGGCACAAGGAAGGAGGCCCTGAGGTAAGGGTGAAGTGGAGCTTATAGATTCATAGATACTAAGGTCAGAAGGGACCATTCTGATCATCTAGTCTGACCTCCTGCACAGCGCAGGCCACAGAATCTCACCCACCCACTCCTATGAAAAACCTCACCAAAGTCTGAGCTATTGAAGTCCTCAAATCGTGGTTTAAAGACTTCAAGGAGCAGAGAAGCCTCCCTCAAGTCACCCATGCCCCATGCTACAGAGGAAGGCGAAAAATTCCTTCCCGACCCCAAATATGGCAATCAGCTAAACCCTGAGCATATGGGCAAGATTCACCAGCCAGATACTACAGAAAATTCTTTCCTGGGTAACTCAGATCCCATGCATCTAATATCCCATCTCAGGGGATTAGTCCTATTTACCCTGAATATTTAAAGATCAATTACTTACCAAAATCACATTATCCCATCATACCATCTCCTCCATAAACTTATCGAGTAGAATCTTAAAACCAGATAGATCTTTTGCCCCCACTGCTTCCCTTGGAAGGCTATTCCAAAACTTCACTCCTCTGATGGTTAGAAACCTTCATCTAATTTCAAGTCTAAACTTCCTGGTGGCCAGTTTATACCCATTTGTTCTTGTGTCCACATTGGTTCTGAGCTTAAATAATTCCTCTCCTGTATTTATCCCTCTGATATATTTATAGAGAGCAATCATATCTCCCCTCAACCTTCTTTTAGTTAGGCTAAACAAGCCAAGCTCCTTAAGTCTCCTTTCATAAGACAAGTTTTCTATTCCTCGGATCATCCTAGTAGCCCTTCTCTGTACCTGCTCCAGCTTGAATTCATCCTTTTTAAACATGGGAGACCAGAACTGCACACAGTATTCTAGGTGAGGTCTCACCAGTGCCTAGTATAATGGTACTAAAAGGTATCTCCTTATCCCTACTGGAAATGCCTCTCCTGATGCATCCCAAAACCGCATTAGTTTTTTTCACAGCCATATCACATTGGCAGCTCATAGTCATCCTATGATCAACCAATACTCCAAGGTCCTTCTCCTCTTCCGTTACTTCTAATTGATGCGTCCCCAATTTATAACTAAAATTCTTGTTATTAATCCCTAAATGCATAACCTTACACTTCTCACTATTAAATTTCATCCTATTACTATTACTCCAGTTTACAAGGTTATCCAGATCCTCCTGTAAAATATCCTGATCCTTCTCTGAATTGGCAATACCTCCCAGCTTTGTATCATCTGCAAACTTTATTAGCACACTCCCACTTTTTGTGCCAAGGTCAGTAATAAAAAGATTAAATAAGATTGGTCCCAAAACTGATCCCTGAGGAACTCCACTGGTAGCCTCCCTCCAGCCTGACAGTTTGCCTTTCAGTTGGACCCGTTGCAGTCTCCCCTTTAACCAATTCCTTATCCACCTTTAGATGTTCATATTGATCCCCATCTTCTCCAATTTAACTAATAATTCCCCATGTGGCACGGTATCAAATGCCTTACTGAAATCTAGGTAAATTAGATCCACTGCATTTCCTTTATCTAAAAAATCTGTTACTTTTTCAAAAAAGGAGATTAGGTTGGCTTGGCACGATCTACCTTTTGTAAAACCATGTTGTATTTTGTCCCATTTAGCATTGACTTCAATGTCCTTAACTAATTTCTCCTTCAAAATTTTTTCCAGGACCTTGCATACTACAGATGTCAAACTAACTGGCCTGTAGTTACCCGGATCACTTTTTTTTCCTTTCTTAAAAAGAGGAACTATATTAGCAATTCTCCAATCATTCGGTACTACTCCTGAGTTTACAGATTGATTAAAAATTCTTGCTAATGGGCTTGCAATTTCAGGTGCCAATTCCTTTAATATTCTTGGATGAAGATTATCTGGGCCCCCCGATTTAGTCCCATTAAGCTGTTTCAGTTTCGCATCTACCTCAGATATGGTAATATCTACCTCCATATCCTCATTCCCATTTGTCATGCTACCATTATCCCTAAGATCCCCTTTAGCCTTATTAAAGACTGAGGCAAAGTATTTGTTTAGCTATTGGGCCATGCCTAGATTATCTTTAACCTCCACTCCATCCTCAGTGTTTAGCAGCCCCACTTCTTCTTTCTTAGTTTTCTTCTTATTTATATGGCTATAGAACCTTTTACTATTGGTTTTAATTCCCTTTGCAAGGTCCAACTCTACTCGACTTTTAGCCTGTCTCACTTTATCCCTACATGTTCTGACCTCAATTAGGTAGCTTTCCTTGCTGATCCCTCCCATCTTCCACTCCCTGTATGCTTTCTGTTCCTTCTTAATCACCTCTCTAAGATGCTTGCTCATCCAGCTTGGTCTATAACTCCTTCCTATGAATTTTTTCCCCTTTCTTGGGATACAGGCTTCTGATAGCTTCTGCAGCTTTAATTTAAAGTAATCCCAGGCCTCCTCTATCTTTAGATCCATAAGTTCTTCATCTTGAGGAAGTGAGGGCTGCTGTGGGGGAAGTAGCCCAGGGAATTGTACATGTCATGTTTCTAAAAGGTCAGCTACCATAGCTGATACTATTAGGGTCCCTGGGCTGAAGCCCGGAGTATAGGTTGGGCCTGGGCTCCCCCCCCCCCCGCCACCTTTGCCCTCTGATAAATCACTGAGACTGGGAGACAACAGAGACTATGCAAGGAAGGATAACTTCTCCTCACCTCCCTCACTGGCTCATGATGAAAATGGCTCAGTAGACTGTGACCCTCGTCTCTAGAGAGAAGGGTTACGTGCAGGGTCACAGTGAGCCTCTGAGGCTAACGAAGTCCGCCAGGAAACGTGGCATCCACGGAGGCAAGGACAGAGCTTTGTCACAATATTTATTTATTATTTGTATTATCATGGACCAGGACCCCATTGTGCTGGGAACTGTTTTCTTGATATCTATGCTTACATGTTAGGAAAATTTGCAGGATATGTGTTTGGATCCTCTCATGATTTTCCAGAAGCCAAAAAAATCAGGACAGGATTTGCTTAAACTACCAACTTTCTTTGTTCCGTTTTGATGGGCAGTTTATTGACTAGTTGTCTTTTTCAGAAAATTCACGTGGACAAATCCGATTAGAATCTTCATTTTGTAAGAACAGTTGAGGTGGTGCAATCAAATTTCAGTTGTGGTTCTTTTGTCCCTTTTTCTTAAACTGATAATAGAACAGGACATCACCTTTCTTGTTTTGTATTTTTAACCATTCATAATGTATATGGGTTGTGATTACAGACTTCAAAGTTCATAAAATCTTAATGTGGCAATGTTTTGGAACCTCCCAATTCTTTGTTTTGGAATTTCAGCTCTTTAACTTATTAACACCTTCTCTTGGATTTTTCCTCAGCTTTCGTTTGACATTCACAGCTTTGCAGTCTTTATAAAGCTTCTGTTGGTCCCTCTGTTCAGGGTAGAGTAACCTCTTTGGCCAACTCTGCCTGACTTTATTTTCCCTCTGACAATACAGAGTCTGCTCTTTACAAAGTCCATTTTGAAGTTTCCTAATATTCACACGCTGTAAACATTGCCTGATGGTCTTATAAACTGAATTTATCCAACCATTATAAAATGCATCAAGTATTATCAGTGACTTTAGACATTTGTTCTCCAGCAAGTTCTGACACAGCGATTTTCACAGCTCTTTCGCTGAGGTAATGTTGAACCAAGCTATATATTATCTTTATTGATATTTATTTGACTTATGCATAGGAATCACCTTATCTAATCAGATTTCAGAGTAGCAGCCATGTTAGTCTGTATCCACAAAAAGAAAAGGAGTACTGGTGGCACCTTAGAGACTAAGAAATTTATTTGAGCATAAGCTTTCGTGAGCTACAGCTTCTGTGAATATTCATTTCCTTGTGACTGTAGTTGGTAAAAAAAAGCCCCAAAACTTCACTGAACGTTTTTGACAAAAAGTTTAATCATCACATACATTCACTCAGTCTTTTAAATATATTATAACAGATATAAAACATATTCGTTCATTATCTGTTACTTAATTATTATTAATTCATTTCTTAACATATTTGCTAATTAAATGACTGGGTCATTTTAATAGCACATTCTGGTTATGGTTTCCCAGAAACAGAACTTCCTCTTAATTAAGTTGACCATTGCCTTTCATAAGATCTGTACTTTAAAATACATTAAATAGCCCTAAATTTCCATATATGTTCTCACACTGAAATGTTTTTTTAATACAAGTTTGATTTCCTATCAAAGAGGTTTATGTCTATAATCTCTCTTTAGTGGTTGAAGTGTGAAATAAAATGCCATGTGATTAAATAACATAGAGTTAATAATATCTATACTTCAGTGTAAACCAGGTCCCAGAAAGGAAAAGGCAAATTCCTCTTTCCCAAATGTACCATGTGCATATTATTTGTAGGCCATTTGTTTCTTAAGCTTTCTTAAGAACAGTCACTCTGAAGGGGGTAGGGGGAGGAATCAGTGGAAATTGCCTTTCTGTTGTTTGTCTTCTACTAGGGCAGAGTTAAATTGACCAAATAGCAAGTGTAAAAAATTGGAACATTTTGGGGAGGGGTTAATAGTTACGTATATAAGAAAATGAATCATTCCCTTCTCTTTGGTGAAAGAAATACAAATTTTAAATAGACTAATCTCAGTCTATTTCCCAGCTGAGGAGGGTTAGGAAGAAACAGGAATTGTCTAAGAATACTTGTGCTTGAATTGCACCTTGTCTTGAATTTGTAAGGTTTAAACCTTAACAGCCTGCATTTTTGCTTGCTTGTTTTTAGCAGCAGCAGAGCTGCTGTTAGGCAGTGAAAAGGGAGCACCAGGAGACATTCTGTGAATGAACAATATGAAATAATTCATCCTTGAAAAATCCAAATTCAGCCTTGCATAGACAGAGCTGAGCTGGTGGGGAGGTACAAGGCAAAAGCCTCCAGGTCTGGAGGAATTATCCCTGCAGAGACAAGAAGTAGTCTGATGCTTCTCAGGTAGCCATGGAGAGAACTCTTGGTAGCAGCCCCTCCAACAGCTTAATAAATCTGAAGCAGTAACTCTGCTATACAGCTTAACAGCAGCTGCCTGGCTATTAAGGGGCATCTGGGTCTTAATGTGTCATGACACCCAGATGCACTCCTTCTGGGCCATTCAGCACTTCGTGGTGGTGCTGTTCCTCCTGCCACCTCCCTGTCTTGCTCAAGGACTCTGGATGGTAAAATCATGGCTACCTGCTGCACAGGAGTTTTGTTTATAATTGAGAAAAACCTAAAGTGATAATGTGGGTATTGGGTTTAGGACAAAAGGAGATAAAATTCAAGGTGGTACTGATGATCTCAAGAATGTGGTTCTTTGGCCATAAACTGGCCTTCGGCTTCGTCTTCTGGTGACAGTGCATAAATAGAAGAGAAAACATTCCACCTGGAATTATTCTTTTGTAAAGAATTGTGTTGTCTTCAGAAAGCAGCAACCCCACCATGTATAATAAGAAAATATTGCTACTGCTTTCTCTGAACATCTAACTGACTCTTCTACTCCACCCAAAGCCACCAACAATTCCATAAATGCACTCTGGTTCTGCTGCTGCTAAATTCTGCCTTTTCAATTGCTATATCAAATATCACTGATTTCCCCATCCAAAACATTTTCTTTTCCAAAACATAGTCTCTTAGTGTAATATTTTAAATCGCTACTTAGAGACGCACTTTTCAAATTAGTTTTCTCTCTCTTGTTTTTGGCATTGTAACACTGAAGCCTATTCATTTACATTACACACATTATACATTTTTGTACATTTTGACAAGTGACTGTAAGCAAACTTCTATTTGAGAAAATATATTGCAAGTGTTAAATATGTGCGTTCAGATATAAATCTGCATAACCAAAGTGATCTTTACATAGAATATCAGGGTTGGTCATCTAGTCCAACCCTCTGCTCAAAGCAGGGCCAATCCCCAAATTTTGCCCCAGATCCCTAAATGGCCCCCTTGAACACACAATGCTGGGTTTAGCAGGCCAATGCTCAAACCACTGAGCTATTCTTCCCCCCCTTTTCTGGCTCTATGTTCTATGGTTCTAAGCAATACCATCTAGATGAAATGAAGGCAGCAGAAATGAATGCCAGGACACTTATGGAATTCTATTATAAACACTTAGAGTTTTATGGAAGACCTTCAGATCTGTGGTTGAGATAAAACATATGCTACCTGGTGAAACAGAGGTGTGGGAAATGATATTTTGCTGAATGCATAAAATTACCCTATGCAAAGTAAATAAATGAGTAATCTTGACACAAGTTGGACAAGACAATATCTTTACTGGACCAACTTCTGATGGTGAGAGAGACAAGCTGTTGAGCTAGATAGAGTTCTTCCTCAGGTCTGGAAAAGGTACTCAGAGTGTCACCGATAACTACAAGATTCAACATATGGTTTATCATAAGCAGTTAGCACATATTCTAAGGGACATTCAAGGTGAAGTGGCCCATTAACACCCCTCTAGTTAGGACAAAAAGGGTTGCAGGATTAGTGGGTTACACATTGTTGTAATAAACCATAAATTCAGTTTATTTTTAAAAAACATGATTTCTAGTGTCTAGCAAAGATATGAATTTAAGCTCCCAGACTCATTTTTAGAAAGTGTTGTGCAGGTTTCCTTGGAGGATGAGAACTGATAGGTCAGATATAGAGTGATCACTTTGTCAAAAGTGTTCACTCACAGGTGATATAGTATCTTTCTCTTTTATCATTTTCCTGTGTGAGTTCATTTAAGAGCATGGTGATTGTCTGCTTTCACCCACATACTTGTTACTGGGGCATTTAGTGCACTGAATGAAGTACATTACATATTGTGTGTAGAACTCATGGATCTTGAAAGGTGTATTGGGGAGGGGGGGTTAGTCATTGTGGCCATGGAGATATGTCTACAGGTTTTGCATTTGTTATTCTGCCAGGGGCTGGGGCTGGTGTGAGTTGGTGTGTCTTGATCTTTGGGGACTTTGCTTCTGACAATGAGCTTGGAGAGGTTGAGGGGTTGTTCGAAGGCCAGAAGAGGGAGATCAGGAAAGATTTCTTTCAGGATGGGGTCCCATCGAGTATGGGTTGTAGTTGTTTGATAATATCCTGGATGGGTTCCAGTGTGGGATGGTAGGTACAATGAGGGGAGTGTAGTTGGAAGGGGTTTTGTTAGTGTTTTGAAGCAGGTTCTCATGGGGTATTTGGGTGGCCCATTCCACAATATGATCTAATTCTCTGGTGGAATGTCCTTGTTTGGTGGTTATGAGTGTGTTAAGGTGTCTATCCTGGACTTTCTCCTTGGAGCATATTCTGTGGTATCTGAGTGCCTGGCTGTAAATAATAGATTTCTTGGTGTATTTGGAGTAGTTACTCGATCTGTAAAGGTAGGTGTGGTGGTCTGTGTGTTTCTTGTGTATAGATTTGTTCCTTATCTCCTCTGTTTGCAGTATTTCTGTGTTCTGTGTTTTATAACCTTTGCACTTTATGAGCTCTCTAACCTCCAGAAAACCTTGTATGTTTCTCCATGTAGTTACATATTTACATGCAATTGCATGTGTGGGTTCTATGGTTCACTGTCATTCATCTTCCAGGCCTTCTTTCCTATCTGTATTCTCTTTCTCTAGTACAAGCACGTAGCACTTACACGGCACACACATATAGTGCTATCCTTCCAGTAAAATATAACAGAATAATATGTTTGTTTCTTTGGGCATGAGGGTGTGTGTTATTTTAGTATCTCCATGGAATAGAATAAGCTTTTTTGAACGTTGACCTAATTTCCTTAGCAAATGCCTTATTCCTCAAAGAAAAATACTGAAATTTCTTCTGTGTATGACAAAGGAGTCTGACCTCTGTGGTGCCTCTAAGATAGACTTCAACAGCTTTGAAAAGTTAAAAGGGAGCTATAAATATGGAATGCAAAGTGGATATATATATTCCAGTGGCAAACAGTACAGTTACTTTTATTCTGACACGAATACATCTGGATATAGATCTTTATCAAAAGATTTGGTGCCTTATCAGTCTTGAGTCTGATGCTGGTCAGGGCTGCAAGGAAGGATAATTCATTCCTTTTTCAATGGGTCAAGATATGGATAGGGAGCGCAGTGCTGGAGTCCCATATCACAGAGCTTTCATTCACAAAGTCCTGACAAATGATGAGTTATCAAAACTGTAGATCGCACGGTTTTATATTAGTGTGTGAATAAATCTTTTATAAATTGTATGTCATACTGGTGTTTAATCAGACCTGACTTACAGTTTTACATGTCTTTCTGCAACTAAGGTTTCATTTCATTTAATTTTTCTGTGCTGTATTCAATAAATTCTCTGTTGTAATGACATCAGTTGGGGAGAATGGTCTGAAGATTGTGCACTAGAAGAAGAGCAAAACAAGTCAGTTGGTTAAAAAGGGCTCATATGGTACTGTGTTATGGCTTATGGTTAGACATTTACACTAAATTATTTATTATGTAGCTTTGGACAGAGATGGACTCCAGCTACAAAGTTGAGATCTGTTGTTTGGATTGAGATCTTCAAACTTTTTCAAAGGATGTTTGGAAATAGGACTTAGGTCTGAGCCCATCTGTTGGTTTGAGTCACTACCAACCACTTCCTACCATGCCACAGTTCCAGACCACTATTATCCTTCAACTATTACATTTAGAATTAATGGCACAATTCTGCCTAGGATCCACTGAGAAGCTGAGGGCTGATACAGATAAAATGAGTATTTTCTTGCTGCAGAACTCAAACCATGCTGCTATTCATCAGCAATCCATGTGGTGGCAATGATGTTCTTATGTGCCAGAGTGAGCATAGACATTTGACAGTGTTCATATCCCCCTTGCCTCCAATTCTGGGAAGCTGAATTGTGTTTGGGAGTTGGTTCATCTACTCTCATCACCCCATTCTCCATTACTGTTTTGGTGCTCTGATCTGTTCCTGATATAACAGTCCCATTCTGGAAGGCAACAGGAAGAAATTCTACTGCAGTTTGCTGCTAAAAGAGATGAAATGTTAAATCAATGGTGTGGACTGGTCCTTCTGATTGTACAGATGCTGATTTAAATGGATGGATTACAGAAATGCAGCCCTTCAAAAGGAACAGCAATGCATATATTATATAAACATACAAAAATTATGGTAAAAGAACATTATTAAGGTTGCAAAGTCAGGTACTCAAAAGTTAGGAAATACCACAATCAAGATTGCCTGGGCCTAAAAAAGTCGACTGTTTGGGGAACATGTTTATTACTCTAAATGCTTAATTAGCCTAAGGCAGTTGATGGGAAATTACTATTTACAAATAATAGATTTAAGGGATAAAGTCTTCAGAAAAAATGCAGGGACTCTTTGGTGTCCAGGGTAACAGTTCTATTCCTGTCAGGGAGCTTGAGGATCACAGCAGCTTACTTTGAAGTGCATATATTGTTAAAGGCTGAAATTGCATAGATCCAAGAGGATAAATAAAACAAATATTATTTACAATGCAAGTTAGTTGCATGATTAAACGGGTGCACCAGCAGAATACACATTTACTACACCGTCTCTTTGGTTTGTATCATACAGAGCCGTGAAAGTCAATTTATTTTTAAACTAGATCAATTTCTCTCCTAAATGAGCTGAGCTAGGGTCACTCATCAGTAAACCTCTGTCAGACAGTCTTTTTTTTCTGATTGTCCAGCTCTGCTCTTTAATGGCACCGGCTTGAATTAGACCTTAATGTTATGTCTCTTCAAATTAGTGGCTTTAGTTCAACCATGACCATAAAGAAGATTATCCAACTAGGGTAAACCGTTTTCTATCAAAACAAATCAGTCCAGTTTAGAAACAGCAGCACCATTGTCATTGCTTTTCTGTCCAGTTGTCATTGCATTCTGGGCTGTAGTTTTACTGTAAATGAAAGTAAACATTGGGATCTTTTTAATGTAATATATGTAATCTTTTTAATATGATATGTAAAACACTACACTTTCACACTCAGGCTCAACCATAAGCATTCTAAGCAGGGCACTTCTCTCTGGTTCAGCCCATTTTACCAAGGCATTACCATTGTAGCTTATATCAACTAGGCCCATGCTGTTCCCCTATGACTGTCATCTCAGTTATATTGCGTTCTCTCTTCATCCCATACCCCTGAAGCAGCTCAGTTCTCACTGCTCCACTCTCCCTCAGCCATTCAACCTCTCCCTACTCCGACTGGCAGTTCAGTGTTGCTGTGCATGACGTCACTCAGAGTGTACCAGCCTTCCTTATTGCCTTTGTTTGTTGGATACCAAAACTGAAAACTGTTACTTGCCCAAACACTTGTACTTTTTTCTGACAGGTTTCAGAGTAGAAGCCGTGTTAGTCTGTAGTCACAAAAAGAAAAGGAGTACTTGTGGCACCTGAGAGACTAACAAATTTATTTGAGCATAAGCTTTTGCATCCGATGAAGTGAGCTGTAGCTCACGGAAGCTTATGCTCAAATAAATTTGTTAGTCTCTAAGGTGCCACAAGTACTCCTTTACTTTTTTCTGAGATTCCCCCCAGTTTTTTTTTCCCTCACCTTATATTGAAACGTGTGTGTGTGTGTGTGTGTGTGTGTAGACACAGAGAGAGGCTGATTTCTGTACAAAATATCTGTAATTTACTTATGGGGCAATTTTTTTAAAGCAAACTTTTATTTTCATGGGGCTGGATAGTTGTAGGGAATTAGTCTCAGAGTTCTGCATCTCCATGTCTCAGTATCTATCTGAGGACAGTAGTGAGTGAGTTATTAGCCTCATGGGTGCTCAGCAGCCGGTGAAGAAAGTTGGCGGTTTCAGTTCACTTTCTAAGTTAAACAACATAAAAAAAATTAACACTACCGTTAACAGTCAAAGATTACATGGTTTAAAGACTGAATTGCTGTTTCTGCCCTTGAGACAGTTCCTCCAAAAGAGGACTGAGGGTGTCTTGGACTCTTTCCCGCTGTTCTGTTCTTTAGACATATGAAAGGTTGAAATCAGTGAAATTAATGAAATCAAATCTGATCTATTTTTGGCATGAGTATGTATTCCTTAATGAAGCAAAACTGGTACTGACTTCTGTATAACTTGCACGAGCAAAGAATGCAAGATTATGAGAAGAAACGTTTCAATTTGAAAAACTCGTGCTTGAAGCAATGAACAGCAATGTATAAAGTGGACATTGAGGAGACAGACAGTTCAGTACTTGCAGCACTAGCCTAACACTTGGGATACCTGAGTTCATGTGCCTGCTCTGCCACAGACTTCCTATGAGTTTAAAAACTGTGTGCGGTTCATTTTTAAAAAAATACAGTGACTGTGTCAAAAAGAACATCCGTCACATGAAAAAAATATTTACATTTTTCTGCAATTTGCTTTTGTAGTTCAAAAAATATAGCAGGTGTCAAGGTTCCTTCCCCACTCTGAACTCTAGGGTACAGATGTGTGGACCTGCATGAAAATCTCCTAAGCTTATTTTTACCAGTTTATGTTAAAACTTCCCCAAGGTACAAACTATTTTACCTTTTGCCCTTGGACTTTCACTGCCACCACCAAACATCTAACCGGTATTATTATTATTATTAGGAAATAGTCAGTTTGGAAACATCTTCCCCCCCCAAAAAAATCCTCCCAAACGTTACCCCCCCCTTTCTGGGGAAGGTTTGATAAAAATCCTCACCAATTTGCATAGGTGGCCACAGACCCAAACCCTTGGATCTTAAGAACAATGAAGAAAGCATTCAGTTTCTTAAAAGAAGAATTTTAATTGAAGAAAAAGTAAAAAGAATCACCTCTGCAAAATCAGGATGGTAAATACCTTACAGGGTAATTAAATTCAAAACATAGAGAATCCCTCTAGGCAAAACCTTAACTTACAAAAAGACACAAAAACAGGAATATCCATTCCCTCCAGCACAGCTTCTTCTCTCAGCCATTTAAAGAAATCAGAATCTAATGCATATCTAGCTAGATTACTTACTAAGTTCTAAGACTCCATTCCTGTTCTGTCCCCAGCAAAAGCATCACACAGACAGAGAGAGAGAGCTTTGTTTCTCCCTCCCCCAAGTTTTTGAAAGTATCTTGTCTCCTCGTTGGTCAGTTTCGTCAGGTGCCAGTGAGGTTATCCTAGCTTCTTAACCCTTTACAGGTGAAAGGATTTTTCCTCTGGCTATCTTAAAGGTGTTTACCCTTCCCTTTATATTTATGACAGCAGGAATGGAAAACACCAATATGGAATACATTTAAGAAATATAGAGGAAATCCATACTGAAAAAAGTAGCTACTCCATACTGCCGCTCCAGGCAAAGAGGAAAATTCTGAGTACTGATATCAAAGGAATTACTTCAGATTTACACCCAGTGTAACAGAGAGCACAATTTAGCTAAATATTTTGTGTTTGTTGAAAGATAAGACCACAGAGCTCAATTCTTAAAGTCCTAAATCCGGGTAAAATTCATTTTACATGTGCAAAACCTGTGTGTTTGCTTCTCTTCTTGTGTAGGAAAGTTGGGGCATATTTGGTCTTCTGTTTCTATTTCTATCTTCTGAGTAATGTAACAAGCCTTGCAAGATTATTAAAATTAAACAGGAAAAGAAATACAAATCAACATCCATGCGAAAAGTTCTCTCTCAGAAAATTTGCTGGTGGTCTTTTCAAATTCTTTAATTTTATTTCTTTGAAGAAGCAATGGTTTATGAATGATACGATAGAGACATACTTTGCACACACTTTGTTTCTCTACAAAAGAAAAAGGACACTAAACTCTCTAAACTACTACATGCCACAAGGGGCCACAACAGTGGTTCCCTTAACCCACCCAGCAATATTGTTAATATATCCAACTATACTCTTAGCCCAACAGAAGAATCTGTCCTATCTCGGGGCCTCTCCTTCTGTCCCTCCACCCCAACAAACATGATACAGTTCTGTGGTGACCTAGACTCCTATTTTTGATGTCTCTGACTCAAGAAATATTTCCAACACACCTCTGAACAACATACTAACCCACAGAGACCTTCCTACCAAGACTACGAAAAGAAGGATTCTGGGTGGACTCCTCCTGAAGGTCAAAACAACAGACTGGACTTCTACATAGAGTGCTTCCGCTGACATGCGCGGTCTGAAATTGTGGAAAAGCAGCATCACTTGCCCAATAACCTCAGCCATGCAGAACACAATGCCATCCACAGCCTCAGAAACAACTCTGACATTATAATCAAAAAGGCTGACAAAGGAGGTGCTTTCGTCGTCATTAATATGTCGGAATATGAACAAGGGGCTGCTAGGCAGCTCTCCAACACCATTTTCTACAAGCCATTACCCTCTGATCCCACTGAGGATTACCAAAAGAAACTCATTTGCTCAAGAAACTCCCGGAAAAAGCACAAGAACAAATCCGCATAGACACACCCCTGGAACTCCAACCAAGGGTATTCTATCTGCTACCCAAGATCCATAAACCTGGAAATCCTGGATGCCACATCATCTCAGGCATTGGCATCCTGACAGCAGGATTGTCTGGCTATATAGACTCCCTCCTCAGGCCCTATGCTACCAGCACTCCCAGCTATCTTCGAGACACCACTGACTTCCTGAGGAAACTACAATCTATCGGTGATCTTCCTGAAAACACCATCCTGGCCACTACGGATGTAGAAGCCCTCTACACCAACATTCCACACAAAGATGGACTACAAGCCATCAGGAACAGTATCCCCGATAATGTCACGGCAAACCTGGTGGCTGAACTTTGTGACTTTGTCCTCACCCATAACTATTTCACATTTGGGGATAATGTATACCTTCAAACCAGTGGCACGGCTATGGGTCCCTCATGGCCCCACAGTATGCCAACATTTTTATGGCTGACTTAGAACAACGCTTCCTCAGCTCTCGTCCCCTAATGCCCCTACTCTACTTGCGCTACATTGATGACATCTTCATCATCTGGACCCATGGAAAAGAAGCCCTTGAGGAATTCCACCATGATTTCAACAATTTCCATCCCACCATCAGCCTCAGCCTGGACCAGTCCACATAAGAGATCCACTTCCTGGACATTACAGTGCTAATAAGCGATGGTCACATAATGACCACCCTATACCGGAAACCTACTGACCGCTGTTCCAACCTACATGCCTCCAGCTTTCATCCAGGCCACACCACATGATCCATTGTCTACAGCCAAGCTCTACAATACAACCGCATTTGCTCCAACCCCTCAGACAGAGACAAACACCTACAAGATCTCTATCAAGCATTCTTACAACTACAATACCACCTGCTGAAGTGAAGAAACAGATTGACAGAGCCAGAAGAGTACCCAGAAATCACTTACTACAGGACAGGCCCAACAAAGAAAATAACAGAATGTCACTAGCCATCGCCTTCAGCCCCTAACTAAAACCTCTCCAGCGCATCTTCAAGGATCAACAACCTATCCTGAGGGACAACCCATCACTCTCACAGATCTTGGGAGACAGGCCAGTCCTTGCTTACAGACAGCCCCCAACCTGAAGCAAATACTCACCAGCAACTACACACCACACAACAGAACCACTAACCCAGGAACCTATCCTTGCAACAAAGCCCATTGCCAACTCTGTCCACATATCTATTCAGGGGACACCATCATAGGGCCTAATCACATCAGCCACACTATCAGAGGCTCGTTCATCTCCACTTCTACCAATGTGATTATGCCATCATGTGCTGGCAATGCCCCTCTGCCATGTACATTGGTCAAACTGAACAGTCTCTACTGTAAAAGAATAAATGGACACAAATCAGACGTCAAGAATTATAACATTCAAAAACCAGTCGGAGAACACTTCAGTCTCTTTGGTCACTTGATTACAGACCTAAAAGTTGCAATTCTTCAACACAAAAACTTCAAAAACAGACTCCAAGGAGAGACTGCTGAATTGGAATTAATTTGCAAACTGGATACAATTAACTTAGGCTTGAATAGAGACTGGGGGTGGATGGGTCATTAAACAAAGTAAAACTATTTCCCCATGTTTATTCCCCCCTCCACCCCCAACTGTTCCTCAGACGTTCTTGTCAACTGCTGGAAATGGTCCACCTTGATTATCACTACCAAAGGTCCCCCCCCCGCTCTCCTGCTGGTAATAGCTCACCTTAAGTAATCACTCTCTTGTTACAGTGTTTATGGTAACACCCATGGTTTCATGTTCTCTATGCATATAAATCTCCCCACTGTATTTTCCACTGAATGCATCCGATGAAGTGAGCTGTCGCTCCCAAAAGCTTATGCTCAAATAAATTTGTTAGTCTCTAAGGTGCCACAAGTACTCCTTTACTTTTTGCAAATACAGACTAACATGGCTGCTACTCTGAAACCTGTCATAATTGATGTTATACCTCTATGCTAGGAAGTAACATAGAGTCTTTAAACTGTAGGACTCCATTTCTTCTGCAAAAAGGCAGAGGTTTGTTTTTTTTCTCTTATAGGAGCTCAGAGTTATTCAATGGCTCTCACCTAGCAGGTCAGGAACAATTTTAAGTCTCCAGGACTGTATTTTATATTAAGCTGTTGAAGCCCAATTCAGCACCTTTAATGTGTGCTTAACGCTGAAGTCAGTGGGAGTCTTGAACAGTTTAGGACTTACAGAATCTGATCTGAATAATCTTCTAGCTGTCTACATACTTGAGAAAAAGGATCCAAATTCTGTTCTTGGTTATACTGCTGTAAATCTATAGTAACTTCAGTATAGCTACATTGGTATACCTGAACAGAATTTGGCCCAGGTTGTTTGTGAAAATATTTGGCTGTAGAATTAAAATAATAATGGGGTGAACATTATGCCCTTTGCAAATTCATTGATGGCAATTGTGTTATGTGGGGTCTAAGTCAGGACAAAATTGGCCTGAAGAGGTTGTGGAGGATAGGGCTATCAATGGTTATTAACCAAGATGGTCTGGGATGCAACCCCATGCTCTGAGTGTTCCTAGTCTCTGATTGCCAGAACCCAGGAGTGGATGACAGGGGCTCGATCACTTGATGATTGTCCGTTCTGTTCATTCCCTCTGAAGCACCTGGCATTGGCCACTGTTAGAAGACAGGATAGTGGGCTAGATGGACCATTGCTCTAACCCAGTATGGCCATTCTTTTGTGGGAGAACTATCTAGCCCTATCAGAGAAGCAGCTAGCTAGCTCGGAAGAGGAGTTTTCCCCACTACTCTACACTTGTCTTTCAAGGGGCAGATACGACAGGCTCTAAAGACTTGTTTCCTTAACTGGAGGGATGGTGAATATGATGTGAGCAGCTGTGTACATGGAAGACTCCTCAGAGATCCAGCAGAAACACAGAGGGACCACAGTTCCTAGAAAATGGAAATACCATTTTCATTTCTTTCTCATCCTTCTGTAGAAGTCATATAACTGACAAGCATTTCATTTAATTGATGAGTATTTGCTTTAAATGGCAAATGGTCCCTTATTAGGTATGCAGTGCCTGACAGATGGAAAATAACAATATTGTTTAATACCTCTTTTGACAGTTTAAAAAATAGTGAGATGTACCACAAAAGTCCGTAAGCCATTGCAATGGTACAAGAAAAATACCATCTAACTGACAGTGTTTCTAATTAGCAACAACCTAACTGTCACTTTTTCTAATTAACGGAATAAGATATAGCACAAAACAGTATAAATAGCAGATGGTATTAGAAAGGCATAAAGCAAGCATGAGACCTGACTTTAAATATTTCTAGCCATGCTACAGAATTTGGACAGTTCTGCCTTCTTTCTTGTTAGTAAAACTAAAGTGAAACATGATAGGAGGTGAGTGAGAAAGAGATGAAGAAAAGTTAGTAAATTTCATCGCTGAACTTTGTGTGGACTATATTAACATTTTGGAGGTGAGATGAATGATTTTATAAAAGATCTATGAATGCTTAAAACCACCTTTTGAGAACATGATGTCTCAGAGCTTAATATCTCTTGTTGTAGCAGTACTTTACAGTCCTTCACTTATACTGGTGCTGTTGCTGTCCGTGCTTAAAAATAATATATTTACATCTCAAATGTTATAAATGGATCTCACTCTATTCTTTATTTAATGTAGTCTATATCTGATACTCAGAGGAATGGGAAAAGTGATGACTAAGTCTTACAAAGGAATTATGTTATGGCACATAGAACCTTTGGAGGATTTCATTTCCATGCATATAATAGGGGGAGCCAAATCTTCCAGCCCAAGTAAGGACAGTGGAAAGCCCTGAATACAGTGGAAGCAAATGCTGAGAGGAGCATACTGGTAGCATATGGAGAATGAATCTGAGTCTATGCTGATGTACCAGCCAAACCCTAACACAAGGAGGAATGTGGAGTGGTGGTAATGATTAGTGAGTTCAAGTCCATTTACTGGAGCTGTGCACAGGGGAGAGAATTTGGTCTTAAATAATTGCTGTTTCATCCAATTCCAGCTGGCATTATTTAAATTTCCAATCATCTGAAGACTGGTTAGTGGCTTATGTGAAATCATTTGGTGGTCTTGGTCTAGTTCTACTGGACAAGGATACATATAATATAAAATGCTAGCACTAGTGCTCAAAATGAATCTTTCTGAAAAGCTGAGGATTAGATGGGTATGGGGAGGGAATTACTCTCAAAGTATGATTGTGTATGTAATACATTCTTACTGTGTTGCACTTGTGTGTTACATGCATCTTTTTTAACCTGGAGCTTTAAAGAGATAGCAAGTGAGGTTCCTAGACAGACTACATCTCCCATAATGCACTCAGAGTCATGCACCCATTTAGAGGAAAATCCATATTGCATTATGTAGACCTTCAGGGAGTCCAACCTATTTGAAAGAATAGGGGACAGAACTACAGTGTGCCATATGGAAATGCAATTAACTGATTCAGAATATTCCAATTCAGGTTGAACTGACCCAAAATGAAATATTTCATTTTGATTTTCCTAAGAAAAAAATTAAAAATTGTCAGCAAAAGCAAAAATGTCATGTGGAAAATTCCATACTAGTTCCAGTAACAACATGATCCATCAGCAATAAAAAAGCACATTGTGCATCACTGTGATGCAGTGGACTAGGTCTGGAGTCCCCGCTTGAGGCCTAATGGCTCTGCCTTACCCCACCATAGAAAAGAAGAATAGAGACATCTTCCAAGATGCCTAGAGCAGCGCTGTGGGACACAGCCAATGAAAGAGGCTGCAGGGAGCATAAAGAGGCTGCAGGGAGCTCTCAGTGATAAAGTTCATGAAACTGCCATATAATATGTCAGACTACAGCAGATTTCATGAAGTGAAGCCAGCATTGTTAATCAACTGTTCTTGGTGGAAAAGACTTCCCA
Source organism: Dermochelys coriacea (assembly GCF_009764565.3). Classification (NCBI taxonomy): domain Eukaryota; kingdom Metazoa; phylum Chordata; order Testudines; family Dermochelyidae; genus Dermochelys; species Dermochelys coriacea. The sequence continues at coordinate 27,892,161 of NC_050079.1, read as the reverse complement.
AAACATTTAAGGCAAACGGTTTGCTCCCATCCATGTAGTTGCATGCTCTGAGGTTCTGCTCTCCCATTATTCATATAATTCCCTTTGACATCAATGGGAGTTTCTCATTTTGTTCACATAAAGCCCAAAACCATGGTGTCATAGAAGTTAATAAGCATTTTTCCCATTGAGTTCAACAGAACCAAGATTTGGTCAGTAGGGAAAGTTGAAGATTTCAGACAGGTTCCTAGTGCATATGAAAGGAGAAATTTGTCCTTTAATAAGAATAAGAGATTTTTGGACAGCACTGGGGACATAAGGAGGAAAATAGACAGAAATTGGCATGTACTTTGTACTGAGCATTATTTCCAGCTCAAGGAGATGTACCCACACTATCTCTGATTAAGCTAGCTTGCTACAAAATAGAGGTGTACCCATAGTGGTACGAGCCACAGGAGAGGCTAAGCATCCCACTATGTGCCTCAAATGGGATCATCTCAGGGAGGCTAACCCCTCCCACCACTTGCACAACCATAGCTACACTTCTGTTTTTAGCACATTTGCTTAATCAGAGCTAGTGTTGGTATGTCTCCTTGAGCTTGGAATCACACCTTCAGCTTGAAGGTTAGACATACCTATAATATGCTAACTAGTCAAACTATAAGAACAAGATTTTTTTCTAAAACCCAAGTACAAAATATTTAATAATGTTGACAAAAAGGAGACTGAGAAAAAACTCCCAGTGAGGCAGAATGATGTAAAAGAAGCAGCTGCAGAGTTCTTAACTGTGCAAGACTTTGAGAGAAGAAAATGGTGGAAAATTATATTAATTAAATGATTTGTTTAATTGTTATTTAAATTCTTAAATCATAATTAGAGGTTGACTTATTGAGAAAAGCAAAAGGATTATTAGCAGCCCCAAAAGAGGCATTGCTAATGGCATAAAAAGACAGAGGGAAACCAATAACATAGGTATCAAAACTCTGTGTAATGATTTCCTGCATAACAAACAAGAAATTAAGATCTTGCTGGTGAACTGATGCAAAAACACATTTTATTAAACCAAATTTGTGTTCAGAACCAGGCCAGCAAAGTTGCCTTGGTACAATATTAAATATTTTAAAGGAGTTTGACAATCTGACCAATATTTGAACCAAGAGGTTCAGTCATCTTAGATATTATTTACACAGAAACGCTCCTGAAAGTTTTCAGAGTAGCAGAAAGTGTTGTTTTTTCCAGGAATCAATCTGCTTAATCTAGCTATGCTGCTTTTGTGATGCTCATAACTCCCTCTCTCTCACAGCATTTGAGCCTCTGTTACAACACTTCACATTCATACTGTTTTAGTGGATCCTGCCCTTCATCCCTCACAGATCTGCCAGTTTTTGTTTACTTGTTTTTGCTGTTTGTAATAGTCAGTTACCGCAGGAAAGCAAAGTGCTCTGAAAATAGTCAAGTTTGAATTCAGCCCTGTCACCTCTAATAGGTTGTTCCACCATCAACATACCTCAGAAGAGATGGCCTTAACTCTGGCTTTTGAAAATTTAATCAGGAGAGGGTCACAGGTAGCTGCATTATGCCACAGAAAAGTAGCTGTCTTAGCAATAGATCAGTCAACAATGGCTTGCTGATGTTTTCATATTTTTGCAAAAGTTGCTTTTCATATATGATAACTTCAAGATAGAAGCTTAATACTGGGCGTTCCATCATGTAAAGTAAATATTTGGGAGCTTTACAGAGGCCCCAATCCAAGTAGTTATTTCAGTTCTAGCCACCAAGAGAAAGAAAATGCTGGAAGTGTATGATGCCAATAATAACAATACTTGGCAATTAATATGTAGGCTTGGATCTGGGGATCTCAAAGTGCTTAACGAACATTAATGTGTTTTTCTCATATTTCATAGCAGTGCTTTTTTATTGTTCAGCTATCTATGTAACATTTCTCAATTAAAACCATTAGCAAAAAAATAACTTAATTTATATATTTCTAGATGCTCCCAAAGTAACGACTTCCCTTTACCTGTTAGAGATTTGTGGTATGAAAAGATTGAACAGAGAGAGAGACTTGTAAGGTGAAAAATCTTGTCCTGATGGAGCAGGTGATGTATTTACATAAAAACAGGCATTATCTGGAGTATTTTTATAGTGTCTCTTCTTTCCCATATTTCTAAAGCTATTTTTCAGTTTTTAAATAATTATTTTAAGTCTCCCCCCAAAAGTGAGAATTGAACAGCTTTTTACTCTTCATACTATATCTAATGAGGACAACTCTCTTTTTAAAGTGTCAAAATATTCAGATCATTGAGAAATCCAGTTGGCTGAACGTTTCAGGGGCACCACAATTTTATACAAGAAAGTTTCTAAGTTCCTATTACACAGGAGATCTGAAAAGATATTTTTCCCTATTAGCTATATATTCTTTATCTCTATATTTTTCAGTCTTTGGCTCATTATCTCCATATTACAAATAACCTAACGGATACATGGAGGGGGTTATTCATGTTTTATTAATCTCAATGGGAGCTATGCTCCTATCTTATATTTTCACATTCTTTCTCTTTATTTAGTTACGAGGAAATAATTTCCTAACATCCGATTTCTGTATCCTCTGTACTCTAAGGTAGCTCAAAACAGAACTACCAGTGACCAGATTCACAGAATCTAATGTTAAACAGAGGCCTGATTGTGCCAGTCTCCTTCACCCTGAGCGTTTCCAATACTTTATGATACTGGTTTCAATCAGACTATCTGTGGAGTTCACAATGGAGTCAGTACACTACAATTACGTAAATAGGTTTCAAAATTAGGTCCCATGTGATACTCCCATACACACTGATACATATGGACTAAGCCAGGATTTTTATGGTCACTGTCCATACACTGCTTTTCAGTTTCACTATACTTTATTGTGGTTCATTTCTTGCTTGCCTTTCTTTTTTACATTTTCACACAATGTTCTATCTTTCATTATATTTGAATGGTTAGCCATCCCTTTGGCTAGTCTTGGTAGTTGGTAGATGTGATGTGCACTTCAAATATTAGTTATTTTAACTAAGTATTTAAATTAACAATCATTTGATTCAAGTAATTGGTTTGATGCTATAATAACTCCTGGGAAGTAAATCATTCCTAATTCAAAATTGTTTACAAACTGATTGGTAAAATTTTTTAGATGTATAATTTGTAATATTTTTTCTGTCTATTTAAAGGATGTATTTCGGTTCAAGATAAGTGTTGAAACGAGAATCTTATTGTTTCAATTACAAAGATGTTGGTAATAGATTAATAGAAATTAGATATTGAAAAGATCAATGAGAATTTTGAGTTAATCTCCTCCACCCATCACAAAAATTTGTGAATTGTTCTCTGTTATGTATATTCTGTATACACAGTTTTATGTTGAAGAAGAAACCAAACCCTGAGGTTCTTATTTAATCCTTAGTCATGAAAATGCTTATTTGGGTCATGTTCTGATCTCAGTTACACTTGTGTGACTACAGAGTAATTTCACCATTTTCAGTTAGTGAGGACTGAATAAAAAATAAGTAAGAAGTTCAGGATTGAGCTGCATACTTGTCACCTATATTTATTATCTCCTCAACTACACACTGAAGCTCCAAACAACACTAGATATGTTATGGAGATTTAAAAACAATACACATTTTCCTTGTTAATACAACCTTTTATCCTCTGATTAAAATATATATTAAGAATACAAATAATTGTATACTTCTGGAGATACAAAAACATGGGTCATATTCTATCCAGTAGACTGTTCAGATAAAGAAAAGGAGTACTTGTGGCACCTTAGAGACTAACAAATTTATTAGAGCATAAGCTTTCGTGAGCTACAGCTCACTTCATCGAATGCATTTAGCTCACGAAAGCTTATGCTCTAATACATTTGTTAGTCTCTAAGGTGCCACAAGTACTCCTTTTCTTTTTGTGAATACAGACTAACACGGCTGCTACTCTGAAAACTGTTCAGATAAGCACTGTTTGTAGCAGTCATTCACTTAGAAATAGTGGGTTTACAACATTTCTCGTTTAGTGCCATGACCTTCATCCATTAAAGTTGATGGAAGAGTTCCCATTGACTTCAATGGGTGCAGCATTAATTCCTCATTTCATCTGAAGAAATAAACAGTAGTCCAAATTCACCCCTGGTACTCATGGAAATCCAGTGAATTTGGCCAATTGTAATTTGTCTGTGTATTATACATTACTGTTTTGTCTCTAGCTGGGTGAGTGCTAAATTATTCACCAGACCAAGCTCAAGTTCAGGTCCTAACTGTTAAATACATTGTAATGGGATCAGTAATTTTTTAAAAAAAAATACTGCCACATCCATGTACCATTTAGCAATTTGAGGCACTTACATAATATGTAGTGTAAAAGAAATTGATTGTGTGTGGCTTTTATGCAGTTGTGTGGGAGAGGGTGACATAATTGCAGTCCCTGACATCAAGACAGCAAGGACTGCTCTGCCTCTGTGTCCCTGGAGGAGGACATTGTTCCAAAGGAAGTGGAAAGGAGGCAGAGCCATCTATCTGCTGTGCCCTGCAATATCCCCCTCCCCAGCCCACTGATTGGTACTGGAGCATGGAGCAGGGCTGCACCCCATAGTGGTGCAGAATGTCACAGTGCTCCCACTGAGGAGGAGCAGCTGTGCACGACCCGTACTCTGCTCTGTGCTTTAAAGGTATGTTCTAGCTCTTCATAGTTTCAAACACATTGGCTAATTTTTTAACAGAGTTCTTAGCTCTAGAATTATAAATATGTTATTCAAGACCCTCTGCTGGCATAGCTCTGTTCAAGTTGGTGTTGTCAAGCAAAAAAGCGCCTATAATCAAGAAAATGAAGTTCAACCTGAATCAATTCATAAGGGCATGTTACATTTCCCATATGGTATTATTACTTTATGTATGATTTCCATCCTAGTCACTCTACAAAGTATATAAAACTGTCACCAGAAAGATGCAGTGCTTACTGGTTTTAATAAGAACAAATTGCAAATTTATAATAAAGGCAATTGTATGTGAGAGTTGTAGGGAAGTAATATGAATGTCATAGTATATTCAATGAAGTTAATAAGAATTTGTGTGAGGCACACCATAAAATATAAGGTCTTTTTTAAGAATAAATTCATGGATTTCTTTTATTTGCATCATCTGTTTTAAGAGGAATGAAAAAAATGAGTAGACTGTTCACATACCTTAATGAGAGAGAACAACAGCAGATTAAATGGTAGATTAAATGCTAATCAAACTGCCTTATCAGCAGCAATTAGAAAAGTAAAGCATATCAGCTTTTTTAAAATATTAAAAGCAGATTAAGGGCAGGGGAAATATAATGCCCAAGAGTATCCTTAATAGTAGCATCAGTGATTAGTAGGACAAATGTATGAATAATCATTGTTCAGTACGTACCATTACTAAAGTTACTTAGACACATACAAGAATAATTTGGTAATATATGAATAATAATGTGTAATTTTCTTTTCACTGTACATGTATTGTATTTATCGTTAATGCATCCTACTGAAAGGAGAACAACCATAGAAAAGGCAATGGTGCTAAGGTGCTTCAGTGTAGACACTAGCTATGCAGGCGGGAGGGGTTCTTTTGTCAGCATAGATAATCCATTATCCACCTCCCAGAGAGGCAGAGGTAGGTCAATGAAGGAATTCTTCCATTAACCTCACGCTATCTACAATGGGGACGAGGCTGACATAGGTTCGTCTCTCAGGTGTGTGGATTTTCATGCCCCTGAGAGATGTAGCTATGCTGATGTAAATTCTCAGTGTAGTCTGACTCATCTTTAATGGGGCAAACGGATGTCACCACTTTTGCACCATATGTAGGTTCAAATTTTTCTTCTGAATTCATTCATATCAAAGGGCTGAATGTGACATCCATAAAGAAGAGAGTATTTTGTAAGTAATGGCATCATCCCATTCTCGTTTATATTAAGAGGAACATCATTTGGAAATGTTAAGCTACGCAAAGAAAAATATTTGAAGGGTAGTCAAAGTGTCTTTGCATTTTACTTTGGAGCCAATGAGATTAGGGGATAATAAGGAGAGTGCCAAATTGTAAGATAATAATGACAAAATATGGTATTCTAAATAAACATTGTCATCAATATATCTTATGTTTCAACTGGATTTTTCACCTATTCCCTATGTGCCATTGGTTGAAGGTTGACCATATACTTGGTTGTGTGGGAAATTGTCAAAAAAGACATCACAAATCCTATTCATCAAGAGTGTTTAATAATTTGATACTCCCTTTATACTTAATAGAAGTTGTCACTGACTTCAACAAGAAGACCTTTGATTGTGAATGCACCTGTGCAATTGCTTGCTTTAACCTCAATATGCCATTACTTTACTCCTGTACAAGAGCAGTGACTTTTTTTTAAATGTGTAATATGTTGAGGAGGTGTGTTTTCCTGAAGTATCAGCACATTAAACAATCAGTACAGCTACAGTCCCATTTTACATTAGAGGTGATTTTCTTCAGAACTGATGGAAACAGGGAGACAATTCTTTGCAGTTATCTATTCTAAACTGGTTTAAGTATGACAGATAGAGTCATTATTCTTAATTTAATTTAAACAACTATTAGCCAAAGTTTTCCAAAGTGATTCATGACTTTGGTGCTTTCAGTTTTGGATACCCAGTTTGAGACATCTTAAAAGGGTTTGATTTTAAGAAGTGCTGAGTACCCATCCTCAAGTTGGGCACCCAGATTCATTAGTCACTTTGGAAAATCTTGTCCAGAGCAGATGATAGGTATCTCTGGAGTGCTCTGTCAGGCAAACCTTGAGCAGTACTGCAACTTTTTTGGAAAACTAAGGCTGAAATTGTCACATCTACCTAGGAAAATTATAACTAATGCTAACTAGTTGAAAATCTCAGTCTAAATAAATGATTTGCCAAGCACACAAGTCTAAACAAAACTCAAATGAGGTTAGTGGATAAGCTCAACTGAAATGAGAAGAGAAATGAAAAACAGGTTTATAAGAGTTGGCCCTTAATTATTATTTAGGTATCTTCTTCAGGGTGAGATTCACCCCTGCCCCCCAATATGATTGATTTTTTATTTCTTCTAAGATTTTTATATATATATATATATAAGTATTTTTTTTGTTCTGGATATTCTAGTCAGAGTATGGAATGTTTGTTCTGAGAGTTCAAAAGTAAAACAGAGAGAGGCAGGTAATTAATACCCTGCAAGCAGAAACAAACAACTGTTGAGTATCTAAGTAATGCTATCTAGTGGATGGAGAAGCTGGTTCAATGTCCATATGATGTGAGGTTTCAGAGTAGTAGCTGTGTTAGTCTCTATTCACAAAAAGAAAAGGAGTACTTGTGGCACCTTAGAGACTAACAAATTTGTTTGAGCATAAGCTTTTGTGAGCTACAGCTCACTTCATTGGATGCATCCGATGAAGTGAGCTGTAGTTCACAAAAGCTTAAGCTCAAATAAATTTGTTAGTCTCTAAGGTGCCACAAGTCCTCCTTTTCTTCATATGATGTGAGTACCCCCAAGGACAGTAGCAAACATAGCAACACAATGCTTCCTGAGGCAGAAGTTTTTGTACCCTCCATGGTAAGAGAAGTTTTAAAATTGCCCAAATATTAACTTTAAATAAAAAACAGAAACAATATCTAAAGCCTTTGAGCCTAATCTTGCCTTGATTTCATACTTAGAATTCTCCTTGAAGACAATAGGATATTTGAATGAGAGTTGACAGCATGATCATATCCAACTGAAAGTGTAACTTAAAATTAAGAAATAAATAGGTGGGTAAAACTTGGAGATTACAGAGAGAGAGAGAGACAAGAAAGATGTTCTTTTTACTCATTGACTTGAACCAAAGTATTATGTGGTTCATAATATCAAAAATCATATCCTTAAAAGGAAATGTTCAGCTTGTCATGATTTTATTATTAAATTCCATGCAGCAGCTCCTTTCTGTGATCTTTAATATTATATTATTTATTTATTTTATTTTATTAACCAGTGGCTTTCAATATCATCTTTATTTAAGTTGCTTTTTAAGTATTTATTGTTATGGTTTATCTCCAGCCAGTTCTGACCCTTGTTGTTCTGTTCTTGTCTCCTTTCCTTTAGCTTCCCTTATATGCTTCATCATCTCTCACTCCATTCTATCTTCTCCCTGTTAAACTTAATATTGTTGTGATTCAAGTGTTGGGATTCCCTCTGAGATCTTTTCCACTCAGCTTATCCAAAACAGCTCTTCCAATTCTGGGAGAACACTTCACCCAGTTCTCTGGGATCCAAAAACTCAGTTCAATTCCAGGTTTTATCACTCAGCTTATTTTATGGGGCATGTAACAGCCCTGTGCCTGCTGGCCAAGCCCAGGGAGTGGGTATTCAGGTACACAGTGATACCACAATTCAAAATCATGGCCTACACTACACAGTTTATATATGTTTTCCTAGATATAAATCTCTATATGAATCTAATTTGAATCTAATTTATTTGGACATCATACAGCTCATGTAAGGACCAGTTGCTTATCAGTTCCCATTTATCTCGGCTAACCCCAAAATACCAGCAAACTTTTGTTTACAGTTTAACCTTGTACTCAAATCAAGCTATATGCATTTTTATGCATGCCCAGCAAGATCTATGCCTACAATAAGTCACCAGAGGGTACTGTTACCCATAGTTTTACAAGTTATTTTTCTGAGTGTGTGAACAAATTTTTAGCCTTTGAAGAAAGGCTACATTGTATTATTAGTTTTGGTTATGCACAGGTCCTTTGAGAGAAGATGTGTGAGCGGCAGAAGAGTTTGCTTTCCACCTTAATCTTTCTAGCTAGAGTTAATTCTTAAGGCAGAGTAGCTTTCTGGGAATCAGACTTCGGTATCTGAGCTGAGATTTCTGGGAAAAGAGATTACCTTTTTGCTGTATGTAGCTGCCTCTGTTCCACAACTGGTGTATATATTTGTAAAAATAGCAAGTTGCTTTTGGCTTTGCGGCCTGATTGAGCAGTTTATGCCTGTGATAGGTGCATTATAACTACTAGAATGCAAGTCTGCTCAATGGCTAAAGAAGAGGCTGAGTAAGATGCACAGAATCTGATTGATGCACCCTCTTAAGTAAGCAGAAGCTACTAATAAAATTACCTTAGCTGGTGATTTGTGTGCTGCTTGAATCAGACCTGCATATTCTGCAATCCCATAAGACAAGCAGGCAGCAGCAGTTGCTTGTGGAACTACCGCCTTCAAACTCTTGTTGCAATCAGACGATGTCTCAGTTGTTTTTAGTTAGTAGGCGCTCTAGGAGTGTTTGGCACAGTTATTGTTGCAGTCACCATACTCTTACCCATTTTGACACACGCATGTATTTACTCCATGACTTCATCACTATTGCTTCTATTTACTAACTGCAAGGAAACTTGCTCAAGGGCTGAGTGGTCCACGTCCAGTAGATAAAGCACTGTTGGCCAGACACTGCAGTGAATTAGATATACCCAGAAACTTAGTACAAGCTATGGCTGCAACTTTTATTAACTGTTTTATAACAGAATCAGTGCAGGAACAGCCAGACAGTTCCGTTCTATAGAAGCTAGCCAGCAGTATCAGTTCAGTTCCTTAATAAACAGCTGTAGGGGCAGAGGAAGTGAATATTTGCCTCTCCTGCAAAATGCACCCAGAGAGCAGGACTGAACAGGGCCCAGTTCCCCTGAGATGAGAGATTAAATGTGGGTGCCTCCTGCGGCAGCCACTGAAGCCCTATTTTTTTCCATGAAACACTGAGCCAAGGGACCACCCAATTCCTGGGACTGCAGCAGTAACTCTGGCTCCCTGCAATCTCAGTTAACCCGCACCGTTGTGACACAACTCTCCATGCTGCAATACCTGCCCTAGCCAAAACTGCATGCTCTGAGGAAGGCAAAATCCACACAACTAGGCACCTAATCCACCTAATGGGAAAAGCCCTGTCCTACTCCCCTAAACAGGTCCTGGCTGAAACCCAAAGCACAATGGGAAATCAAACATCAGTTAAGAAACAGGAAGAACCAATCCCATGAGAAGGGTGGGTGAGGCAAAAACACAGAAACAAATGGTGGCTCCACCCCAGAAAGATCAGTGTAAGCTGCCTTCCTCAGCTTGGGGTTCTCTGAGTCAATGAGTCACCCGGCAGCCCATGAATGACTCAGTCAGGGTGAGGACTTGGGGCCCCAAGCTGTGTCTGAGCCTGGCCTCTGCACACGTCTGCTGAGTGGGGAGTGGTTGCCACTCCTCCCCACATTAACCAGGATCCCAGGCATGCCTTTACCTTGCTAGTCCAGCCAATGTCCAGATGAACATTCTTTCTGTGCCTTTTCTCCTTGTATGCTCATTTTCTTTTCACCTTCACAGTCCCTTAGTCTCATCCTAAGGCTCCACCTATTCTAATGCAGCCATGACGGTGCATGTTCATCTGTTCAGCTTGTACTGGCTGGAATTTCAGTCCTGATCTATCATCTAGTGGCTACTCTTGAAGGATGATATAAATGTTAATACTAGTAACGCTGATGGAGATTCTCCTTTAGCTAATGTGGTAGAGGCCTGTATTTATGGAGTAGAATGGACTGAGTGCTCTAATATATAAAATAATGCACACCATTTAAATACTGCTAATTCCATGTGTGGTTATGCTGCAGTGATTTGTTACCATACTCTCACCATTTCCCAAAATAAAAGGAACCAAGGAAAATTTACTCCTCACCTTTCTAATTAAAAATACTAAAACAGTAAAGAAACAAGGGTGGTGAGATCATATATTCTATTGGACCAACTTCTGTGGGTGAGAGAGACAAACTTGAAGAGCTCTGTGTGGTTCGAAAGCTTGTCGCTCTCACCAAGAGAAGTTGGTTCATTAAAAGATATTACTTCACCCACCTTGTTGCTCTAACATCCTGGGACCAACACTGCTACAACTACACTGCATAAAACAGCAAAGAACAGAATAAATACAAATGAGAAGATTAATTATTTTCTATCTTTCTATCAATGGAGTTAATTAGGAGTCAGTGGAGCTATACCAATGTAAAACTGGTGTTAGAAGAGAATCAGCCTTGAAAAATGTAGGGAGTGAGCTGTGGAGTTATGGCCCTATGGGGGGGCAAGAGTCTCAAACAAATATGAACTGTGAAATGGGCAAAGGAATGGGTGAGTCTGTATTTTATTTATTTTACAAACAGCACATACATCTCTAATCAATATGTTCCATTTATTACTTAATACAGACAGTACTGTGATGTGACTGTTCTTTTAACTGAATTTCTCTACAAATTAAATGGCATAATAGACACTTCATTGCTATCAGTCTCTTCCATGTTGAGAACAAATAGTTGTTCCAAAATACATTTTTTTCTTTCTAGAACGTCATGATCTCCCCAGGATATAGAGGGGAAAGGTACTGGATCTGAATGCTTTCAAAGTAGCTTTGATTGACCTTTATATCCACCTCGCTGTCTGGATTTAATTCTTCTGTAAGCTGCATTCACATTCATTGGATCCATATACAATTATATTCTATTTGCTGGCAATTTTATACACAATGAATGCTTTGCTATGGATTCTAGTCTTCAATAAGATTATTATGTGTTATGTCAGCCATGAGGATTGCAAATCTCTGATTATGGGATTACTTTTTCTACAATCAGGAGTTTCTTGTGTCAGAATATTTTGGTTTCTCTTCATGCTTTGTCTCATTGCTTTTCCGCTCTTAATATATCCCCCCCCCCCCCCGAATTTCCTTCTTACATTGGCTTTATTGCACAGAGACCTTATGAGTGAGTAAGACATTCATTCATTCATTCCATTTAGTAACATGTATTCAGGCTATGGAACTCTTCTCATTCTTTGTAAGGAGTGATTCATTTTATTCTATTGTGGAAAGAGAATTAATTCTTAGATTTATTATTTTTAAGCATTTGTTGTTTGAGAGCTTAAGCACATAAACCAGTTGTTCAAGCTGAGCACAGCTGGCTGCATCTCTTTCTTTGGTTTCCATAAAAGAGCTTCTTGTTTATAACGTTCTTCCTGCCTTGTTTAGAGACCTAAAAGAGAACTGGGCAGGGTTTCATTTTCCAGCAGCACAAACTGTTGTGATTGTAAATAGTCTTGCATCCTCATCCTAAGCTTAAATGAAACCAAATTAATGCACTTAAATGAAACCAATTAACACATAATAATCTTAAGGAAAGGAATGGAAGTAGAATGCCTGGCTCTATTCCAAGCTCTGCCACTGTTCTTTGGTGGTCTTTGGGTAAGTCATTATGCCATAAATGGAGCTGTTGACCCATCTGTGCAATACTTTTAGAACTGTCTCCCAAGGGTTCTTTGATTCATAAATATTTTATGTTTGTATAGTTTTCCGGCATCCTTTGATGAAAGGCACAATAGAAGTACAAAGTATTATCATTCTACAGAGATTTGGTCAGGAATCTGGAGTACCTGAGATAGAAATAGTAGGTTCTGGCTTTTCAGGATATGGTCTGGAGAAGGACACTGTGATAGGAATTGTTTTCTGAGCGGGACATGCAGAAGTATGTAAAATGGCATGGATGAAGAGGCAGGGCCAGAGATTCATCATACACACATGATCCAATTAATGGAAGTCCTGGTGAAAAGGAAAAACAAAAAGTCTACCCAAAACTGGTGATTCCTACAGATTTTTCCTCTGAGAGAGGGTGGGGGAAGCTGTAAAAGGCACCTTAGGCCTCAGGAGCTTGAAGTCGAGACCCTTTTTATTTATAATTTTCTCAGTGTTGCCTATCCTTACAGTCTTCCTGCTCTAACACCTGCTAACACCTGATCTTCCCACCTCTCCTATCAACTGCATTCCTTTTCTCCTCTGGGTCCTTTCAGTGTAGTTGTGGCCATGTTGCCCCCACGAGGGGCAAGTCACAGCCTCCCAGCAGTCTATTTCACAGCACAGCGTATCTTTGTTTAGATTACATAAGCGTTGAGCCAAAAAAAAAACTTATTCAGGTAAATAAGTTTATTTTTAAAAAATCTATTATAAACTTCTCACTGCAGCAGACTTTCTGTTGAGGGCAAATCCAGCAGAGAATTAAACCTCTCCATATCAGGTATATACCATGGGTTTTGCAGCACTGGTGATCAATATGCACTAGATGTCACACAGTCATTACCTTATTTAATGTAGGTTGGAATGAGGATATTAGAGATGAGATATTAGACGAGACAGAAAGGGCCCAGAAAATATCTAAGAAAATTTTCCTTTTCACTGTCGCTGTTTCATTTTCTCTCCTTTTCAAGTATTTGTAGTTTGTCCTTTACAATGTTTGGGGTAAGGAATTCTTATGAGATAATACTTGATTATTTCAAGAACCAAACACTCCATCTGAATTTTTTTACAGTTAATTTATAGGTTGGATAAACTGAAATATCTACCAAAGTAATCTTTGATACTCATGGAGGCAACTCATCTTAACATGTTATATAGTGCTGAGGCTATTAAAATAAATCTTTCCAAGTGAAATTTTCTGATGGAACCACCATAAATTAAATATTATAAAATGTTCTCCATAACACAAGTTTTAACTAATAGTTCCTGGACTTACGTCTTGAACTAGGCACGTAGATGGATTTCAAGTATCATTATTTAAACATTAATATTTTTTATTGAGGAAAGTTTTTTAAAATTAAATTTCAGTATTGAGAGACATAAGTGGCACGCAGCGGACCTGAATGATTCAAAATTGTAATAGTGACCCCTAGTGACTACAGAACTAATTAAGTTTTTCAGATCAAAAGTTAATTTTCCTATAAACCTCTTCTTTATATCTGTTAGTAATGGGAATATATGAAGGGTCAGGGGCAGGTAATGACTTTTCCTCCAGCTGGAGTTCATCATAATCAAGTGACTAATACGGATGTATTTTTAAAACATCACTTTAGTGAAATTTGATCACATTTTAACACGTATAATCCACCCTAGAAAATAAATTAAACTTTATTAAAAGCTGATCTGAACTTCTTTCCTATGTTCTCTATGACACATAGAATAGAAGAAGAGTATATTTACTATGGATTTGCTTTCAATACCTAAAATAATATACTGTCTTATGCGTAAGAGTACATTGAATACGTGAAAAGGTTTAGCAACATGGTGTATAGTCCCCTACAATCTTATTCTTGAAGTGTTCTTTTTGGGAATTTCTTGCTCAATTGTCTAATTAGATCATCTTGAGAAGTTTCTTTAGTGATTATAGAAAAATATCCTTAAAAGATAAAATACTAAATTTTGGCTATGCCTTTTTGTAAGATTCCTTAATAACTATAGCATGGCCACTTTCTGCTCTCCGATACACACTGATGCAAACCCACTGATTTCACTGGATACTGATGTGAGCATAGTGGACATCAGAGTGTCTAGCAGCACAATAATAAATCAGAAATTCCGTATTCAGCACTCAGAAGTTAGGTGCAACCTTAATTTTGCCTCCACAAAGTGTGTAGGCTTTATGAGACAGTTTCAAATTACATTATCATGTGCTATTTTCTCTGTGTCTCCTACCACATTCAAAGCACATAATAGATAGCTACTCAATGAGTAGCTATTTAATATTTGTTTCTAGATTCATCATTCAATAAGTGTCCCCAATCCTCATTTGTCACATATCATTCAAATGTTGCCCTGATGACAAAATTATTAATTTCTTCCTGGAAATTTCTATGGTGCTCTTAACACAGTATTGGTATGTCACTCCTGTGAGACGAGGTGGTATTACAGTATTGGCAAGCATAATTATTCAAAAAGCATGAATCGGGCCCCCAGCATCACAAGATGAATGGAGAGAGACATCCACAAGTCTAAGAGGAGATAGCTCTTGTAGGACTATCTCATGCCACCCTCAGGTGATATCAGGATGGATGGGGGAAGATGCAAGTCTATGGCAGAACAGTATAGTCATGTGAGAGGAAGGGGTTTTAATAGGTGTTCCTTCCTGTATTGACTCAAAGTGGCTTTGTCGTGTGGGGGAGAAAATTTAAAAATAATAAATGCAAAACATCTCCCCCAAATTATCTAATACAGCTTTTTAAATATACTTAAAAATGTCCCTGATATAAAGTCCAAAAACTCAGGACCTCTCAGGCTTGAAGTAAGTGCTGGGTCCCATCAGGAAATTAAGAATGAAATCCTGGCTCCATTGAAGTCAATGGCAGAACTTTCTTTGGCTTCAGTGGGGTCAGGATTTCACCCTAACTGTCAGTCAATCCAAATGGCATGATGTAAAGCTGCTGTTTTTAGCTCTGCAGGGTCCCAAAGTATTAGATTTTACTTCCTGACACTTTTGTGTACAAAAAGGCTGCCATTACTGCTGCACTGAATCTTTGCTATTTTAGGGTATTTACATTTGAGAGTAATTCCACATTTGTGGGGAGAAGGAGAAATCCGCTTCTGTGACAATTTGATTCTCTCTCTGTGTATTATTATGTAATTATAACAGATGTTTCAAGCAGCCCAAAGTTGTGGAATGTTAAGAAAAAAATATGAATTAGATGGATTAGTGGATAGATGTGATCCTAGGTATATGATACATTTATTACATGAACAACATTTTCACATATTTGGCGGTGAGGAATACGTATGTATCTATTCCCTGCTGTATTTATGTACAATATGGTTTGCATTTTTATTGGTATATTTGCTATAGAGAAACTAGAGCAATATTGTTCATCAGAAAATGCCGATTCATTGAAACCAAAACAGTTCAAGGAGAAGGATTCATTTTGACTACTTTAACTTTAAACAATTTTTTTTAAAATTTCAAAATTGTCAATGTTTTCTGGACATATTTAAAACAAAAAATGTCAGTTTTCGGATTCAAATATTACTTTTAGTTTTGAAATTTAAGCTAATTATAATAGTTTTTTTTAAAAAATGGCTCAAATATAAACAAAATTATCAAAACAAAACATTTTGATAGATTCACGCCAGCACTTTTATTAATAAATTATTTATTTTCAGTTTGTGAAAAATTTCAAGACTTTGACTTTTCATCCCAATTTGGAATGGGGAAATTTGTTGATGTTTCAAAAATAATAGTTTCCCACCCAACTCAAATAGTACCTGATAACAGTTAACTCATAATAAACACCTGCATGTTAATTTTCTTTTATCAGTCACCTTCTCTCATTCCAAAAAAGAACTCTCAGCAACAGGGAAATAACAAAATGTGTTTAATGACTAATAATTTTTGTTGAATTATAACACCAGTCTTTGGCTTTATGGATACAAAGGTACTATAGTTTCCAGGAGGAAGTTACTATACGTTATAAATATCCATACATACTTCCATCAAAACTGCATACTGTTTTATGCTGTGAATTTGCAAGTGTCTATCACTGGCTTTCACTCCTCAATGGCTTTTTGTATCTAAGAATCTATTCTTGAGTCTGAACAGTTTAGCTTAAATTTCGTAAATGACAGATTGATTTTTGTGGGATGTGATAGGTCAGTTGTTAGTTATTAAATATAAAAAGCCTTATAATCAAACCTGATGAGATTTTGAGGTTTCCAGGGACGCTCTGGTAGCTGAGTTTATGCAGGGAAACTGACATTTGTGGTTTCAGAAGAAGATATTTTAATTAATTTTATTTTATTAATTTTACAAGGATCAATACAGTAATTCATATAAAAGATAAAACATAAACATAAAGCCAACTATTAAAAGCCACACAACAAATTGTAGTAGTACACACATTCTGCCTAAAAGCCATACATGACTATTGGGAATAAAAGGACTAAAGATCATTTTGACATTTTTTATTCAAAAGCATGA
Organism: Dermochelys coriacea; assembly: GCF_009764565.3. Classification (NCBI taxonomy): domain Eukaryota; kingdom Metazoa; phylum Chordata; order Testudines; family Dermochelyidae; genus Dermochelys; species Dermochelys coriacea. Next base: position 27,875,339 of record NC_050079.1, on the reverse strand, counting down.
TTAAGTTATGCTCTATAAGGATTATTGAAAGAAAGAAAGAAAGAAAGGAGAACAAGATCCTTATGTAAATCTCTTGTCCCACCCAGAGGTCCTGAAACACAAACCAGTAGAAGCAGAACTAAGCTTTGTCTATGTTATCTGCAGAACAATTCAATTGCTTTTCCAAAATGTTGGAGAATCTTTGGGGGCTTCTTCTTTTTTTTTTAATATAGTAGTACATACTTTTTTAAACAGTTACTAATTGTATAAAACACAGTGGGCCAGACCAATTTAAACCAGAAGAGAGTCAAGCCAAAGATTTTATGTCACCTGTGTAGTATTCCACTCTCTGAGAAGTGATATTCTTAAGGAGAAAATGGTCTCCAATCAAATATAACTTGCTCTACGGTGATATGAGCATTATAAAGTACCTAAATCAAAGATAAATATGCATATAGTTAGGTGCTGTCCCCAGTGTGCTCCCAAGTGGCCTGGGACAGCCTTGCGTCAGTTTCCTGCTAAATTCTGAGAATAATCCACTTATACCCAGAGTCTTTAACCACAATATTTCCCCTCTCTTGGGACTAGTTTATTCAGGTTCACTAGCTTCCCATTTCTTTTCAGGGTTTCACATCCCTCTTTCTTGGGGCTATGTGATTTCTGTCCTCATGAGTTCTCTGTCTCATTCTCAGCAACTCCCATGAATAGGCTTGGAGCCTCATTTTGAGTCACCTTCCCAGTCAATCACCTCCCCAGCTGATTTTAATAATACCAAATGTTTGTCTGTACTGGCTGAGGGAAAGAGAGGAGTCTTGGTCCTCCCACTCCAGTCTCCTGGTTCTGAGAACTTAAAGGAACAATGGCCTGGAAAGGATCTAGCCTTTCTTCTCCCAGACCCTGCCAGTTCCCTGGGATCTTCTTCCTGTCTCCCAGTGACTGTTTCAGTTACTCCTGCCTTTAGCCGCTTGCATGGAATAGGATAGCTGGCTTCCCTAATTACCTCCTCTGACCTTAAAAGCCAGGACCTTGTTAGAATGACCTTTGTCTCACATCTTTTTGCCAGATGTTATCACATCTTTATCACTACTTTTAGTTGAAATCAGGTTTATTAGTAAACTATTGACCAAATCCAAAATTATGCAGGAGAGAATATGATGTACATTTTTAATGAATCCTTAAGAGTTAAATTCACTGTAAGGCCATCAGGGTCCTTTAAACCCTTAACGTGTGCACAATATGGCTCACTGTACTGATTTGATATGTGTTGCTCTTTTCACATTTGGTTTGATAGATTCAATGTTTCCTTAATTTATTGGCTAAGAGAATTGTCCTTGATGAGTTTTTCAGATCATTCTTGTGCCTTGATGTTGAAAACCTCAGAGGTTTTCATTTCTGATGATTTTGGTGTCTGGTAGAACAGAAATTTTGATTTATTTATGGGTATCTTTTGTAAGGTTATTTCACTGCTGAATTGAATCCAGCATATTTGGTCAGCCAGGTATGAGAAGAGATGGCTACTTGATTTACTCTTTTGGTTACAGATTATTTTCGGGGCTCATTTGATTGCATGATAAAATGATTTATATCGTGTCCTTTAAGATTATGTAAAAGAACTTACGAACATCAGCAAAGTCTATTTTTTTTTGTTTTTAAATTAAGTTATGGTAAATGTATAATCATTTTCCAGAAATTAGATCTTTTCCAGGGAGTATGCTCTGGTTATGGGAGAATCATGCCCTTCCCAAATAATGTGTATCTATTATTAGACCCAAATTTTCAAAAAAGGTCTGCTCCCATTTAGGCACCTTAATGAAGTGAACAGATTTTCAAAAGTAGTCAGCACTGCATGGCTCTCATTGTCCTCAGGCTGTGCTGAAAATCTTCTAAAAATCAAGTTCTTAGTCTAAATAACTAAATTCAATCCTGCAAAGTGCAGAATACTTCTGTGAGATGCAGTGTTGAAAGCTGAGAGAGTTCTATACTTCCAGGACTGAGTCCTTAAACCTTTTTTTTCTTCTTTTTCTATTTGATTTCTCCATCATATCTTTAGCTTGCTTTGCTGAAGAGGAATTAGTATTGTTTGTTTATGCTCAGAGTCTTATCTTGGCTACCATAAAACACCAGGAGAGGATATCCCAAATTTGTGTTACCGAAAAATAAACGGAAGAGCTGAATGACTGAATAAATAAATGCAGTAATTAAAGTGAATATTCTATAATGAAATAATATTATCCATTGAAAAACTTAAAATAAAACGCTACCAGAAATTTTATTGACAAAATAGATATTACCTGACATTTGGCTATCAGGTGTTATATGATGCTATAACTTTTTGTTGCTAAAAGCCATCAAAGATATAGCATAAATAATTAGAGTGTATTATGGGAATAGGTTGCAATTATTTAAATTACAGAAACAAACCCAGTTTAAAGCTTCTGCCTTCTGTAATTTTTATAAAGTAGAATTCTTGCACATATATTCCCCACACTGGCTGGTGTCAATGCTGATAATGGCCTGATTTATGTATTCCTTGCACGCCACAAATCCCCTTCACTCAGAGTTGTGGGAACCCACAATGTGTGAGGGTTCTTACTTGTGCAAGTAAAATCATAAGTTGTAGGATACTGAAATCTCACCAGAACTCAGACTTTGAGAGACTTGATCGGTCTATATTTACCACTGTGTCTAAGAATATCTATTGTTTGTATCTTGGTGACTGAATGTCTAGGGTACCATAGAGGGTACCATAGAGAGACAGGATTTGATGTCAAATTATGTTAGAAAGTGTTAAGAAACTGGCTGATTTCCTGTGTATTGTCTTCATGGTGAGGTGATATACAGGAAATAAGGCGGGGGGGGGGGGGAGAGAGCCTAATAAATTACCAGCCAACATCAGTAAAGACCAAGACAGTGCCAGTGGTCAGTCTGGAGACATCTATACTAAATCTAGTGAAAGTGAGAAATGGTGCCCAGGTATGCAGAATGCATATTCCTAGGAATGCTATTCCTGAAAAGTAGGTGGGTATCTGTTCCTCTCTGTCCTGGAGAGGGAGCAGCTGAGCTTCTTAGTGATCAGCTAGTTAGGGCAAGCAGCTCTGTTACCCCAGTCAAGTCAGTCAGGGTACAAAATCTGAAAGCAAAAGAAATACAGGAACTTCTTGAGAGCCAGATTTCAGAAGGTGTTTGGGTGCCTAAAGATGCAGATAGGTACCTAATAGGATTTTCAAAAGTTCCTAGGCCTTGGAGTTAGGCATCTAGGCACTTCTGAATATACCAGTAGGCCCCATCTGCATCTTTAGGCACTTAAAAGCCTGTAAAATATCATCCTTAGTTGGCTGAGATTTTGGAGAATGAGATAGTTTGAGAAATCAGTACGCCACATCACCACATTCCAGCTGAACTAGAGCCCTGCAGTCCAGCAGCCCATGAGTCTTTGGGACTGGGACAGCTTGGGGTTGGTTGGAGGGACAGATTCAGTGAGCATTGTGAGATAGCAGAAAAGTACCAGGTATAATAATTTATAATAATTATAATAATAAAAAGTACCAGTACCAGTATAATAATTTTATAAAGAGCAGTAGCAGTAGGGACCTTGAATTTCAATCTTTAACCTGTTGAAAAGGACAGCTGTTAGTCTACAACACTAGATAACAGTATTGACTATGTTGAACATGGGGGGAAATCCTCAAAACTTTGCAAACTTCTTTTTCTGTTTTTCATTGAACTTTAGTTTAAAATAACATTTCACAACTATTTCTAATTATCACATGCTCTGTCTGAGTATCACATGGCTTATCATGACTCGAATGTCATAAAAAGCTGCATCATGAGCAAATTAAAAGGCCAGCTAGGATCATGACATGGCAGACCTGATAGTTAAGTAAATAATATAACTTGCTTCCTTAAAAGCATGGTCACAATTTGTAGTCCAAATCTACTTGTATAACCAGTTGTTTTACAGAAATAACTACTGTGACTGCATTAGGCTACAAAGCTCGCCAAGCGATTCAATACTCCAAGAAATGAATGAAGCTGAGTCAGTGGTAATGATGATTAGAAACAGGATCTACCTTTGTAGATAACATATGCAGAGAACTGGTATTAATCCAATATTCCAAGTTGAGCTGGTTGAACTATTTATTGCAAGCAGTGAACTATCCATTGCAAGTGGAATTGGCTTCCTTTCTGTTCATAAATTGCCCACAAAAAATAATAATTTTTTTTTGTGTTTCTTCAGTGATAGTTTTTATTAATATATCTGGGACTATGATTTTTTACAAACTGTTCATAGCAAGTGCTCCTCTGAGTATTGATTAGTTGGAACTATAAAGCTATTCCATCTCTTACTTCATCTCTTTTAGCCTAATGAAGTGATATTAGTTATTTCTGTAAAACTACTGCTTATACAAATAGGTTTGGACAACAAAAATCACACCTCTATTGAAACAAGATCTATTGTTTGCTTAACTCTCAGGTCTGTCATGTCATGATCCCAGCTGGCCATGATTCCATGGTTAGCTATATTGTTTAGTGTTTGTGTTCTCTGACTGGATAACTTCAACTTTCTATAAACAGGAGCAACACCTGACAAGAATCCCTGGGACATTGATTTGTCCAGGGAAAGAACGGGATGAAGTTCCTCTGTCACATTATTAGTCATCTTCAGATAGAGTAAGTTACAATGGTGATTGATCACATACTCATACAGTATAGTTATCTTTTACTTTGGTAGTTAAATTACAGAAAAGCCAGTGTCAAGTCTCAACCTAATTTGTTGTCCTTTCTCTTCTGGGGTTATTCAGATGGCGTCATAATCCGTCTTTTTTCTTATTCAGAGACAATAAGCAGCTCAGGGCCACCATCTCTTTTGTCAGTATCACTTGTGTGAACATATTTTCTGTATTTTTGTCCCTTCACATTAGAAAAAGCTTGTGCTTTCTGTGTAGAATCATACTTATTAATATATCTAATTTTTGGATGAGAATCACAGTCTTAGTCTGAGAAAGTTTGAGAAAGAATAAATGGACATAAATCTGACATCAGGAATCATAACATTCAAAAACCAGTAGGAGAACACTTCAGCCTCTCTGGCCACTCAGTAAAAGATTTAAGGGTAGCAATTTTGCAACAGAAAAGCTTCAAAAACAGACTCCAAGGAGAAACTGCTGAGCTTGAATTAATATGCAAACTAGATACCATTAACTTGGGTTTGAATAGAGACTGGTAGTGGCTGGGTCATTGCACATATTGAATCTATTTCCCTACGTTAAGTATCCTCACACCTTCTTGTCAACTGTCTAAATGGGCCATCTTGATTATTACTACAAAAGTTTTTTTCTCCTGCTGGTAATAGCTCATCTTAACAAATTAGCCTCTCACAGTTTGTATGGCCACTTCCAATTTATCTGTATGTATATATATATATATATTCTTACTATATGTTCCATTCTATGCATCCAATGAAGTGCGCTGTAACCCACCAAAGCTTATGCTCTAATAAATTTGTTAGTCTCTAAGGTGCCACAAGTATTCCTGTTCTTTTTGCGGATACAGACTAACATGGCTGCTACTCTGAAAGCTGTCAGTTTGAGAAAGTGGTTCACATATTATACAAGGTGCATAAATTACACAGGAAAATCTGACTGCTCAAAAGCACCACAGAACTAATCAGGGACTATCTTACGGGAAAGGACCAAGGGTGTATTTGTGAGAATCATAAGTATGAGCAATGAATGAGCAACCCCGTTCCTGGTATAGCCTGCCTCATGTAGATTCTCATTTGCTTTTTGAAGCATTCTTTGTTGATAACTGTTTCCATGGCTTAATCTTGCCAATTCATTCTTATACCCACCAGTTTACTTTTTCTTTAGTTAATGGGCAATAGGAGTTGGCCTGAAACGACTTTCTGCCTCTGTCTGTCCAAAACCAGGCAGACTAAATGCTATTGACAAAATCTTGAATCTGGCAGATCAGTCAGGATATGGAAATGACTCTCTAATCTGCATAATATTTGAATACAGTGGGTGAAAGTGAACTAGAACTTTTTCAACTATTTAGCACTAATCAGCAGTGGTAAATCAGTGGAAGGCTGGGTAAATCTAACTTGGATGCACTGTGTTTTTAAAGATCTGGAATTTGCTTCTCTTGTTGGTCTGTAACTATGATGATACAGTTTTCAGAGTAGCAGCCGTGTTAGTCTGTATTCGCAAAAAGAAAAGGACTACTTGCAGCACCTTAGAGACTAACAAATTTATTTGAGCATAAGCTTTCATCGGATGCATTCAGTGGAAAAACATTCCACTGAATGCATCTGATGAAGGGAGCTGTAGCTCACGAAAGCTTATGCTCAAATAAATTTGTTAGTCTCTAAGGTGCCACAAGTACTCCTTTTCTTTATGATGATATACAGGCTCATCTCTTTTCTCACATCTTTGCCTGTGTGTGTGGTGGTGAGAAATATTTCTCATCATCTCTTGGGGGATCATATTTAGGGCTGACAATATGCTCTGTATTTTGTTTTTATATTATGCCAGTGCACAGTGCAACCTTGAAGTCAATTCTTGTCACTATATCTACTTCAAAGGGTGCTGGATTTGCCCTTAATACAACAAGAGAATGTTTAATGGATGAATCCTGTAAATCTCAGAAATGTTGCATTATTCACAGCTACACAATATGATTATGATTTTTTGTATCTTTTTGCATTAAATCCTTATTCTAAATTAAAAGGGTTTGTTTAATTTTTGTGAGCTGTTCTGCTATAACTGCATCATTCAAAATAAATTGGCACCTAAACACAGAGACTGTATCTTTGAATAGAGAAAATATCTATGCATTTAAATGTAATATTGCCAATGTATTCGCCCTGAAAACTTGTTAGAAAAAATAAAACAAGCCCCTTTTCTGGTGGTAGTGACTCAGCACTGTTAGATTATGGTTCACTTGAAAAGCTTGGATTTTCATAGGGGCCTGTGGGAATTAGATGCTGAATTCTCATCAACTTTCAATGCCTAGAATGATAAAATAAATAATTTATAAAAGCTTGACTATTTTTGGGAGGAGGAAACATACTTTGGTTATCATTTTTCATTGTAATTATGCTTGAAAAAATACTTTTGCACTTGTTCTACCTAATATTCTTTTTATAATTAATATTTTAGAATGCGTAGGTAGCAGAATTACTTTGCTAAAAGCTTTATAGAGTACACCTAAGTTTCTACCAACTGGGCTCACATTTTTAGCTAATACCTGTATGCTGAATTTAGCATACAGTTATACTCTACAACTGAAATTTAATAGACATGGGGGGGGAGACACCCTGTGTAGCTAGACAATCTAATTTTATATTGAATCATTTCTCTAACCCTTGGTTTCAGTAGGCTTCAGTCCACTGTCTTTTTTGCCACATTATATTCAGTTTCTCAAAATAGGCATCAAAGATATTTTTATATTCATTTTTACGGTTACCAATGATTTATCTTTAACCCTTTGTCCTTCTTACCCCAGTCAATGAAAATCTATCAAATCCCAACTCTTAATCCCACCTCTCCTTTTATCTAACTAAGATGATTTGGTTGCCTGGATACAGCTGTAATATGTGAAAGAATGTTACTGAGCTACTGTCAAGATGGCCATTTTATTACAGTGATTTATAAATGGATTACCTGTGAAAATGGCTCAGCCTTTTATGCAAGCGCCCTGCAGAGGCAGGCAGACATCCTACATGGTTAGTCTGGACAACAGGTCTTCCTTTTCTGATATTTTACAGCAATAGGCAGTTGCTTTATTTCAGACAACAACAATCTAATCAGAAAGAATTCGTCAATTTCTAATGGCATTAACCTCAAAATATATTCATGCATTTTTCCTGTTCTTTGTTTCCGATCCATGTGCAGATGTATCTGGCCATTATAGTCCCCCATCCTGTTTTCTTCTTAATTCTCTGTAACAAAAGTCATCAGGATCAGCACAGTGCTACATCTGAAATCCACAGCTGAAACCCACAGAAGAGAATCTCCTTTTTGTCTTGTAAAACAAGTACAGTTTTGAAGTCTAGATCTGGGAGGGTCAGTATGTACACTGTAGTCTGTTTCACTGCTATATATCATGTGCGACTATACCCATATTGTGAGTAAATCTTTTAAATTATTTCTCTCAATTCATGATGTTCACATATTTAGATTTATTGGTAATACTTGGGAAATTAGAACTATTATAAGACTATAATAATCAAGTTATTCAGTAGGTTTTACTATAGCTTTCCCATGATGTTCTATGAGAAGTACATTGAAGTGTTGTGACACTGGTAGCAGAATGACCAGAATATTCTTCCCAACCTTTTATTAAGAATTCAGTGGAACAGATCACCTACCAATAAATGTGATGTGCAGTTTAGTATGTCCTTTAGCTGAAAGGAAACAGCAGTTTTAATTACCAGTGATTAACAGATCATGTATCTCTTTATGCATAACAAAGTCACTGGGGGGAAAAAAAGGTTGAATAAGTGAGTATGAAATAAGTATTATCAAATTTCTGTTTAGACATATAGAAAACTCAACTGCTGGGGCTAGTGCAAATTTTACACCACAAATGAAAAATACGTCTACCAAAAATAAGAGGGACCAGGGATGGTAGGAAGCCAAAAGCATGTGTTTTTTGTCTGTTTGTCTGTTGTTTATTTATGTGTTTATACATATATAAGAAAATATATTTAGAAATCCAGGATTATAACACAGTTATTTTCTTGAGTGGCAGTTTGCAGAAGGGGACCATTTTAGGCATAAAATGCTAGAATTAAGCAGTTCACCAACACTGCTCCAAACAGCAAGTGGCAATTTTATCCAGTTGTTTTAAGGCTTTACAAAGACTGCATTTCCTACTACTTTTACAGAACTCAATTTTCATGCAAAAACAGTCAGAATGTTCGGTGATCCAGGTTTTTTTTAAGAATAATACCATTTCTAAAAAGTAAAAGCAAATGTTATGCAAGATAATACTTTAAAAGCCACATCCGTATAATACAAGAAAATTAGGAATTATATTGTTACTCCTTGAAATACATTGTATTTTAAATGCTTTAGACAATGGAAACCTTTCTCAAAAAATCTCCTTATACAACAGAGTGTGTATAACGTACTTTTTTGCCCGGTAGGCTTCTTTTCCCCTAATTCTCAAAGCAAACTCAAATTCAATTCACAAGTAGACTACACACTTCTAGGGTCGGTTTGTATAATTCTGCATAAAGAATACCTAAACTTTAGGAGCTCAGATTACACAGGAGCTTTACTGAAGGATTTTAAGTAACAAATTATTGCACAACATTATATTATCTATATAAGTTAAATATATTTCTATCAATCAAATGGAAATATTGTATTAGAGAGGGCATGGCAATTTAATCATAGGAAAGACCAATGAACAACAGCATAGCTACTAACCCAATTGCATTTGGAGTTTCTGGAAATGTCGGTTACTAATGTTGAAGAGAAATTATGTTACTTCTACATGAAAAGGTTGTTCCACATAGGTCAGGTGTCATACACCTTGAGGGGCATTGACTATAACATAAATTCTACAGTGACTCAACACCAATATGTTTTTATATTTGAATTGCCAGCCACCAGTATCTTAAACTGTTATCCCTCAACGTAACATATCTGATATTCCATTTCTAGGAATTACAGTGTGTTTCTCCATAGATTTTCAGTTCTGAATTCATTTTATTTTAGAGTAGGGAAAACAACAAGAAGGAATAACAGAAGTTAACTCTCAACTCTAATGGAAAAGTCCTTTTGTGTTTAATAAACAATTATATACAGCCAATATATTCCTGTTACCCCAACCCCTCCTTTAGCCATTGTATACAACTTGGAAGAAACAAACCAACTGTTGGACCTCTTTGTAAGACATGGAAGACAAAAGAACCTTTACTTAGGCATATTGTGGGTTGATGCAGCATCCCATTTCATCTTCAAACTGCCCCACTCACAGTCCCAATGGCACTTAAGCATAGGAAGCCTTAAGAACGGTCTTCAGTGCTTTGCCGAATCAGGACCTATTGATATTAATTTCTGTCCATCTTTTTAAGGCACTTATAACTGTGATATGTAACAGGAGAAATCCTGGCCCCACTGGAATCAAGAACAAAACTCTCATTGATTTCACTGGCAGCCAAGATTTCACCCATGTTTGGAGATGAATAGAGAGAATTTAATTTTTTGTCCTTTTGCATTGTCCATTTGAAATTTATTTTATATCTAACAGTTTGAAATAATTAAGTCATTAACATTTAATATCCAATGCTTTTTTGTGCCATGTGTAATTTTCTCCTGATCAGTTTGAAAGCTGCCTTCATATTAACATCCCAATATCTCCATTTTACAAATAGATATATCGGGATAGAGGCACAAAGGGGACTTATACTCAGCATTGCAATGTTTCATGCTTGGACACCTTGCTGCCTCATGGAATCTGCCTCCCTGTGTTAGGTGCCCAGGCTTCCTATACAATGCATGAAGAGAGTTAGGTGCCTAAGAAAGGGATTCACAAAAGTCAGCAAACTGAGTGGAGAGCTGAATCAGCTAGCCAGTAGGAAATACCGAGAACAGGGGTGAGGTCTTAGGGGACATAAGTATGGATCAGAAGGACGCACACCCCTTTGATTGGGATTCACAGCCAAGAATCTTCTCCTGGAGTTAGCTCCTAAGCGCTTTGTCACCAAAAAATGAGGGGGCCAGTGTCCCCACCTCCACAACCTTTAGTCCATTGGCTTCAGCATTCATCGACAATGTAGGAGACTCAGGTGCAAATCCCTTTTCTGCCTGATGTGGAACAGGGATTTCAGCCTAGATCTCCCTTCTCTCTTGAGAAGTGCCCTAGCCATGGGGCTATGGCATATTCTGGGTTGGAGTTTTCTCAGTTTTTACTGTTGAAGCTATTGCACTTTGTATTAAATATTTACTAGTCACTGAGATAGAGTGAGGATGACTCTATAGTCCAACGGTTAGGGCACTCAACAGAGAGGTGGGAGTCCTGGTTTAAATCCCTGCTTCACATCTGGGAGATGGAAAATTTGAACTTGGATGAGTGCTTCAACCACTGGGTTATGAGAGTGCTACCACCATGTGGTGGCTCTCTCATAATGTGTTAGGTTGGGCATGCTCAGCAGGCAAGATATGCAGGGGAATGTTGACTTTGAGGATTATGCTGGGGCTTAGTCACAAGCTAGGGTCTCAGGCCTTAGGAATTAGACAGCTGTGACATGCCCAGCAGTAGAAATATAGGCACCAAGGAGACTATAACAATGGAAACCTAGGTTCCTTGGGACTTTAGGCACCTACAGGGTTACGTGGAAGATGAGTGAAGGTTTTGAGAATCTCAGTTTTGGATGTAGGCATTTGAATTGTCACTTAGATCCCTAAATACCTTTGTGGATCTAGCCCATAGTTGAAGATATGTGAAGGAGTTGTTCTAACATATTTTAATCAAAAATCTATTTACGCGTGTCATTTTAACATGAACTGACAGAGTATGCCATAATGACTCCAAGACATCCTGTTGTGCCAAAAACTCATGGATTTAACCCCAGATTTTCAAATGTATGTACGTAGGTGTTCCTGCATTTAGCTTTGCAACACCTAACTGATTTAGGAGACTAAATCTTGTTTTTCAAAGTGATTTAGGCACTTAGTAACCTAAATTCAATTGACTATCATTGGGATTTAGGCTCCTAAGTGCCTAAATCACTTTTGAAAATGAGATTTAGTTTCCTAAATTAGTTAGGCAACCCTACTATTCTTTGAATTCCTTAAAGGCCATGATAATGGACATCAAGATGCCTAGAAGAATTATTTTGGGGAAACATAGTCTTTATGCCATTGTTTAATTGTTAGTACTAAAATTCTCTTTTTTAACAACCAAAGCAAGAAAATCCCCAGTTATTGCAACATATGCTCACTTTCGACAAAACACACCCTCACAATGAGTCAACTATATATAAACTGTAGGTGGTGAAATTATGTAATAAATACACACTTATTCCCAGTCTTGCTGCTGTACATTATCATTTTCTTACAAAGCTGTACACACCCATTTTGGAAAACTCTGAGCAAAGTGTAGATCAAAAAGCTAAAGAGGTGATGGATTTAGTCAGAAAAACTGTGTTTTATATAGAACAGTATAAATGCTTCAACCACAGCTGTGTCCTAAAGCTGAATGAAACACCCTAATTACAAAGAAATATTCTTCTGTTAAATGTAGACTATTTCTGAAAGAACGTAGTCATATTACTAACTGCAGCTGTTCAGAGAAGAATATAAAATGCTGAAATAACAGTAATTTCAAAACAAAAAATCTGTTTGCAATAAGAATGTTGAACTGATGCCACCTACATAAGTTGACTTTCTCCAAGGGAGGAACTGATAGTCATCCAATATATTTTTGGTTGCTCTTATATCTTGCAGTTACCAGAAGAACTTGGCCAGGAGCCTCCCACATGTGAACACATAAACATCTTTGGCTTGTGGAATATTGTAGTTTAACGTGGTTAGAGATGTGATGATCAGCATTTCTTAACTGCTGGCTTTCTTACTTTTATTTTTTTAACTCCACTATCTTGAAACCAATGCCGTCATTAATTTATGATATGACTTCTGAAAATTATGGGCTCATTTGTTGGTTGCCCTCCTTTGTTGGTTTGGTTTTTCAAACTGACTGTTTTTATCACCTTCATGAATCATAATTTGTGGAGTAGACTAATTACACATAAAGACTTGAATCTTAAGTACCCAAAGGTTATACTTGAATAGCATTCATGGTTCGTGTACTTCAAAACCAGAGATCTTTCTTTGAAAACCATAGTTTTAAGCTCTAAATATTGTTAATTTTGGCCTTTTAGAGACTTTTTTTGGTACTACTGGAAAAATGTGGTGAGCTAGGGGGCTTAAATATGTTAGTTACATTAGCACTTATATTTTATGTGTAATGGGGTGGCAAGGTTCTTCTGTTGACCGTTCCTGATTGTAGCTTTAAGAAGCTTACAGGGAGATGCCGAATAATTTCTGTTGACTCATTGTGACAGGTGTAAACTTGGTAGGTCCACCCTAGATGAAAGGGAGATGTGGGTGGCTTTTTGGAGCTGGCATCTGGAACAGAAAGATCTTTACAGGAAACCCCCTAGGAAAAGCCAAATAAAGGGGGAAAGTTTAGGCAAAAATTAGTTTTCATCATTGTCAGGACTGTCAATCCCAAACCCCAGGAAATGGTTAAGTTTGAACTAAATAATGGACTTGCTTCTCCAGCCCCTTTGATCTGCTCTGATAATAGAAAGGAACCACATCTTGGTTGTATCTCTTCAGTGACACAGTCAGCTCATACAGTGCCATGCTAGCCCACTGGGGGTTCTAACCAGAAATATTTTGGTTCCCCCCCAACATAAGTGACTGGGAGCGGTCCTTTAAGCTGCTTGGGGCCCTAAGCAATTGTTTAGTGTGCATACACCTAGTGCCTGCTCTGAGCTCATATACCAGCACCCCTGCAGTCTCCTTGCAGGAGGCAGAAAGGAAATACCTGAAACTGGCAATATTGAGTATGGACGGACATTACTTAGTGGGTGCAACATAGTTATAGCCATGTCATTTCCAGAATATTGGAGGGACAGGGTGGGTGTGGTATCTTTTATTGGACTAACTTCTGTTGACTCGAAAGCTTGTGTCCCTCACCAACATAAATTGGTCCAATAAAAGAGATTACCTCATCCACCTAGTCTAATTGCTTAACAGGCCAAATCAGCATTTTTTTTCATTCTCTTCATAGGGAAAAGAGTAGGAAATCCACTTATTTTGCTCAAATGTTGTTGACAGGAAAGGTGGGACAGGGGATATGAGCATATGCCATAAGCCCCTACCACCTCAGATAATCTGACTTGGCTCAGTGTTTGGGTCAATCGTGATACACACAACATGTCTGGAATCCATTTTTGAAATCATGTATCGGCTTAATGAAAGAATAAATGTGTCATAATGCTATATTTCTAAAGTACTTTTGAAGTGAATCACTTCATAAATATGGCATTGCAAAGTGATTTCACAGGGGGAAACCTAAGACTATCTATTTAGTAATTAAATAATGTGTCTTTTCTCCATTGTAAAATGTATATAAATGTCATTTCAGAGCTCTGTAACTCATTTATACAAGCTGGTTTTTCAGTTTTATTATGGGAATCCCTTCCTCCAAGGAGTATAAAATTTAACTTAAAATGCAATTTACCTAACATATACTAAATGATATTACAGTGGTGATGCTTTCCCTTCCTCATCATAGAATCTGCCATTTAACATTCTGCAAGAAGTGCTACAAGTCATTATAGTTTAGACCATTTAAGGTATGGACTAAACCAGTCATGCTGCTGCATTTTCATCTTTCTAGGCACATGACAAAAGGAAAGAAGTCAAAATCTAAAGTTATTTCTCTGGCCCTAGAGACTCAGGTTTGGATAACAATGGCCTAACTTTGAACCCAGGACAAAGTAGCCATTTAAAACTTTGTTTTCCATTTTGAATTTTTTTGTCTCTCAGCTACTAAATTATCACATTTTCTCACTGACATGTATTTGGGTAACCTCTATTTCAGTTATGTCAAAGTTTGTGCTACATATTTTAGTAAGTCCCGTTAAATTAAAACATGAGCACAATTATATTTTGATTATTGACCCTGATTCAGGAAAGCATTGCTAATCACAACAGCACTTAAGAATACACTTCCCTTTAAACATGCACTGAGTGCTGTACTGAACCAGTTCTGTTATTTTGGCAGCACACCATTTCCATTGTTTCAGCCTGTGTTTCTCACATGTGGCCACCAGGGTCTGTCCTTATGGCCACAGCCTCTTGGGTGGTTATTGGGGGTGTGGAGCAAAGTAGAGGCCCCTCCTTGGTGCTCCTAGATGCCCCAACTTGGTGTTGGTTGCTGGGGCTGCCAGCAGGGGTTCGGCCTTGCGCCACTCTGGAGACACCTGGGGCACAACACTGGAGGAGCAGGGACCCAATGAGTTTCCCACATTCCCGGGGCCAGGGGGAGGGCTCAGGTTTTGAACTTCAGCCCCAAGTTCCAGCCACACAGCTTTGGGTTTCGTCCCTGGGCCCCTTCCTCCAGCCACAGGCTTTGGACTCTGGCCATGGAGCTTCAGTTCCCCGCTGCCTCCCCCACCTACCCCCATTGTCCCTGGCCACTGCTGCCTCTCCTGACCCTCCATCCAGGGCTTAATTTGTCCCCAGGCTTGCTGGGGCTGAATAAGTCTGCTGTGAAAAGTGATACTGTGTTTGTTAATATCACTTTTCACAGCAAACTTACTAGCTAGCAATAAATAAATTACAATGATTTAGTTGTGTATGTGTGCATATTTATTTGATTTTCCTAAAGTTAATTAAGTATTTTAGGGAAAAGTGTGAGAGCGGCCACCAGCAAGAGTTGATGTCTGCACTCTGAGGCCACCAAAAAATATGCCCGGAGAACCCCTGGTTTAAGCCAGAAAAATTCTAGTGATAATAGTGTTACAATGAAAACAATGGCTGTTGTGTTTTGAGAGATGTTCATATGGTCTTTTCTTTTTTCGTTTCTTTTCTTTTCCTGCAATTATGATGTGCCATTTAAAACCATTAGATTTTCAGCAGGACTCCCATTTAATCTCAATGAGAAGTTCTCCTTTAAAATGGATATTATCATCTGTTTTAAGAACATATTTTTTTAAAGTAAAGTAGAGGATATTAGGAAAATATGATGGAAAGAATGGAACAACATGACAAATAAACCCAGTTTGTCCCATTTTAAAGTTCAGTTTATTTCTTATCTAATTGATCTTATCTCCTCGTTATCTGTTACCTGATTAAATCTTATTTTTGATGAGTAATCTTTTGATCAACATTGCCTGCCAGCATGGACCCATCCAACATGTTCACACCCCCACAGTGGAGGGTCACCAGGGAGCAAGGGTTTGCATTGATTACATTCTCATTAAATTCCCGTCTCCCAGAATAGGTGGGGGAATCAGGCACCAGAGTGTGAATCACATTCTGGGTTTTGGTTTGTTCTTGGGACAGCACAGTTATTAGCCATCCCTTGCTCAGGGCTTGTGGTAAAGCCACACAAGAGCCCATAATGATGAACTGTTTCACAGATCATCACAGCATTTGAGTTGCATCCCATTTTGGTGTCATAAATAGGTTCAGGTCAAAGGCAGAACTTTGGAGAATACTCCTCTTTTTTGTTTCCCTAGTCTGTCCCTATCCATACTTCAAAGCAGACTTCCTCAGATTAACCTGTAGAAAGAAATGCTATTTGTTTTCACTCGCACCAATGAAAATGTTTTCATTTCTTTTCCATATTGCTGACAATGCTGTTTTTTTTCTTCTTCAATATAGAGAAGTAAATAGGTTAGTTTTTATTTTTCTTCTCCCCAAATGGCAGAAATGGAGTTTCTCTCTACATACCTGCTAAATGTGACAAAATATATTTCTCTTACACCAGTAGTTACTTTGGCACCCGAGGAGTAGCTAGAATCAATTAGGGTGGCACCAGAAGATTTTCCTACAGATACCACAGCTAAAATCTATTTGCAAAAAATATACAATCAGTTCAGTTGGACTAGATTTTACAGCAGTCCCCTCAACAATCAGACTACACAGCTGGTCAGTGGCCAAGTCTGGACACTTGTTTAGGCCCATGTTGTTAGTAAGTGGAACCTGTTTTGCTCTCCAACCATGGTGGATGATAGTGACATCAGATGGTGACATCATTTTCTTTGCCATCACCACTCCCCAAATTTAATTAATGTAGTCCAATCTGTGTACTTAGGTTCTGATACTGGCACAGATATTGTCATGCTATCTGAATGCTTGAACTACAAGCACTCTCAGAAGAATAACAAAGAACATCCAATCACTGCATGAGCATCAACAATTTCACTTCAACATGCTGTTGCATACATACAATTGCATCAGTTGTCACAGGCACTTTTAAAATCAACAATACTTGGAATGCAGTGTGGGAAAATATCAATGATTTTAAAAAAATGATTTTTAAATTAAAAGTAGGTTTTTAACTTTGAATGAAATACATTTTTCTTTTTAAAAATAAACATTTAAAATTAAATTTTAAATTATGAAAATATATGTTAAGGCCTAAATTTACTTACAAATATTCAAATCACTTATATTAAACAAAAAAGTAATAATATCCAAGCAGTGAACGCTTCCTGCTGAGATGTTAAAGAAAGTTAGACCACTGAACTGGTGGAAGTCACTGGATAAGCACCTGGAACCAGAGTTTGTGGACATGCTAAACCAGATTTAGACAGCAGTAGCCACTTCTGCAGATGTGGAGAGAATATTTTTCTTCATTTCAATTTATTCAACTCACCCAGTTCAATTAAGTGAACAGTTCATTCAAAGTTGGGAAATGGAATGGGAGTTGAAAAAAGAAGGAAAGCTTGTTTTCCCTTTTCCAATCTATGAATGAAAATGAGATGTGAGAGGATGATATCTACTAGTTCTACAATCTTGAAAGACATAGTGACCCCAAATAATCAGTTCTTTAACTCCAGATGACACTTCCTTTGTTTAATAAATCAGCTAGTTTGAATGCAGAACATGTTTTGATAATTTTACTTTTTCTAATGTATCCACCACATTTAAAGTAGTTTAATTTAACTAATAAAAACTATTTGAAAAGTGCACTTTTAGTTGAATTCTGAGTTTTGTCCAACTAGAGCTTGACACAAGTCAAGAATAAAATACTAATTATCAGTAAATAAGAAATGTCATATGCCATTTTCAAATACAATAAAAAGTAAAGGTTGAAATTCTGAATAATCTTATGTTAAGCTATATAACTAATTAAATGTGCACAGATATTGTTTACCTCCTGCTTAACAAAAAGTAGTACCAAATGTACTGTAAAGGCTATATATAGTTGTAAATCAACATGTTTACCAACCAATAATGTTTACCAACCAATGAATACCAACCAATAAGAATCATCCTTTCTTTAGGAAAATAACTAAAAAGTGTAAATGCAATATAAGATTGAAATCTATTATTTAAATCAAGGTTTCCCGCTTGTTGATTTAAATCATGTTTTAAATCAGTGATTAAATTACTTTGATTTCAATAAGTCAACCTTACTTAAATGCAAAAATGTAAGCAAGGTCATTTTGAACACACTGAGACAAATTCCGCCTAGGCACCAAGTATACATGTAGGCATGCCTGCTAAGCTGTTTCTGGAAAAGGAAGGATAGATAAAACTTCTCTGCCTCAGTTCTGGCTCTCTTCCAAACTGAGGAAGAAGGGCACCCTCCCTTAACAAAGCCAAAGAAAGGTACTCTGCATCAGGGTTTGCATAGGTGTATATGAGTGTTCTGGAACATGGGGCCGGTCTAAGTTGATATAATTTATGTCGCTCATGAGAAAAAGTGCCCACCCACTCCAAGCGATGCAAGTTCCGCACTGTCCACACTGGTGCTATGTCTGTGGGAGATGCTCTCCTACCGACATAGGTTCCGTTTCTCGCCGAGGTGGAGTAATTATGCCAATGGGGTAGGGCTATCCCATCGGTATAACATGTCTTCACCAAACATGCTTCAGCAGTACAGCTGCATCGGTGCCATTGTGCTGATGTAGTGCTGTCGTGATGCTCAAGGTGATGCTCTTCTCTCTGCAGATTATTCGTGCTTCTGTCAAGAAAAAACTGTGTGGAAGGTACATACAGGAGCCCAGTGTGGAGCACATTAGCTCTATTTTTTAATCTAAGCCAGTATTGGGAGTAAAGTGTTTAGAGACAGATTTTGGTTCTGAGCATGCAAATGATATGATATACTTACAGTAAAAGCAGAAGGAATAGCATTTCTGACAGCCTCTGAAAGACAAAATGGGTGAAATATTGATTAGAGAAGGTGGTTTGTACTGTGCAGAGATCAAAAGAGGAAAACGCAGACCACAACATTCACTGTTTTTTAATTATGAACTCCAATTAAATGATGCAGAATAATCTGCACCATTCCA
Source organism: Dermochelys coriacea (assembly GCF_009764565.3). NCBI lineage: Eukaryota > Metazoa > Chordata > Testudines > Dermochelyidae > Dermochelys > Dermochelys coriacea. The sequence continues at coordinate 27,856,306 of NC_050079.1, read as the reverse complement.
TCTGGCAGCTATGAAGGGAGAGAGAACAGCAGTTAGCGACATTAATCAAGGTTTGAAGACAGGTTCAAGTTTAAAATAAAGGATGAGTTGGGGACAAGCTAAATATTTAGCTTTTGAATAGCATTCCAAAAATATTGTGCGTGACAGGAGTAAGATGAGCCTAGCTGTTTACAGTAGCACTTGGATTGTTGGCATTTTCTAGATTTACAGTTAGATGATTATCATACAGGGTACACATTTAGCAAATATCACTTACTACCTATTTTCTGTTAGTTACCCATGCCATCAATCAGAGTAACCTTTTGAGAGATGGTGCTATCCTGACTAGTTGAAAAACCTCACTGTTGCAAGACACCAGATGGCTGGCTTGGGAGGAGCAGGAAATTAATTGTCATGCCATTACACTTTGAAGAAGCCCAGCATAATCTTTATTCATTCAATCTCCTGCAATTATACAACAGATTGTGAAAAACACTAACATTATTAATAGATAATACTATTTCCTATATAATACTGTATGTACCGTGCATTAGTATATTTTGATCAAAATACCGGACTAGAGAAATATTCAGTCTTGGCAATAGGAAAGAATGCTCAACATATAATATGATGCATGCAGTGCAGTTGTAGCCGTGTTGGTCCCAGGATATTAAAGAGACAAGTTGGGTAAGGTAATATATTTTATTGGCCAACTTCTGTTGGTGAGAGACATAGAATTTGGTCCAATCAAAAATATTACCTCACCCATTTTGACCATATAATATGCTGGGGATTTTTATTTAACTTGAGAATTCACATTGAACTGTGAAGAATTTGTACATCACCATTACCATATAAATGGACTTGACTCTGTAGCCTTGCACCTTGCGCAGGCATTTATACCAAAAGTGAAAAGTTCTACTATTCTGATTTGGTGGCATTGTATACAATTTTGCACTGTTATAAATGTCTGCCAAGGTACAGAGCAACAGAAAAACAACCTCAGTGTGTTACTTTTCTGATTCACAAAGGATTACCTCAGAAGGGTTTTGACATAAGCATAAAAAAAATTCAGTTATTTTTAGAAAGCTTGGTTTCACACCATGTGCCAAATTACCCGCTAGGTAACTCTATTGGCATCCATGGAGCTTTGACAGCACAGAACTAGGTCTCATCAACAGAAGAGTGTCAAATAATCAGTATGACAGTGCTACATTTGTATACATCTAGGAAAATGAGTGATGCTTTTGGCTAGTGTTTTAGACAACAGCAGACATTCATTCTAATCCTTATAAAATGATGTCATGTTTTTAATACAATACATACACTTACCAGGATTGTTGGTAAAGGAAATCAAATATACTAATTTGTGTAAGCTAATCAACTTGGTTTTCCTTATACTGTCAGATGTATGTATGTTGCTTCACTTCATCATATTTCATTAAGGATTCTGTAGTTAGATGATATTTTATTGTTTATTTTGTTGTTCCCGGTCTTTCTTACTCTGCTTCATATGTTTGAGTTCACTGGGACTACTCTCAGTTGTAAAGATCCACATCTGTGAAAGGAGCTGTCTCCATTGCATTGTTGGTTTGAGCTATAACTTGAGTTTTGCTCCTAACCCTGTCCACATACAGGAAAATCTCTAGTTTGAATTCAATCGTACTTTAAACTCAAGGTGGATGGTCAGTCATGGGGAAGCTTGTGGGCTACTGACACTTGAGCTAATAATGCAGTGGGAAGACAGCATTTCCAACCGATCCACTGCTAATCCCATCACTTTGATAATCCAGTCACTCTGTGCTGCTAATCAAATTACTCTGAGTAGTGCCAGTGTAGTGTGTCAATGTGTGGTCACTCTCACTCAATTAAGGTGTGGCCTACATTTGAAAGTTTTATATTGGCATAGCCAAATCTGTCAGAGGTGTGAAAAAAAAATGCTTAACTAATGCACCTATGCTAACATAAACCCCGTGTAGATGCAGCTATGTTTACAAAACAGCGGATCCATCGACATGGGCCTGGTCTACACTTAAAAGTGAGGTCAACATAGCTTCATCAAATAGGTGTGAAAAACAAACATTCATGAGCCTATAAATCCCCACCTCTTCCCCCCTCCACCTCCCCCCTGTCGACATAGCTGTTGTCTCTTGGACTGGTGGAAAAATCCCTTCGGTCAGTGTAGGCTGCTTCTACTCTTTGGGGTTATGCCAGCGTAGCCACAGTGACAAAGCTATGCCAATATAGACATCCTCCTTGGCTAACTCAAGTGAAGTAACTTGAGTTAATTGTTGCAGTGAAAACAAGCCCATAGTTTATGCAAGATTGGGGTCTTTGTCCAAGATTTTCAAAAGTAATCCATGATTTTGTGTACCTCAGTTTTGGGTGCATGGCATAGATCTTAAAGAGACCTGATTTTTGGAAAGCTCTGAGCACCCATCCAATGGAAGTAAGTTCCTTTAAGCTGTCTCAAACTTAGAAATCAAAAACTGGGCACCCAAAATCACTCTTGAAAATCTTCACTTTCTTTGTTGCTTCTCAAGAGGTATTCTCAATATTCCTTTAATATTCTATTCAGTTGTATATACAATATGCACCTTTTGTTTGTTTGCTTTTTGATTTTGTTTGTTTGGGGTTTTTGTTTTAGCTGGTTGTTTTTGTTTTTTTAATGTGGCTTGACAACATGTATGACTTAGTAACCAATAGTTTGAGGGATGCTGATATACTTTTATCAAAATCTCATTTGTCACATCTTTGAAAACCAATGATGGCCTCATGACATAAAATAATGCAGATTATTCAAAATCCATTTCTATAGATTATCTGGATTGATAGTAAAAATATACTTCTATTATTCTGCTAGAATCCTTTGAAAAGATAAGATTGTATAGTCAGCATTTAGTACTTTTTCTGCCCTGGACTTGACAAGTAATAGGCACAAATAATGATAGTAAAATGGCTTATGGAATAAAAGAAAGTTATATTAGGATTTTTTAAATCTTAATATTCATGTTCTTCTGCTAGCAGAGCATTTTAAACAGGTAAATGAGTATTCAGTATGAGCAAGAAACAATCCATTGTTCTTTTTTTTTCCTGCTTCTTAATTGGGAGAGTAACTGGGTTCATTAAGCCCAGTCAGTGTAACTATATAGATTAAAAAACTTCTATATATTACATTTTGTTTCAGTAATCTGAAAAAAATCATCAGTACTACAATGTGACAGCAGAGATTGGGCATAACTGAGTTTGTACTTCTACAAGGGAAAGATGGGGAAAAAAGCATTTTGAATGATTGAAACCAAGAGAGCATTTCTGCTGAAACTGAAGGTTGGGTCAATGGAGCATTACCTTAAACATCTATGCTCTAATAAATTTGTTAGTCTCTAAGGTGCCACAAGTACTCCTTTTCTTTTTGCGAATACAGACCAACACGGCTGCTACTCTGAAACCTTAAACATCTGGCTGTCATAGATTTATACTATAAAATAAAGAATACTAAGCTCTTGAAGAAATTCACAGGCCATTAAGATGGAGTCTTGAATCCTTGCAACAAAGACCGTTGCCAACTCTGTCCACATATCTATTCAAGGGACACCATCATAGGACCCAGGGCCGGCTCTACGTTTTTTGCCGCCCCAAGCAACACAAAAAAAACCCCAAACAACAATCTGCTAAATACACCGCCGCCAGAGAGAACAGGAACATTGGAGGGAGCTTCCGCATTGCCACCGCAGGAAGCAGCAGAGAGGTGCTGCCGCTGAATTGCCACCGGGGCTGCTGCTGGAGTGCCACCCCAAGAACAGCCGGAGTGTTGTCCCTTCAGCAGTGCTGCCAGTGCCACTAGCTTGCTTAGCTGGTGCCTAGAGCCGGTCCTGATAGGACCTAATCACATCAGCCACACTATCGGAGGCTCATTCACCTGCACATCCATCAATGTGATATATGCCATCATGTGCCAGCAATGCCCTTCTGCCATGTATATTGGCCAAACCGGACAGTCTCTATGTAAAAGAATAAATGGACACAAATCAGACATCAGGAATTATAACATTCAAAAACTAGTGGGAGAACACTTTAGCCACCCTGCACACTCAATTACAGACCTAAAAGTCACAATTATTCAACAAAAAAACTTCAAAAACAGATTCCAAAGAGAAACAGCAGAACTGGAATAAATCTGCAAACTGGACACCATTAAATTAGGCTTGAATAAAGACTAGGAGTGGATGAGTCATTACACTAACTAAAAACTATTTCCCCATGCTAATTTTTCCCCTGGTGTTACTCACACCTTCTTGTCAACTGTTTGAAATGGACCATCCTGATTATCACTGCAAAAGTTTTTTTTTCTCCTGCTGATAATAGCCCACTTTAGTTGACTGGTCTCATTAAGAGTTGGTATGGCAATCCCCATTTTTTCATGTTCTCTGTAGAGATATATAATCTTCCTACTTTATTTTCCACTGCATGCATCTGATGAAGTGGGCTTTAGTCCATGAAAGCTTATGCTCAGATAAATTCGTTAGTCTCTAAGGTGTCACAAGTACTCCTTGTTCTTTCTAGAAAAATATGGAAATACAGTTAAGTGTGAAACTGCTATTTCTTGTAGCAAAGATTCCCATCACATTTAAACTCTTTCTCTTGCCCTCCTTCAGCTTCACATTTTTTTCTTAAATATTGGAGGCTGAAATCTTTCATTATTGTAAAGTTTGTGAGATGAGACGAGAATTAATGATCTATTTTCATATTACAAATGCTAACTGCCTCCTGGAACAATGGAAGTAAAATATTATGCAATGTGAAAAATACAGTTCCTGACCTTGAGATAAATTCCTGAACTTGAGAGCAACATGCACAACTGAAGGAACTGCTTTTACCTCAGGGCAGTCTTTTATTACAGCTATTGTTCCCAGAGCCAGGTGATATGTGTTAGATTTAACTTGAGGTATATTTCCCCTTTCCCCCAATTCTTTCTCTTCTTCACTTCTCTCCCTCCACTCTTATCCTCTGGGTGGAAAAATCTCAGGTTTTCTCCAAGTCAGAAGCAGTTTTTAAGAGATGGGGGCCTGGATCCATTCAGCCTTGCTTTGCTTTGGTGGTAATTTCCTGTGGTATGGCTGAAGTGTCCACCACCAGAAACAGTACTGAGTACAGGTCTCTACTCACCATCCAACAGGAGTTTTGTGAAGCCTCATTGTTTGAAAATCTTCACATGGAAAGTCCCAGAGCTGAGAACAGTATTATTGTTATTAACACTAAGCAAATAGAAATCTTTGTGCATTAACAAATGTATTTCCAACATGAAACTTTGTTTGAAACAACAGCTAAGGACAAGTCATGTGATGTGCCACCCTTGTTTAAAATTAGACATATTGCGGAAAACAACAGGTGAGAACAACCTGTAGAACTATATTCAGATAAGTTGCTGATGAAGCTCTTACTGCTAATACTCTTAATAATATTGCTAATCTCTTTTGGAGATAGAGGACTTTCATCTCCGGGGATGTCATATAGCATCTTTCATTGGTACCTAATTCATTTACAAATAGCAAAGCATGTGTGTGGAGGGAAAATCTGGAACTGAATCAAAAGGAAAATATGAATGATTGTTGACATAGTAAGTCAACAATCTGGATGGCTAATGAGTGAGCATTGCTTCTGATACAATATTACAGTAATGGAAGCCTGCAACTTGTTTCGCACACTTTTTTCCCTATAGCAACATCTTTAAAAAACTGCTGCAATTCTCTATTCTTCTTTACTTTCACTTTCTTCCTTGCCAGGAACCACATGCCCAGTCTTTTATGAGCTCACCATTCTGATATACTAAACAGTTATTTGTTGAACAATATGGTCACCTGCTCAGGATTAGAAGCATATGATAACAGTGTGATTTCAGTAAAGAAAGTCAGCTGCCCTGTCTTAGCAACAGAATTCTTAGTTTGATGCTTACATGGAGCTTTTCATTAAATTCATTAATCTTCAATAATGTGTGTGCAAAAGAGACAGATAATCCTTAATGAAAAGGTCTTTTCTTGGGATCAGCTGGACTAAAAGTATTGAGTTCGCACTAAAAAGTGTCTGTTTTGAATCACTATTATCTCTTGAGAAAGCTGATTTGATTTCATTTTCTTTACCAAGATAAACTTCACCTTTGCATGGTCTCTTTTTTCAAATTTACCTAAACCACTAGCTATCTTTCTCTTCATATATAAGACCTGCACAATTCTAAATGTGCACAAATAGGAGAATTACTGGAATCAAATTGGTAGAGATGGGATCTAAAGCCAGTCGAGATGTACATGAGTTACCCAAGTGGAAAGTGTTATGCTTTTGAAATCTGCACTGGGATCTAACAGGCAGTAGATATTCCCATTGTGTTAATTCACTTGAAAGAATTTACTATTATCCTGTACTCCCTGGCATAGTCTTGTTCAACAGTTCTTTGCATTAGTGGTATATTAATACTTACTTCTTATCAATATATGTTGGCTAGATAGCCTGTCTAATATAAAACTCCATTAGCCTGCAAGTCTGGGCTAACTCATACAAAGAGTGTCCATTAACATACTTGTGCTAGTATTGTACGTGATCAAATGGAAACATAATCTTGTTATCTAAATAACTTGCTGTTTATCAGAGCTCATATTTCCTCCTAGTAGCATGTAAGCATGGCAGTAACAACCTCCTGATCAAATGAGGACCAGGACAATAATTCCTGACAGAAAAATTCAGCTTGACACTCACCATAATAAATCCATTAAAACTTCCCAAGAGAGTTGCCAGTGAATGTAAATTGCAAACATTTATTTCAGTTATTTTGGATATGATCCTACTCTTATGACAGTTAATGGCAAAAATCCCACTGATTTCAAAAAGCACAAAATTTAGTCCTATCAGGACCACACAAGTGGTCTGATTGTAACTGGTCCAAAACATTTAATTTTTTAGGATTTAAGAAAAAGTGATACGTTAAGGGGGAAGTGGGCATGTCTTATGTCCACAAAGCTGCAAGAGCTCCCACTAAGTGCTGTTTAATATAGTTGTTTTCAGTATTTATATTGTGATTTTTTTCAACTTTATAAGCTTCTTGGCCAGCTAAACAACTATTGATTCAGCAGTTTCCAAAGGAATCTGCTTATAAATGCCGTAAAATCTTAGTCTCATTTTCCCCTTTATTTCATGCCAACAGATATACTATTACTACAAAGTGGGGAAAAATCAACCTTATGTTTTAAAATATTGGTAGAACTAAGTCTAGGATTAAATAGGAATACCTACATGCAAACCTAAATCACTATCATGACTATCCACTATCTGAAGTTGGGAGTGCAGCTCTGTAAAAATCAGCAGTTTTGGTAAGCAGGGATCTGTATAAAGTTTCTTAGATTTAGATGCAAATGAAGTTCAGATGGGTCTAGCAATACCACGAGTTTCACAAAAAACATAAATAGGCTCAAGTTCCCTTAAAAAGTGGGCTCAGCTACTATCAAAATATTTATGAATCTCAGCATATATTTTGGAAGCTCTGGTTTTAAGGCTGTAATGAAACCCTAAAATAAATGTTTTGGAAATCTTGAAGAAACCACTATGCATGTAGTCTATTTTTCAAAGATGCCTCTTAGAGACTTTCAGCATTAAGTGGAAGTAATGTTTTAACCCATTCCTCTCACTCTAATTTCACATGTAATGTATGTTTCTATTTATTATTGAATGTCTTATCTCTCTACTATATTTCAGTGTGACCTTTAATGTTCACATTGTAATTCTGATATAGTCATCTATATAGAATTCAATAATATTCTTACCAAGAAAAAAAACTGTATCTTCTGTTCCAGGAGACAGAGAAGTTGCTGGCTAACAGCCAGTCTTTGGACCATATTCTGCCCTCAGAATCCCATTGTCTTGAAAATGAGTCTTTAAACAATGAATTACTAGGCAAAGGAAAGTAGGTGAAGGGGGAAGTGTGTGACATTTGTGTTATATCCTGAAAGCATACTAATGCAGCACAGTCTGGTAACAAATCTGCTGTGCTTACAGTATATAAATATTCTTTAGATATTGAACATTGAAATTTTATATAAAACTATGTAAACTTTTAAAGCAAATAAAAATAGAGGGATTAGTATCAGTAATTCTGCTGATGCTTTAAAATTAAAACAAAAAGGAATATTTCTCCAATTTCAATTTAAATACAAGTTCCTGCCTCTTGGAACAGGTATAAAGGGAAATAGAATTCTCATTCGTTAAAAGATATGTATTTTATTTGATCTAGTAGGGCGGGGGGGGGAAAGCTATTTTAGGTTAAAAAACTAATAGAGTTGCCAGAACAATACAGTTGCCAGATCTTATGTTATTTAATATACAATTACACACAAAAATGATGTTAAAAACATTATTAAGGTTGCAAAGCCGAGCACACAAATATTAGCAAATGCCAAAATTAAGATTGCATGACACCCAGTATGCAAAAATTGAAGACCAAATGGTTAAAGTATGGGAAAGTTAGGAGTAACTGAGAACAAGGTCTTTATAATGAGAAGTGCTGAGCAATCTTAATAGATGATGCTACCAGGTTTGTCTATAATTACATACAAAAAACTATGTTAAAAGAATGTTATTAATGTTTGAAAAACAAACACTCAAAAGTTAGAAATGGAGGAATTTAAATGGATTATGTAACCTTTATTCTGCCCCTTCTTTGTAAGTATTATGATACAATTTTAAATACATATTATTTTTTCTAAAATTCCAGTCTGAGGCAGAGAAAATTTAAACCTGAATGGTTAAAGTTTGTCAGTTGGAAACAGGGGGTTATTATAGAAAGTCTTAGGTGTTCTTATTAGTAGGGCGCAGTAACAGTACCTTCTACAATTTGACAACGTTTTTTTCTATTTCAACTCAGTAAATTCTCTAGCACGGGGTTTCCAAACTTGGTTCATGACTTGTTCAGGGTAAGCCCCTCGTGGGCCGTGAGACACTTTGTTTACCTGAGCATCCAAAAGCATAGTGGCTCACAGCTCCCAGTGGCCATGGTTCACCGTTCCCAGCCAATGGGAGCTGCGAGAAGCAAGGGCCTGGCCCGCGCCGCTTCCCACAGCTCCCATTGGCCAGGAACGGCGAGCGGCTCTACCTGCAGATGCTTAGGTAAACTAAGTGTCTCGCAGCCCACCAGAGGCTTAGCCTGAACAAGCCGAGAACCAAGTTTGGGAACCCCTGCTCTAGCAAAAGATAATGGGACATATTCATCTCTGATGTAGAGCTATTGAGTTAGGTATAGATACATCAGGAATGAATTTGGCCTAATTTAGAAATGTACCCACTATGTTCCACATCATTCAGAAAATGAGGACTAATCCCTTGTAAATCCCAGAAGATGTAACTTATTGCCACAGGGAGACAAAAGAGATATTTCTGTTGTGTAAAAGCATTGTATATACCAAGGAACTCTGCTTATGACTTGAGTAGTTGCAATACAGATTTTATTTTTCTGTGGAACATTGAACATTATTGTATATCTGGTAATTAATAACAGTGTACAATGGTTAGTCTTTGTGAAAAAGAAATAAATATGTGAGTAGCGAAACACAGCATGTGTATGTTAAATGTACATGTGGATATGAGGTGATTACTGAGTGATATTTATAACAATTTCTTGTTTCCAACAGAAAAAAATACAAAATTCTTATAGGAAAATGTTGAGTATGAGCCAAATTCAATAAAAATCATATATCTGACTTCCTTATTGAAAAACATCACTAGGCGTTGATTGTTCTCGCAACTAGATACATTTTGTATTGAATGTGTCTATCTAAGTTAATTGAGGTTGACCAGGAGTTCAGATTTTTGGCCAGTTGCTTATGTGTAGAATGATAAAATAAGTTTACCTATTTTCATTCATTCATTCATCTTCCCTTTTTAGGAACCGCAAAGCATCTTCACATGTATGTAAATATATTATGACATCCTTCCTGGGAGACTATGTATTTTTCATATTTCATATGAGGCATAATACAGAGTTCATTTTTAAGGTAGACAAACATCTCAGAGAGTAATCATATTCAGAGATTCTTCTTTTCCTATTGTATGGTCACCAAAGAACACAAATATCACCTTAATTTAATATCCCTCTTTGCTTCCCAAAACAGGCTTTTACAGTATCTCTGTAGGGTGAAGGTATGCTCCATGGCCTAGCTCTCCCTATCCTCAGTGGACTGAAGAAATGAGATGAGATCATAAACCATACAGACAATCCTGAAGATACTGTAACAGAGTGGGATAGAATAGCACAAGATCTTCCAGACCCCAGATGATATCTCTAGGTAAGTAGACAGAGAGGACAACCTGTCCCATAGTCCTTCTGAGGACTCAGTGAGCCAGAATGTTCTTCTCAATTCTGCCTATGGGGGTACCGTATCAGGGCAGGACATTTCACTTCCTCCTGTTCTATGTGGTTAAGTACCTAGTGAGTTCTTATCAGCAGCAGAGAAGATGGCCTAAAATCATTCATGAATTGCCAGCTTCTCTCACCATTATCCTGTCCCAGTAAAATTCCTGTGATGCCAGAAAATATCATAGTGCCTCTATATAAATCCATGGTACACCACATTTTGAATACTGTGTGCAGATGTGGTTGCCACATCTCAAAAAAACATATATTGGAATTGGAAAAGGTTCAGAAAAAGGCAACAAAAATGATAAGGGGTATGGAGCAGATTCCATATGAGGAAAGATTAATAAGACTGGGACTTTTCAGCTTGGAAAAGAGATGACTAAGAGGGGATATGATTGAGGTCTACAAAATCATGACTGGTGTGGAGAAAGTAAATAAGGAAGCATTATTTACTCCTTCTCATAACAAAAGAACTATGGGACACCAACTGAAACTAATAGGCAGCTGGTTTAAAATGAACAAAAGGAAGTTTTTATTTTTTTCACACAATGCACAGTCAGTGGAAATCTTTGCTGGAGGATGTTGTGAAGGCCAAGACTATAACATGGTTAAAAAAAAGAACTAGATAAGTTAATGGAGGATAGGTCCACCAATGGCTAATAGCCAGGATGGTGTCCTTAACCTCTGTTTGCCAGAAGCTGAGAATGGGCAACAGGGGATGGAAGCTCTGGGGCACTTGGCATTGGCCACTGTTGGAAGACAGGATACTGGGCTAGATGGACCTTTGGCCTGACCTACTATGGCAGTTCTTATGTTATTTTGTTATGTTCTTATAAGTACCCACATTGGGAAACATATCTGATACTAGCCTTTTCAGTGCAGCAGAGAAAATTATGATATGATTAAATGGCTGGAACTTGAAGCTAGACAGAATCAGACTGGAAATAAGACATACATGTTTAACAGTGAAGGTAATTAACCATGGGAATAATTTGCTAGGGCTATGGTGGATTCTTCATCTCTGGCAGTTTTAAAATTAAGAATGGATGTTTTTTTCTAAAAGATATGGTCTAAGAATTGTTTTGGGGGAGTTCTATGCCCTATGTTATACAGGAAGTCAACAAAGAATCACAACAATCCCTTCTAGCCTAGAAATTTATGAATCTATAAGCAATAGTTCATAATTAAAAACAACTCAAAATAACTAGCAACAAAGACTTACGAGAGAGCTAAAACATTTTTCAAGAAGAAAAAGAAAATACCGACATGTTTATAACCCACATTGTGTTCTTTGGAGAGAAAGAACTATCAATGTTCAGTTTACTCAATAGGCAAGAGCAGCAAATCCAATTGTTTTGCTTTAATGTGCATGAAATAATCATCAAAAGATAAAGCTCAATTTAAAAAATCACACTTTCAATTAGTTCTAGAATCTCATCTCCTTCAGAAGAGCATGATGGCTCTTAGTTCTGCCTTATAGAAACATTTTAGATGCACAACAAGTATCCACTATAGTAACAGATCAATGAGGGCTCTGTGCATGAACTCAAGTCAGAATCGTCCCAAAGTTTGCCATGTGCAGCAAATTGTTAATTCATTCCTAGAACCGTGAAAACAAAATAATATTTAACATTAGGCCCACTAAACAGAACTGTGGGTTGAAGGCTGAATGCCAAGAATGTGAGTTGAGGATGTTCAGAGCTTGGTACATCAGCAAGCCCACTTCTTCTAGCTAGTGTTCCTTGCCTTCTAACATCTGCCACCTTCCCTAACAAACAAGTTTTGGGCCAAAAGAGATCTGAGGTAAGAAGGGGTGTTCCAAGGCTTGTGAAGGAAAGGGAGAAGCTGCATAGTAAGGAACAGCTATCTAGGGGCAGTTCCCACTTGGATATTCAAGTTCATCAGTCTGGAATCTCCAACTGAATTTGAAGGTTGGTTCATTTCCAACCCCATGAAACACATTGCAGCATTCTTTTCATGAACTGTTTCATTAATTGGATTGTGCCTATTTATTGCTCTGTATCCCAAATGCTGCTTTAGGCCTTGAGCCGGCAAACAATATAAGTATGTGCCTAACGTTAAACATGTGAGCAGACCCATTGACTTCAACAGCACTACACACATGCTTAGAGTTTATCACATGCTTAACTGATTTTTTTGATCAGGATCTTAAATTGGAATAGAAAAATCATATTGAAAAGAAAGTTGTAAAGTGGTGTACTCTGCACAATAGTGTTGGTGGTAAATAATGGCCTTATATAGCTCATCCATGGCAGTTTTCAATTAATTTTCATTTAAAAGCCTTTTAGCAGAATCAATAAGAAATGAGAACATGTAAAGCTACCTTTAGGCCTTTTCATTATTTGTCTCAGATATAAATGGAAATTAATCAAGAGATAGTTAAATCACAGAGAAAGCAAGTTTTCATGTATACGCTCATTTATAGAAGATAATTGTGAGTTTCCAAACAGAACCTAGTGACTTAATTAGAAGAGTGATTAGCACATTCAAGTAGCCCAAGAAAGTGTTCAGAGATGGAGGTATTTTTCACCAGTACAGTGTTCCTTGTCTAAAGTACAGGAGAAATGGCTTTCAATGGATGGCAGTAAAGCTGTTTTTCAAAACAGTAGAGAGAAATTAATCCATTCACAGCACATGCTACAGCAGTTAAATCTGTCTTTTCCCTTTCTGAGCATTGGCACAAAAATAGTCCTTTTGTTAACCAAGAAGATTGAATTCTTTCTCATTATATTTTATGTGAGTTTCACAGATGTAACCAAAAAGAAAAGGAGTACTTGTGGCACCTTAGAGACTAACAAATTTATTAGAGCATAAGCTTTCGTGAGCTACAGCTCACTTCATCGGATGCATTTGGGGGAAAAAACAGAGGGGAGATTGATACACAATATCACAATATATCAGAGGTGTGTGTATATCAGTCTCCCCTCTGTTTTTTTCACCAAATGCATCCGATGAAGTGAGCTGTAGCTCACGAAAGCTTATGCTCTAATAAATTTGTTAGTCTCTAAGGTGCCACAAGTACTCCTTTTCTTTTTGCGAATACAGACTAACACGGCTGCTACTCTGAAACAGATGTAACCAAAATCACATTTTGGCCTATATTGGCTAACTGGGTTATTTTTGTGCCCACTTTGGGAGAGACAGATTTAGTTGCTGTAGCACGTGCTCTGCGAAGCTTATATTCTCTCTCTAATTTTGAAAAACAGCCATGGGTGCCCTTCTTTGAGAGCTACTCCATCTTTTACTGAGAGTAGAAAGAGAGTATCCAAAGGGATCACTCAGTAGCTAGTGTCTCTTTCTCATCCTTTTCATCTTTCATATATAAAAAAAGACACTTTGGGCTAGAATGTGCCTTTTCTAAGGCCTAAGCAGCTAGAGTGCTTCTTTTTATTAAAAGAAACCACAAATAACAAGACAAACCATCTGGTTCCTGACCTCTCAAGTTCTCCTTCAATAGCTGTTTTCTCACACTGATGCAAGTATAAAAGTATCCTCCTAGCAAGTGTTTGCCCTCTCCTAGGATTTACTCCCAGCTTAGTGGGTCTCACTCTTCTCATATGAACAGACTTCTATATTAGAGATGGGTAGGAAATTTTTTCCCCATCCTCTGAGAATTGTTCTTATCCCAAATCTGGATAAAAGGTGAATCTTCAACATTTTTGTGAATAGAAAATCCCCCCATCCCCCCTTTCAAAAAATAGATCAGCTCAATCAGAATATTTTGATTTGTTTTAATTTTGACCTTTTTATTATTATTTTATTGTTTTCTCTTTTAAACTAGAATTTAAAATTCAGATTAAAAGTAATTTGGGCCCCAAACCTGGAACTTTCCATTCTGAAAATGTCAAAGCAGAATGGTTTGACAATTTTGATTTTTTTTCAAAAAACGGGAAATGTGTTGACCCTAACAGCTAACGGCATTTTACAATGAAAAAACTTTTATTCAAAAAACCCAACCATCTCTAACCTGACCATCTCTAACACTTGCTGGCCAGTGTTGCCCTCTGTTGGCAGTTACTTGAATAACTATAATGTGGCTCTTTCATGTTAAAATTTCCATAGTGAATGTTGCCTTATTTTTGCTAATGATAAAGTACAGCTGGATTTTTTTTGTCTGAGTTTCAATTTTTAGAGACGTCTTGCACAACAGCAGACTAGTTAGTCTAGGTCTGTGTTTCTTGTTCCTAATGTTAATTTAGCTTGTTTAGGGGTCCCTAAAAACTCCAGATCTCAACTGGCCAGGTCTAGCTCTTTGTGAACACAATCTCTGGCTATTGCTGCTGCTTAATGCCTTGATCCAGCAAAGCATTAACTCACATGTTTAATTTTACATACATGTTTTATGCCATTCCTATCAGCAAGGCACATACGCACATGCATGCATTGTCTCACTGGAGATCATGGGAGTTGTGCACATGCTTTAAGTTCTTTGCTGAATAGGGATGTATTTACTCATGAGCTTAAGTTAAGCACTGGGTTGTGAGCCAAGGAGTCTGGGAATAGAAAGAAATTCTACACCTCTATAGTAGAAGTAGGAAGGCAGAAGCTGGCAGCCCTGTTTGGAGGAGAGACCAGAAGGGCTGAACTAAGAATAACCCAAAAGGGTCCTCATTGCCCTTCTCTTTGCCTCACATCTCCTTTGGGTGGCAGCAGGTATTAGCTTCACCCATCCATTTTAACTCTGATACCTCTTTGAGTTATTGTTTTAGGCTCCATGCAGAGTTAGGCAGACATCAGTTAAATTTTGGTCATGCTTTCAAGATTTTCTTTGCACACCCATGTTGAAAACTAGATTGTTTTAAAACATGAAAGATGAAATGCTGAACTCATTATATGACTCCAGAAGCTGGGTCTTTAGGTGTGGGCCTATAAGGTGTGTGCCATAATCCAGTCCTGGAGATCAGTGGGGATGAGGCAAGGTAGGGAGGAGGTAAGCAGAATGCTACTGCTGGGATATGGGCATGTAAGGCTAGTTGAGATCTCTTCCACTGCAGGATTGAGACTGATTCCTTTTTTCTTTTTTTAATGACACAGTACTGTTTTTCTTAAAGTAATTAAAATAATATCATAATTAAAATACTTTATGAAGTACAGAAAATAGGGCAGGGCATCTTTTGAAAATCTCATAGACTGCTTTGCATGCAATCTGTTTTTTTCAGAATAAGGTAAGTTTCCAGAATAAGGTAAAAGAGAACAAGATCTTGTTTTTCTTTTATGATATTTTTTTCATACTTTACTTTATTACACTGCTTGGTATACATATAATTTTCTCTGGAAAATATGCCTATGGGTTATTGTTGTTTTAAATTAGTGGTTTTGCCTATAGGTGAGACATTTGATTATGGAAATACTACAAATGGAGTTAATGTAACAGATATCCAGAAAGCACAGCTAATAGCCTGTGCTGTAAACTGAAATGATTCAAATGACATCGGGTGGGACCATGAGTTTATACCCAGAACTAGAAGCATGTGCATGTCAAGATGGAGAGAACAGCAGTTTGCTTAAAATAATTAAAAACCTGGGATAATACAGTTGTTGTTGTGGTTGTTTAAACAAGAATCTGTTCTCTTTAGAAGTCTGCACACATGATTTCCATCAAGATACTTGCCTTAAATAAGCCTTGACTGAGTTTGATGAGGCAATCTGAAACTCATGATCCTTACCCCAACCTTGTCCTCTCTGATAGCCTGCACTGATTAAAATCACTTGGATTAGTGCAATTTGCTGCAACACTACCAGGATGAGGCTTCCATGGTGACAGCAAAAAGAGACTCTTGCATGTGCTATGCTGAAACCCTCTCATTATTATTAGGTCTGTGAAGTTCATGATGTAAATGATAAGCTGGATTGTCTGATGTTCTGTAGGTTTCTTAATTCTCTAGCATACAACAATGATGTGTTTTTATCTCGTCACAGGAAAGAAAGAATAGAGCAATCATTGGGCTAATTAATTCATTCTTTTTTCAGGGACACTATGCTCTCCATCCCAAACCTTCTGACCACTAATTAATTCCTAGTGTCTGTTAATGGTTTGCATCATTCATGGACCACAATACAGTGAGAAATGCTTATGATATTATGTATTACACATTTGACCCTTTTGTTTAGCTGTAGTTTAGATTCTGTCTGTCTATTGCTCTGCTACGAAAGTTTGCTCCAAGCGAGAGCATCTTAAATTACAAAGTTATAAAATTGGAGACAGGTTTTTCCCCCACCCTCATTTGAAAATATCTGTCTGGCTACTTTTTTGTTGAGTGAAATACAGTAACACTTAAAGATTGTGTTTATAAGTCAATGCTGCTTTGATTGCTTTAACTAGTTTGAGGTCTGAAAGGAGTTATTATAGTGAGCATGTTCCTTCAGGTATTTCATTTTGAATGTTTTTTTCCTTCTACTGTGCATGTATCAGCATTTTCATTTAACATTTCTTAGTGATATTTTATGATGCACAACTGTAAATGTATTGCTCTATTGATTGACTGATTCCTATTAAAGTATGCATATAGATGGAGGAAGCACCTCTCTTGTGTGTATTCCCCAGTTCCATTGACTGAAAAGACTATGGTCCCAAGCTTCCAAAGACTTGCGAGTATTTCATACAAGTAAAGTTATTCATTGGCAATTTTTTTTACTAGCTTTGCTGTATTTGGAATTGGCTTGGGCTACACTGCTACAAGTTTCATGAAAACATGAAGGACTGTCATTGCCTCTCCAGCTATAGATTAACAAGACATTCAGGTGAGACTGTAACAATTCAGATAAAACCATGTTTCATCACAATTTGCTGATTCAGCAAAAATGAAATGTTCCACAGAGCCAGATTGATTTAATCAAAGTTTTGATGGAAACCTGCTTGATTTCTAATGGAAACTCGCCTACCCAGCTTCTTGTCACCCTTTCGGGGGCGGGGAGGGGGGAGGGAGGAAGGCTATTGGGAATCCTGGGCTTCCAGGGTCTACAACTCTAATCAGAGCAAAATCAAATTTTGAAATAACTAAATCTTCCATGAATGGAATTATCTCCAGATCTAGTGTCCAGTGTAAATGGTCTTGTGAACAACTTTTAACTTTCTATCATCTAGTCATTTCTGATGACAGAAAGTTAAACACACAATACTCCTGATTCTTTTCTATCCCTCTCTAATGTTTCTTCATATGGTGGAAAGACTCGGTAGTTAGCAAATGCTAATGTTAGAAAAGATTAGAGGTGATATTTGTCCAGAAGCAAAGAAGGTTCAGAATAGAATATTAACAAAGCATCTTCTCTATCTGTAAATCATTCTGATTTTTGCGAGGCATTATTTTTAAAACCAGAATTTCTTGGAGCTGAATAATATTGTATTCTAATTAATAAGTGTGTCCTTAACTTCAAGCACACATGTAGTGTCATTGATTTTATTGGGATTATTCATATGTTTAAAGTTAGTGAGATGCTCGTGCTTTTCTGGACTGGGGCAAAAAATATGTAGGATTTTTTTTTCAAACAGGTAAAAATTTCAAGCTAGTGAAACATTTAAGTGTGACCATTGCCTCTAGTTTAAATAACAGAACAAGCTATCTTTTCACATATGTAAAACTACATTTTAGACTTCCCTGTTTTAATTTTGGAGCTTTTACATAATACAGAGTTGCTTTCAGGCACCTGTACATCCTAGCATACATATTTATATCCTATATGGCTCACATAGACAGAATAAAGGTTATGATCATTTATCAAGTACTTGGGAAAGTTGGGAGTAAAATACGAGACTTACAAAATTACTTCTCAAGCCCTTTCTTCATGCTGAAAGTCTAAGCTACAGGTTTATAACTTTATAATTATTTTATGTGTGAGTAATTCATTTTTTTTCTCTTCTACATTGTAAATATAAACATTTCTCTCTAAGAAAAGAAAAAGTTGTAGCAAACTATAAATTACATTATATATGAATGAGTCTCTCTCTCTATATATATTACACACACACATAATATTAATTCTTCTATTTAAGACATATCAAATAATTCCCTCAATAAACTTCTCAGGTTTTACCTCAGTGTTCACTTAACAGTTAATTCAGGTTTGCATGAAATTACAACTAATATCTTGCTGATAAAAGAAAGAAATTGCTTAATAATAATAATAATAAGTACAGTGTCCAAGGCTGAACATTGCTCATTAATGATTTATTAAGCAAATGGTGATTGCTGGGCCTTATTCCTGCCATCAGATCTGCATGAGCTGACCTCTGCAGAGTGTCTTGAACTCAATGCAGCTCCACGTGGGCGCAGGGCTCCACCTGCATGGATTTGCATTTGGGCACTGGCTTTGGTTTATAGAGTTGTCAGTTAGACTACGTTTTGAGAAGTTTGTTTTACATGGTACAGTCCTGTGTCTCCTGGTACCCACTGTAAGCACAGCAAACTACTGTAGCAGTGAAACACCTGATCCTCCAGTCCCTACACTCTCAAAATTCCCAAGTCATTAGAAGCTTTGAATGTGCAAAGCCTGAAAAGTCTTCTGTATGAAACAGAAGAGAAAATAAAATGAAACATAAGGCAGCTTGAAGTCACATCTCATGTTTTTAATACATTTAATACAATACAATACATACATTTAATACATTACATAATACATAATACATTTAATACATTAATTACATTAATACAATACAAGGCCATTTTTACTGGTACCCTAAACTGCCTTACTGCCTGGCCAATAGACTATGCAAAAAGAAAAATCACAGAGGCCGTGCTTGGATTTACAGTGCAATGTCAAGCTTTAAAGACTATCTTCACAGGGTATATCATAAAGCTACCAGAAAAATAAAAGAATAAGGCCGTGTGAACTTTCCACCTGGATTTATTATCAAATGCAAACTGGGTCAGTGAGTAATGTACCAGGCTGTATTCTGTGTGTAACTTTAAAGTCCAACTGAAAACACAGTTAAGAAGAAAATCACAATTTGCAAAGACTTTTTTCTGTGGATTAGCAGATCAAATATTTTCATTACTTAATGTTACAACTCCATTAAAACAGTGAGTGGTTTTATCTGTTGGCTTCCTGACAGTAATACATTCCTACCTATTTAACTGTGCTGGCAACCTTGCTGTGAATGGGTCCCACATATCCTGACAATTTTTTAAAATATTTGCATTTTTTGAGAAAATTGACCTGTTTCTTTATCCCTGAGGGTAAACTCAAGCTCTGAGTCTTACAACCCAACAATAAAACCACTTTAAAGGAAATGACCTCTTCTGAACTGTATGATTAAGGAGAGTTGCTGAAATATGGTATGTGTTAACGCCTTACTTAATTTAATTCTCCTATACCTTTCTGTGGCTATGTTCTTGTTGTTAGGCATGTTTACACAACAGTAGTGCCTGGGGTGCAAATCAGGATTGGGGCCCCATTGTGGAAAGTACTTCACAGACTCATTCCATCTGAACCCATGGGCCCTGCTCCAAAGATATTACGGTAAGAAGATAGGTATCATATGAAGGAATCATAATAAAATAGTACTGGCTCCCTGGCCATGTCAATTTAAAGATGGTCTGTTAGGGCTAGGTTCTGATTCTAAGCACAGCCCCAAGCAAGGAATAATGTGCAAGTCCCTCCACCTCAGGAGCACCTGTAGCGTGACTCAGTTGTAGCTCTCAGGCATGATTTCTCCTTGGGCCTGGGTGTTATTAATCTACTCTTGGTCTATATCCCTGTATGCTCTGGGGTTGGCTCAACTACTCTGAGCAGTAAGTAAGAGAATTTCAAGCAAGGCTCTGCCCATTCCCCATTCCATACCCTCCTGCCCTGGGGTGGCCGTAAGTTGGTGAGTAGCCTAATGTACCACGCATGACTCTTCTCAGGGGTGGGATATGCCAGGCAGAGCTGTAAGGGAGGCACTTACTCCCCTGCATGGACCTGTAGTCCAAGCCACAACCTGGCTCGTAATGGTATTAACATGGTAGGTGCTGGTTTGACAATTAACACATTATCTCTGGATTGCACAAATAACTCTGGAGCTGCAAAACTAAACCAAAATAACGCCTATCACTCTATGCTGTGGATCCCGCTGTCACTGATGACAGTGTCAAGTTCCCACTGACTTCAAGGGGAGCCTGATCAGTCATATGTAAAGATATGGAAAAGGTGTTCAGAAGGCTCAGACACATGCTACCTAACACACCCATAGAGATAATAAAGAAGTTATATGCATCCCCTTATTTTCTGCTTAATACCCACACCAGTAGTTTGTGCATGGCAGGGAGATACCATCTCTAGGTGGGCAGGGGTGGGAGTGATTATTGACTGGATTCTGACTCCTCAACACTACAGCTTGCCCAGCTGAGACAACACAGAGGGGGAAGGAAGCTGCATCAAGAAAGCGCTGCCCCAGCATAATTTCTCCCTGGAGCAAATGGAAAGCTGAGTCTGAACTGTGGCTCTCTGAGGCAAAGCTTGGCCTATCCCCTGCTCCTGAAGCAGTGCAGCTGCACATTGCCCCTTACCCCAGCTGGATTGCAGGGGGCCAACCCAGCCTTTAATAGTTCACGTTGTTTTTTCATTCATCTTTATCTTGCAGGCTTCTCCTGCATGGATCTCCATCAGTGGAGTCAACAATTCAAGTAAAGTAGAATGACTAACAGCAGTGCTGATGGATTCCAGATAAAGGGCAATTGTTTTACATAGGTAGTTAGAAAACTAGGATTATCCTATTTGATAAAAGGCTGTAGGTTAATAAAATGAAAGTAAGCTATCACAGAATATACCTTTGGAAAGCTTATAAAAGTGCCTCATTTTTAATTTAAAGATTCACATGGTAAAATAAGCACTTTAAAGAGTAACATAATTTAGAGTAAGTATCATGCTAAAGGGCATCTTTCTGCATGACTTCCCTTAATAGCTATAGTCTATAGCCTAATTCAGACTTCCAGATTATTGCAGTGCAAGGGCTTTTTATTTTTTATCATTTTACGGTAAACTGTTTCATTCCTGGGATGGTAAACACGTGATTTCTGTTGACTTTGTAAGTATAATCACATAATTGGAAACAACTGCTAACATAAAATTAATTAATGTATTTGAGATGGAAAATTTCAGATACCTGAAGAGCTTGTGCAGTTTAAAAACAAAAAGTAGATTTGTTGTCCATGGTTTTGTACACAGTTCATCTTGAATTTGTACAACTAATCACCAGTTCATGAATCTATTGAAATATTTTATAGTGTAACTTTGACATAAATTAGTCAAGATTAAATAGGAAAAATGGATCAAGTGGGATCTGTATCCTTATGTGTCATTTTTCATGGTCATTGGGAGTAATGTCCTTTCTCCACTTCTCCCCACCTTCATTATAAAAAAGGAGATCTAGTTCACTGCCTCCAATATTTTGGTATATAAGTAGAGTAAAAACAGGTATAAACCTGTTAGGTTTAAGTGGCATGAAAGAGAGCATTAAATGAACCCGCTGTGCCCCAGGTGAATTTCCCCTGGAATGAATTGCTCCCTTTATAGAAAATATGAGTCAGTTATTTGAAATTCTGTTTTAATCCCCCATGCATAAACTTTCACAAAATTTATATTAAAAAAAATCAATTGTTGAATAAACAATTCTTTATATTCTTGAATTTATACAAACTGCTGGAATCCTTTATTTTTACTGCCAGTAATATATCTGCATAATAAATTCTTTCATTAGGTAATACTACACTTTAAAATTCAATTATCATTTCCAATCAGAATTCTAAAGCCAGAATGTTTATCTGAAAACTCGGGCTCAAATGCAAATGAGGCCATATATGAAACACTTGTCATAACTAGAAAGCAATTGCCCACATCAGCAAATCTCCATTTAATTTAAGTTGAATTGGAATTGTATGATTGATGGTCTTTGATTAAAAGAGAGAACAATAAAATTAAATTAGTCTCTCATCTCTTCGTGCCACAGGTCAACACTAAAGGGTAATGTACTGTTTGCTGAGAAAGTGTGGAGAGAAATTCCTTCCATATCACCTGCCTATAGCTGAAACAAAATTTTTGGTTATCACTTTCTTAATTTTCATAGGTGGAAAATCTGTTACTTTTCTGCAGTACATTGACATACTTCATCTCTTTTAACATTTTATATGGTGCTGACATGAGTAAAATTGGGTTATCTTGTGACTGTGGCAACTCACAAATTAGATCATGACATGTTACAAAGTAATTGACAAAAATGGTGTCATTTTGTGACAAAGATACTTTGTGATAGCTCCTGACTTGTCTTGTAATATATCCCACGTCCTCACTGCACTGCTGTGTTGCTTTACATTAAAATATGGAAAAATGAACAAACTTAATCTGTGCATTTAACAAAAACTGCTTACATGAAAAGGGTGAAATCCTGACTTTCCCTACATTGGCATGGGAACATTAATCCCCAAAAGCAGTGGAGCTGGTTCCATTCTGCTAAAGAAAGGATGACAGCCCATCCACAGAGATGCTGTGCAAAGAGACTCCTGCACTTTGTGTAGTGTGCAGGGAGGTTGGAAGTGGGTCTGATCAGGAACACAGCGCTAGGTCTGTCACTATACACATTGATTCCCTTATCTCTGTGTAGGCAGGGCACAGTGGGTATAGACAGGACTATGTGCCATGAAATGTAGTAATAATTGCATCCACTGCTTGGGGTCTCTGTATTTTACAGCCAGGATGATGAGAAGATTAGGTAGCCCCAATTCTGTGTTCAAAGTCTGTTAGAGAACCAGAATTTTGTACAAAATGAAACATATGACACATTTGGTGACATATGGAATGACTTTTAGATGTGTAGATGGTATCTAATGACTCTCCTGGTGTTGGTATAGCATAGTAATAAGGTAAATTGGCCTGGAAATAAGATCTAAAAACACTGCCACTGCTGGGGACTAGTGCTAGGCCAAGAATGGGAGACATTCTGAAAATCATCAGTATAGACAAGCCCTGTGCGGTGAAAGCATGCCGTATGCTGGATTTTTGACTGAAAAATCTTTGGCTGCAAGCTGTGATTGATCCCAAGTAAGAAGCCAAGTTATGGTATGTTTTCCTTTTGCTGATAAACATGTTCCCTGTCGCTAAATGCTGCAGTCCTAACATCCAGATGTCGTTATAGAAATTAGTACAGTATGTGGTATTGCTGTGTGATATGTAAACAAAAGCCTATATTCAAAGAAACCAGATCCAGTGTTAACTTGGAGGTTGCTCTCAGCCTCCGAAAGACCTAACTTTCCAAATGCTGGAAATCTAATTAGGGCTGGTCAAAATTTTTCTGTTGAAACTGTATTTTTACGGTAAATTTATTTTTTGACAAAACTTTTTAGTTTTGCGAAGTATCCACTTTCCATGGCAAGTTTTGATTTTTTTCATTAACACCCCTTCCCCCTCCAAAAACAAACCAAACAAAAATTTAAATATTTCAGACTAACAATATATTTCAATTCAGATGCCCCACCACAGTGCCTATTGGAAGATCTAGTTCAGCTTCCTCATGTTGCCATTCTCTTCTGTGGGCTGTGCTTCCCAGCCACACTGCATCTCCCATGATGCCTCAGGACCAGGAACTCTTGCAATTGTCTCCCTTCACTATGGGGTGTGGGGGAAGATTTTGGTGTATCATGGGAGATGTAGTCTGACCAGGGAAACTAGCGTATAGAGAAAAATGGAGGCACAAAGCTCCTGAACTACAGCTCCCACGAGGCACCGCAGTGTTCTCTGAATTAAAATAATTTGGGTTTCGATTTTTCAAAATTGGGGGGAAATTTCAACCAAAATGGAAAAAGAAAAACATTAAAATTTTCCACAGGGAATAAAAAGACTCTTTTCTAACCAGTTCTGGCAGCAAAAGTCTGAGAAGAGAATTTTGATCTTCCATATCAAATAGATACATTTCAAGGAAATATCAGATAAATTTATAACTACAAAAAAGTGAACATTTAATCTATATTTTCATTTCCTGTCTAGTGAACACAGCAATTGAAATTTAGATGATGTATGGACTCAATTAACATAGTATAAGATGTTCTTCAAGTCACCATAATGATTCCTGGAACATTTTCTTTCAGTTTAATACACTTTTTAATGGAATCCAAGCCACAGAACACTTAATGTAGAAACTGGATGAAATGTAAATGGATGAAAATAATTAACATTTTAATTCATGCATTTTTGTTAGTTGGACTTTTCTATTTTCTAATAGTTTTTGAAATTTGTCATATGTTTAAAATTTAGCATATTTTATAATCATCCTATGCAACTGACTGCATAATATAATCTTAAATATTGTTTTGATTATTGTATTTGATTAAAAGTGTCAGTGAAGTAAGTAGGAATAACAGTATTAATTTTACATCTGCTGGTAAAATATAAAATATATATTTTTATAATATATATTAAAAAAACAGAGAAAAGCCCATCAAATTAATATATTCTAGTCAAAACAGCATTTCATACATTGCTTCCAGTAGGTTATAAATAAAATAGATTTGGTTTCAGAGTAGCAGCCACGTTAGTTTGTATCCGCAAAAAGAACAGGAGTACTTGTGGCACCTTAGAGACTAACAAATTAATTTGAGCAAAAGCTTTTGTGGGCTACAGCCCACTTCATTGGATGCATGCTGTGGAAAATACAATAGGACAATTTTGTATACCTTTGGAACATGAATCTCAGAAAGAGGACAGGAATATAAATGAGTTTCTTTTCCCAGCATTCCTTCCTGTCCCATTTTCCATCTTCCAGGTGTCCCTACAGGACACAGAATGCCTTTGTTCTGGGCTAATATTTGGAGTTGTTCTTAGAGCTAGCACATCTGACAGTGACTGCACAAGAGCTTAGTGTTCTAACCCTTCCACACACAAGTAGTCCTGTTGACATGAATGCAGGATCAGGCCCATTTTTTCCAATAATGGTTTAATTGATTGTTTTGTGTAGTTATATAGTAATATGACAAAAAGAGACCTCCCAGTGAACAGCTATCCACTCCCGTGATTATCAAGTTCAGATTCTCTTAGGCCTTTGAAGAAGCAGTCCTATATTTCTGAAATCCAAAACATTCTGTTGTAGGAATTCTAATAGGATATGATGTAGTTTTCATATTGTATAGAGACGATATATTCTGATTTTTAAAAAAAAACCTTTTCCAGTTAGTCAAGTTTTTTTATTATGATAATTTTCTTCTTTATTTTTCACCAATAAACCCCTGATAAACATGGGGAAGGATCACACACAGCATAAAGGAATAGGGAAGTTGAAATACCTCTGTAGCGGATGTAAAGTGAAAGCCCTCTTTTGTACAAGAAATTCTCCACTATTGCATGAACAAATGAAAAAATAACAGATTCTACCCCTTAAGACTCCAAACACAATCCATCTGTGAGCACTGAACAGTTCTTTCTGAGGTCAAGTGGGAATGCTGTTCCATGACTGTACTTGATTTTTACAAACATCTGTGAGGTAAACTATATAATGCCCAAGTAAAGCCTGGTTCTATTCATTTTATATCAGTGGTGGTTTAACTACTGCCCTCAATGAAATTGTATGCTTAATTTCTTGTATGTTTTTTCCTTCATCAGTTGAATAACTTGGTTATTTCATAAAATTACTTTGTCCTGACTCCATATTTAAGACTATACAAACTGTCTTAAATATAGAGCTCCAGAACATATTTCAGGGTACTAAATGTGGGTAATAGTTTCTTATGGATATTGTAGAAATCTGCTATTACTGCACAGTAAGCATCTCAATGAACCTAACAGTACCCTGCATTATTCTCTAAATTAGTGTTCACAAAAGGTCAGGCTGACAGCACTTGGAAATGAAGTCTTCACTTTATCTGTAGAATAGGGGACAGGATGAAGAATGATTGCAAGTTTCCCCAGATTATCCCCTTAGCGTATGGACTCTAATCACAAGAGCACAGTTAAATCTTCATGTTGAGACAGTCGTTGACCACCCCCTGAGGCTACTATAAAGTGCCAGTCGGTGCCAGTTGTAGTGGTTTATTTAATGTGTTTGGAATATAAATAAACATGAAATAAGAACTAAACCACAAACTCATTTCACATGCATCATCATCATTCAGGAATGAATCATGCTCAACTGGCTCAGCTGAGTATTGCCCTTGATGTCAATGGGAGTATTTGCATAAGTAAAATCAGTGGGATTTGGTCCTGAGGTGACTTTCACTTGTTACCAGCCTTGGCCTGACTCAAAACAATGAGACAGAAAAGGCATGATATCCTCCACTCATTGTATCCAGTAACTTGCCCTTCTGAATCCTGCTTTACATAAACGTCTGACTTTAGCATGTCAATATGTTTTATTTTTGTTTTCATCTAAAAATGCCATGAGGCAAGATTGTGTCTTTTCCAGAGAAAATGTACAAAGGTATGGAATGCGGTAAAGTGAAGTAGCCTGCCAGCTCCTGGTTTTGTAAAGGGGAGAACAGAATTGTAGTCATTAGGTACAAGCACTGACCATGGTGCCATCCTCCTCTCGCCCCACACCAGCCAACAAAACTAATCCTTGTGAGAGAATGAGTTCCTCTTTGCTCCAACGTGCAAGGAGCCTGTCTGAGAGAGTGTCTCAAGGAGGTCATGCTAAAGTGACATTCTTCTGCAAAGGTTTGAATTAGATTGTAGTTTATCATATTATAATGGTAGAAGTCTCCACCAAACCAAACAGATTAATGCTATTAATGTGAGAACTTTATTTTGATGATTTTTCATTTGCAATTCCTCTGGATTTATGTCTCATTGTTATGCTGCAAGCCAGTGTCTGACTGTATACGTTGGAACACTTGAAATAAGAAGTGTATTTAGTGTGTTCCTAAACCAGCTATAACTAGCTTGATGATAACAAAGACTGCATTTTAGTGATGCAGCCTGATCTAACATAATATAAGAACAGCCATACTGGGTCAGACCAAAGATCCATCTAGCCCTGTCTTCTGACAGTGGCCAGTGCCAGGTGCCCAGAGAGAATGAACAGAACAGGTAACCATCAAGTGATCCACCCCCCATGCCCATTCCCAGCTTCTAGTAAACAGAGGCTAGGGACGCCATCCTTGCCCATCCTGTCTAATAGCCATTGATGAACCTATCCTCCAAAAGGCAGCTAGAAAATAAGGCACTGGACTGGGACTCAGGAGACCTAGTTCTGGCATTAACCTGTTGTATGGCCTTGGCCACCCCTTTGTCTTGTATGTTTAGATTTAAGGTCTTTGGGACAAGGACTGCCACTATGAGTTTGTAAGGTGCCTAGCAAAATGGGCCCCCAGTCTTAAATGGGGCTGGTAGGTGATATTGGAATACAGAGAATTAATAACAATGGGCATGACTCTCTTTTCACGAAGGCCACTTGGCACCAGTCTGGCTGTATAAGAGTGCCTAAAATTGTGGGCTAAAGGTATAAAGTAACCTTAATGTAAATGAGAATGAAGCCTAATATGTGTTAGTAAATTGCTTCACTGGTCAGACTTCTATACTATAAATAGCATGTAAGCAAAATTGCCACTAATGCAAATCAGCACAATATACGGTAACATGGAGAAGTCTTGTCAGTCCCCAAATCAAAGTGAAATGCAAGAAATCCAGGGGAGCTCATACCATACAACCCTTTGTATTTGTCATTTAGAAACTTGTTAACATGAAAAGCAATAGAATGTATGAAAATACATCACATCTGGTAACATAACCTTTGCAAACACAGAACAGTCCTGTTGGCTTGAGACTAACTGCACACTTGAATATGAGTCCATGTATAAAAGATTCAAATTATAGTTATTGATGGTTCTGAATTCAGTGCTCTAGGAGCATTATAGATGCTAAGTTTGATTTTTATTTTTGATATCTTTCTACAGAATTCAAATTGTTTAATTTTGCTGCATCCATGTGCTGAGAAACAGCATGAAATGATGGCTTAATATTATAATATTTTTAGATTACAGTCCTATAAACCTGCTTCATTGAGCTACATATTTTTTCATCATTTTATTAGAGAAATTGGTGTATAGTTAAAATGTACAATATATTAAATGAAGAGTTAAAATATTCAGCTAGAATTTATACAGTAATAATGGGTATCTAGGTATCTAATTTAAAATGTTAGCACTATAAATAAATCATTTGAAATGCCCACACATTTCTTGTTTGTTATACAAATCATTCTTTTCAGGGCTCGCACCATATTATTTATTCATCCAATACCATGAACTTCAAACTGTGTGCACGTTTTTTTGAACAATCAGAAATGCTGCCTTTGGAATGCAAAGTAGAATATGTTTCAAGCTTAATGTTCCTCAAGAGCTATTGGATCTTAATTAATAATTGTGTGGAACAATTATTCAGCCATGCATGCTATTTTCCCCCTTTTTAAAAATTGTATTGTATGAATTATCACAAGGGCTTCCTACCCAGCTATACTAAGTAAATATTCATTAAGTAATATCAACATTTGCAGGCATCAGATAAGCATTATCAATATGTGAAGTTCTCTGTGGAGGCTCCTTTACTGCTCAGCCTGGTGAAAAAGAAAGCTTTTACTGCACAGATGTGTGCATAAATAGTCCCCTTCTCTTCTGGTCACCTGTGGGGGGTTGAGAATGGATCAGTGTCCCCATGCTGACCTGGTATGGAACTGCCTCCCCGTAGAAAATAATTCTCTGGTTCTGTAGCCCTTGAAGGGGTGCAACACCTTCTCTAATAAGCCAGACAAACGGTGGAGAGGTCACTTTGCTACTATCAGTCCTGCAAAACCCTCAACTTTGGCAGGGTTTGACAACTGTAGGGTTACATAGATGTGACTGAGAACACTTACTGAGGACAATGGGGTTATCCAGTATAATTCAAGTCATAATTTTCCAAGGATATAGCATGGTTCAGTGGACTTATTTTCAAGTCACATTTAGGGGATTAGGCATGCTGTAGGACTAGGAATCTAAATGTGGTTCTGATATTGACTTGCCCTATGTCCTTGGCATGACACTTCACTTCTTCTTGGAGCCTCCATTTTCTAGATCAATAAACTAGGGAGTAATTATTATGTATTTACTAAGTAATGAACCCACTCTTTCATGGTGCTTAACACCTTCACATTACAACTACTAACTAGAACTTGGGACCTCCTGATTTTCAGTTCTCTACTTTATTTATGAGGCCACGTGACATTTGGTGTGCAGTACCCTGCTCCCTCACAATCTCATCTCCTTCAAAGTGCCAAAGTGGCTTTTTCAGTCTTTCACAAACATCCAGAAGATTAACTATTTTGCACAAAATCATGTGAACAACATGCAGATGACTGAGTTTTGAAAAATTTAACCTGGCAAATTTCAATTTTTGTTACAAGTATTTTCTAATACTAGGCCTGTTCTTACTAACTGCACACTGTAAAAATAACTAGGAAAAATTAACAGTTTGTGCTGACTATTGAACCTAAAAATAATTACAAAGATACAATTACACTATACTTAACTATGGTGTAAGTAAAGAATATATTGTACTTAACAGAATGAAGTTAGGTTCCTAATTACCCAAAACAGGGTAAAACATTCATCACTTTACCATCAATTCAATTGACCTGTCCCTGAACTTAGTAAGAAAAGGACATTATACGCTGTACAATTGTACACTCGTATTCAGAGTAAGGGACATTTATTAAATAATAAGAGAAAAATACTATATGCACATAATATTTTTCCTAATTTGAATGAACAGAGACTTTCTATTTCTTATACTGGAAAAGTAAAAGAAACCTAATTATTAAACTGACACTGAATTTTTGTAGTTGCAAAATCAGATATTATTATGCACCACTGTAACCATATTTGGTTTGGAGCCTCCAAACTTATCCATTAGAATAAGAAATGTGCTCATACCAAAGCTTATGATTCAGATACCCCAAAGATTTGGTGTGGAGGGAGATGATCAGCATCTGGATGAGAATTTTTCAACCCAAGCCCACCTCATGTTAATCAAATGCTCCATGAGAAAATAACTTTATAATGATACTTAGGATAGAGATATGTATGAATTTAATCTTCTTCACTTTCTATATAGTATCCAGAATTGTAACATTCCTCTGTTCGTATTATGTGGTTCAAGGTAGCTAGACCTGATATTATTGAAAGAGTCTTTGTTGTCAGGAATTTCATAGCATAGCCTCTCTTTCCATTAAGGCAAGTTTACTTTGTTCCAGCCTACAGTTGCTGATTTGTGGCATAAATTATGACTTTTATCTCATTAAATTTCATTTAGTTACCATGAGTAGAAATCATTTTCTCTCAGCTCTGGCAGTGTTATATAGATTCCATCTCCTAAGGTGTGCAAGACTCGTATTTTTTTCTTCCATAATTGATTAATGCTCAACTATTTTTAAAAAAATATATTCATACGGGACATTCCCATATTCTCAGATAAACTGGTTACAATGTTATTTTGGACTCTTGCTGTCACAAATTATTTTACTTTCTGCAAAATGGCTTTCACTAAACCAACTGCTGGCCTAGATGCTAAATGTAATTCCAAAATGAGTTTTTAAATACACTTCAAGTCAGTTTGCTCCTGGTGAGAAGTATTTGCCCTCTGAAGTTTCAGGCTGCTGGGCTAAGCCAAATGAATGTGGTTTTTTTTTTCCTTTTTTTTCTTCATTTAAGTACCTTAAATTATTTTGCATATGAAATAGGCTTAGCCTGAAGCCTTGGTCACAGTTACCATCAACACTACTTCTAGTCTGTTCAATCTATTTTTCTTATTACTTGGAAATATAAAATTTAGTTTAGTATTCATGAAGGCTAGAACAGTATATATAAGGCCAAAACCCTTTCACAGCTCCCACACTGTGACTTTGATCAGCAGAAGTCTCTCTTTAAAGGGTATTTCACTCTTAAAACTCATTTAACTGTAGATTTTTTTAAAAAAAGAAAAGAAATTTAAATGAAACATCTGATGAAATATGTTCATGCTTTGTTTGAATTGTTTTTTACTATCCAAGCACTTGAGGGTCTGATTGTGCTCTCACATACATAAGTTTTATAAGGGACTTAGTCTTCATTAGACTTACTTCTGATTTACAACAGTGTGATAGAAGAATTAGAGTTTGCAAGTCTGAATTGGAGTGAAAACCAAAAGTTTTTTAAATACTCTGTAAAGGAAAATTCTTATTTCACTGATTTATTTTGTTTATAAAATTTAAAAATATTCTCAACAAAGTTCTTTAAGAACAAAAAAAGTGAAATGATTTTGTTTCAAAAATGTCAAAATGGGACATTTCAAGTTTGCTGAAACTTTTTCTGAAACAAAATTCTGGTGATATTGATGGACCTGCAGATTCCAACTGAATATGGTTGTATTAAAGTTTCTCCTACTAGCCCTACTCAATCCTGAGGTAATATTTATACTCTGAGAGAATGAGCTCTAGAGTTGGAAGACATTTCTCATACAAAAACAATGAAGAGTCCTTGTGGCACCTTAGAGATTAACAAATTTATTTGGTCATAAGCTTTCATGGGCTAAACCCACTTCATCAGATGCATGGAGTGAAAAATACAGTAAGCAGTGTGTGTGTGTATATATATATATATATATATATACATACATATATGAAAAGATAGGAGTTGCCTTACCAACTGGAGGATCATTGCTAACAAGGCCAATTCAATTAAGGTAGAAGTGGCCTATTCTCAACAGTTGACAAGAAGGGATGAATATCAAGAGAAAGAAAATTACTTTTGTAGTGCTAACGAGGCCAATGCATACAATTCAAACAAAATTTCTTGTGAAAAATGCAGATTCTGAGACACCAAAACATCTAATGAATTAGTGTAGTTTTGCCATAAACCATGGGACCTGTGCAATCTTCTCCCGAGATTTAGTGTATTTTGGTTTTTGAAAAATGAAAAAAAATCAAAACTTTTTTTCAACATTTTCAGAATGAAATGTTTTGTCTTTGCATTCAAAGCAACTTTTTGTTTCAGAGTTTCCTGTTTTTATTTAAAAACAATCAAACCAAAATGTTTAGATTTTGTCAAAGCAAAATCTTTTGTTCTACCCAAAATATTTTTAAACTTTTTGATTTGCTGCAAAATTCTGAAAAGTTTAATTTCATTTCCTCACCAAAATAATATTTATTTATTAATTTGGGGAAATTTCCAGTGACTTGAAAAATCCATTATTCACACAAGTTTACTTTAGATCAGTGGTTTTTAGACTTTTTTTCATTTGCGGACCCCTAAAAAATTTCAAATGGAGGTGCGGGCTCCTTCGGAAATTCAACTTGTGATCCACAGACCCCTACCATAGAAGTCTTAGGCTGATAATGGACTAAACAGAACTCAACTATAAATTTTGTGCATATTTGGCACGACATTTAATGCAGCATGAGAAAAGACACTAAATTGTGGGCTTCTATAGTAATGACAACACTTCCGGGTTTTGATCTGAGGTGAGGGTATTCACATACTTTTTATTGATCAGAAAAATGAAATGGCTGTTCTGGGATCTGAAGCTTTTTCATAGTCACCTTTTGTGGACCCCTTTGACACAGTCTGTGGACCCCACGTTGAAAACCATTGCTTTAGATTCATGATATGGAAATGCAGGAAGAAAACAGTTTCTATGGGACATAAAAGAAAGAGAAATTGAGAAAAGATTAATAAGAAACTAAAATTACTAAAAACAGTAACTAAGAACACATAATAATGTTCCTAACTTTTCATCATCTTCCTGCATGAGGTCAAGGCAAAAGCAAAGCAAAACATTTATAAAGGCCCATTCATGAGAGCATTTCAAAGTCTTGTCCTCAGAACCTTGTAAGGAGCTCTGTTGCTAAATCTGTGAGGAACTTTGCCGCTGCTGGCTTCTAGAAATAACAGAGACTTCACTTTTCTTTCTATGAACATATGGTACTTCAGCAGTCTTAATAGCTGTCAAGAGGAGATTGCACAGGTCCCATGCTTTATGGATGGATAATTTGGCACAGTAGGTTTCAGTCAAATACTATAAGAGATTCTGTCAAGACACCATGCTGAAACACACAATTAAGATGAAATGTTGAGGAGGTAGAGTTCACTAAGATAAGAAAGGCTCAACCGTATAACTTCAGGTAAATATGATTCTAGGCCAGATTGTGGTTTGCCTTCTATGCTATATGGAGTGGCCACAGAAGAAAGAAGAAGAGAGATAACACCCTGAACATCTGAGGGCTACTGTAATGATATTTTTCAGTGGAGGGCCTTCAGGTCAGAAATGTCCTTCCTCCATTTGTCTGACAAAGCCCAAAATGTATTTTAACAGTAGAGCTGGTGAAAAAATTTCAAAGTTGGAAACACTGAAGTGATGAAGTGTTCCATTAACATTTGGACCCCTACACCCAACCCCCCAAAAGGGGGAGATAGAACTTTTGTTAACCTTTTCACAGAAATGTTGAGCCATTTTTGACGAGCTCTGAGTTCTCCATGATAAGGCCCTTCTGGCTACTCATGTTTTTGCCAGATGGGTTAGGGCAATATTTCCTTATGAATGGTCTGATGAAAGTATCTTTTTTGCATATAAATGTTTGCAACATAATATTAAACCGCGCGTGTGTGTGTGTGTGTGTGTGTGTGTGTGTGTGTGTGTTTTAATGGATGGGTGACATTCATAAAAACAAAATCTTAATAACAAAATGAATGAATGAGAAAACACAATGATTAATAAACCCATTCTGGATTTCCACTACTAGGGAAATAGATGTAGAGAATATTTAGGGTGTTTAAAGGTAAGTGCATGCATAATTTTGTGCAGGATCAGGGCCTGAATCTTCTTTGCAAATGACTTTGCTATTTTTGCCTCTGCTTGTGAGTGTGCAACATACTGTTAATCCCTTTTGAGCTGAGTAGTTAGCCATAAATTTGGAGACTTTCAGGTTGTTTCACTTAGGGGAAAGAATTGATGTAGTCGGGTACCTTTGATATAATCTTGTTTATTTACAGAGAATGTACAAACCCCTGTTTCCCTGAACACAGGAGGAACCAAACAACAGGAGATAGTTTCCTTGCTCACGGCCCCAATCCTCTTTCAGCACCATGGACTCAGTGCTTGTTCAGGATATGACTGTAGCTCTCTTCTCAGTATGTTCCTGTGTGCTGCTTTCTGAGTCTGTTCTTGTGTGCTTCTCCAGCTCCCCACTCCCACCAAAATAATGCCCATCAAAGTCTTCCATGCTGGGCAGAGTCACATATGCTTTTGTTTTCAGTGGGGGCTGCTATGAAGGAGATTAATTGTTTCTTACAGGAAGTTAATTATCTATATCTTAGCAATTTAGTTATTTAAAGATTTCAATTTAAAAACACAGTTTTCTAAAATGGCCAGGTTAAGAAACAAATACAGACGTGGGGGTGAGACAAACATAAAAACAAGTTTAAAAAAATTGCATGGCTACAACATTTTAAAGGCATGCTTCATTTAGCCACTACAGCATTCTTGCTGAAGGGAAGCAAAGATGGAGTTTCTTATAAAAGATTACATCTACTGGCTTCTGGTTAAAAAAAAAAAAGTCTGTGCTAAAGGCTAAGAGCTTTATTGAAATTCTAAAGAAGAAATCTGCAGAAGCTTGGAGCTTCAGGCTTGTTATCAGGTACCTACATTTGGGCATCCTGACACTCTATAATTGAAATTCATTGCTCGACCTTTAGTCTATAAAAATGGTATGCTGTCATTAGCACTGACTGCTTGCTATATTCTCTTGTCACTCCTTAGGCCAGCTTAAACCATCTCAGATGAAATAGTCTATTTCATGTCAGACCCCTCAGTTTGCTACTGTTAAAGTAGAGGGTAAGAGCAATGTTTAGCAGTGCATTGAAGTATAATGTAATAGGATTGCTAGAAAAGAAAAGAGATTTTTTCCCTTCCGAAATAAATTGACTTTGCCATCAATTTTACATTCCACATTAAGAATCCCACATCATTACTAGGAAGAATCCCACATCATTACTTGGATGATATTTTTAATTGCATTTTAATTTAACCTTCTAATGCACCTAGCAATTTAAGATGAAGTAGTTTAATATTATTCCCCCCCCCAGCTATAGGATATGACTAGATGTGAATTATAGTGTGTAATATTTTACATCTCATGTGTTATGCATGCTTGTCATCTTCAGTGGAAGAGGGAAATTATCATGACCATGAATGGGCAAAGAGGATCAGAAAATTGGACTAAGTCTCTTCTTGTGGCTTAGACTAAATTGAAACTATCCTCAGACCACTTTCTTTCTTCCTTTTCATTTTCTCTCTGTTATGTTTTCCATACCCAAAGAGCAAAACATACTTTCAATCTTCAATTACTTTTGGGGATTTAAGAAAATAGCAAGAAAAAACAAAAGTACCTTCTCCATGAGAGAGCACAGTTGGAGGGTCTATACTGCCGCAAGCTACAATAATTCTGAGGACAAAATGGCTGCTGTCTCTGCAGACATGGTTCAGCCTTGAACCTTATCCCTAGCTTAAGTTGCTCTGGATCTTATCAACAGATCTCCATTCCATCTCTAATCAAAAATGAGAGGAAGATTATGTAAAATATATGTGCATACAACAATTTATACATTATGCCTATTGACAAACTGAGATGAGAGAAATCAAATCTTCCTCATTATAAAAGAAGAACCAAACCTTCTCCTAAACATTAATTACCTTCCCCTAAACATCAATAATTATATTTTTTAAAAAAGATTACTGCCTGAGGCAGCAAAATATCCATCTTTTGCTATGGTGACCCCAGTGCTATACCTACTTTTTTAGATGAAGTCTAACAAAGGGCTTATATGGCAAGCATCACCTCTGGTTTTGTACTCTATCCTTCTTCTGAGTCTTCTAATACAATCCAGCATCCTTTTTGCCTTTTGAACTGCTGCTGTGCTGTGAGATAATTGATTGAGTTGATAGTTTCAATGATTTTTCCACAGTAAATTTCAAGTCCTCTTTTGTTCAGTGTTCTAGTGATTTTGTTCCATTTAACACACAATCCTTAGTGACTGATGAACCTCATTACATTTGGGGTTTCAGTTTAAAAGATTACTCAGAAGTTCAGGGAGCAAATTAATCCCTGATTTTCAGGCATTAGACTCAGTGGTACATGTGGAATTTGTCTCATATGTTTATCTGAAATTTATTTGAACTATCCAAACCTTGTTGAAGGCACCTTCCTCCTACCTTTCTCTCTCTCCAAAACACATTTTTCTTACAGCAACATTCTTCTGCAGAGGCTGTAACAGGAGGAAATTTCATATCTTCCTTTCACTAATGGGTAAACCTGAAACCTGGTGTTTGTTTATATATATTTTTTTAATTAATTAGGGACTCTCTGTGTGATAACTAATTGTCATACAACGAGGATCAAATAAAAAAGTGATCTTTAAACATAGGCCAATCATCAAGAATTGCTCGTCTCTTTGTTGCACTTCTAGGTGTGTATACAGTAAACATTGAGATATGTACACAGTTAATTGTTTTCCTGCCCAGAGATTTTCAGTGATAGTGGGGATGGGGAATGGTGATGGGCTCCAGTAGTTTTCTCTAAGGTTGGGACACTACAATGGGTGAAATTGATTAACTGATTGTAATTGTCATCTGTTACTGTGGCCTGATAAAACCATCAAGTTCCTTTCTCCCAAGGCCTGTACCTATGTGGAACAGAGCAGTTGTGCTATAAATGAGAAAGAAGAAATGGTACTAACTAGGTATCTACCCATCATCATCCAGATAGATTTGCTTGCATGCTTCCCCTCCTTTGTTTGTTTTCTTTTTCTCTTTAGTTTGTGAGCTCTCCAAGGCAGTGTGTGCCTCCTTATATGTTTGCACATCATCTTGCACAGTGGGGCCCAAACATGATTGAAGTATTTGGGAACTGTCCCAGTATAACGTTTATTCAATGCCATTGCTATTTTAATACAATTTTCTGGCAATTCTTCAGTTTATAAGTTTAGGATATAATTGTTCTGTCAGGCAAAATATTACATAATTTTAAGTCAGATTTGATTCCCGCTCTCCCCCTCCCCCCTCCTCTTCAGCTAAAACGAGTAAAATAAAATCAGGGCTCTTATGTAGTCTAGATCTTGCATTCATAACCAGTACATAACAGTTTCCAAACTGCTAATCATCTCAATCATTTTGGAGGTTTTTTTCTTCTGTTGTTCTCTTTATCATTCTGGGTTTCTTGAGGTTTACTGCCTCACTTATTTTCCATTACTGCAGCCACAATTTCTGCAGCTGTCATCATCTCAGTAGCTGGTATGTTATAATCAGCATGGATTCACATTCGTACAGTCTCTGTGGGTTTTCTGCCACGTCCAGGAGAGTTACTATTTCTTCAATATTCTTTCCCATTTCTGTCTGTGGCTCAGATACTTTATCTATATGAGGTTCCCTTTGTTTCATTCCTATAGAAAACTCCAGGGAGAACACTCACCCAGCATTTTCTGTATTTCACCAATATTCTGGGTCAGTGCAGATCTGAAGACAATATTCCTTAGTGTATAGCTCACCCAGGAGAGATGAGGCAAAATCCAGATCCTGATTTACCTCAAGTTCAGAGATTTTTGTGGTTTTGGTTATTTATTATTATTTTATTCATTTTATTATTATGGTTAACCAGCCCACAAGACGTATTTTCCAAAAGATTCTCAAGCTGAGGAAACTGGTGATCTTGTTATTGTAAAGGATTTCAAATACGACAGCAACAGACACTGATCTCTCCTCTCAAACAATTCTCAGTCAATTCTGTGACTGTCTGTACTCCTATCTTCACCCCTCCTACATTGACTATGTTAAATGTTGTACAAAGCATATTGTATAAGTTATCATTTGAAAACTCATGATTTGCTGATCATTATTGTCCTAGTAAAATATGTGTGGCAATATTGTATGTAAGATTCCACTGTGTGATACTACTGGGACATGTTGCAACACATTTTGGAGTGCAGTCACAAACAAATTCCCCAGAGACTAGTCAGTGCCTCAGCCAGGTGTCAATGGGATCAAAGGGACCATCACCTGATTAAGTGGCCACTCTTAACAGGTAACAGGTTGTGGGCAAAAGATCTATATTTTGACAAAGAAGCAGCTTAAGGTTGCTGGCCACACCAACTTTCTGTATATCAGCTGGAGATGATTCTTGTACAAAAGGAAAGGCTATAAAAGAGAGGGCAGGTGCCCCAAATCATCTCTCCCTTGCTCTCTACCCACAGAATCCTCAACCCCTGAAGAACAAAGAAAGCAGCTTTGGAGTTGGGGGCGATCCAGACTGAAAGAGGTCCAGACAGTCAGACTACTGGAACATGTGGTGAGAGGTACCTTTTCTTTGTATTCACTTAACAAGCTAAGTTAGGTGTTAGTTGCGTTTTACCTTTTATTTCTTTGCAACCAATTCTGACTCATATGCCTCATTACATGTAGTCACTTAAAATCTATCTTCCTGTAGTTAATACATTTGTTTTGTTGTTTTATCTAGATCAGTGTGTTTGGACTGAAGTGTTTGGGGAAACTCCATTTGGGAAACAAGATTTGTGGATATTGTTTTCTTTAATAAATGACAGACTTTATTTGAGCTGGTATTGTTCAGCAGGGTGTCCAAGATGCACATTTCTGGGGGAAAGTCTGAGACTGGGAGTTTGCAGGTGTTATTCTCTAGTGTAACTCATGAATGGCTGGCTGTAGCACTCATACAGTATAGCTGGAAGTGGTTTACATACTGGAGGCTGTGCGTGAGTGGACAAGTTATGGTTGCTCTCACAGCAAAGCAGTGTAAAAGCACCCAAGGTTGGGGAATTGAGGGGACAGACCTGTCCATTAGGTCAGATTGTACCCTAGGTTAGGTCACAGTGTAGGGGAACTTTCTTTATTTTTCAGTTGTTACAGTTATCCCCACATAACCATCTTGGATTTTCCTTAATTGTTGTTGGAAATCCATGTTTGGTGCCCTTCTTCTCCACCCTTTGGTGCCCTTTTGGCTAAAGGCAGGAAAAGAGGCAGGCCATATGAATGGTAACAAGGCAGTATAAAAGTCCAGCCCTCCAGTCACACAGGGCTGCCCATCTGAGAGGCAGACAGGTATCACACTAAGGGTTGCTGGGGGAGGGTACATACCTGCATGCAAGGATAGCTGTCCATCTGCCATCCTGTGGTTTCAATTCACACATGATGGCACAGGGAGGAAGGCCTGTGAAGAGAAGAACAAAGTTGTCAGCTTACCTGTTTGGAGGTCCCATCCACAGGAGCCTGCTGTCACTTCCTGCATCTAGTGCTTCAGCCTGTCATGTCAGTGGGCGTCTCTAACTAAGCTGCAAGATACAGTAAAGAGACATCTATGCTCTGATCACCTGTCCTTTATATAGTTCTGGGTCAGGACTTTAAGCCCCTGGTTGTTACAGCCATAGCTGGGTTTGTATTTGGTCCTCTATAGTTATAATTTGGAAGTCCTTAGTGTTTATCCCTTTATTACTGTTTTAACTGTTGTGTTATAAATAAAGCTGTTATTTTATGTTTACCTTATCCTTGTAAGTTTTCTTTGTGGCTAACAACCTGATAACAGATATGGTATAGGTAGGCAAATCTAGGCTGATTTCCTGGCCAGATTAAAAATCAGTCTACAACAGAGTCTGAGCTGCTTTTATCTTTATTGGATATGGTCAGAAAATGGTAAAAACATTTTTGGCTAAAATATTTTGGGGTGATTTTTTCTTTTTTTTGGTCAAAATCTCCTTCTGGTGGAAATGTTTTAACAAACTCTACTCTCCGGCTGTGTTTCTCTCACCCCCCCACCCCCAGCTAATGCCACTAGTTCAATGCTTCTGTTACAATCATTCACCCTTTTCCTAGGCATGTTAAAATCACTTCAACTGCTCCCACGAAATGCAGTAGGAATTGATTGGGCGTTAGTTCAGCAAGTTTCTCTCTTCATCATTGTTATTTGTTTGTTTATAGTCTGGTAGTGCTCAAATGCCCCAGTTCTATTTGGGCCCCACGCTGTTAGGTGACTTACAAGCCCTGTGGGAAGAGACAGTCCTTTCCCCAGAGAGTTTACAATCTAAAAAAGGCAAAAGACCATTCATTCCTTTGTATTTATTATGGGCTGGTAGAGATGAGAAGAGAGAGATTGGAAGGTGAGGAGAGAGAGAAAATGTTGCAGAGGAGCATGGAAATCCAGCAGTGATTGGAGATGCTGTGAGTAAAAAGGGCAGGAGCAGGGTGAGGCAAACAGCCAGTCAGTAAACTGAAAAGAATGTTCAGTGTGACCCAGAGGAAAATTCCTTCCTGATCACAAATATGGCAATCAGTTAGACCTCAACATGTGTGCAAGACCCACCAGCCACCTGGGAAAGAGTTCTCTGGGAGGACTGAGTTATTACAATCTAGTGTCCCATCAACAACCATTGGGGATATTTGCTACTAGCAGTTGCAAATCATCTACATTCCATTGTAGGCAGTCTCATCATACCATCCCCTCCATAAACTTAGCAAGCTTAGTCTTGAAGCCAGTTAAGTTTTTGCCCCCACTAGATTCATAGATTCATAGATACTAAGGTCAGAAGGGACCATTCTGATCATCTAGTCCGACCTCCTGCACAGCGCAGGCCACAGAATGTCACCCACCCACTCCTATGAAAAACCTCACCCATGTCTGAGCTATTGAAGTCCTTAAATCATGGTTCAAAACTTCAAGGAGCAGAGAAGCCTCCCTCCAGTCAACCATGCCACATGCTACAGAGGAAGGCAAAAAAACCTCCAGGGCCTCTCCAATCTGCCCTGGAGGAAAATTCCTTCCCGACCCCAAATATGGCAATCAGCTAAACCCTGAGCACATGGGCAAGATTCACCAGCCAGATACCCAGGAAAGAATTTTCTATAGTAAATCAGATCCCATCCATCTAATATCCCATCTCAGGGGATTTGGCCTATTTACCCTGAATATTTAAAGATCAATTACTTACCAAAATCCCATTATCCCATAATACCATCTCCTCCATAAACTTATCGAGTAGAATCTTAAAACCAGATAGATCTTTTGCCCCCACTGCTTCCCTTGGAAGGCTATTCCAAAACTTCAGTCCTCTGATGGTTAGAAACCTTCATCTGATTTCAATTCTAAACTTCCTGGTGGCCAGTTTATACCCATTTGTTCTTGTGTCCACATTGGTGCTGAGCTTAAATAATTATAATAATAATAACTACTTCCCTTGGAAGGCTGTCCCAGAACTTATCTTTTCTGATGGTTGGAAACCTTTGTCTAATTTCAAGCCTAACTTCGTTGATGGCCAGTTTATATCCATTTGTTCTTGTGTCCACATTGGCATTTAACTTAAATAACTCCTCTCCCTCCCTGGTATTTATCCCTCTGATGTATTTATAGAGCGCAATTGTATTTCCCCCAGCCTTCTTTTGGTTAGGCTAAACAAGCCAAGCTCTTTGAGTATCCTCTCATAAGGTAGGTACTAACACTTCCTTGTCTCTACTGGAAATACCTCTCCTGATGCATCCTAATACTGCATTAGACTTTTTCACAGCTGCATATAGGTTTCAAGGACTGATCAATCAGCATTCTTGAATAGTCACATATCTACAAATATAGAATAGTTGAAATCCCATGAGGAAGGCAAGTGTTCAGTGTTAGAGACTGTATGCAAGTATTATTAGCAAACGATCAAATCCTTAGGTCCTTACTTTGACAACATCCCAGTTTAGTCAATGGGCATTAAACAACTAAGGACTGAGCACTGAGAACTCAATGGCAATTGAATACAATGGGTGAATTATCTTAGTTTACACAATACTAAACTACCACTTTTGCTCAAGCTGTAACTAAAGGTCCTGAGAATATTAGTTAATACATTTTTGCATTTCCAAAAGATATTGTTCTGAATTGAACCCAAAAGTTGGGTGTGAAATTTTCTGCCAGAGAGAGATTTTCACGTTTCCATTTTTTAAAAAAAAATTCTGGGCCCCTTCTCCCAGCTCTCCAACCCAGCAAGCTGTCAAAGACTTGTGGAGACTGGGATCTTAGGAGTTGGGACTTCCACGTTCCCAGTTCCCCATCATCCTGCCAGGCAGGCTGCCAAAGATCCAGGAACATAGAAGTCTGGGCTCCCCAGCAGCCTGCTAGGTGGACTATTGAGAACCAAGGAGGAGGGTGAGCTATTTTATCAAAACTGACATGTTTGCATGGAACATACTGATTTCAGCAAATCAGAAAAGGTTTCCACTGGAAAATTTCTGACCAGTTCTATTAATCAGTTGAACTAGGTGTTTTTTTGTTTTGTTTTGTTTTTTCATGAAAAGCTTTTTCATCAATAAATGCTTCTTTTATTTCTAAAGTGCAATTTTTTTTTCAAAAAACTATCAATATTTTTCATCAAAATTTTATGAAAATTGTATGAAAATCATTATGGAAATGGTTCTAATTAAATATGAAAATGTCATGAAAAACAATTAATGGTTTCGTGCTGAATACTATAAAAACAAACAACTTTCTTGCATGCTTGATTTTTTTCCCATTTTTTTTGACCAGGTATAGAAATTGGCCATCTGATGTTCTAATTTGCATCTATGTCTAATTTATTGGAAGACAAGATGTAACAGGGCACACTCACTTCTCATGAGCGCCCCCTTGGCCGAGTGCATGTGCCTGCACTCTCTCTGTTTGTCCCTACTCCAGGATAGGGCAGTTCACGAGGCCTCCTCTCTGGTGACAATGTGTTCACTCTCTTGGGCTTCCTTGCTATAGCCCTCCAGGTGGGCCACTATAGTT
The DNA here is from genome assembly GCF_009764565.3 of Dermochelys coriacea. NCBI lineage: Eukaryota > Metazoa > Chordata > Testudines > Dermochelyidae > Dermochelys > Dermochelys coriacea. The sequence continues at coordinate 27,813,152 of NC_050079.1, read as the reverse complement.
CAGTTCCCTCCCTTGGATGCCTCAATGTCCAGGCCACTTCTCCCCAGTGGCTAATGGGGGGTAGTGGAGACCCAACCCAGGGACCCTGTACATAGCAGCCATCAGCTGTGTCCCTTTAATTATGTCACATGGATTTTCTAATTCCCTGGGCCAGTTCCCCATAGCCTCACGCTGTCTTCACCCTTACCTCAGGGCTTTGTCCTAATGGAGTCCCAGCAATCAGCTCAGGGCTGCTTCTCGCTTTCCCCACCTTCTGGCAATGCTGCCCTGTCTGGGGTTCTGCAGCTTCATCAGCCAGCCATACACCACCTATGCTCCTACAGCTCCAGCAAGGAACTGAATTCTCTCTGGCCATACAGCTCTTCTTATATTAGGCTGCTGGACCCTGATTGATCGTGTCCCACATGGCCACTCAAGGCAGTTTGGAGGACCCTCTCCACTGCGTTTTTTTGGGGAGGGGGTCTGGCAAGGCCACGAGGCCATGAGCAGGGGGCCTCAGAGGGTCTGGCATACCCTGTCACACAAGGCTGTAATAAGAAAGGGTATGGACTGTGTGTTCAGGCTTCTACGTTAAACTACGATTTTCTCAAATTTTCTGAAATTTAATGAGTTAAACATTTTGCTTCAGATATCCAATTGTGTGTACGTTGAAGAATTTCAAACACAGTATTTAGTTACTTGTACCGCTATCTATCTCCTTAGACACTATCAGATTTTATAAGTAGTGGTGGAATAACAATGCATCATCAAACACTCTGACTAGTAGCAACAACACTGAACAATTCATAAAAGCAAACTATTGAGAATAGAGCTGGTAGAAATTTTTCATTTGAAACTTTTTGCAGGAAGATTCTCATGGGAAATGTTCATTTCAACAAAAAAAATCAGGTTTTTTTTCTAAAAATTCAGAAAATTCAAAAACTAAAATGTCTCCAGTTGTTTGTTACTTGATGCAAACTTAAAAAAAATTCTATTAATTTTTTTTCATAAGAACAAAAAGATATTTCCCATCTAGCTTGGTTCAGGAGGCTGAATTTCAGAGAACACTGCTGCTGCATGTTGTTTTAGGTTGTGAGAAGATATGCAGCTACTTTATTGGTACCTGTGGGTAATTTGATATGTGCTGGTCAGGTTAGCTTCAGAATCTTATTTGAAGTACTTTAGCACTGCTTGATGATAAATGTTATAAGATAAAAAACAGAAGAGAGCAGGTATTTTATTGCTATATAGTCTCTTGTGCTATATATTTACTTGCTTATTTTTTACTCTAATGTTGACTGAAATTATTAGCCTATGGCATTCAACCTTCATGAGGTTTATGCATGAAAAAGATACTGGAAAGCTTAAAATCTATAGGCATTTGGTGATGATGAGAATGCATTTGGCAAATCTAACAGTTTTAAGTAGCAAAATGTGTAAGCATATTCTACTGTTATAGTTTAATCTTATCCTTAAAAGCAACAAAGAAAAAAAGTGTTTGTGTCCAATGCTACTCGTTTATAAAGTATAAAGAAAGATTCATTATTAAATAAAATCTCAGTGTTTTTCACTTTAAAATATCAGATTCTGATTTACTTCTTCTTGCTGAGGACTCTGATAGCCTTTGAAGGCTCTGGGATATGTGACATCACAGCTCAAGGCTGAAACTTGATTTGCAGGCCTTCTGAACCCTAAATGAGGTGGGAGGGATGCGTTTTTTGCTGTGGTCCACCTCCCCTCTTCTAGCTGGATCTTAGTCTCAGATGCAACATCCCAATAACCCTTTGGCTGAGTTGTGGGAGAACAACAGTTCGTTTTACAGCCTGAACTATGATGTCAGCATCCAGGTCCTTCAAAGATTGTCCTTTAATCAAAAGAGATAAACTGAAGTGGAGAAATGTAATGATAAAGCAAGCAGAAAATCACTAAGGCTATATTTACATATAAAGGATCAGTAAAGCACAAAACCAATTTTCCATATATTTAAGAGGATGGGTTGGGAGGATGGATGGGTATGTAGGTCACATGAGAGGGGTCATTATCCCTGGTGAATTGCATCACACTCTACTGGCTATTTCTGGACAGCTTTAATGTGATTAATAAGTGAGGTATTGCATCAAATGGTAGCCTGAACTGAGCATGGGAATTAGACCACATGGGCATGAATGATGGGCAAATTACTTTTAGTATTATACCTTTTTTAAATTATTTAAAATCTCATAGACATCATTGGGCACTAGGCACTGTAAAAATATAGAACAATGGCTTCTGCCCCAAAGAGCTTACAATCTAAGTTTAAAACAAGTGACAACATATGGATACAGATACGTATACATGGGAGTACAAGAAAACAATGAGACAACCTTCATTAGCATGATAGGCAGTGGTATCTCCTTCCATTCAATATTCTCCATTAGTATTTTTGATTTAACACTTCCTAACTTTTGAAACTTTCCCCTCCCTCCCACCTTTCTCCCCCAAAAGAGTCCAGGTTACTGACCTATTGGAAATTTTTGGAGTTCTTTGGTGTGATATGCCACAGCTTCAGCATTTCATCTTACAGCAATAGAGCAAGTTCGCCGGAAGAAGAAGGGTTGTCTAGTGGTTCCGGCATTAGCCTAGGACTTAGGAGACTTGGGTTCAAATTTCTGTTCTGACAAAGGCTTTCTGTATGACCTTTGACAAGTCATTTAGCTACCCTGTGCCTCAGTTCCCCATCTTCCCTACCTGATGTTGTGAGGATAAATACATTAAAGCTTGTGAGGTGCTCAGGTTCTATGGAAAGTGGGATCACATAAGGATCCACCATAGAAGTTAATTGTTCTGATATTACATACACTGGGGTAACTCCATTGACCTCAGTAGGATTACTTATGATTTACACCAAAGTAAATGAGATCAGAGTCAGTCCCAATATGCCTAAAGATCTGTAAACATTTGGGGAAGTCTTCAACTTATATAACCCTGAAATAAAAGAGGGAAAAATCTGCTGTTAAATAAAAAGATTTTAAACAAAGCAACATATTTTTAAATGGTAACAGCTCCTCTGTTATCTCAGGCATCCATTTACTTGTAATGGCAGTTAAAATCCAAAGGGTAAGCTTTTAATTTAATGCCTTACATTAAAGAACTATTTTTGTATAGTGTATTTACCTTCTAGCCTCTGGAAATAAATAACAAGTGTGTCATACATCACAGTCAAGTGAGTTCCATTGCCAAATGGATATAACTGCCTCAGCCATTTTTTGTACTACAGGAATATGGAAACATTTATTACATCCATTATAGACAGCAAAGTGATTTAAGAGCCAAACTAGTGGTGTGGTTTATATAATATAATACTTCCAACTTTGAGAAATAAAATGAGATAGGCCCAAAACAAAAGCCAATCCACCAAACTGAACATTGCTGTGAACCCAGTGCAAATCCACAGCTGAATGTCACAGCTGGTCAGTAGGCTGAACCCAACCCCCAAATTCAAATATTCTCAAACTTTAGACTGTCTGAAATTTGGATATGGATTCAAATTTCATTTCTCATGCCTTTCTCTACAAATTGGAGACAAGTTGACAGCTGCCGCAAAAACTGTTCAATGCAACCGGGCAAAATGTTAGTGTCAGAAGTGATAAGTACTGATAATTGACCTTGGTTGTTTCAGGGAGCATTTGATGTTCTATTAGACGTTTTGTTGCATCCATGCTGCTTTCACCGAAATTGGATGATTTTTTTTTTTTAATTCTAAGGTGTAAGAAAAGATTGAAGGGAGGTTTTTGGGACACACTTCTAATTTTCAGCTGGGTTAGTATTTGTGACACGTTGGGGATTTTGTGGAGACAGCTGCAGTGTGAGGCCTACACACATACAGGCAATCTAGAACTAACCTTATTAACAACAAACTAGGAGAATTGTAGACAAGAATGCCCAGTAGAAGCGCATTCAGGGGGCTGTAATACTTATTCCTGTGCGTGAAGCCCCACAAATCAGTGGTGTGAAGGGTTCTTCCATACATAGGGTGACCAGGTTTCCTCTTTTTTACTGGAACACACAGTCGAAAAGAGATTCTGGCGGTTCCAGTCAGCTCTGCTGACTGGGCCATTGACTGTGCGGTTGGTGGCGCCATGAAGCAGGGCTGGCAGGCTCCATGCTAGCCTCCATGCTGCATGGCTGCCCCACCTGCAGGCGCAGCTCCCATTGACTGGGCCAGGGCTCGGGACGAACTAGTGCGACTCGTGAGTGCTCAGCAGATGGCAGTTGAGCGGTCATGGTGCCCATCTCTCCCGCTGCTTCCAGCCCTCTTCTCCTCCTCGCACTCCTGCTGTGGCTGGGCTCCAGCTGAGCATGTGCCCTGTGGCAAGCTGCGGTCTGCCACCCCATCACCGGCAGCCAGGAATCTGAGGTATGTGTCCCCATCTCTGAGTGCTGGGAATGGGGCTGCTGGGGGGAGGGGGGAAGAGGAGAACGAGACGAACCCAGCACCCAGCCCAACCCACCCAACTCGGGGAGTTGGGGGCAGGCCCAGTCTGGCAGCATTGACCCAGCATTACCTTTGCCCTGGCAGCACCACCCGCCCTGCCTGGGACAGTCCTCCTGTGTCCGCCGCTGGCCCCAGCAGCCCTGGACTTGGGGCAACTCCTTCCTGCACCCCCATCACTGCAACCTTCCCCATCCCAACTCCCCCACCCCCTCTTCCTCCTCACTGCATCCCTCTCCCATCCCATCCCACCCTGCCCCCGACACTTACATCCCTCCACCATCCCAGCCCTGTACCCCTTACAGTGCTCTCCCATCCATCCTCTCCCAGAGCTGCCATCCCCATGTCCCTCACCCCCCAGAGCCCTGCACCCCATTCACCTCCATACACTGCTGCATTTCCATTATGTCCCTGTACACCCCGGTGCTCCCCACATCCTAATGCACCTGTAGCCTTCTGCCTTCCTCTGCATCCCCATCCACCCCACATACCCCACATACCCCCCAGACCCTCTCCTCTCTACTTCACTGCCCCCTCTCACCGACACCTTGCTCTTGTCCCGGCATCTTTCCCTCTACATCCTCTCTTCTCCACCCTACGCATCTTTTCCCTTCCAGCTCACCCTCCTCCCTTCCCAGCTGGGTGATTTAAGCAACCCTTGGAAAAGTGGAGTCCTCCCGAGCACCATTATAATCAGAGAGAAAATAAAAAGGCAATAAAACCAGACAATAAAACTCCACCAGCAGCCCAGGGCCCAGGCAGAGCAGAGCCCTCTCAGTGCCAGGTGGCCAGCCTCCGGCCGCTTCATTCTGGGCCCAACTTTTGTGCCGGGCATGACAACTCTGCAGCTCCTGGACAAGGGGCCCGCGGTCATGGTAAATCTCCTCCAGCTAGGGTGACCAAGTGATGGATGGAGGGGGGAAGGAGTGAGTTGGGGAGGGCCCTGGGAAGGGGGGCAGGGTGGGGCCTAAGGGAAGGGGCGGGGGGTGGGCGGGGCAGGGCAAGGGTGTTCGGTTTCCTGGAATTAGAAAGTTGGCAACCCTAGCCCTACACCAGCCCTGCTGAGGGTGGAAAGAGAAGACATCTAGCCCACACAGAGTCCTGAATGGCTACAGAGCTGACAGGAAATCCAACTCATATTTCATGCAGACGGTTTTCCTCCCATTGGAGCACGGAGATGCCATTTCAGATAAGGTGGTAGGGGGGAGACCAGGCTAGAACACAAGGTTCAGGAAGTAGGGTGAGTGCATGGCCATTCTGAGTATGCACCTCTGTGCATGCAAGCATCAGCCAGAGCCCAATGGTAAGGATATGTCCTGAACAGTGACTGATGGACCAACACTGAAGATGCACTTGGATTGCTTGTCTGCTGATAAAGGTGATTTATCTTTGTTGATAATGGTGTTGGCATGAACTCTTGCCTCCCCAAAACCTAAGGGTTTTGCATGTTATTGCATCTGAAAAGCATATCCATGGCTAAGGATGTTCAGCGTAGGCCCATTTCCACTTGGTTTCTCAAAGGAATTTATTGAGATATAAGCTTATCTGTGTACCCAGTTAAACATTTGTTAAAACCACCTGTTCTTAACAGGAACTACATTGTTGTTGTTTGATATTTTTCTTCATTTTATATCTGACTTGAGTTTTAAAAGGCAAATCAAGTCTTATTGTTTCTGTGCTCTTCCTACAGAGTCCTGTTATGTTTCCCTAGGCCAGAAGTCTGGTAGGTTCCCCCAACAAAAGTATTCTTACCTCTACCTTTCTTTGAGTTGTTGCCTCCTGGGAACTGTTTTGTTTGTTGTTGTTTTTTTTGTTTTGTGTGGTGGTTGTGTTTTTTTTCTAAGTCTTTGAGATTTTGGAGCCTCACTTGTTAATTTTAGATCTGTAAGGGGACAGGTTTCTTTTGTACTAAGCTCATAGGGATAAGGCCTGACTTTCAGATCTCAACATTATTAAGAACACAGACAACTTTGCATGTGCTCACACCTGTGCCTGCACTTCAGTGTGCCAAATTCCTGAGTCTGAAGCACATGCTTGCCAAAACTGGCTCTCAGAAAGCCTAGGGTAAAATTTGCATATCAGCATCCTAATTAAAATATGAAAGTGGAATACCCCAAATCCATCAGTTCCTTCCTTTAAAGTAAGTCAGCTACACACACATTCATCATCACCATCATCATCATCAATTAACCCTTCCCACAATACTTCAGCAGGATTTGCAGGACCTGTTGCCTTGGGCTGAAAAGGATACTTGTCATAACACCTACCCTCCTGTGAGCACACTCCCAGTCAGGGAGAGGATTACTACTTGCTACTGCCAAAATGGAGGTCTATGTCTTCCAGGTGCTTCTCTACAACCTGCTCCACCCCTCCCTCATAATGTTCTACAGTATATATTGCTGTGGGCAAGTTGAGTTTAATCTTCATTGCCAAGGACATATCAGCCAAGATCCTAAGTTGCAGCCAAAGAACATACAAGACATTGCAGGACATACAATATAGAGGGAAATCTCTTATGGCTGGCTGTGGTGGCTTTAGAGATGCTTTGAACACAAAGCAGCCCTTATGAAAGAAAGAATCTGGGCCAGTGAGGATTTTGTTTGGTTTAGTATCAATGCTATGGTGCAAATCAGATTATTAAGATTGACTATAGTGAGAGATTTGAGGGAGCAAAGAATGCATGATCATGTCCTAAATGAATAATGTATGTTTGTTTACATTCAGTCAGTACTATTTCTAATGCAACTTCAGAAGGTAGATAATTACATTCAATATGTTTTTTCTCCATATTACAGATACGTAGTGTATCTGTTTTATCACATCAGAAGTCTATTTCTAATATTGATTTGGAAAACAGATAAATAATAGATAAATAATAACACACTCAATATGGATTTCTTTCAGTCTCTGTGCATTATGCATCTCTAGAATATTTTTTTCTACACTAATAGCTCTCCCTAGCTCCCAGCCTTAGGAAGCTGATTACACATTTGTAGGCCTAACATTCTAAGTCCTAGACTTACAGAAACTCTTTGTGAATAGACATGCATTCCTCCCTTCAAAGCACACCCCTCAGGACAAACGAAAATGACAGCTAAGAGGATTCTTGGCCCTGGCTACAGAACTTTTTCAATGAATTATTCTTAAGGGCCAAGCGTCCTCACCCCATTCCCTATCAATCTATTCCAGCAACTCGAGGAAATCACTTGTTCTGCAAATTAATTTTTAATGGGTTTTTAACCATAGTGCAGCGACCAAAAGTATAGTGAGTAAGTAATCAATCATTCCAGGTTCCAATACAGCAATCATAGACTTGATCCTGCAAAAATATATGCATATCTTAACTTCACACCTGTGACTAGTCCTATTTGCTTCTTTCATGGGTGTAAGGTTAAGCAAATGCATGCTTGTTGCAACGCTAGGTCTATAGTCTGCTAGGGTTGTATGATCTAGAAATGGAAAAGACACATTAGGTCATCTAGTCTGCTCTCCAATCCATGCAGGATTTTCCCCTAGTCTACATTTATTACTCTTTCATTCAATATACTTTAAAATACTCTCAAACAATTCTTTTGAGAGTTTATCTCATAACTTAACACTTTCTGCCATCTGTAACTTTTTTCTAATATTTATACTAACTTTTCACTGTCTTAATTTCATTCCATTCCTTCTAATTATGTATTTTCTTTTACTGTGCTCTATAATTCCTCTTCCTCCTCTGTAGTTACAACCTTGACATAGTTGTAGATTGTTATCTCATCACCTTTTTAGACATTTTATAGCTAACTTGCACATATAATTCTTTTAATCTCTCCTCATAAGTACTGTCCTGCTCCTTAATCATGTTTGTAGCTTTTTTTAACTAAGCAGCAAATAGATGTGTTTGCTGTTTCAAAGAGTCATAAACTTCCCAAGAATATTACTTATTTACTTTGGCACTTGTCACTTAATGAATGTTCTTGACCACACTTAGGCAATGTCAATGAAGACCTGTTATTGTATAGTTATCAAAGATGATGTGTTGCGTTATAGTACGATAATATCAGTCTCTTCAGTCTCATCCACAGCCTCAGAAACAACTCTGACATCATAATCAAAAAGGCTGACAAAGGAGGTGCTGTTGTCATCATGAAAAGGTCGGAATATGAACAAAAGGCTGCTAGGCAGCTCTCCAACACCACTTTCTACAAGCCATTACCCTCTGATCCCACTGAGGGTTACCAAAGGAAACTACACCATTAGCTCAAGAAACTCTCTGAAAAATCCACATAGACACACCCCTGGAACTCCGACCAGAGGTATTCTATCTGCTACCCAAGATCCATAAACCTGGAAATCCTGGATGCCCCATCATCTCAGGCATTGGCACCCTGACAGCAGGATTGTCTGGCTATGTAGACTCCCTCCTCAGGCCATACGCTACTAGCACTCCCAGCTATCTTCGAGACACCACTGACTTCTGAGGAAACTACAATCCATCGGTGATATTCCTGAAAACACCATCCTAGCCACTATGGATGTAGAAGCCCTCTACACCAACATTCCACACAAAGGTGGACTACAAGCCATCAGGAACAGTATCCCCAATAATGTCACAGCAAACCTAGTGGCTGAACTTTGTGACTTTGTCCTCACCCATAACTATTTCACATTTGGAGACAATGTATACCTTCAAATCAGCAGCACTGCTATGGGTACCCACATGGCCCCACAGTATGCCTACATTTTTATGGCTGACTTAGAACAATGCTTCCTTAGCTCTCGTCCCCTATTGCTCCTACGTTACTTGTGCTACATTGATGACATCTTCTTCATCTGGACCCATGGAAAAGAAGCCCTTGAGGAATTCCACCACGATTTCAACAATTTCCATCCCAACATCAACCTCAGCCTGGACCAGTCCACACAAGAGATCCACTTCCTGGACACTACGGTGCTAATAAGCGATGGTCACATAAACACCACCCTATATCGGAAACCTACTGACGGCTATGCCTACCTACATGCCTCCAGCTTTCATCCAGACCACACCACACGATCCATTGTCTACAGCTAAGCTCTATGATACAACTGCATTTTCTCCAACCCCTCAGAAAGAGACAAACACCTTCAAGATCTCTATCAAGTGTTCTTACAACCACAATACCCAGCTGTTGAAGTGAAGAAACAGATTGACAGAGCCAGAAGAGTACCCAGAAGTTACCTACTATAGGACAGGCCCAACAAAGAAAATAACAGAACGCCACTAGCCATCACCTTTAGCCCCCAACTAAAACCTCTCCAGCACATCATCAAGGATCTACAACCTATCCTGAAGGACGACCCATCAATCTCACAGATCTTGGGAGACAGGCCAGTCCTTGCTTACAGACAGCCCCCCAACCTGAAGCAAATACTCACCAGCAACTACACACCACACAACAGAACCACTAACCCAGGAACCTATCCTTGCAACAAAGCCCGTTGCCAACTCTGCCCACATAGCTTTTCAGGGGACACCATCATAGGGCCTAATCACATCAGCCACACTATCAGAGGCTCGTTCACCTGCGCATCTACTAATGTGATATATGCCATCATGTGCCAGCAATGCCCCTCTGCCATGTACATTGGTCAAACTGAACAGTCTCTATGTAAAAGAATAAATGGACACAAATCAGATGTCAAGAATTATAACATTCAAAAACCAGTTGGAGAACACTTCAATCTCTTTGGTCACTCGATTACAGACCTAAAAGTGGCAATTCTTCACCAAAAAAAACGTCAAAAACAGACTCCAACAAGAGACTGCTGAATTGGAATTAATTTACAAACTGGATACAATTAACTTAGGGTTGAATAAAGACTGGGAGTGGATGGGTCATTACACAAAGTACAACTATTTCCCCATGTTTATTCCCCCCCTCCTGCCACTGTTCCTCAGACATTCTTGTCAACTGCTGGAAATGGCCCACCTTGATTATCATTACAAAAGGTTTTTCCCCCCGCTTTCCTGCTGGTAATAGCTCACCTTATCTGATCACTCTCCTTGCAGTGTGTATGGTAACACCCATTGTTTCATGTTCTCTGTTTATTTAAATCTCCCCACTGTATTTTCCACTGAATGCATCCAGTGAAGTGAGCTGTAGCTCATGAAAGCTTATGCTCAAATAAATTTGTTAGTCTCTAAGGTGCCGCAAGTCCTCCTTTTCTTTTTGCAGATACAGACTAAAACAGCTGCTACTCTGAAACCAGTCTCTTCAGTAGCTCCAATAATGTAAGTGATAATGAACCCGCAGATTCTCAGGAAGGTCTACTTTACCATGTGCATCATTGAGAATAGAATGCAGTAGAGGTTGATGAAAATGAGGTTTCTGCTTTTCTTAGGTGTAATGAAATAGACATATCAAAGTATTAGGAGGTTGGGCTATCATTTAGCATACAGAAGGGTTTTGTTGACTATGTTTCATGTCCAGCTGAGTCATTGACCATGATGAAAAACTGAACTACATGCTGGTCATCAAGGACAGTCATGAAGCTGTACATGCAACTGCCAGTAGTGAATACAGTGGTCTTTTTCATACTGAGTTAGGTTTCTTTCAAAATAGTTAGGTTTCTTTGAAAATTACCCATAAGCTTACAATGGCAATGGTATAATACTTTCACCGAGCAGCAAAACAAGTTATGAAAAGTCCTGATTAATCAAAACAACTGGATCTCCTCTCTCTGCTCTCTTTTGTGTGTTTCACTCTGAAAACAAATTCTTGCCCACTGAACAACACTGAATTTATCATAGTTACATTAAAGAGCTATCTTTGTTCTGAAAGGGAGACAATAAATTTCAGGTACAGAAATTATTTAATTTGATGAAAGTCACAAAAGAGTTTGAACATAGCAGTTGAGTTGGACACAGCATTATTTGTCCTTCCTAAAAATTTAAAAGCTGCTGAAAATACTTAAATATATATCATATACATTCATTCCAAGTTGCATGACTGTACATCGGACAAAGAACTATTATCACTACTCTTTCCAATATACTTTTGTCCAGGTGGTATCTCTCTGGCTTGCTAATGAATCTTGTCAGTATTCTTGATTGCAGCACACAAAGTTCCTTTGTCCATTTCTCTGTTCTTTGGGGTGCTTTTCCGCTCATACTGAACATTAATTCTCTGTGCTCTGATAATTGCAGCATTGAAATATGCAATACTCAAAATCAACAGGTAAGCAATAAAGTACCAGTGTACATAGTACGAAGGAAGTGATTTTAAGATAGTCACAATGCCCGGTGTCCTTATAAAAATATGGTGTCATCCTTTCTGCAAACATTAAGCCAATGTTTCCACAACTTTTGAAAGCTGAGCAACTCCCCTCGACCCCCTCCTGAAAAGGAAACCAATTATGCTCCTCTCTGGAATCCCATCATGTCTTTTTAAAGGCCCACTCATTTTAATTTATAAAACTTCTGCATCCCTCCTGTTAGTCCTGTATGGCATCCCACACAAGTGTAGTGGAGTGCTGGTATAGAACTACTTATATATTACTTCCATTCTTTTCTTACAGTCTTTGAACAGTGAAAAAGTTAGCAATGCTTACATTTAAAATACCATAGTTGGTGCCTAAGTTAGCATCCATTGAAATGGATATAAGTAGTTCATATCTCAGAGTGGTGGCTTCAGTCTCTCTGCAAATTCTGCAACCATAGAATCATAGAATATCAGGGTTGGAAGGGACCTCAGGAGGTCATCTAGTCCAACCCCCTGCTCAAAGCAGGACCAATCCCCAATTTTTGCCCCTAAATGGCCCCCTCAAGGATTGAACTCACAACATGAAATTTATTGAACTCACAATCCTGGGTTTACAGGCCAATGCTCAAACCATTGAGCTATCCCCCCGTCTCCATGGATTAAACTCTTCATTTTTAAGGGTTTCTTTGCTACCATAATATCTAGAGTGTTACCTTAAAAACAAAACATAAAGACGGGAACATTGAAATTGGAAAATAATGAGGGGTGCGTCCAAACTACCTCTTCCTAGTCCTTCATGTCTCCCTGAAAGGGCATGTTCCAAGCTTTTGAAGATGTTGCACTCAGCAATCTCACAGGATTTATAAAAAGATAATTGTTGTGGAATGCTGAATATTGTGAATTTTTAAAGAACAGCCAACTACGATAGTTTAGAACAGAAATATCTGTATTTGTGCTATAATGGAAAATTCATAGAGGCCTATCCTCACCCCCTTATGCCCATATGACTCCCAAAGACATCAGTGGGATTTACATCAATCGAGGGAAAGGTAAATAAAACACATATTTTATAATAGCACCTCATTTGTGAGGTGATCATATGAAAAGTGAATTTTTAACAATGCAGTTTTACAAGCTCCTGCTTATATGTGAAAAGCAAGGATCGGGTGGAGAGCTGTTAACAGGAAACATGTTCTCCACATTGTGAAAGCATAGCTTGGACACAGCGGTGGATGCATAGCTGAAGGTCAAAGGGTAAATCCCACTGTGACACATTTTTGCAGGCTGAATCAATACCTGTCTGATTAACAGTACTCACATTCATTACTGGTCGACTGTAGAGAGGGTGGAAGTTCTCACGGGTATAAAAGATACCTGAGAAAATGATAATGTTAAAAAGTGCTACCATGATAAAAAGCACTATCTACATTTTTTCTGCTTTAAGACCAGAGTTTTATTCATAAATCTAAATAGGGTCATAAGTGATATAATTGGAAAAGACCCATGGCTTACTTGAATTTAGTAATCACACTAGTTTAAAGAAACCAGGCTAAATTATCAAAAGTGTTGCCTCAGATTTGTATATATGCACTGACATATGTATCACAGGCACAAATATTAGCAGTTTTTCCTTTAATTTTGCAAGGGAATAAAGCCCCTCCAGAATTCCTCTATTTACCTCAGGTACAAGCAATACCAATCCAAGCTTCTGGACACCCCTCTGACAGAGTTCTTAAGGAGCGACTTCTAGGGCTGAGAGTGTATTTAACTCTCCTTGTCAATGCAGGCATTGGCCTCTCTTCTGAGAATGCCAAGAAAGGTGCCAATAAGTGGTTGTGAAAACTTCTCAAGTGAGAACTAGCCTGAGATCCTCATCTCATTTTAAGATTTATAAAATAATTATTTATTATCTTTGTATTTTTCCAACTACAAATTTAAGGCACTTTTTTATTCAAAGCAATTTTCTTCACTGTATTTTTTTTTTTACGTACTTCACTGGCTCAGCTCTAATAATTTTTTTTCCTCCTCCATCATTCTTTTCCTTCAGGAAGGAAGAATGCCTTTCAATTCTTCAATGTAGTCCTCAAAATAATTACCTCCAGTACAGCTCCTCTTTTTAATACCTTATTTGTTTTTTGCAATTTTAGCTGTTTACACATTGGCTTATAGAGAATTGAAAAGCTAGAAGGTGGTGTGACTTTTTCAAGTAAATCAAAGGAGAAAAATCAATATTTATCATAGTCCATTTCACACTGAGAAAGATCGAGAAAGGATGTTATGTAGCATGAAATCATGTAGAATGACCTTGAAAGATTTTAAAAAGTAATCATGAACATTCCATCTGAGCCTTCAGATTTATCACAGCCCAAAGATGCTATGAGTTTCACCCATTTATACTACTAAGCAAATAGAGGATTCATAATGGACATGTGTGATAGGACAAAGTCAATCCCTGGAGGGTGATGAACACCTCATAGTATACACGTGGCAAGGCATGACTGAGATGTTAAAGATTTCTTTCATGTTTGGAATTAATTCCATATTAGAGATGAGAAGAATGCATTCTCCTCCTTATGCCACGGAGAGGGAAATGGTTAAATCCTCATTTATTCTGTTGTATGTTTTGATTTTTACTTTCAGCTGCATCAAAGTGTTGTGGAAGATTTAGGGGAGATTCTGTAAGGATCCCTGGCATTTCAGACTGGTGTGAAGTTATATCTGTTAAGCATGTTACTAAGAGGAATATGAAATAGATTATTTCCATTCAAAACTATATTTAAAAATACACAAAAATTAGAGGATGTTTGTGTCTCTCAAAGCTCACAGTCACTGAAATATAGTGTACTGGAGTGCTGAATCAGGCCCTGAGTTAAGTGGTGGTTGTGATCTGAATTGGTTTCAGTCTAGATTTCAGAGGGCAGGTGTTCACCACACAGTTGGCTTTAAAAGACTATAAAGGAGGAAATGTTAAAATAGGACTAAAAGTTCTGGTAAGAAGAGTTATGCAAAATGTTTGTAGGATCCAGTCAACCATCTCAAACTGCATTCAAAGTACAGTATGCATGGAAAGAAAACCTTCACACAGCTGGGAAATTCTTGAACTTTTCCCCTATCCACAGCTATCCATGTTCACATCATCATCAGACTCCCCACATTTCTACTTACTATTGGTGTGTTCAGGAGGGAGAGGCCAACTCATTTGGAGGTTGTACTCTGAAAACTCATACTGTACCATCTAGTAAATTTTTGGTGGTTGCAGGATTCTCGAAGATCCAGTGCAAAGGCAATGCTTACCATTATTTAGTAATAATAATAATGATAATAATGATAATAACTGAACTTGGTAAAGGACATGTATATCATTTTAAAGGTCAGCTAGTTTTCTTCTTAATAAAATAGTCATCCAGCTAAGCACACGTTTTAGTAACATGTAGCAGCACAGACACACCCATATTTTCTGATTTATCAAACTGCTTTGGAAAAGCTTGACACTCGTTGATTAGAACACATTTTAATATCATACAAAACTCTACCGTACTTGAAAAGACTCAGAGCTGACGATGAAAGAGGGAGCAAGTTTCCTACACAATTTGATCTGAACTCTAAAACTAGTCCTAATAATAAAGGTCTTTGTATTACTTTAATTCCTTTTCTTTGCATTAGCTGTTTTACTAGTCACTCCTAGGTGTCAGTTTCATGATATTCATCAGTTCCCAAATTCTGACTTGTTTTCATAGCCTATGCTATAAAACTTTACTGCATGTTAATTTTTGCTGAAGTTTTTAATGTTTTTTTTTGCATTTCAAGTGACAGCTATTCCTGTGATTTCCAACACTCTGATAGCTCTCATTGGTGCTATCTCAGTCACAACCACCTATAGCAATACTAACACTTTCATTTAGCATTTTTTTTCTCTCTCTATATATATTCATAACCTGAAAACTGCTACAAAATTCAATTCTTTTTTGGTATCGCTCAGCATTGTCTGTCAAGTGCCATAAACATCATATGGCATATGAAGTGGAACAGCTCTGAAGCAGATGTATGTTTCATTCAGGTTGATGTTAACTTCCCAAAGGCATTCAAACTGTTCTATGTATTTAGAGATTTTGTGATCTCTTTCAAGACTAATATCACAAAAGAAAGAAATTTCTTTCTATCTGAAAGAAATTTAAGAACAAAGTACAAGAAGTATACCTAATATTAAGGTGAATCTTGATTATACTGTGTGCTTCATTATTGTTTTCTCCAGTGATGCATGGCTTGTACTCCTTTGTTACAGTTAGAAAGCTGCATTCTTCTGAATTCCCTGACCCTCAGTACCAGCTCCAGCCTTAATGCCACTTAAAGCTGGGCAGCATTACATTTTAATGCTGATGGCATAGCAGAAAGGAGCTCCATCACACCCCCAACACAACTACTCTCTCTCCCACCATAAGCTATATGCTGGGGATAGGGGTAGCACAAAGAATAGATACTGTTGTGCCCAAAAGAGAGTTTCCTTCATCTCAGGGGAATTTTCTGCTTGAAATTTTCAGCCTGATTATAACTTCTTTATTCTGCCTGAGCAAAGGGGCCATATTTCACTAGAGAATCTGGGCCATTGCCTAAAATATTCTGAATTACTGAAAATCTAGAATGTCAGCACATCCTCTGCAAACAAAAAGAACTAAGGAAGAAATCCCCGCCCCATTAAAGTTTGTGGCAAAATTCCCATTCATTTCACTGGGGCCAGGATTTCACCACTCGAGTATATTTGATCAAGGAAATCCATTCTTTCTTGAGCCTCTTGTCTTCCAACAGGGAAGTACTATCCTCTGTCTTGTAATAAATCAAAATTCTTTTCTTACAAGTTCTCAGTAATCAATCCAGAATTTTAAGACAAATTGGCTTTCAGATGTTGGAGTAATATTTTTCTTACAGTTAAAGGGATAGATTGTCTAGGTTACCTGGACTAATGAGCATTTCAGTGGAAAACAAGAATAGTACTTTATAAAGGGAGCTCAGTGTCAATGGTCTTTGTCAAGTTCTTTTGTAGATTATAATTATTTATTATTTTAAGGTTTTCTTTTTTATTTTATTATACACTAGAGTCTTAGAAACATAAAACTAACATTTCTGTCAGAGTAATCAATTTCCCTTTTCCATTTTCTAAAAGTTGTGCCATTTTCAGAAAAGCAAGCACAGAAAATAGAAAATTACCCCTCCTTGCACCTCTCTAGAATACCATCATCCAAGTGGAGGGTGGGCATTGGAATTGCCTCCTCAGTCCCACAGACTTTGCCATAAGGAGAGAGAAAGTTTAGACCTTCATTTTCAGAAGGATGACCACTAATTTGAAGGGCATCAGATTTTGGATGCTCCACTTGAAACACTCAGAGCCAGATTTTCATAGGCCACCTGCAGTACTAACTGAGGCTCAGTGCCTCTGAAAACTAGGCACCAGGACAGGGATCAGCAACCTTTTGAACACGGCTTATCTGGGTAATCCTCTGGCGGGCCACAAGACATTTTGTTTACATTGACCATCTGCAGGCATGGCCCCCTGCAGCTCCCAGTAGCCGCGGTTTGCCTTTCCCAGCCAATGGGAGCTGTTGGAAGCAGCAGCCAGTATGTCCCTGTGGCCCATGCCACTTCCCGCAGCTCTCATTGGCTGGGAATGGCGAACCACAGCCACTGGAAGCTGCGGGTGGTGGTGCAAATGTAAATAAACTGTCTAGCAGCCTGCCAGAAGATTACACTGATGGGCCCGTGGGCTGCAGGTTGCCCACCACTGGTTTACATAGATACATTTCAATTAAAGTTACTGATTTCTGATCATAGAAGTTTTTTAAAGAATATATAGAACTCATAAGCAAAAGCCAGCAGGTAATTCTGCTATAGCTCCATTATATTTTTTGAAATAACTTACCCTCTATTTTGACACAGAGTAGCTGAATAACAGAAAAAAGACATATAAATATCTTCTAAACTTTCTGTCAATGAATATTGTTTTCTGTCATCACAATTGCACCATAAAATATGAAAGTTCAATTTCCTCTTCATTTCCTTTTAATAAAACTTCTGTTCATTTCATTTTTGAAAAGAGATTGGATCTAAATTACTTTGACTTCTTCTGGCCTAACTTTGGTGAATGTTCTAAAAAGAATCTGAAACGCTTTTAAAATCCACCATGGAGTTTGGGGGCTGTATTCTGGCTTTTTTGAATTTACGTTCTCATATCTCTTTCAGTCTGGATCATTTCTATTTAGAGATGACAGTATTGACTGTACCATGTTATTACGAGAAAGCATAATGTTATGCTGGTGCAGTAGTTGCCATTTAAAAATTAACATTTACAAACAGAGATCATGCAATTATTTCTTATTCTAAATGCAGGGGAAAGGGATACTGTGGTGGTAAATCATCCAACGTCTTGATAAAGGTTAACTTTTAAATGCCATCCACTGTATTTTCTGGTATTTATTTGGCTCACTTTATATACAACATGATGTAAGACACATACTCTTTTTACCATTTTCAGATACCAATAGGCCAACAGCAATATGGAAGTCAATAGAATTAAACCATAGATAAATTTAGCTCACTCATTGTGTAAATGCAAATCTCACATGCTGGATCATCACTGATGTGTATTTGTAAAGCTACATGGGCTGTTTTCACTTGAAAAGGAAGATGCTCTGAGGTACGCAAAGCAATAGACTTTTCAGACTTCTTTGTCAACGACATGGAGGCTGTGCTCAGAATTATAGCAGTGACTTTTAGCATGTCCAGTAGTATTTTGAATATGAAAATCTTCACACACACATATAGTGGGGGAGCCTTACATAATTAAAAATAAAGGTCTCCCCCCAATACACAACTGGCACTAATTAATGTATTCAACAATAAAGGTAATTTTGGGAGCCTCTACAGTGAAGGCAAGGACTCATTGGGCCAGGACAGTGAATTTCCCTGTCACTTCCAGAAGTGGTCTCTCATAAGTTAGGATAGTGTGGGAGAAGTTTACACTGATGCCCATATTATACCTGGTTTGTGGATAAATGTGAAGACTTTAGTCTCCAACTCTGTCATATATAAATCCAGGAGAAGGAGCTTGGCCATGGGGCTGACACTTCATAACTATAGGGATGTATTCCTTGCCCACATCCTAGAGTGAGTTTTATTTGGTGCCATCCACAGACTCCCTTACTCTTTTCAGAATCCAGAGTAGCAGCCGTGTTAGTCTGTATTCACAAAAAGAAAAGCAGTACTTGTGGCACCTTAGATGCATTCCGGAATGCATCCGACGAAGTGAGCTGTAGCTCACGAAAGCTTATGCTCTAATAAATTTGTTAGTCTCTAAGGTGCCACAAGTACTGCTTTTCTCTTTTCAGAATGTGAATTTAGGACTGGTGTTCTTTGGATGAACTGACCTGCATAATATCTATGAGATTCCATCCCAGAGTAGTAACTTTTTTTTTTTACTGTACAAGATTGCAATCAATACATCTCTCTTTAGGCTGGTGTACTGTATGTACAAAAACATGTTTTGTATTAATATTATACTATAAAGCTTGAAACACAAGTATTCAATAAAGATGGTCACCCATTTACTCTATTAAATTATTTATATAAGTTCAGATTTAGCAAAATATCATGTAATATGATATATCCTCTCTTCAAGGATGTAATTATGCTAATGTTATACCATTCCAGCAACTCTCATGTGCACATGGAATCAAACAAATTTGGAACAATATTCCATATCTAATTTCCAGTGTGTAATTGAGAATGTACTCTTAACTTTCTTTGTTCCTTGTTGGCAAAATATTTTAGAAACATTCATCTGAAGCACTTGTTTTTTTTTAAAAAAAGGACAGAAAGAAAAGCAGTCTGACCACAATTTCACTTATTATAATAAATCAATTTCATACTCATTTGTGCTTAATCACTATTGGAAATTTACATTATCCAATCAGAACTGAACAAGTCCCTGAGGGGAGATCAAGTGTCACATAAAAATTCAACAGGAAATTCATGCAATAAATAAGTGAAAGTAGGACTGCATGTATGGAGATTTTTAAACCTATCTAAATTCTATTAAAACCCTCTAAATCCTGTTTTAGACAGACCAAGAAGGAAGCTTGGGAACAGTAACATCCCCAAGAGGCCCTCCAGAGTGAACATACTAATATTTAATCTTTGAAAAATCTTTATACATCCAAAATTAAGTAACTGAACTTTGGTGTGTATCACACATTAATTTTATATATTTTTTTGTTCTGACAAGGGGCAGTTTACAAAACTTCGATGAAGTTATGCCTGCCACATTCTTCAAATATTAGCCCTTCACCAAAAATTAATTCTGAACATCATAGCTGACCATGAGATAACTTCAGATGACTCCAGAATGGTCAGCATAAAAAGAAATGCATCAGAAATGTACATGTGTAATGCCTTGAATAATCTGGTATGTCTAACAACAGAACTGTTATGATGTGCACTAGGTTTGTATTAGATGCCCGGAGTACTCAGTGAGAAAAATGGGTATGCCTTAAAGTTAATAGGCCTTGTACAAAAGATAAAAAGCAATTTTTAAAAAAATAGGAACACGCCTGCTGCATGGCATACATTCAGTTTTACTTCTGTGAGCAGTCACAGCTGCTTTCCAAAGCATCCTAAGAGATTTAGGCATCCACCTCTCAATTTCAATGGGAATACGGTGCCCAACTCCCACACGTGCCTGTGAAAATCATAGACACTAATTAATATTTTAATTTAATCTTCATCTTTGAGGTAAGAGTTAAGAACATAGTACAATAATATTATAAAATCTTCCTCCCCAAAAGATCCCCATAGCATTTTTAAAAAGACAGTAAATAAACTCCATGAACCACTAGAATGTTACCACCTCTGGGATAAAATTTGCGACATTGCTATGTTAAAAATCATACATGATATATTATGCCATACTTATTTGTGCTATGGAAAATACCTGAAATTAGATATAGTGTTCTTTTGTCTTTAATCATCTGTTTTCCACCATATGTATAGTTTGTTTTCTTTTTGCACTTTGTTCAGCTCAGACATAAACTAGACTAGTCCATTTTATGTTCTGGGCCTTATGCAGCAGCACAATCCTGCAGTCCAGGGGAATGGTTAAAACCAAACAAAAATAAAATGAAAAAGGTTTCAATCAATAGTAGGCTGAATACCATTTTTCAATATACCTTGTAACATTATCTGATTAAAATATGACCACAGATAGATCATTGTTGCAACCACTGTTATATATTTGCAACAAATCTGGTACAAAGGTTGTCAAGTAAGGTGTCTATGGAAAGGGTATGATTTGCTAAATAGGATTATGCTCTTTGTATACATGTATCGTTTTTTGTATTTGAAGCTATGAGTATTGGCTCTATACTTGGATTTGAAATGTTTGCTACTGGGGTAACGCCTACAAGGTATTTAGCCTGCACATCTTGAAGGGTCTATTTAAATTGCTGGAAATGGCCCACCTTGATTATCACTACAAAAGGTTTTTTCCACCCCGCTCTCCTGTTGGTAATAGCTCACCTTACCTGATCACTCTCATTACAGTGTGTATGGTAACACCCATTGTTTCATGTTCTCTGTGTATATAAAATCTCCCCACTGTATTTTCCACTAAATGCATCTGATGAAGTGAGCTGTAGCTCATGAAAGCTTATGCTCAAATAAATGTGTTAGTCTCTAAGGTGCCACAAGTACTCCTTTTATTTTTATTTAAATTAAGTGGCTCATCAAGGGACACTTAACTCACATTTGACCATCTACAGTGAATGGACTTTCCTTTGGACATGCCATCTGAAGTAAAGGCAATGGCTTCCTGCTATGACTAAGCAAAATCAGACATGGACTTGTGACTTGCCCATGTGACTCCAAATACTATCTTGTCACCAGAAAGAACAGGAGTACTTGTGGCACTTTAGAGACTAACAAATTTATTAGAGCATAAGGGAAGAGGCGGCTGGTACGTCCCTCAGCCCGTGCTGCTTCCCACAGCCCCCATTGGCCTGCAGTGGCGAACCGCGGCCAGTGGGAGCTGCAATCGGCCGAACCTGCAGACGCGGCAGGTAAACAAACCGACCCAGCCTGCCAGGAGCTTTCCCTGAACAAGCTGTGTCCCAAGTTTGGGAAACACTGACCTAGCATATGTCTACACAGCCAAAAGAAAGAGGTGGGGGAAAAGCTCAGCAGTGACTCTCAGAGCCTGGGTCCATTGACTCTGGCTCATGGGACTTGCACTACAAAGCTAAAAACAGCATTGAGACCTTCATCCTCAGGCATCAAGATCTCCACCCCAACATCTCCCACCACCATCAGGGTCAGAGCCTGGGCTTCAGCCCAAGCCTGAAGTATTTTTAGACCCACAGTATGAGCCCGATGGGCCCAAGTCAGTTGACTGGGGCTCTGAGACTCACTGCCATGGTATTTTCTGGCATGTCTGTTTGTCTGTTTTGTGGTGTAGATGTACTCCAGGTTGGAATTCCGCCTGGACAGCATTTCTTGTGAAAAATACCCAGGAGTCTTTAATGAACACAAGCAGTTAAGAGCTTCTTATATCTTAGTCTGAGCAAGCTGTGGTAAAGATTCAATTGGGACTCAGATGGAACAGTACCCCCTTGTATCACCAAGCATTAGGGAAATGCAGGAGCTATAGAAGGAAGTGACAAAACTCTCACTGACTTCAGTGGGGGAGGATTTCACCCACTCTGTCATGCAACACCTGAGTTTCCATGAAAGTCGCATGTTCACAGTGTGGTTAGCTCAGAACCTGTTTATTTTGAACTTTTGACGTAACACCTTGTAGTGCTTTGGTTGCAACCTGTGTGATTGCAACAGTACTTTAATTGCCTGCATGATAGTACAGAAATTTCTTTTTTGTAACCTTTTGCTGTTATTTATGTGGAAAAAAGGGGAAATATAAATACACACTGTAAGTAGTTGAATTTCCATTAATGCCTGTGTAGGCATGTTATCCTACATAAGGTAATATGTGATCACTGGCCAATGCAATTCCCATTGCAATCAATGCCAAAACTCCCATTGAATTCAATGACACCAGGATTAGATTTCATCTTTCATCAGTCTACTTTTAATTTAGATACAAAGTGAATTTCTCTTCTATACTAGCTAAATCCACCCTCCTTACATACTGTACTACTTCCTAGCAAAGACACAGATGTAAATAACCTCAATTAAAAATGCATTCATCATACACAAAAGGATGTCAAATGAGAGCCCAAAGGCCCTAATATAAAACTTTGTACAATATATGCAATGTAATATGTGCTGAAAATAAAATAATACTTAATACAAATATTGAAGTCCTAGGCGAAAGATTTGTATAAAAACTTATAAATAATGTGTTTGTTATAAGCCAGCTTGTACTATGCAACAAGCTGAGCCTAAATGTCTGTGGCAAGGATCTAGTAGACAGTATTCTGCAACACATCAAATAAATTAAAAATGAAGGATTTTAGTTAATTATATATGAAAATGAATAATTCACTTAATATACTATGTTGATAATAAATTCAGTGTCAGTTAGGATGCCCAATTCTACATGTTGTCCTGACCTGCCACCTTGATATACGACCTTCCCCAGGCATCAGTATGTTGGTGATACTTGAGAGGTAATACTTCTCTAACTCAATACCTGACCAAATCCTTCCCTTTCTCAGGAACAACATCTACCACATGCAGGTAGGATGACAATTGTGAGTATTAATTTGTATTTCTATAGTGCCTTCCATTTGAGAATCTCAATGATTTCCCAGTGCTGTTTCATATGTTGTTGTTACTATATTTTGGAATTGTCTATGTTAAACACATGAATACAAAAGATCCAAGGTTTGTAAAGTTCTACAACATGGTGGTTTGCTGTTCAGATAGAATCATGTCTTTAGCAGATGGAGAAAGGAACTTTGTTTTGTTTTCTTTGAGACCTTTCTGCTCAGATTCTGGATAAAAAGGATAGTCTTATGATGGTTAAAGCCCAGGAATAGCTGACTCTGTGGCTGACTGCCTGTGCAGCCTTGACCAAACTGCATGCAGGCAAATGTTCAAAAGTGGCCACTGATTTGGGATATCTCCCCATTCTGAAACTTCTCCAGATAATGAAAGTTAATGAGAGTTAGGTGGCTAATTCTCTTAGGTGCTTGTATAAATCCCACTCGGTTCTTATCTGCATCTTTAAACACCTAAATATGTTTGAAAATCTACCGTAAGCACTAATGAAAATCTAGGCCTTAAGCTTTTTTTTTTTGTCTTAGTTGCTTCAATTGCAAAATTAGGTTAATACCTACCAACCTCACAGGAGTGTTGTAAGTCTATCACTTCATTAATGTACATAATTAATTTTGAAATTCTTAGAAGGAAGGCACTATACAAGTGAAATATGTTATGTTGTTGTTCTTTTGGTTTAATGAGAGGTCAGGGGTCAGTCACTACTCACTAATTACTGTGCAACTACTGAGTGGCTAGGTTTATAGGATTGGTCTCCCTGAGATCCTGTCTGTGATCATAAGTCCCAGTATAGCTGGAACTGTTAACTGTCCAAAGGTGTAATATTGTGAAGGTGAGAGGGGAGCATGTCATCTTTTCTCAAGGGCATGAGAGAAGAATGCCCTCCTCTTTTATTATGTCATTGTACAGTGACTGAAGTGCAATTATTTGGTTTCCTTTTCATACTTATAAACCAGTTGCTTTGTTTGGAGGATTATTTTTTTTCAGACTTCTCTTTCTTTGTGTATAGAATTTATAGGGTCATGTGGCCTTTTTTACTGAGCTGTGGTTATAGTTGTATTTTGTTAGGCGCCTAGATGCCTTCAGGACAGATATGGATACCCTATAAACAAACAGTTTAGACTTAGATTAGCAAAAATATGATGCAGAGACGGAGAGAAAATTTTACAGGAGAAGAGTTTATTTTCTGGAGTGGTATGCAATTTAATTGTTACTGGGGGTCTCATGCATGCTTAAGGGGGTGCTCTTTTATGGATAATCTCTTAGTAAAAAGCTCTGTTTTTTTCCACTCTTGAAATAAAATAATGATGCCTTTGTTTACGGCCAAAGTTCTCTCTCTAGCACATTACAGATTTAGGCCCTGATCCAACAAAGTGTTGCACCTCATTTCAATGTGGCTCAGTTCAGGGTCTGGGGTCATCTTTAGTGCAATGGGTCACAAGAGCAGGGCATCAGGTATTCACATAAGTCTGAAGAGTGAATCTTAAGTGCCCTGCTTTGTAGAAATAGCTGTATAAATTTCTTCAGCACTTTAAATCACTTAGTATTTTATTTCGATTATGCTGTTTCATGAGTTACAGGGGAGTCAGAGGTAGGGCTTGCCATCCTGCAATGAGCTCAATAGAGAGAGATACCTACAAGCATTCAGAGTTCATTGCAAGATTGGGGCCTGAGTTTGTGTTGAGCTGATCTCTGGGTTTCTAAGTAGTTTCTCACCTGTCACCCTACTTGGCAAGGGAAATCAGAATGAGACCATAGAAAAACTGTGGCTTGTTACTTTTAATATAAAAAAGTGATGCTCTGCATCTGTACATTTAGAAGCATCTTTGGATGATGGAAATTGATAGCCTTGACTCTGCCGAATAAGACTTCTGATTTATAGCCCTGGATTTAAGATCAAGCGGCTGTTTTTTTTATTTCTCTTCCAAAGCCTCCTTAGTTGTTGGGTACAGTAGATCCATTTTTTAAAGACATCCCTGCAAAGTAGAAAACAGATATAACATAAAATCAGTAAGCCACCATAGCTAAAGGACTCTATACGTGTGCACTGCTTGGCTTATATGGTGAGGGTGGTAAAGGACACAGTAGACTCATAATTTTAGCAAAGAATGATAACTTAACTATGAACATATCATAGAAGAAAAAAAGGCATAATTTAAAACACATTACTTGGACTAATTTGCATAGGTTCAGGCTGAAGGACAAGAATGCAATACAATTAACCTCCTGATCTCTGAATATTTACATCATTTAGTAATAAAAACAACCTGTAAATTAGGTTCATTTTCACTGTAGAGGAAGTTATTAGAGTGAAGGCTCATTGTAACTGACACATGTGTGCTGCCAACTTCAGTTCATTATTTCCTGAAAGATAAGTCACATGTAGTCAAATAGTATGTTTGTTCGAGCAGGCCAGGGGTGGACTAGAATATGTTAAAAAGAAAGCAGGAAATGCTATCAGTTGAACTACCCAGAGGGGAATGGAGGCAATCTGATGAAGTGAGCTGTAGCTCATGAAAGCTTATGCTCAAATAAATTTGTTAGTCTCTAAGGTGCCACAAGTACTCCTTTTCTTTTTGTGACTACAGACTAACATGGCTGCTACTCTGAAACCTGTAAATGTTAACATTTTCCTGGAGACATACAATCTTTGGGGGTATATCTTATGTTGCTGTGTGAGGGTTTATGACCATAACTCTAATTTAATTACTGGGAGCTATGGCCCTGATTCCAAGAAAGCACTTATGCATGTTTTTAACCTTAAGCCCATGTTTAATTCCCATTGAAATCAATATGTTTTAAGCACATGCTTAAGCATGTATTTAGAGGCTTTCTTGAATCAGTGCCTATGCAAATAAGCCCCTTATATTTAGCACCAGATGAGAATACTGAATACCTTGGTCACTTAGAACACTGTATTTGCTTAGTGAAAGAATATTTACTCAGCTTTCCAAGGTTCCCCACAGGAAATCCAATCTTTATAACTCTTCCATCTCATTTATACACTTACCATCTCTCGTTCTCTCTCCTGTCACTCTTATTTCCCCTAAGAATTCTTGCATTGCTCACAAAAGGCCAGCTATTTCTGCGGGTTAGAATGAGAGAAACAGTACTGAATGGAATGTGTTTGTTTTGAGAAATCTGTTCTTGTCTGCTGATACAGAGCACCCATAGGAACTATGTCTGTTATATTGTACATGGTGTGTACTGTGTAGAAAATTTGATCTAAATTGCTATTTTATTTTAATGCAAATGAACTGAATCTCCAAAGAACAAAATCAACAAGCAATACAAATTAATATTTAATTTTTGTTATTCCAGCTTCATTTAAAAAAACATAATAAGCTTGAGAGATAAATCAGAATAATGTGATTCCTCTATTTACAATGCACCCATTTTGTTAACTTGGCAATAAGTGATGATAAAGGGAAGTGAGTTACTGTAGACTGTAATCTGAGACAGTTATAATACAACCCCTTTTCTTTTTATCTCATGCTGTGAGTGAAAGTCTGCCAGGAGTGATAACAAAGTTATGTTCATTTGAATCTTTTGACATGGTATTTTGAAATATACAGCAGCAGAATACATATGACAGAGATTTTTGATTTAGTGCAGATATTTCATATAAAATAATTATCTGTAATAGAGTTAAAAATAGTAAAATATTCATTGTTAATAAAATACTCTATTTTTAATCTAGTAAAAACACTTCTATTGACAAGTACAAATAGATTTGTACCAAGAGAAAAGTTCACTATAAAGAATGATGTATACAATGCCTTTTTAACAACCTGAGGATTTATAATCCTTCAACAGGCAAATTCTAAACTGCCTGTAATAGAACTCTCTAATCTATCACTTGTATGAAGGATTTCAAGTTCAGACTACTTCATGCTTACCACAGTAATATTACACATAGGCCAAAGCATCCAGATACTAGCAACAGATAAGTGGCCAAGTGGCTGGAGTAAATAAATAATGGATGTTTACACCAACTGTACATTTTAACAGAGGCTGGGAAATTTAATTTGACTCTGGCACTAAGCAAAATCAAACATTAACTCCTCCCCCGCCCAGCCCCAACTGGCTCAACCAAATTAATTGCATTATGTCATGCCTAGGGATTTTTTTCTTTCCAGTCTGCTATATTATACCACATACATTTTTGGAAAATAGAAAATATAGAGTCCCAAGATCCTCCATCTACAACAGGGCAGTACATTACAGTCTTTGTGCACAGAAATTGGGGAGTTCTATGTGCAATATTAGGCAAGCAACATACACATTTCTATTCATGGCCCTCAGGCTTTCCTTTCTGAAAACGCATCTATATTTGTCGATATATGTGCAGCATAGTATAAAAAGGTCAACATTACATGCTGTTACATGAGTGAAGTTCCACCAGTTTGAGCTCACTGTGGTTGCATGCATGTTAAAGAGTTCATCTTTGCTTACCATATGCCTGTTTGGACCCTTCTGAAAATGAGATGTGCTATGAAGCTATTCCAGTGAGCAAATCATTAAATAATCATGGTTGGTTGTGCTAGAGGTCCTCTTAAAATGCCTGTCTTGAGTATCTCTATTAATGCTGATACTTTTCATTCCCTTGAAATTAAAGCCAAAATTTTCAGAGACTTGAAGTGGAAGATTTAAAAAAGAAAATGATTTGCAGTGAAAGATTAACTTTGATATTTGCCATTTTACTCATCCAAGAGAGTAGAGCATTATTCCATCTTTCCAGGTTTTTTAAAATTGTTTCATCTCAGGGCCATACTTTAATTTAAAAATGTGGTCAATATTTGCTGGGTTATTAAATCCCAGATATTCTGGAGTTCTGGAAAATTCAACATCTAAAGCTAAAATTAGACTGCACTTTTATTTGCTCCATCTGTTCTACTTTTATTACTGCCACAATGGGTGGGGGAGAAGTATTAGGTTAGCTGTAAAAGTCCTTATAAAAAGCACTAATTATTAGCCTTGGTAGTGTGTCAGCAGGATAGTAGAAAGAATGCAGATTCTCTATGCAGAAAGAATCTTGTGTTTAGAAAGGAATTTAATCCAGACTATTGTCAAATAGATTCTGCACATCTGATAGCCTCTCTGACTGATCCAGGTTGTGGTGCTCAGACCCCAGTTGTGAAAGGTGCCATATAAGAATCCAGATAGAATTAGCATTTCTTTTCATTTATTTAATTTTGTTTTCCAAATATAGGAACTCCTCCTATAGACCTTTTGCAGGCAAAACACTCACAGAAATGATCTCCCATAAGAGTACAGAATTGGCCACGCATCTTAGTCGATGCCTCTTGTAAATGGTCACCTGGCCATCCATGCTTTATAAACTATGCCTGTCAGTTCAGTGCACAAGAGTGTATGTTGACTGGTGCACACTTTATATAGCATGCAGGATTGTATCTATGGCTCCTCAGGTGGTTCCTCATTCACTGTGTGACTTGTGTATTCGTGATTTTCATGGACACTTTTTTACCCACATACTTGCTGGGCATGTTACTAGAGCTAGTCAAAAACGTTCTTTCAAAAGATTTGTTTATGAATGGAAAATGGCTTTTTTGACAAAATGGAACTTCTCACAAAAATAGTCAAACTGCACTTCACCCTTTTTGGGATTGTCCTCTCTCCTTTACATGCCCAGGCACTTAAAATGAAACATGCAATTTTCTCTGTCGGACACCTCACAGATTAATGAATCCCAGTTTGTGCCAATTCCTATTTTACATACTCTGCCACTTTAAACTTCATCTTCTTTAAAAATGTGTGGGATAATTAGTATCTGTTGGCAGTTCAAAGGCTCTGTGTGACATGTGTTGGTGGTTATAAGCTAGTCCTGCTGGAAGTATATCGTTCACATCGCAAAACGAACAGTCAAACCTGGCACTAAGTGGCACTGTTGACAGTCTCACTGGGTAGACCAAAGAGTCAGTAAGTGTAGAAAATAATTTATTCCCTCAACTCATGCTCTGAAGATCAGTTTCTTAAAATCACAGGAAAGGGGTTAACTGGGATGGTAAAATGGCTTGTACTCTCAATTCCTCTTGTAGGTAGAAGATTTCAGTCTCCATAGCTGTCAAGCCAACACTTTTCCTGAGAATTCCATTATTTTGTTTGTTTTTAAATGATGTAAAATAATAAAGGTTAAGGTGCTCCTCTGGTGCCTTCCTTGGCATCTTTTCCTGCTTCTTAACTGTTCTGTGCTATGCTAATAGCCTGGGTAGCCACATTATGGGACATGACACCTCCTGGACTCCTTTGGCCTCATCTTGTTTGTCCCTGCAGTGTTGCTGCCAAGCTCCTATTCTTTATAACCTTATGGACGACTCCATCAAGGCTACCAATTAAGTTCATTTGACTACTCACTCAACAAGCTGCTTATATGTTCTCCCCCCCTTGCACTTGGACATCTAAAAATCCCCAAAGACATTCAATTGCCTTTTTTTAAAAACAAAAACAAAACCAACCCTTATTTTAAATGTCTTTGACTGGTGTGGCAAAGACACAGTCTTAAAAGCTGTGAAGAAAATGTAATCTAATTAGTATTAAGTATATGGCCCTTTACCATAGTTAAGCTTTTCTCTGCTATTTGCTACCATTGAGCTGAGATACTGTTATTTTGCATTTCAAAAAAAAAGCATTCGTATTTATGGATTATTTTTGTTGTCTATCAGGTTAGATTTGTTATAACTGAAATCTGTCATAGTTCAGGTCCCTACAATTCATGGGTTAGCAAAGGATCTAGGTAATTGGTATGTTAATGCTCTGCACTGTTAAATCATATACATTTCTGACACGATCATTACTATTGGTTATCACAAAGTGTGGATTTAAGAATTTCAACAGTGACTTCCTAGACCTTGAAAAAATTATTTATAATAAGATTTAAAATGTTCAACATATATAGTAGTGAAAGTAGAGCTATTTTCACTTGGGGGGTGAGTGGGAGGGAAGAAGGAAAAAACATACTGCTTAGTTTTTCTTGGCTTGAGACCACAAAAATGCTGTAAAAGCTAATTTGCAGACTGCTCATTTGTTCCAATTCACATTAACTGGTATAACGGTAGAAAAAGTAGTTAAAGATAAATTTAGTATTCTAAAGAAAAATAGATATGGCTGAGTCTTCTGCAAGTTTATGAGGAAATAAGTCTTTCTGAAATATTACTTTGTTGCAGTTATACGTCATTCTGGATGAAACCAAGAGCACCTTAAACACATTATTCATAGGCATTTCTGATATCCTATTAATAGCTTTAGAATGGAAGTTCTTTTTCTCCACTAGATTGCATTCTGTTTCATTTTTCTACAGAAAGAGACACTGCTATAAAGATATAGTGAACTTCTAATGTTAATAATTTCAGTTATTACGATAATCCATTGCATTATAGCATGCACAAATTTCCCTGAGTTCTGATGTCTATTAAATATGAGCTTGAATGACCAAAGAGAGAATCTCGCCTCATTATCAAGACACATACCTACTATTCCATTAAAACATGTAAATGCAACATATCAATTGTGGAAAATATGCCATACAAAGTCTTGAAATAATAGTATGCCAAAAAGCGCTTTTCTACTATTTCAGATATTTCAAAAGAAGTCATTACAGGTGCAAGACCAACATGCAAAGATTTGTGAAAAAGTTTTATGGATGGTTTCATTTTATTATCACTTTTATCTTAAACTCCATATTATAACACCAGGCTTACATAATTCTTATTACAGTACCTTATGTCAGATAGTTCCAAAGAATTGCAATTACATTCCAAATGCAATACAAATGGTATCACATGTTCCATGCTTTTTCCATTGTCCAGATATTTTGGAAGAAGGACAGGAGACAGTATATATGGTTTTAATTAGGCCACAACCTTACTCTTAAATATTGGGGAGTGTCCGGCATATAAAACAGTACAGTGCAGGTAATTCCATCATCATTTCCATAAACTCAGGGGCTTCATCAGCCCTCCCACATTTTTCCATCAGGTCCAAGCCAACCAACTGCTGGGACCCTGCTATTCCTTCCCCTTTTATAATGATTAAGCGAGGGGCTATAAAGGAAGGGGAGCCCTGAACCTCCTTTCTTCACTCCTTTACATAATGCCTATTTTAAATCCTTTACCAATCCATTTTATCTGATCACTGTATCCATTCCCTTCAGAGTACCTGCACTGGATGTCTGCCCCAAGCTTACATAATGTGTTGTGATATCATAGCCTAACCCCCCTTTGCCTACCCCTCTTGGTCCCCCAACCTGCTGTGAAAATCCCCACCTTGCCTTGGCCAATCTAGTGGTGAGGGAAAATTCCTTCACAGCCCTCGGAGAAAGGAGAAACTAGTATACTGCCTACAGTGGACCATGACAAAACTACTACCTCCATGGCTGCTTGCCTGATCTGGGTAAAGGGGCTTCTGCTGGCACAGCTTTGGGTATAAGTAGCCACCTACTCTTCCAGTCACCTTGGGGGGGCAAGTCCTCCCATCAACCTGGTGAGGGTAAACTGCTTCTGTATCTTCTGCAGACCAGGTACCCTCTTGGGGAAGAAAAGGGCCATGAAGGGGCAATGAACCCTTTCCTTACAGCCTGTTGGCCCTACCCTTCCAATTAAGGGGGCAATTCACTTTTTCCATTAAGCCGGACAAAGGTCCCCCCCAAACACTTCATAGAGTTGAGAACATTTTAATGTAGAAGTACAGTACATGTAACAGAAGTTTTTGCAGGCTTAGATTCTTAAAATTATATGTAGCCCACTGAAACATACAGTACTAGAATCCATTGTAGGACTCCTTTATATCTAAGATTAATTATGTCCTAATTCTTTAATTAAGCTCGAGTGGAATTAAAATAGTTGGTGATTTTGCTGCTTCTTAGTTCCCTGTATATAATTCAGTGCTGGATGACAACGAGCTATTGTAACTGGAGACAGTTGATTGTGGGATGGGGGAATACATGTAAGAAGGAAGGTAGCGCAGAGAAAGAGAGATTATCTGACATATGAGAAAGAACAATGCAAAAACTAGAAGAAAACAATAGGATTATTTACTGATGCACCTTTATGAGTGGGTCCATTTTATCCTTTCAGCCTTGACTTTATTTTTGTACATAGCTCTTGCAACATCTGATACTCACCACTGTAATTTCATTTCACAAACTGTTCTACTCTAATCATTTTTCTTAACGGTTGCTTAGTATGGCTGGTCTGGTGTCTCACTGGTAACACATTTTATCCCTGGCCCAGGAAAGTTCACATGCTCTGGAGTCACAGACACAGGGAGCCCTAGATTCCCCAACACCAGTGCAGCCTCCCTGGAGGGGCTGCCCTGGAAATACAGATGCTGGAAACCCATTCCCAGATCTCCAGGCTCCCAGTTTTGCAGCTGGAAGGACAGTGCACCCCCAGGGATTCCAGCTGCAGAGCCAGGAGACAAGCCCTAGTTTAGGCATAGCAGCCTTATTCAATTCCTTTTGCATTGCCCTCAGCAAAGGGATATGCTGGGCAGGGTGGGGATGGTCAGCCATCACTGTGCTCCAGCCAATGGGTAGCTCTTAAAGGCTGCTGCAACATGGATCAGCCTTTTGGCTCCTGTGAATTATACTCGGGTCCACACAGGCTCCAGCAAAACCAGCATTCAGAGGAAGCAATGATGGCTTAAAGAACACGCATATTGTCAAAGAATTCAATTACCATAGCCCCTGATAGAGAGGTCCTCACGCGGGAGAATATCCACAAGTTATGATGAGGTTTTTTTCTATAGCTTCTCTGACCTATTCAGTCCATCTCCATGCTATTTTCTGGTTATGTTTTGTCCAATCTGATTTAATGTACCTCCGTAGCGGGGCAGTCCCCTCACTCTGGTGCGGAAGGGGTTAAAAACAGCCCTGGGAAAGGGCTGCCCTGGGGAGCCAATCAGGATCAGGCTGGGCGTATAAGAAGGCCTAAGGGAGGAGCTGGTTAGAGTCTCTCTCCAGCCTTGGAGGCAGAAGGACTTAGCTGCTGGGAATAGGAAACTTGAAGCAGACCAGTGCTGAGGAAGGGCAAGAGGAGCTGGGGAGCTCCAGCCTGGCAACTCCTGAGGCTGAGGCCTTGACAAAGGCCTACACAGGTACTGTGGCTGGAAGATGCAGTCTGGGAATAGGCAGAGGCAGATGGTCTGACCCCACCTTGTCAAAGATGAGTGGCCATTACAGACTGTAGTCTGCCCCAGTGAACAAGGGCTAGATGATGATTGGCAGTAGTCACTGGGCAACGTGGGTGTATAGGGCTCCCCTGGGAGGGGAGACCCAGAGTGTGGGGACTGCTGGAGGCAAAACCCCAAGGTAAAGGGCACTGGGGTCCAGGAGGGATATGGGGGCCTGAGGTAGGCAAGCCACTGGCTAGCAGAGAGTGTTCCGAGGCTGGAAAAGAGCTAATTCCCAGATGATGGTGCCATGCTGGTGAGTCTTTGCTCTGCTACAACCTCCTAAGTGGCAAGGTTTCTTCCATTTCCTTTGTGAATTAAGGAAGTGCTATTCCTGTTTTATAAATGGGCAACTGAGGCATAGAGAGAGACTAAGTTATTTGCCTAAGGTCACAACCTCTGTAGCAGAGTTGGGATTTGAACCTGATTCTCCCAACACTTATTCTAGGCTGTCTTTCACCACTCTAGCACCTGTTGCTACATGGTTATTCATTAGATAGAGTCCTTTCTGAGTCCCAAAGGCAGCACAGATGGTTTCATAGATCAAGCACTAGCCTGGACTATAGAGAAACTAGCTTCAATTCCTGACTCAGCCACAAGCTTCCTTTGTGATGTTCTACACATCAAATGGAGATAAAAGCCAATTAACTATTTTGAGGTAGCTTTGTAAGTACCTATGTAGAATAGAAATCTACTGCTACCTGCATAAAAACCTCATAGTTTCAAATGTATGCAGGTTTAAACATACAGACTTTGGAAACCGATGCCATATTTAGGGCATTCAATGAAAGTAGTCCTGTTTCCAGATATACTGAGCTTATGCAGCTCCTGTTGTCTGTTTCAGCTGAATGTGGATGAAAGTGCCTAATTTTACATACCTAGTTGTGAAAATGTGGGCTGTGTTTTTCACAAATTTATCTTGTCATGTATGCTAGTTAACACACCAATTTATGTTTGAACAAAGATAGATCCTCCACAGCCCATAATTTCCTCAATAGCTGGTTTGAAAAAGGAGGGGAGGGAGTGAAATACTTGTTTCTGTTTTTTCACCCAAATGATGTTGTTTTTCAGACATTTTTTCACTCTGCTCTCATTACCTTCTGTTTAAACCTGCAGTAAGGCCCCGATCCAATAACTTGTAACACATGGGCAGACCCCTGCCTTCACTCCAGTGGGGCACAGAGGTTTGCCCATAGGCAACAAGTTACAACCAGTGATGTTGAATTTGTAATATTCCAGCCATTCACTTGCATAGCAACAGATTCAGTCCAAAAACATAGGATTATGACTTCATTGCAAGATAAAGTAGAAGCTGGCCTATGTAGAAGAAAGCCCTCCTTAAAATACAAATAAATTCATAGGGTGCACAGAACCCTTACTGTCCAAGTATATATGTATTTTTGTAAACAGCTTTTCTTCAAGCTGACTCCAGCAGTTCCATAGTGCTTGCATTTTTAAAAGTAGATCTTACCGAAGGAATAAATATAAAAGCAATAAGGTGCATACTAGTAAAGTGCTACCATGTGTTTTATGGTTTTATTTTTGTTAAATCCCTAATATTTAACCTGAACATTCATTTTTAATAGTTTATATTACAGTAGCACCTAGATATTTTAATAGAGATGTCAAGGTTCCTTCCCCACTCTGAATTCTAGGGTACAGATGTGGGAACCTGCATGAAAAACCCCTAAGCTTATTTTTACCAGCTTAGGTTAAAACTTCCCCAAGGTACAAACTATTTTACCTTTTGTCCCTGGACTTTATTGCTGCCACCACCAAGCGTCTAACAAATGTAACCAGAAAAGAGCCCACCTGGAAACGTCTTTCTCCCCAAAATCCCCCCAAGCCCTATACTCACTTTCCTGGGGAAGGCTTGATAAAAATCCTCACCAATTTGCATAGGTGAACACAGATCCAAACCCTTGGATCTTAAGAACAATGAAAAAAGCAATCAGGTTCTTAGAAGAATTTTAATTAAAGAAAAAGTAAAAGAATCACCTCTGTAAAATCAAGATAGTAAATGCCTTACAGAGTAATCAGATTCAAAACATAGAGAATCCCTCTAGGCTAAACCTTAAGTTTCAAAACAGGAATATACATTCTATTCAGCACAGCTTATTTATCAACCATTTAAACAAAACAGAATCTAACGCATATCTAACTAGATTGCTTATTAACCCTTTACAGGAGATCTGACTTGTATTCCTGCTCTGATCCCGGCAAAAGCCACACACAGACGGAGAACCCTTTGTTCCCCTCCCTCCAGCTTTGAAAGTATCTTGTCTCCTCACTGGTCCTTTTGGTCAGGTGCCAGCAAGGTTATCTTTAGCTTCTTAACCCTTTACAGCTGAAAGGGTTTTTCCTCTGGCTAGGAGGGATTTAAAGGTGGTTAGCCTTCCCCTTATATTTATGACAGGAGATCATGGCCCCATTGTGCTAGGCACTGTACGAACATTTAGTGAGAGACAGTCCCTGATACTAAGTTTACAATCTAAATAGTCAAGACAGACAATGAGTGGGAGGGGAAATGCCTTGCCCAAGGTCAAGGAGCAGCAGTGCCAGGAATAGAACCCTCATCTCCTGAGTCTTCTGTTCCACGCTGCCTCTTTAATAGTCATGACTTCTTTTTAATCAAAATTTAAAGGTAAGAGAGCTTTTCACTTGTGTAAGGAAATAAAATGTAAAAGGGATTATGAAGCAAATCTGACAGGTTTTATAACTGCAGATTAGTGAAGCTAAAAATGTCAGAAAAATTTCACAGGAAGTGAATGAAAATAATAAAAGAAGAGATCAAGAGGGGAAGCTATTGGACAAGTAAGATATAGTGGAAGGAAATTAACACAGGCTTGGAAAATAGCTGAAAAGTCAAACCAGTTTATAGTGCTCATGAGGGAGTTGAGATAAGATGCCTAAAACAGAAACAATTTTTTTAGAGGATGATGCTGTAAAGCCACAGGCAGGTGCAATCAGACTTGAACATGTCTTTTGTAAGTTGAAATCACTAGAGAACAGAAACAGCTCCAGAGTTTTCCTGGATACTCTGTAGAGTCCTACAACAGGAAGAGATTTTTAGTAGCTCCTTGGACAGAAATGGATATACTGAAGGATTGGAGGAAAACAAATTCAAGAGAACCAGGAAATTAGAAAACAATCTTAAAATCAGTTGTAGGCAAGATCCTAGAGACTATTAGTAAGGGATGAGATCACAAAATATCTGGAGATATAGAGTATGTGCGAATAAAAACTAGCTTGCTTAGTTTCAGAATCAGATGCATCTTTTAAACCACTTCTAGTCACATTTTGTTGACAAGATAATGTAAAGATTAGACAGTGATAAGAAAATTTGGGCCATCAGACCTACCATTTTAAGTGCACATGCAAAAATGAACATACATAATTTGCATGTTCAGTTGACTGGTAAGAATATTAATTGTGGACACAGATAAAACACACTTCTCAACTCACAATTAATTACTCAGGCAAAATTCTAGACTCTTGACATAATATACTAAGATTTTTAAAAAAAAAAAAAGAATGTCAAATAGTAGAACTGCATAGCACAAACTAATACACAAGGCCATGATTTTTCAGATGGGTGGGGGAGTGATTTGGGTGCCTCAGTGAAACTGAGCCCAACTTTCAGCACTTTCTGAAAATTTGGTATCTCAAATTGGGCACCACCAAACAGAGGTGCATAAATTCCCTAGTAACTTTTAACTGTTGGCCAGTGACAGCATGTGAATCATAGAAGGGACCCATTATTTTCTTTTGTCAATAACTGTGGAGGTGAATTTATTGTTCCAGAAAGTAAGGGGTAATCTGAATACTTAGCCCTACACATAGTGCTGGTAGCTGCCATTCAAATACTCCCAAACACATCAGTCCTAGTCACAGCTATTCTAGTCTCTTCTCTATCTTGAGAAAACACTAATGTTTCTGCTCCATAATGTGGATGTTTTATGATCTACACAAACACATTTTCCTATCTTGTCCTAACCAAGGTTTGTTTGAACTATGGTCTTCAAAGATAGTTAGTGCACTTATGTACTGAGTCCCCAAAGACCCTCTTCCTGGAAATGGAGATTGTGGTTGTTTGGCAAATCATTCTGAAGAATCAGCAAAGTGATTTAAGCTAATGAAGGTAGAGGGCAATAGGGCACAGGGTTGAACATTCATGTGTACTTTGCTTTCAAGTCTACTGTGCTCTGCACTGAGTGAGCTAATTTTTAAAAAGTTTCTACATGCTGTCATACTTAATCTTGCAAGTTAATTTCTGTTGCTTTCTTTAAAACTATGAAATATGTTTAATTCAGCAGTCATAAGTATGGTAACAGTCATAAGTATGCATAAGTATGGGGACTTGTATTCATTTATTCACTTAATGCATATAAAATAAACCTCAATTCTACAAACTGCTTGCAAATTTTTATTAATTTACTCTATGTCTTTAGTTGCAGCCAGAACTGCTATTTTAAATGATTAAGCATAATGTTTGATATTTATTCTTGGACTGCACAAAAGCCAAAGAACAATTTATCAGCTAGTTCATATTTTGCTTCTGAAGTCAGTTAACTAATCAGTGTAACAGAAAAAGAACTAAGATAAATTGAGGCCATTTTATTATGTAGAAAACTGTACATGAAGATAAATGTTGCACATTTTGCTTCATTTCCTCTGAAGTTATCATTGTCATAATTGTTTCTGAATACTCAAGGTGCTCTTCATATATTTGGTATATTATAAACATTTTAAGCTGTCTTGGTAGGCTTACTTGGTAGACCAGTAGGCTGTAACTATGATTTTTTTTTTCTTGACTCTGTTGTGCACATAATACCCTAATCCAATAAGAAAAGCTATCATTGAAATGAAAGCTAATTTGGCACCTGTAAAATACAGGGACCGTTGACTAGGACTATGCAACAATAGGCTTCATGCATTTATGAATTCAAGAAATATAGAGATTGTTTTTGAAAGTTTTTACAAAATTTGTTGCAAATTCTGATAGCATGTTAACAACTCTTATAGTGAAAAATGATGACAATCCAATCTCAAACAGATCCCACTTTTTTTTGGTATAAAACTAATAGGGTTGGGATTTCAACCTTATCTAAATCAAACTGGCTAAAAACATTTGGAGTTAGACAGTTAAGAGTTTATCATAGCAATATAGAGTGTTAATCAATGGTAGAAAAAGACCTGAGAACTGCAGAAGAGGAAGCTCTGAAAAGCCAAAATGCATTCAGAAAGGACTGTCTATAGGAAAAAGAATAGAGGTGGGATTTTCAAAGCTAAAGTCCTTGGGTTGCATGGGGTGCACAAAACGCTATCAAAGAGGATCCTGACCATTGTAAAGTTCATTTCTAATCCGCTGTTGTCCTACCTTGATTCTTTCAGCTAGACCAGAACTGAGAAGTCCCTTTTAAAGCCTAACAGATGGGCTATACAAGATATTTGTAATTTATCCAATTATGTCATGGTTTTGTGAATATTATACTGGAGTATATGGAAAATACCCATCAGGCTTTGTAATATGGCTCAGATCTGTGTGATCCTGTGGTTGATAAGCATCCATATGAATAAGTATAGAATCATAGAATATCAGGGTTGGAAGGGACCCCAGAAGGTCATCTAGTCCAACCCCCTGCTCAAAGCAGGACCAAGTCCCAGTTAAATCATCCTAGCCAGGGCTTTGTCAAGCCTGACCTTAAAAACCTCTAAGGAAGGAGATTCTACCACCTCCCTAGGTAACGCATTCCAGTGTTTCACCACCCTCTTAGTGAAAGTTTTTCCTAATATCCAATCTAAACCTCCCCCATTGCAACTTGAGACCATTACTCCTCGACAAGTAGACAAGTAGGCCTAATGTGCCTGAATTAAAGTTGCTTTACGGGTTTTAGTTTTTTTCAGTGAGCCAGATTTCTTCTGATGTATGCCTGTGAAATTCTTAAATAGACCTACACACCTACACATACATATATATGTGTATATATATATATATATATACATACACCATTTGTGTGCCGGAAGAATCACAGGAGTGGGGATGGATTTCTTTTTTGCTATGGTGTGTCAGAAATGTAGTTTTAGTACATTTTAATTTTTAGCTATTCCAGCTGTTGTAGGAAATATGTAGCTAAACAATAACTTCAGAAAGGTAAATGGACACATGATGGTCTTAAAGTACTAAAGCCAACTGGTCTTAGTTCAGAATTTCCAATCCCACATCATTTGGGATTACTTAGGCACTGCCGGCCTTTGTTAAAAAAGTTGCCATGAATTTAAATCCATATACTCCACTGGTAGAATAATTCATACTATTAACCAAAAATGTGTGGGTCATCAAATACTTTTATAGCCACATAATGAAATTAATCAATTATTATACATTTTAAGTTTAATTTAATCAGTAATTTAGTTCCACTTTTATTTCTTTCACTTAGTGACTTTCATATTTTTCATGTGCCTTTGCTTTTTCTGAAAAAAATCAGTTTGGATTCAAGTTTCTATTTAATTTGGGTCCAATTTTAAGTAATCTAATTTATAATATTGAATCAAAGTGGGGGGGGGGGAAGTGAAATTACAGTCCTGGAAAATGTGACACACTCATAGGCTTCATAGCAGGTCCCATGGAAAATTATAATTAACATTTCAACTTGCATACATGCCTAATGTTAAGCATTTGAGCAGTTCTGCAAAAGTCTAATGGAACACCAGTGGGGCTAGTCAGATGCTTAAAGCTAGACATGTGCTTAAGCATCCTGCTGAATCAGAGCCCTTGATGCTGGTATGATGATTTCTTCATTAGCTCCTGTTCCACATCTGGCCACTGAAAGTGTCATGTTCATATTTGGTGTTATGTGAAGAGTAAGTATCTTCACTACTCAGTGAAGAAACTGCCTTATTATAAGTTGTATTATAACGGATAGATCTATTCATCATTTATCATATTTATGACTACTTTAGCCTCCTTCTGGTTAGTAAATTGTTCACAAACTTAGCTTGGTTTTTCCTTAAAGTATTCACTGAATAGTTTGGACAAATTTTCAAACTACAGATTATTCACAAACTCTTAGCTTCAATAGACATTAGTGCAATAAAAGATATTACCTAAGCCACTGTCTCTGTCTAATATCCTGAGACCAGCATATCTACAACAACACTGCATCTAGCTTCAACTATTGGCATTTGATGTTATGTGATTGGTTAGCTTCGTTGCACAATTTATTTCTGTTCTTGGACTGCATAGCAAATGAAACTTTTCCTGTATGAAATTTCAGCTGACTGAATAATCATGTGTGCTGAAATTCATGACATTGGGTGGATTTATTAATATGTAGTGGTTACCTGAATCCCTATGACTAATAAGACCCCTATGTATGATAAATTGAACCTGTCCATTTTATGTATTTATGGAGGTGTAAACAAGTCCAATCACTGGCAGGTGCCCCCTTGGGGGAAGTCATGGTGCAGCAGATTCTCTCTTCTCTGATGCCCACCTGCCAATGGTTGCTCCAGCTCTGGTGGCTTCTCTTCCAGTGACTCAGCCCTCCGGCTAGGTCACCATCATCAGTCCACCCTCCAGGGTCACAATTGTCCAAACTAAAAGTCCCAAAATGCCTTTACAAGCAATATATTTTCACACTCTCTGTGGCTAATACTCATCTTGTCTTCAGGGCTTAGCCTGCAGCACTGCTGCTGGGCTTGATAACACTTGCAATGGGCTTGTCCACCCCCTTGGTTGGGGGCCACCCTCTGCTCTGGGTTCTGTCCCAGGACCCTGTACTGAACAACTAGGTCTGCTCCTTTCCCTACACTGTGGCCTTCTATGCTTTAATGAGGGCCTCTTCAGGTACATTTAAACTGCAATAAAAGACTATGGTGTGGCTGAGGCTGGCCCAGGTCAGTGACTCGGCCTCAGAGGTCTCAAGCTGGGGGCTAAAAATTGCAATGTAAATGTTTGGGCTCATGCTGTAGCCCCAAGTCTGAGACACTGCAAGGGGGAGGGTCTCAAAGACAAGGCTCCTGCTCTAGCCAGTACCTCTACGCTGTAAGTTTTAGTTCCACAGCCCAAGCCCTATGAGCCTGAGTTAACTGACCTGGGGTCTGAGACTTGCTGCCGTGAATTTTTTTATTGAATTGTATACAGAGCCTCCCAGGCCTCTCTTACTGGAGAGCTTTCCTTCCTGCTCTGAGTTTCTGACCTGGCTCTCGGTCCAGCCCTTTCCCCCAAATAGTCTTTATCACAACTTAAGCCTGCCTCTTCCTATTTACTGCAGATGCCTTCCACTCTTTATAGGGAATCATCTTATTTCCCTATCTGATTCCAGAATGACCCTCAATCTGGCTTAGCTACAGGCTCTCCAGCCTATGGGGCAGGCCACCCTGTTACAAGAGAATTTCCTTTATATGGCACTCTTTAGTGGCTTAGCCTTTAGTGGAACTGACCCCTTAGTCCTGCATAATGTTTTCATATACATAGGCTCATGTTTCCTAATGTATGGCTATCTCTAGACCCAGAATTTTCAGCAATCTCTATGGCAACCTGCCACTTCCCCACTGGGCTAGCCAAAATAATAGCTTATGAATGCATGGAAATTGAGCTAGTTCTTCAAGTTTTGTCCATGCATGGCACTGTTACAATTAATTACACTAGACACATACTTCTAGGAAAACTCAGAAAAGGTCTTTTTTTTTTTTTTTTGAAAGAAGAGAATTTGTTCTTTTGAAGTGAAGGGATACAGGCAAGTATGGGCTGCTTTTTTCTTTTCCCAAGAAATATGGTCTCTTTCAAGTAAGTTACATTTCTCTTTTGTGTCCTTTAGCCTACTCCAAATGGCTTGCAGTGTTTATCAACTTTAATCAACATGACTGACAGGAAACCTGATAATAGAGAATAGCTGTCTTTGCTGGTGGGACAAATCTTTTGAAATGTCAGTAGTGAATACATTGTATTTACATTTCTTTGGGGTTCCAGCTCTTAAAAGATTTTCATCTTTTACACTGGAGGGATGAAAGGAAAGGTTATTTAACTATCCATTAGAAACTGTATCTTAGGACAGCGTGACAAAATATTCTTGCTTTCAAATGTATAGAGTGCCTGTCTCTCACCTCCAGTGGCCCTCTCATTGGTGTAGCAAGTTCGTGGCCACTTTTTGTTCTC
The DNA here is from genome assembly GCF_009764565.3 of Dermochelys coriacea. Taxonomy (NCBI): domain Eukaryota; kingdom Metazoa; phylum Chordata; order Testudines; family Dermochelyidae; genus Dermochelys; species Dermochelys coriacea. The sequence goes on along the minus strand of NC_050079.1, from coordinate 27,770,353 downwards.
TGATAAAGGAGGCTGTTCATCATCCCATTACTGCCATGCCTGAACTTTCCTTTTAAAACCCACTGTCTTTGTACATGATCAACATTTTAATTCCTACATAGAAAGATATGGTAAAAGAAGCAAAACAAGTAAAACAAATCATGGGGCATTGTGAACATTTCCAGATTAGAACAAGATGCAACATTTGTGAAATGAAGTTTTTAAAGAGAAGTCTTGGGGAATTTGACTTATCTCCAGAGCTAAGTTAAAGCAACTAAGCTCTCCAGGGCTTTCCCCCACCCCAAGTTTATAGAAGCTGCAGAGCTCCTAATCCATAAACCTCCTTGGTCACAGCTGATCCTGGTCACAGCCGATCCTAGAACTGACCAGGGTCCCTAACCAGTTTTTATTAGTTGCCAACTGCCAAAGCCTTGAGTATATCCCAGGTTTTATATTGTATCTTAGTTCCTGTTCTATAGTCTGAAGTAAGCCTCCCTTTGGGCTTCAATACACATCAGGCCCACACTTGTAGCTGACCATGTGGGACTGTGTGTATGGATCAAGATATGGAATCTGAAGGAGTATTGGGAGCTGCTATGGTGTTGTAAGTAGCTGATTTTTAAATGAGAGCACGTTTCCTAATCTCCATAGAATTGCCATTGTGTCTCATTATCCGATAGAGCTGCCCAATTACTGGGTCTCCTGGTCCTGCCAATGCCAAGCACTGAGAATCTCAACAGCAGAGCTGGCCAAACAGGGGAAACAAGCAGATAACACATTTCAAAATTTAAAAGCTATTTTCATTTCACATGGTTCAAAATGGATCCATTTTCTGTTTTGCTGTGAATTTTCTTCCACATTTTGTTTACTGAAACTTTTACCAAAATCTGTTTTGAAATTTTTTTTACTGAAAAATCAGGTTTTCTGCACACCAAAAATGTTTGAATGTGATTAAAATTTTCAGTAAAAAAATATTACAGAATGTTGTAAACCTGAAAAATTCAGTAATGAAAATTGCTCATACTTTTTTCAGTGAAAAAGCCTCAAGTACAAAGAACTTCTGCTTGATTCTTATTCAGCAAAACTACTTTCACAACTGAAGAGCCCTTAGAAACTCCAGTTTACTTGCGATTCATAACCATGTATGTTTTTTCCTTTTTTGATTCCTAAGGTGACATACATTTCAGCCTGCTATATCTACCCATTCCCAAGGAGTGGAGTCATAGAGGTTGCAGCACACATCTGCTACATATGCCAATCAGCATCTGGAGAATGAATTCCCAGAAGGCACTGAACATCCTTCAATTACTACTTGAGCACCTTCACTGACAGTTTAGGTGAGGGAAGAGGAATTTTGCTAACTGTCAGACAGCTGTTGAAGTCTTAACGGGCCAAGGAGTCAGTAACTGATCTCTTTTGGCAACTGACAACTGTTGATAAGAGCTCAACCTGGCAGAGGAAACGAAAGCAGAGCACATTGGACTGCAGAAGTCTCCACCAAACCCAAGTCTCAGGTTACCCACCAACCTGTGCCAAACACTCCCCATGCTTCAGAAGTGTTTCTATCACTTCCTTATTCAACAGCATAACTTCCCTTTATTCTAGACAAGTTGTGTCTACCCAGAAAACATCACTGACCGTCAGAAATAATGTTTTCAAGCCATGTCCTGCCTCTTTAAATGCATACTGCTACAGGATAGAAAACAGGCACTTGGACAAGAAGTGAACAGAGATAATCTATTAAAGGAAAAGGACTGTGAATGTGTGTTCTGACATGAAAAAATTGGACCCTCTCAACCACTCTACATAAACTAATGTGGAGTCTTTAGCGATGATGAATCATTGCTCTGTTTATGTATGCTACCAATAGGAAGATTAGGATCCCCAGAGTTGTTACACAAAGTCAGCCTTATTCCATTTAATCTTCATCAGTGCTTCTGTCTTCCATCTTCTCTTCAAAGTGTTTAATGAAAAAGAAAATGTATAATCGGATAATTTTCAAGAATTATTTTTGCTATTAAGTAGGCTTTCTGTTGACACCCATGTTAACTATAACATGGCATATGTGCTGGGATTAAATGTGCAGTGCTTGGCAAATCAGGTACAGGTTTTTTTTATAAATGTAGCCAACCTCATTTTCTCATTTAATAGTGAAAATTGTTCTTATGTGCAGCTATGGTTTTTACCCTGCAGGCATTGTAACTGCATACTAGTGCAGATTTATGACAGGTTTTTTTGAACCATTTTCAATATGTTCGTAATACTTTCCACAAAGAAAGCAGGAGACCTAGAGTTATGTGCAAGACAAAGATTAAATGTTAAGTCATTAATGTGGCGATAAGGTTGTGATAGCTTATGCCCTTCCAGGACAAAACTTGAAATAGAATTAAGGTAAATACAGAATTAGCATAAGCAACCTTAACTCCGCTCCCCTCGAGCTAGCAAGAGCCCTTGGGAATTGTCTGTATGCAATCCAGTTGCAAATTATTAGATGTAGCTGTGTTGAATGGTGGAAGAATAAGTTGGAGCTGCTTGAAACAGTCATTTCTGGGATCTGAGGCAATCTGGGTTTGAGTCCCCCCATGTGTGTTATCAAAGGTAAAAGAGAACCTATTTTTAGGTTCCAGTCTGCATCATTTCAACACAGAATTACATAGGTTGTATCAGTCGCAGGGCACTGGAGTCTTCCCATGAGTCAGTAATGGGGTGGGATATGAAAGCAGTCTGGAGATTTAATGATGTGTAGTTTTAAATGGTGTCCTGTGTGCACATGTGAAGGTGGTTGTAAAAGGGTGTGAAGCAGTTGTCAAATTTTACACGTGTGGTACTCCAAGGGAGGAGGCTTAGTTTGCACACAGGGCAAACGTAGGTAGCACCTGGCCATAACAGAGAAAAGGCAGAGTAAAAGCATGTGTGTTGTGGAGTATTGCTTAAAGAGGGCAGAGTTAAGGTTGTGCGGATGTTTATTTTAACCTTCCCCCTGGGTGCATCTCAGATTACAGACTCCAGTCTGAGTGGGAATATCTACACTGTCATTTTTCCCCCCATACAAGAATCCCATGAGTCAGGTGACCTAGGTGCTGAGATTCACTGCTATGGGTTTTTCCCCACTGTGAAGCCATATGCAAAATTTCCTGGTTTTCAAAATTTGAGTTTTGCTGACCTTCAAATTGGAAAGGCACAAGCTATCATAGGCTACGATAACTCTGAATTTTTTGCCATTTAAATCCCTAGCTTTTAAAACATAAAGAAATCTTTATTGGCAGGAGTTAGTGGTCATTCAGGCAGTTGTAGTCCTCACAGAGGTTTGCAGTTGATATACTACTGTGGCTAGGTAATAGTCCAAAGACTTGGCTGTGTCTACACTCCAGAGACCATGTTGGCTTAGCTATGCAGGCATAACTTGTGGTGTAGAAGCAGCCTACACCAACAGAAGGGATTTTTCTGTCTGTAGGAATATTACCTCCCCGATTTTAAATTTAGTGACATTATCTTCCATCCATATAACTGGATCTACACTGGGGATTAGGTTGGCATAGCTATGCCCGGGAGTTTTTTTCCCATCCTACACTGAAGTACCTATATTGACCTAACTTTTAAGTGTAAGCCTTTTTCAGCCCCAGCTTTTATGTAGTACTTGTCATTAGATATCAATTAACTTTACATTGTTATCCTCATTTTACAGATGGGAAACTGAGGCAGAGAGATGTGACTTGCCCATTGCATAAAGCAGGCCAGTGGCAGAAGTAGGAATAGTCCCAGTCCAGTAGTCTTTCCACTAGGCCACACAGTAGCTATGTGATTCCTAAGTGCTGCTCCCTCTCCTGTACATTTTGTTTTAGCGGAATGGGGAGAATGGCAACGCTTTGAGTTGTTTGGGATGTATAGTTGCTAACAGAGCTGGTGAGTGAAATCTCATCTAGGCTTTTTATCCCCTGACTGTTTTATTATAGTAGAATAGATGTTTCCTACTTCAAATTATTTTTTCCCTATTGAAGTTAATCTACCCCTGAGAGGCAGTACCTAGACTGATAGAAGAACTCTTTTGTTGATCTATCCATGTCAAAACAGGGAGTTAGACCTAACTGACAAACCAGGTGTGAAATTTTTCACTGCCCTGAGTGACTTAGCTAGGATGATCTAATGTTTAAATGTAGACCTGGCCTTTAACTGTGTGACTCGTATCTCTCTCCTCATCCACCCTCTTATCCCATCATTCAGCACATGTAGCCCCATGCCAACATTTCCAGCTCCCCCAGCCTGTCCTGTCCCATTAAGCCATTAGTTGGCACTGTGGAAGCCATTAACATAATTTTTATGCTGACTCCTGCCTTATGTTGCTGTGTGTGCATTTCACAGGCAGCAGGCATGGGCCTTCATTATGTAGCCCAAGCTATACACTGAGCTGGGTCTACTACCCCTGCACTTCAGACAGGCTTCTACAGCCATTCACCAGGTTCAGCCAGTCTACTCCTCTTCCAAACCGGGCCCTCCCCCAAACACACACTTGCCAGCCTGACTCACCGCATGCAGGGGTGACGTGTATCTTAACTATTCATTGCCTGGATTTCAGATGGAGAGGCAGGGAGAAGGGCTCAGATACCCCAAGACAAGCAAGGTCCCCCAGATCACACAGTAGGCAGAAGGGAGATTCAGACCCCTGCAGAAAGGTAGGGCTCCCCCAGTTCCCAGTACACACATGGAAGGGGAGAATTCAAGGCTGACAACCCCAACTTCCTCTGCTACCCCTCACATTCTCAAACCCATCCTGTCTTCTACCCTTCCACTCCCCCAATCCCTCCCCTTACCTGGATTCCCCAACACCTCTTTCCCACACCATGAGCCCATTCCCATTTTTCTTACCCACTCCTCTCTGCAAACACAAACTCCTATTACCACCTACTTTTGCATAACTATCCTCACCTCCCAATGAGTATTAAGATTAGCAATTTATTTTCTTTTCAGTATCTCCTGAATATTCTGCTGTACTCAGAATGTCACTAAATCAAACAAACAAAACCAACACAATCTTGACCTAAGCAGATTTTTCCCAGATGTTTACAGGTCATTCTTAGACTTCTATCCAGGTGGGTTTCACTTTAAAGTTGCTGCAACCTATGAATTTAATGAAATGCTGGTTTGTTTCTGGGACAGTATCTCAGTTTCTCAGATAACACCCATATTTTTGTCAGTGGCCCTAAGCTACATGTCTGCAAGGCAAGTGTCAAGACAAACTATGAAATCATGCACATTTTTGAGCACTTGGTCATCCTTCAGGCAGAAAGGGCTTCCCAAACTGAAAGAGAATAATACCCGATGGTGATTAATACAACCTACTCCATTAAAATCAGGGGTTTTCCTTTCCTCCTTCCCCAGTTTCTAATATGTGTCAAACATACCTGTTTTCATCCCCACATCCAATCTCAGCAATGTATCCTTGGTGTATCCTCAAGCATGCCTGTCCTTAACTCCCCACCCAACTGCAGATTCCAGGTCACATTGGGAGGTAGAACTAGGAATTCAGAACCACTGATAGTCAAGATCTCTCCAGAACCTGGGTACCCTGAAGGGAAGACAGGGTCACAACCCTGCAGTTAGGCTGAGGTGGGGGTCTGGATCATGGCACCTATATGGGAGGGGAGTGTGGGGCTGAATGTTAGAGGAATATTTTACAAGCAATCTGATCAAACAAGAACAGATGGATTCTGAAATAACTGAGCAAATTGGAAAGAATAAGGAAGAAGCAGAGTGGTGCTAATTGGTGATTGTAACTACTCAGCTCTTCCTTCAACAGAGTACGTTGGGTGGAAGAAATAAGGCTAGAGAATTGTCTGTAGAACAGCAAAGAATAATTTAAGGTGTATGAGCTGACAGTGAAAGAAGCAATTTTACATTCAGTGCTAAGTATACCATTTGAAGATCTAATTGAGAAAATACAGCTAAGGAAGTTTAGGTTACAGTTTAGTTTTTGAGATTCACAACAAAACTTGATATTGGCTTTAAAAATCTTCCTTATGGAGATGTATTTTCTGATTTTAATAAAAACTTAATGTAAAATGAAAGCCAAAAGAGAAAAATATTAAACTTAAGAATGGAAAATGTGTAAGAAGCAGGAAATATTGAGCAAATTCATTAACAGTATAATATTTGTAGGTACATAGAAAAATTTTCTAAGTACTTCAAAGCACTTTGCTGATATTAAATAGCCCCCCACTCCCATGTAAGGTAAGTGTTTTGTGCCCATTTTAATAAAAGGGTGCATTGAGGCACAGAGGTCACAGTCAAATGACCATCTGGGGAATAGAACCCAGTTTCCCTCTATCACCAATAAATAAACTTCATCCATTAGATGAGATATAATGGAAAAGCAGCACAGATTAATTGTACTGTAGCACATGTACAAGTCAAGAGTGAAATCAAATATAAATTAAATCCCTGAGCTCTATGGTGTTGTGAATAGGGAGGTTCACACAGTGTTTGAAGAGAAGAACAGTATAAAGAAGTTTTTTCTTTTTTATTGCTCTTAAGTATGACCCATGGCAAACTAGTCTTTGACTTGGCACCTAATGTTCTTAAGTGAAAGTGGTTTGTATTACTAGTTTGTGACTTTGATAAAGTAACAAACAATACTGGCTTATGATGAAAAGGTGCTATGCAGAGTAGAATATGATCAAGAAATAATGTCTTTAGGGGTTGGGGAATAAGACTGAGACATAAGACAATTGGTATGTCTACACTTAAAACGCTACAGCATAGACACTACCGACAATGATTATCACACCCCTCACTGAAGTAAAGTTGACCTAATTTTCTAGGTAGATTATGTCTGTCTTCCAGTTCTCTTACTGTTTCTTGGAGACCTTCAACCAGTCAAGTTGGGGGAAATTATCTCCCCAGCATTCAATAGAGCTAGCTTGGCTAGGTGCTGGACATCTGCACTGGAAGAAACAATGAACTCCAGAATGAGGGCAGAGCCATTCCATGAGTGATACTCCAGTGCCCTCAATCGCCTTTTCTGAGGGCAAGAACCATCCGATTCACTTGGCAAATCCCCAAACACACCACTGCCTCATCCCCAACAATTCTGTGTCCAGCTGCACAGAGGATTGCAACCCCACAGGGTCTCCCTAAATCTGGACCACAATAGACAGAACAACCACAGCAGTTCTTCTGGTGGCAATGCATAGGGAGGGCTCTGAACCCACTGAGGAGGGTGCCCATCAATCTGTTTGTGCCTCAGTCTCCCCATCTATAATATGGGTAGAATAGTACACCAAACAAATTGAATATAGAAACTTCATAAGAAAAGTAAAAGTACCCAATTAAGTAAGTTCATACTTGCCACTTCAAAGTGGGGGGGGAAAGAAACAGCCAGAAGAGACTGACATAAGAATTGACCAAATTATGTTTTTGCAATTGCAGCAGAGCAGATGAGGCAATTGGAACAATTAGGAATTGACAGATAATCAGCCCTGATAAATTACTACCCAGAATTCCAAAAGACACAAAGGGGAAAGATTTCAGAGTAGCAGCCGTGTTAGTCTGTATTCGCAAAAAGAAAAGGAGTACTTGTGGCACCTTAGAGACTAACAAATTTATTAGAGCATAAGCTTTCGTGAGCTACAGCTCACTTCATCGGATGCATTTGGTGGAAAAAACAGAGGAGAGATTTATATACACACACACAGAGAACATGAAACAATGGGTTTATCATACACACTGTAAGGAGAGTGATCACTTAAGATAAGCCATCACCAACAGCAGGGGGGGGGAGGAGGAAAACCTTTCATGGTGACAAGCAGGTAGGCTAATTCCAGCAGTTAACAAGAATATCAGAGGAACAGTGGGGGGTGGGGTGGGAGGGAGAAATACCATGGGGAAATAGTTTTACTTTGTGTAATGACTCATCCATTCCCAGTCTCTATTCAAGCCTAAGTTAATTGTATCCAGTTTGCAAATTAATTCCAATTCAGCAGTCTCTCGTTGGAGACTATTTCCCCATGGTATTTCTCCCTCCCACCCCACCCCCCACTGTTCCTCTGATATTCTTGTTAACTGCTGGAATTAGCCTACCTGCTTGTCACCATGAAAGGTTTTCCTCCTTTCCCCCCCCTGCTGTTGGTGTTGGCTTATCTTAAGTGATCACTCTCCTTACAGTGTGTATGATAAACCCATTGTTTCATGTTCTCTGTGTGTGTGTATATAAATCTCTCCTCTGTTTTTTCCACCAAATGCATCCGATGAAGTGAGCTGTAGCTCACGAAAGCTTATGCTCTAATAAATTTGTTAGTCTCTAAGGTGCCACAAGTACTCCTTTTCTTAAAGGGGAAAGAGGAAGACCTTTGCTAGCCTGCTGCACATTCCCCTAGGGCAAGCAAGAGCTGTACATCTTATTTAAGAAAGGGCAGCCCAGAAAATGATGAAGAAAATATAAGGGCAAGATCAGAAAGCATTTACAAATGTGTGTCCGAGAAGAAGCATTTAGGGAAAGTCTGTAATACATATTTACCATTTTTTCAGCTTCCTCCAGAAGTCTTTTCAGAAGTAATCCTTGCAGCACCCCATGGTATTTGTCACTCAGAAAATTAAACAGAGGCTAAGTGACTTTCCCAAGGCCACAGAGAGTATCTGTCAGAGCTGGAATGAGCACTCTGGAATCTGAGATTTTTAATTCTTTCCTCTTGAAGAGTATGATAATACCTACTCAATTCATGAAAAAGGGGAAACTTAGTGCATATTTTAGCTGTATTTCAGGAGAAATTTCTTCTGTACAAAGTATGCTGTTCTGGAGAGTTATAGAAACAGAGCAGGTCCTCAAGGAATCGGTTCTGAAGCACTCATGGAGCAGGTCCTCAAGGAATCAATTCTGAAGCACTTAGAGGAGAAGAAAGTGATCAGGAACAGTCAGCATGGATTCACCAAGGGCAAGTCATGCCTGACTAATCTAATTGCCTTCTATGACGAGAACTGGCTCTGTGGATGAGGGGAAAGCAATGGACATGTTGTTCCTTGACTTTAGCAAAGCTTTTGACACTGTCTCCCACAGTATTCTTATCAGCAAGTTAAAGAAGTATGGGCTGGATGAATGGACTATAAGGTGGATAGAAAGTTGGCTAGATTGTCGGGCTCAACGGGCAGTGATCAATGGCGCCGTGTCTAGTTGGCAGCCAGTATCAAGTGGAGTGCCCCAAGGGTCGGTCCTTGGCCAGTTTTGTTCAATATTTTCATTAATGATCTGGAGGATGGTGTGGATTGCACCCTCAGCAAGTTTGCAGATGACACTAAACTGGGAGGAGAGGTATACCCTGGAGGGTAGGGATAGGATACAGAGGGCCCTAGACAAATTAGAGGATTGGGCCAAGAGAAATCTGAGGTTCAACAAGGCCAAGTGCAGCGTCCTGCACTTAGGATGGAAGAATCCCATGCACCGCTACAGACTAGGGACTGAATGGCTAGGCAGCAGTTCTGCAGAAAAGGACCTAGGAGTTACAGTGGACAAGAAGCTGGATATGAGTCAACAGTGTGTCATTGTTGCCAAGAAGGCCAATGGCATTTTGGGCTGTATCAGTAGATCGAGGGATGTGATCGTTCCCCTCTATTCAACATTGGTGAGGCCTCATCTGGAGTACTGTGTCCAGTTTTGGGCCCCACACTACAAGAAGGATGTGGAAAAATTGGAAAACATCCAGCGGAGGGCAACAAAAATGATTGGGGGACTGGAACACATGACTTTTATGAGGAGAGGCTGAGGGAACTGGGATTGTTTAGTCTGCGGAAGAGAAGAATGAGGGGGGATTTGATAGCTCCTTTCAACTACCTGAAAGGGGGTTCCAAAGAGGATGGATCTAGACTGTTGTCAGTGTTAGCAGCAGATGACAGAACAAGGAGTAATGGTCTCAAGTTGCAGTGGGGGTGGTTTAGGTTGGATATTAGGAAAAACTTTCACTAGGAGGGTGGTGAAACACTGGAATGCATTACCTAGGGAGGTGGTATCTCCTTCCTTAGTTTTTTAAGGTCAGGCTTGACAAGTCCTGGCTGGGATGATTTAGTTGGGGATTGGTCCTGCTTTGAGCAGGGAGTTAAACTAGATGACCTCCTGAGGTCCCTTCCAACCCTGATATTCTATGAAATTCCTGGGAAATTGTTTTAAGGTATGAGTAGAAAAGAATCCACGAGAGAGTTAAATTAGACATGGGAAAGCACAGTATTATGACCACTTTTGTTTAACTTACTGACCTAAATTTGCCAATGACATAAAATTGGAGAAGGAGGATAAAGCCAGTTCAGAGCAAATAAATTCAAAATGATCTGGATAGATTTAGCTGAGTCTCATAAGTAGCTTAGTCAGTTCAGTTGTACAGAAGTGCATAGTAATAAGATTAAGAACCAAAAATAACCAGAGAGCATAGAGCCAAAATAAAACAAATCATTCAAAAAAGGCTAGTCTACTTACTTTTCACTGTATATGGGGGAACAGAGTAAGCCTCATTAGGGACCACTACAAGAACTGTTTAGCTTTATAGAACAGTGGAGGAGAAATCCTAAATTTACTTTCCTTCCTTATTCACTGAGGCCTGCATTCAGAAGCATGTTAAAGCATATGGTTAACTTTAAGCATAGGAGCAGTCCCACTGACTGCAACAGGATTTAATGGGACTGCTTGAACGATTAAAACTCTGCACATGCTGAAGTACCTGAGTTAGGGCCTTACCATCTGATCCAAAGTGTGTGAAAGAGGACAAGGAGATCTGCATAGCTATCGATCTTCTGTTCCCAAAACTTTCCGATCTCCCTCCCTTCTCCCTTACTGTGAAGGCAGATTTCTTTCCCTGTTTCATAGGCAGCGTGTGAGAAGGTCCAATGCATATTACCACTGGTTTTATTTTTTTACTGCCAGGTACTTAATTCCAGGTACCATTTTTCTTGTGGCAATAATACTTTGCAGTGCCTACCTTCTGCAGATCTCAATGCATTTTCCAAATATTAACAAGTTACACCATCTCTGAAGTATGTATTAGAGTATTAACCTTTTGGTTCCTTATTTCCACATTTGTGCAATAAATATCATACTGATTTAAGAATGGTCACAGAAGAAATCTGTGGCAAAACTACAAATGGACCCCAGATCTCTGGACACTCCATTCCAATGTGTTAGCCTAGACAATAATATCCTCAATGCTCAAAATGAACACGTTTTGTTCATTTAACAGTTTTTAAACATACATATTTATTCTTTCACTTGAGGGTTTGTTTCCCTTAAATACCTAAAACATATCTTTGCAATTTTATTGTTTCCATTTAGGCTTTTGTGAAGCAAAATTTGTCCAAATTTCACAAATTTGCAACCATTTTGAAGTGTCAGTGATTTGGCTTTGAACACAACATTTTTTGCACAGGTCCTTTGCCTAGAAATTTAATTCTAAGAGGAAAATAGTCTTATTTTTTTGACACATCACATATGTACTCTAGATTCCAAGTGGTAATCTTCCAAAAGAGCAAATCTATGCATAATATGCAAATAAAATAAGTGTGATTTGTATTGTATGTCTTCCAAGAGCCGTACTAGACAGTTGTGTGTTTTGGGTCTTTGATTTTTTTTTTTTTTAAAAGCAGAACTCCCCTTTGAAATATCCCATTACATTCAATGGAGTTCTGTTTAAAAATTGATCTAGTATGGAATCAATATAGCCAATTGGGAGTTCTGATTAAAAAATGATGGATAATATGGCCCCAAATGAGTGAAAGCAATTACTCTGTCCCATAATTGCCTTCAAGTGATTATTACAAAAAATGAAGACTTTTTTTAAGTTACAGTATAAGACCCTGCAACTTTCACAATTTCAATAAAATAAAATTTGAAAATTACTCCCATGCTGGGTTATTGCAGGATATATTTTGCCTTGAGCATATTATCAAGTTATAAATTCTTGAAATGTGGGGTTTCATTCACTGAAACAATAATTGTGATACTATTTCAGGCAATGCTGAAATAAATGGCTTCAGAGATCCATGAAGGACCACTGGTATCAGATAACCATACATAAATAATTTTAACATTCCGTATTGGTAGAATTCCCACATAGTTCTTCAGGTTTTATTAACCCAGGCAACTCAGAATAACTATGATAAACAGACATTGTCATTACAAATCAGCAGAAATTTGATAAGATTAAATATAATGCAATACATATTCTTGCCAGCAGATTCAGTAGAATAAATTACCCTTAATTTTCAGAATGAGGCTTTGCTCAATTATATAAAACATAACTTTTTAAGGGTGCTTATTTAAATGCAAAACAGACTTTATGAGAATGGTAAACTTGATTAAAACCCCTCTTTAAAAGCAAATAACAAACAACAATATCAAATACTCACAGGCCATAACTATCCTATTAATAATGAACTTTATTGTTTTAGATGTAATTGTAAGGTCTTAGTGATATGGTAGCTCAAATTGACTTTAAAAAGCTAGAAATCATTAACTCTGAAGCCTGCCAATGTGACTGAAATACACACTCTCATGTGCAACTTGCATTTCTTACTGAAAAACATTGCACCAGATTTGAAGGTTAATGCTCTTAATATATGACACATCCATTTCTCCATCCTTAATTTCATCATCTCTAGATTTCGTTATTTGTTGTTTTATTACAGTAGTGCCTAGATACTCCAACTAGTACTGGGGACCCATGAGTTATATTCTGTACAAAATAAGAGACAGTTCCTGTCCCAAAGAGCTCAAACTCTAAGCAGGAAATTTTCAAAGGCACAATTGAGAATTGAGTATCCAACTGCCCATTTTGTAGGATGACCATATTTCCCTATGCTGAATACGGGACACCTGGTAAAATTACTTGTATTCAAGAGTTTAATGGCACTCAGTCAGAACTATGCAGAACAAACATTCAAATTAACATCAAGTCAACTGAGCCCGTATTAAAAAGAAATATTGCGTAGTTGGATTCTTTTTATTTACCTTCTTATCTTTAAGGCTTTAGGGTTCAGAGTGGGAGGGGTCTCTCTCTCTCTCTCTCTCTCTCTCTCTCTCATACACCTCTGTCACATGTGGAGGGGGGGCACCATCCTCCATGCCTAGCTGGGCCCCCAGCACGGACCCACCTCTCCTGGTGCAGCATCTTCCCAAGGCAGCATGGTGATGGGGGAGGGAGATTCAGGGTCATATGCCCCCCCTCCCAGATTTCTGCCAGGGATCACATCAGAATGTGGCCATCAACTGCCTTTCCGCACTGTGCAGGAGGGAAGGGACTGGAGCTGCTTCCAGCCACAGGGGAGGAGGAGCGGGGAAGGGATGACTTGGCCATGTCTTTGCTGAGTTCATCTCTTCTCTCCTGCCCACCCCTGCTCTCTTGTGGCTAGAAGCAGCTTGTTCCTTCCAGCCTACACAGTGTAAAAAGGCAGCTAACAACTCTAGGTTGCTGCTGGCCACTGACATACCCCAGCCACCGCCATTGCCCAGCTACAGCGGGGGCCAAAAGAGGTTAAGACCTAAGAACGCATTGTGAACCAGGGACCATGGAACCTGACTGCAGGGGCTTCAGTGAACCCGGCCAGAGAGGTGACTCAGCAGGGGAAGGTGTCTAGGGGAAAGAGCAGCCCTGCACTTCCTGGGAGCAGGACCCAAGGTGAGAGGGGCGAACAGGGTGGTAAGCCCCTGCCCTGGGGGCTGCTTTGGATCCTGCAGGTTTGGAGCATCAACAGGCTGGAAATCGTCCTGTCCCACTCCAGACCTTAGCTGAGGGGTGGAGAGGCTTCCCCATGCCAGCGCTGTGGGGGGCTTTGGCACATGCAGAACTTGGCTCCTCCTGGCCAGCACCCTTTTCTGGAGCACCAGAGGGTCTTGGACTTTTCTGGAGCACCAGCCCATCCAGAGGCAGTGGGTGAAGGAAGGAGCCTGCTAGCCATGCTGTTGGTGAGCTGAGTTATCTGACCAGGAGCTGGTTCTTTGAACAGTGCTGGGAGCAGGATGCATCCCGCCGGGGGGGAGAGGGGATATGGAGGGCTGGCGGGGGCAGGGGGTGGTGAAGGGGCAAATCAGGGAAAGGACAGCAAGAGGGGGAGTAGATAAAGGGCCGATGAGTGGGCAGCCGAGGCGACAGGTCACCGGCCGCCACATGGCACTGCAGCCAGCGCTGGCCGGAAATGGGACAGAGGGCGGGGCCTCACTGTCCGAGAGCCGTCACGCGGTGGGGGCTGTGTTGATGGACCAGCGGGGAGCAGCTGGCCCCACGTGCTGCAGCTTTGCCCCACCACCAGCCTTGCACACCCACCCCCATTGTTGGCCATTGGACCCCCCACCTACTCACTCACTACTGGTGGGAGAGTGGCTGATGAGCATTGATCCTGCCAGCAGCAGGACCCACCAGGTCTGATGGGGGGGAGACAGAAAATATGTGACAATTTGCCTGTTTTTAAGAAAAAGTTGGAGAAGAGCTTAAATACGGGACTGTACCTTTAAAAACGGGACATCTGATTACCCTACCATTTTGCCTTTCAAAATCTCTTCTCCTCCCAAATAGATAAGACAGACTAAGTATGGGGTAAAGAAAATAGTTCACAGAGGGGGAATTGAGACAGACAGAGATTCAGAGACATGTTCAAGGGCAAACAGAAAATCTGTGATAAAGTCTTTGTGGTCACACCATCTCAAAATAAGATATTTTAGAATTGGAAAAGATACAGAGAAGGGCAACAAAAATGAATAGGGGTATGGAACAGCTTCCATCTGAGGAGAGATTAAAAAGACCCAGACTTTTCAGCTTGGAAAAGAGCCACCTAAGAGGGGATATGACAGAGGTCTATTAAAATCATGATTGGTGTGGAGAAAGTAAATAAGGAAGTGTTATTTACTCCTTCACAAAACAAGGAGTTGCCCCATGAAATTCATAGGCAGCAGGTTTAAAACAAACATAAGGAAGTATTTATTCACACAGCGCACAGTCAAGCTGTGAACTCACTGCCAGGCAATGTTGTGAAAACCAAAACTATAAGGGGATTCAAAAAAGAACTAAAATGTACGGAGGATAGGTCCATCAATGGCTATTAGCCAAGATGGTCAGGGAGGCAACTCAATGCTCTGACATGTCCCTAGCCTCTGATTGCTGGAAGCTTGGAATGGACGACTGGGAATGGATCTCTTGGTGATTGCCTGTTCTGTTCATTCCCTCTGGGGCACCTGGTATTGGCCACTGTCAGAAGATAGGATACTGGGCTAGATGACCCATTAGTCTGACCCAGTATGGCCTTTCTTATGTTCATAAAGCCTGGAACTGAAATCAGATCTCCTGAGTCCCAGTCCAGTCCCTGAACCACAAAATTGTCCTTAATCTCCTCGTATATTTTTCTATATCTGTCAGGCCATTTTTTCATTCTCTTGAGGACAAAATCTAACCCACATGACTTGGTTTCTCTAATGTTGGGAAGAGAGAAAACACTTAAAACACGATGCACCTGTGCAGTAGTTGTACTGGATTCCAACCCATGTGTTCTTATGATCACTACCAATGGGGAGTTCTAAATGCATCCATCAGTTCACAATAGCCCCACTGGGGTATGGCCTGCTGAACTGGGAGTGTAATTAGGCACAACAGACTTCTTGTGCATCTAGATTCCAGTTTAGCAAACCATGGTAACACATGCTTAAGTGTTTTGCTCAAATGGGACCAGATGACTTTGGCAACAGGACCTAGGGGAGTCTGTGGCTCTTTTAAAAAAAAAAAAAAAGCTGTATGGCCACACGCTAACAAAAGACAAAGATCAAACAGATGACATAAGGTGTACAAGGATCATTCAAAATCCAGCAAAAGGTACATGAAATGATCATCTTCCATTCATGATCACTGCACTTTTACCCGTAATGGATGCATTAGTGTACATTTTCCCGGACCCCTAATTTACCCTGGTTTACGCTGGCCTCTTGTACTCTTCCATAGTTCAGTACAGCACAGGCAGGATTTAACCTAGCTCTTTACCAACTGTAATATAGTAGGACTTAATCATTTCCCTTAAAACTCAGCATAATTTATTTATATGGAAACTTCATTAAAATCAGAAATGTGTGTTGATATATATCAAAGCATCAGAAGTTTAGAGTTATTTACCTTATTGTATCTATAACTCATGCTGTGTTTGGTAAATCCTACTGCCTCCCAGCAACTCCACAATTGTGCAGTTGCATTCTTAGTTCAACAGCCTGCCACTTTCCATGAGTACTAAAATTACCTGATTTTTTTCCCCAAACCAGCATTAATAAGTAAATTAAAGAGAAGTTGAGCAAGATGGGTAAGCTGTGTGACTCCCACTTTAATTAGATATGCAGGTTTTAAAAAAAAAATTGTGACACTTTGAAAGCTTGGCCCTAAGGTTATAACAGGAAAGGAAAGAAAAGCTTTTTATGCTCTTCTGTGAAAAATATTTTGAAAGAAATCAAACATCAAAAGCTACATTTATGTTACATTGTCATTAAGCTTCTTCTAAGAATAGACAGATGTCTGGAAATTCAATGTTAACACTGATGATCCATCTTCAACTCAATCCCATACGAAATATAAAGGGCCTGGTTTATCAGTTTAATTCAGAATCTCTAGGCTTTTCTTCTTTTGTATTATAACCCTAATGTTATTTAAATATATATCTCGTATTTCATTCCTTTATAATCGTCCATTAAAGTGTGGTGTTCATTCACTAGACTGAAATATCTCTAAAGGTTTGTGGATATACATATTTAGGATCTGCTAAATTCACATAGAGTTTTTAAAGATTAACCTGTTTAAACACATTTTTAGTTTGTGAATTGTATGTAGCTCAAGAGGCACAATTCATACTCAGATGCCAAACACTCCAATGGTCAGAAGCGGGGCTTGTCTGAAGGTGTGGCTCAAGCACCTACCCATCATGGCAGTTCATGGGGATCAAATTTGTGATTTTTTTCATCACCATAGGGCAGGCTTTACCAATTCAACTGAAGGACTCTTTTACCTGTCAGAAAGTAGCAGGCTATTATACTTTCTGGGCTCAGGCATTAAATGGAAATGTATACCAAGCCAGTATATTACATTTGGATTCTGTCTTTAATAGTTAAACATTATCAATCCTATTTTTAGAGGCAGCTTCTAATCTAGCTTCCACAGTTTTATATATTTGCTATTTGTTAATACTGATTAAGGCATGCAGAAACATGAAACACAGAGAGAGATTTTTTTTTTTAAAAAGCAGACCTTGTTTTAATTAAGTCAACCTTTATGGGAGGGGCTAATTTTTTCCCTAAACACCAGGTTTTTATTTGGGTGAAATAGTGTTAAATGGCCTCATGCCATACCAATATTCCGAGTCACTCCCCTTCAACATAACCCCTAGGATTCAGATCCCCTTTTAATCCTCTCACCCTCCCCTCCTGAAATGGAATGAGAATACACATGAAGGGTACCCCAGTTTGCAAAGACTAACAAACTCCCTTCCTCCCTACAGGCTAATAGAATCATAGAATATCAGGGTTGGAAGGGACCTCAGGAGGTCATCTAATGCAACCCCCTGCTCAAAGCAGGACCAATCCCCAATTTTTGCCCCAGATCCCTAAATGGCCCCCTCAAGGATTGAACTCACAACCCTGGGTTTAGCAGGCCAACGCTCAAACCACTGAGCTATTTTTTAAACTTTTTAAAAATGTTTTTTTTAATAGGATCCACTAGTCATCACCCTAGTTTCATGTCTACCTCAGGGAGCCAATCCCTTTGAGCCTCTCAACTGTGCTGGACACTGGACCGAAGTTGCAATGAAAGTACAAACTCTGCTTATTAAGCTTACGGTAGCACTCTCCATGGAACTTGAAGAACAGAGCACAGGTTGCAGGAGGGAAGAGACTAGAGGAGATACAAGGATGTGAGTTTCTGTGCACAAGGCTAGAATGCTAGCTGCGGTTGCCCCACTTCTGCACTTCTCGTAGTGCTCAAACACATGAACACTTGGGCCTGGTCTATGCTACAGAGTTAGGTCGATGTAAGACAGCTTATGTCGAACTAACTGTGTAAGCATCTACACACAGGTGTGCCTCCTGTGGATTTAACTCCCCCGTTACACTGACCTAATAAATCCACCTCCACAAGAGGCATCGGAATTAGGTTGATGTTGGTAGGTCAGTGCAGTTTCCATGTAGACACAGCATTGCGTATATCGCCCGTTGCTGCCTTTGACAGCCAGAACCCTGCCCCCTTGCACTCACAGCTGGAGCCCCACCACCCCAGCCTTGACAGCTCGAGTTCTTCAGCCTGGGCAGTAGGGCTCCAGCTGTCAGTGCCCCCTTACGTTTGTGCAAGCACACTTGGTAAGGACACACTCTGCTGACAGAAGGAGCATAGTGTGGACATGAAGAGCTGATTTACTTACTGCAGTGGCTGCAGGTCGACCTAACATAAGTCGACTTAATTATGTAGTGTAGACATGCTCTTAGGCTACGTCTGCACTGCAAGCTAGAGGTATGATTCTGCTGCTTGCGTACACAAGTTCATGCTAGTTCACATCGAGCTACCATAGGTATAAAAAGCAGTGTAGAGGCGGTAGCAACGGAGGAGGCATGGCTGAGCTGTGCTGAGTAGAAACCCACATGACACTGGTGAATATGTACTTAGTGCAGCTCAGCCAAGCCTCTGCTACTGCATCTACACTGCTATTGACACATGTGTTAGCTCAGTGAGAGCGAGCATGAGTCGGTGTACATGAGCAGGGGAATCAAACTCCTAGCTTGTAGTGCAGATGTAGCCTTAGTTCATGGAAAGCCAAGGTATGAATTTACTCCACGCTAGTCTGCTGTGCAGTAAGTGCCCATGTGGATCCTGCTGCGTAGGATTGCCATCTGTCCAGGATCATCCCATTTTTGAGGTACCTTTCCCAGGAAATCTGAAAGACAGCTCAGTATGCACTGCCAGCTGTCCAGGTTTATGGGCTCAGGATTATCCCAGATGTCACATTTTTTTTTATACCTCAGAGGTGTCAAATCTACTGCTGCTGCTGCTGCACACAAAAATGTCCTTAGTGGGCTTTGATTTACCATGCTTTGGAACAAGAGCAGGTTAAACACACTGGGGGATTTTTAATGAGCAGCTGCGGGGTCTGCACAGACTCTTAGTCTTAGGCTAACGCAGAGTAGCAGTTAGCATGGGCTACTTTCATGTTCTTACCCAGCAGGTAAAAACACTAATTTTAAATACCGCTCCTTACTTCTTACTAACCTAAAACCAGGCCATCAGGATGCTGTGAGGAAGGTAACACTTTGCCATTCTGGCCCAAAGAGAAACATTACTTCTTGATCTTCAAAAATCTGGTCTGACCCGCAACCTCATAAAACCCGTTCAAACTGTATCCCAGCTATGCAGCATGGAACAGCAACAGCAGCAGGGTGGCTGTGTGCCAGGAAGGGCTTTCATACAGCAGGGAGGAAGGGGGCACATGGACAAGAGCTAATCAGCTCTCCCCTTCTTTACTGCCCCCCTTCCGTGACGGGAGAAGATGGAAACATTCTGTAATACATTCTGGGCAGGTGTGAAGAGGAAGGTGCTGGAGCAGCCAATCCTGCCTCTTAATCCAGGGGTTATCCGCATTGGTCCAATCAAACTGTACTCCCAGCTCGGTGCTGAACCGAAGAGAGGGGGCAGGGGGTATTGTGGAAGTGCTCAAGTTGTAGTCAGTAGTGGGGCTCCATCACACTAAGAACTTGTACAGACCCACAGGGAGATGTTGCTCCAGCCCACTCACATACAAGACATAATAAATGAGGGGGGGAAAGAGTAGCAGGGAAGAGGAACAAAACAGAAATGGGTCTTGAGAAATATGAAGGAGGAGCAGGTAGTGACTTTTCAGATCAACTCACGAAACTCTCAGGGTGAAATCCTATCCCAGTGGAAGTTTTGCTATTGACTTCAGTTGGGGTAGGATTTCACTGTCTACGCATAGGGACAACAAGGAAGGTAGTACAAAGATAACTGTGGCAGAAGTGACAAATCCTACCTTGTTGTTAAAATGATGAAAGTAAGATCAGACTCAGGCCCACGGGTACTTAGGCAGCTAACTACTTGACTTTTATAAATAAATGCCCATGTTTGAAAGTGTAAAAATATATTTGTTCATGGTGGGAGGCCAGATTGAAGTCAGTTGGAAAATTTGGCCTTGAAATCATGGAAATCAATAGAGCAGATCAAAAAATGGAAATAATTGTCCATGAAAGTTTTGAATTAAAAAAAATCATTTCAATAGAAATTTCAAAAGATTTTTTCCAATTTTGATAAAATGCTTGAAATATTTCATTTCCATTGGATTCAAAACAAAAATGTTAATTTCAGTTCAAATTCAATAGACTTCAATTTTCTTTTTCAGTTTTGGAAACAGGAAGCAAAAAACAATCTTGAAAATTTTCTATTCAATCAAACAGTGGACAGAACAATTCATTTTAAGTAGTGCCACAGAACCATTGAAAATTTTGAATTTTTTACATTTTTGGCATGTTTGAATAATTTGAAACATCAATTTTCATCAAAAAATCTCATTTGAAACATGTTAGCTATCTGTAGCTCTTTAATTGGAAAAAAAAACCCAAAACATTATTGCCTTTCGCTTGTAAATTTTAGTGCATCCTATTCGGTTTGATGTGTGTACTATAGGCTTTGTCAAAGCCCATAAAAATCAATTGAAAGGTTAGTACTGACTTTAATGGGTTTTGGTTTAGGCCTAATTTAAAATGACAATTTTGCCACTTTGGGCAATAATTTAAAACAGCATCAACAGAAAAAATATAACATGGTTTATTTCCTGTAATTGGGGAAAAATACAAACATATAATTATAAATATTTGTGTTTTGTATTTTTAATTTTAAATATATCTATATCTATCTATATATAGATATAGATATTTAAAATTAAACATCTTTTTAATTTACTGCTTCCCTATTCCTTCTTTTAGTGATGTTTATCTTTCTTTCTTGGAATATTTGATAGCAGGTTTCCTCATTTCACCACTAGCACTGAGTGATCCTTTCCGCCTTCATTCAACAATCACATATGATAGAATATAAATGTTACAGCATTCCTCACACAGACAGGGCCATATTCATGTCAGAGCAGACTCAAACACACTAGGGAATTGTTAGTGCATGGCAGCAGAGTCTATACAGATATATAGAACACGTTAAGCTAGTGTGGGATAGATTTGCTATGAACTAAAGTATTTGTATAGAAAGCCCTTTGTTATCCAAGTTGTCTGTTATATTCACAGTAATTATAATATCAATGAAGTTAGCCTGACTTTGTTTATACCGGTAAAAGTGAAAGAAGAACTTGTCACATTGTGTAGAAATCGAAAATTTATGTTCTGAAAATTCATCTCTCAATTGATTATATATCGTTGTCTATAAATAATGGGGGGTTCTTTTAATAAAAATGACAACCTAAAGGCCTGCTATGGACGATTAAATTTCTTTCACCTAATTAGTTTTTGAAGGAAAAGGGCTGTGATACCTCATTAAAACCCATGGAAGATATACAAGAAAAACTGAATGAAAAATAAAGGTCAGTTGCATAGAAGTGTGATAGCTGCAAAAAGTACCAAATTACAAGCAGGTTTACTCATTTAAGTGGCCAAGTTAAACAGCTCCCTTTGGGTTTTGACTGACTGAGGGCCAGGTTGGCACCAGCTGTGTTTTGAAGTAGAAGGGCATTTATAGGGTAACCCTTCTGTAACTATTTTTGCTGCTCTCCCACTTCTCTATGGCTGACCTGCTTCAGTTTTGTTTTCTTTTTCTTTTTCTAGCATGTAGGTTTTGTACAGATTGAATGTTTGTCACAGTTTATAGATATATAACTAACATTTCCAGGAGCTGGGCAACGATATATGTCTGGAATGTGATTTTACAAAACATTGAAGGCTATGAATTTTTTTGTTAGTTGGTATGTCATTGTGAGAGATGGTCTTTAATTTGTCAATAATCCACTCCTGATACAGAGCAGAAATACATGTAAGCAGCAGCTATGCAATATAATGTAAATACAGTCACTTTAAAGACAGAGCGATCTTGCTCAATCCAATAGCTGCAGTCAAGGACAATGGCTAAGCCAGGAGCCAGTTACCTTAACTCTTTAAACTGACTAAAGTGCAGGAAAAATTAAAGGGGAATTTGAAATGCTAGGTTTTTGAGAGAGGAAATTGAAAAATTCCCCAGAGTTAGATTGGCAGAGGAGATGAACAACTTGGAGGACAATAAACATTGTAAGGAGAACAAGGACTATTGCACTTCCAGCCAGCTAGTCTATTTGATCAAATGTGACATTGCAGAAAAGCTGATGTAATATTTGCCTGATACAATAATGAAGCCTGTCACACAGTTGCATTCAAAGCTGATCACAGAGGTGTGCATATGGGAGACGCCAAAAATCATTTTTCACAGGCTGGGTGGCTCAAAATTGAACTGTATCCAATTTTTGGGTGTCACACTTTAGGAAAGATGTGCATACATTCGAGAGAGTCCAGAGGAGAGCAATAAAAATGATAAAACTGTTAGAAAACCTGACTCCTGAGGAAAGATTAAAAAACTGGGCATGTTTAGTCTTGTGGGTGGGGGTAGATTGAGGTGGGACCTGATAGTCTACAGATATGCTAAGAGCTCTTATAAAGAGAATGGTGAACAGTTGTTCTCCATGTCCACTGAAGATAGGATGAAAAGAAAGGGCTTTAATCTGCAGTAAGGGAGATTTAGGTTAGATATTAGGAAAAGCTTTCTAACTATAAAGGTAGTTAAGTTCTGGAATAGGTATCCGATGGTAGTTTTGGAATCTCCATCACTGGAAGTTTTTAAGAACAGGTTGGACAAACATCTGTCAGGGACTTGCCAGAGGTCCAGTCATTCATAGCTAGCTAGTAATAGGACCAGCTCTGAACACAAACAATGGCAGAGCAATCAATACACAGAATCACTTAAGGAAGAAGGTTGTAAAGAAAGCCCCCATCCAGGTTCGTAGACTCTCACTGTACCTGTACAGTGTACAAGGATAATGTACCGTTACTTTCTTTCCCCATTTTCACATTACTGGATTTTGCTATTATCTCAGATACTGAGACTTTTATTGATCTCTCAAAGCATAGCCCTTCAAAAATTATTCTCTTTTATTTCATTGAAGGAAAGACTACAAACTAGAAGTGTGAGAAAACATTCATAAATCAGTCTTAATTAATCATAGAGGACCCAATGCTGAGGTGATGTGTAAGGAGGTGTAGCAGGGGTAGCCTTACGGGTGCACTGCTTTTGGAATCCAACGTGGCAGCTGTGACTTGTACTACTTTTTTTCTCTTGTGATTAGCAAGAATGTTACAGTTTTTCCTAGCTTGTACTGATCTCATCGCAGTAATCCATTCCATGGTCACTTCCAGGTTGGATTATTGCCATGTACTCTTCTTTGGGCTATTCTGAAGACCAAGGATACATTCCAGGTAGAGTTGGAAACTTCTGAGATATAAAAATATTTCCCATTCCCTGCTGGGATAAAACAGAGGCCGTTAGAGATTTTTTTTCATGAAGAGAGAAAGACACCCCATACCAGAATAGTTTAATGGGATGTAGTAGAGCTAAGTTCAAGCCCCTGCTTTGGAGCAGGGATTTGAATCCTGCTCTTCTGCAGCCTAAGTGAGTGTGTTGGCCACATAGCTATGTTGTACCCTGGGCTAGGTCTGCCTTGTTGGAGCAGTTCCACTTTGTATAAATAGTTAAATAGGAATCAGGGCAGGGAGAGAACATGATATTATAGCTCAGTATTGAGGGCACTCACCTGTGCTGTGTGAGATCCAGATTCAAGTCCCTGCTCCAATGCATAGTTATTTATACAAAGTGGACCAGCTCCAACAGGAGACAATGAGAGAGACCTAAACCAGAATAGCTCATAATCTGTTGGTAAAGAATGTGGGAGACTGGTCTGATTCAAGTCCCTGGTCTGAATCAGGCAAGAGGAGCAACTTAAAGCAGAATAATTCACATCCCTGACAAGTGTCCTAGTCACTGAGTTATTCCGAGTTGTGGGAGGATGTTCTCTGTCTTTGGTTTTGACCAACAATTCTATCCAAACCAGAGAAACCTTTCCCAATTAAAGCATTATTGAAACTCATACATTTCCACAAAAAGGTTTGGTTTCAACTAATTGGCATTTTCTGATGAAAATCTGTGTTGTTGGAAAACTCCCAACCAAGTCAAGTTCCAGGTACTGCATATTCCATGGACCACTGGTTTATGGGCAACAAGTGGGGATTGAGACCAGGCCCCTATTTTTTTTCCTATAGCTGTTTGTGCAAGTACATCATTTACCTGTACAATTAGCCATCTAATTGGCTATCTGTGTATTCATCAACTGCATGTACAAATCATGCATGTAACGGCACATGTATTTTTGCAAGATAATTTTACAAATCAGGCTCACTGCTAATTCTCTACAAGAAAAAAATATTTTATCAGTTGTATGAGACATTTTGGGGGGAAATTAAAGTAAATCCTTTATGGTGCTACTTTAAAAGTGAACAAGAATGAAATGCATTTTCCTTGTTAAATAACTAAAATCTACTCTAACATACTCATGTTATAACTATTTTAATGGCTTTAATTTTTTTCTATTGTTCTGTATTAGAGCATATTATTGCTGGCTTACACCTCTTTGGGGATAGATATTTTCCCCATTGAGTTGCATGTTTTTCAATTCATTTTGACAGAAGCTAGTTGAATTTGTAGATGGTGGCATAATATCTGTTTACTTCTTATTGTTAAGGTCAGCATCAAGATTTGATTTCCGCAATGACTTGTTAGTATTGATATTACAGGTTTCTTACTGTAAAATATCACATACTTCACTGTTAATGACTTTTTCCCCTAGCTGATACCATAAATATTCCAATCAAAAGAGAATGACAAGCATGCTGGCAGCCAGTATATCAATCTTCATTTTAAATTTTAATTAGGCTTCTTCCAGTCAGTTTTCTCCAATATTCTGGGAGTGCAATGGGCATTCTGATAAATGTAGCCAAACTTTGTACAGTAACCATGTCCTAATTAAAATTTTGGAGGGTTTTGTGATTTTTTGGGTGGGGGCAGGGTGGGAGTTTTTGTTTTTTGGGGTGTTGGCTTTTTTCACTTTAGTTGGAATTGTTTTAATCAAAAAAGCATTAAAACTGGTCTCTATGCCTGATTATTGCCTTCAACCTTATCTTATAAATGAGGAAAACAAGAAATCAGCAGTAAATCTCAGAATCCCCATAATATGTGATTTGTTGCCTATTAGATACAGAGATGCTCCAAGTATTGTAGAATAAAATAAAAAAGCTACTGATTAATCATTCAAAAGATATGGAGATTCTATCTTACCTGAATTCTGGTAAGTAAAGTAAATCAGATTAAAGAAGGAATGTTCACCTCTTATCCCTTAGACTTGGTGAAATCTGGATTTATCTGCAGAGAGTCAGCTATATTTGTGCTTCAAAATCCAAACATCTGTTTTCAGGCAATGTTTTTCTTTGTTTATTAACTTCCATCACAACCTTGCACCTGTGCAGTAATTCAGTATCAGAGTTCTAAAGATTTTAAACATGCAACATATGACAGAGAGCAACCTAATAGCAAGGTTCATTGGTCATCTCTGAATATGAAGGGAAAAACAGATAATGCAATAACAGAATATTAGCGGGGAGTAAAACTATGTCCACTGCAGGGTATATAATTTCTATGTGGGACATGTCCCTTTAATATCTACATGAGATAATGTGGATGCATCTTAATGATATCATGGTATTTCATGTCACTTTCATTGGAAACAATGGCATATGGCATGCAATGGTAAACAAGGACTTATACCACAATATGGCACCTGGGCAATGTGATAATTTGGGGAATCTGTCTATGAGCAATTTATGAACTCTGTTTGAGATTATGAACTCCCTGAATATGTCTATGTCAGACTGCAAACTCCATTGTGATTGTAAAGTTGGTCTTTACCTTCTTGCTGTCCTTTTTCTTTCATTTTGGGCTAAAATTTCCAGTGGTGGTGACACAGTAACAATACTTTAGACATTGAACTTTGCCCATTGTCCATTTAATGGAGTACCCTCGGGCAAAGAGATGGTTACTGCTCAGTGGAAACCAGTTTTTTAAGCTTGTATTGCAAGGGAGTGGTAGCTAAACAATGGATCACCTGAGAAAGGATCTTTGATCACCTGATAAGGCTGATCAGCGATGTCACCTGACAAAGGGGACTGGAGGTTATAAAAGAGATGGTATCCCACCAGCCATTTTAGAGAGAGAAGGAGAAGAGAGACCAAACAGACTCCATGTTTGGAGGAGAAGCCAGAGGGCAAGAGGACAGCAGGTGGAGGAAGGATCCTGGAGCTTTCAAGGACTCTGACATAAGACTAAAGAACGTCAGGAGTGGTGAGGAAAGTGGTGCAGGGAAATGTGTACAGGTGTATTTATTGTTTAGCCTAGATTTGTGTATGTCTCACACTATCTAAGAGTAATTGTGTTTAAAAGCCTGTGTGTCTGTTTGCTTCACCTATCGCATGTCCCTGAAGTCTTAAACTGTAAACCCATAGTCCCCACAAGCTTGGCGTTCTGGGAGAAGTGTGCTTAAGTAACTGGAGAGTCAGTATTGGTCCTGAGAGCCTAAGGCAGCTAGACTGCATAGTCCCATTTCCGTGAAGCGATAACAGGGTCTGTACTAAGGAAAAAGAAAAGGAATACTTGTGGCACCTTAGAGACTAACAAATTTATTTAAGCATAAGCTTTCGTGAGCTACAGCTCGCTTCATTGGATGCATTCAGTGGAAAATACAGTGGGGAGATTTATATACATAGAGAACATGAAAAAATGGGTGTTACCATTCACACTGTAACCAGAGTGATCACTTAAGGTGAGCTATTACTAGCAGGAGAGGGTAGTAATAATCAGTGATAATCAAGGTGGGCCATTTCCAGCAGTTGACAAGAACGTCTGAGGAACAGTGGGGGGTGGGGGAGGCTAAACCTGGAGAAATAGTTTTACTTTGTGTAATGACCCATCCACTCCCAGTCTCTATTCAAGCCTAAGTTAATTGTATCCAGTTTGCAAATTAATTCCAATTCAGCAGTCTCTTGTTGGAGTCTGTTTTTGAAGGTTTTTTGTTGAAGTATTGCCACTTTTAGGTCTGTAATCGAGTGACCAGAGAGACTGAAGTGTTCTCCGACTGGTTTTTGAATGTTATAATTCTTGACGTCTGATTTGTGTCCATTTATTCTTTTACGTAGAGACTGTCCAGTTTGACCAATGTACATGGCAGAGGGGCATTGCTGGCACATGATGGCATATATCACATTGGTAGATGTGCAAGTGAATGAGCCTCTGATATTATGGGGTCATTGTGGGGTTATTACACAAAGTACAACTATTTCCCCATGTTTATTCTCCCCCACCCCCCCCCATTGTTCCTCAGACATTCTTGTCAACTGCTGGAAATGGCCCACCTTGATTATCGCTACAAAAGGTTCCCCTCCCCACATCCTGCTAGTAATAGCTCACCTTAAGTGATCACTCTAGTTACAGTGTGTATGGTAACACCCATTGTTTCATGTTCTCTATGTATATAAATATCCCCACTGTATTTTCCACTGAATACATCTGATGAAATGAGCTGTAGCTCACGAAAGCTTATGCTCAAATAATTTGTTAGTCTCTAAGGTGCCACAAGTACTCCTTTTCTTTTTGCGAATACAAACTAACATGGCTGCTACTTTGAAACCTGTACTAAGGAAGTGTGCCAGAGGCCAAGAGGGGAGAGAGTGCTGCAGCTTACTGAGACCCAGGGAAGCATAAGAGCACAGGGCTGTAGCCTATGGAATCTCAGTCACAACAACCTGGTGAGTGTCCAGCAGAGGGAGGACATGGCAGGCAAATAATTGCTCTTGCTGGCTAAAGACAAACCTAATTTCTGTAATTATGTAAAATGATTCATTTTCCAGAGAGAAAGCTCAAAAACATAAACCAAAGTAGAAAGAATGAATTGTCACCATGATGAGACAAACAGCTTTTTAAGACCAAGTAAGTTTTATAACATGGATTTATGTCTGAGGGTCATTAAACATGTGGGAGATACTTCCTTTTTTAAACCCTTTGCTATTGTGATCTATATAGTACATTTTTAGATAATCAATATGGAAAAAAATACAAATCTATCCAATTTTCATGGACTCAGTTAAAATGAACATCATACATAATAAGTTGCAAGGCTGGGGAGATTCAGGAACAATATCTCAAAAAACAGAAATATTGCTTATAGTTATTGGCTTGGTGAAAGGGCTATAATTATGCCAGTATTTTTAAACATGGGTTCTAATTCAACTAATATTTAAGCCCATGCTTAACTTTATGAGCTCGGAGTAATCTCACTGACGTCAATGCCATTGGTGCCAAATATATTACATATTTAGGCAGCTAATAAACGCCGCCTGATTCTCTGAAATGTTGATCACTCACCACTCCCATGGATTTAGGTGTCTAACTTCAAGCATTCAAATTTGAACATTTTGATTTTGGCTCCATTGAAGTCAATGGGAGTTTGGGACTTCAATGGAGACAATGGTGCTAATTCTTTTCACTTTAATTTTCAGCTAACTAATTTTCTTTGTATTTGGTTTATGTTTCCCTGGTGCACTAAAATATGCTTATTTATCAGTATTTTATTATTGTATGTCACCAGCAGTGTACTCAGAGAAAGAGGCAAAGAGATTCCTTACCCTGAAGCTCTTACAAGTCTAAAAGGCAAACAAAGAAGACAGGAAAATCAAGGGCAGGGAATAGCTTAGTGAATTTAGCGCTTATTGCCATTACAGTAAAAGAGAGATCTGAAGAGATATTTGAAAGAGGGAATTGGTGCTTGCTTGGCAAACTGGGATTGAGAGGTTACTACCTTAAAAATATATATTTGCATGTGGTATAGTAAAATATGGACTGTTCTTGTAATGGAAATCTTTCCTGGCAAGTAAATACACAAGAGAAGTGCCAAAAAAGGATTTCTGTTTAGAAATTTGGTCACCCTTTTTAGTGTACTCAGAAGAGTGGGGATCTCCAACAAGCAAGCCAGAATCTTTAGCCAGCTTATTTGAATATTAACTTGATCCTGAATAAGTAATAAGTATTGTACGATGTAGAATGTTAACCTTTTGTTGTTACTTTGCTGTAATAAAAAAAGAAAAGAAAAAAGCAGGTAGGTCCTGATTGTGATGGATACTAATTTGCTGAATTGTATTAAGTGGGAGAAGAGATGTATCTTAAGAAATATAATGTCAACCTATCTTATTAATTAATTGAAAACATAAAGTTACTAGTTTTACTAGGTTCCTTCAGTTTCAATGACTGGAGATGAGGTTTGGGCATGCTAGTTTCACTTTGTTAATATGTTATTTCTTTTATTTCATTCTTCTCTTTATTTATATTATTGATCATGTTTATTGCATCTGCCTGCAGGATCTCCCACTGTTTGATCTTATTATTATTATCTGTGACATGGAATAACATTGTAAGCCAGGATTTATTTAGTTAGTTAGCTTGTTTGTTCATTGACTGTATACATTTAAGCACATTATTTGCTGCTCAGATATGTATATTTTCATTTGAAAATATAATAAAAATTAAATTACCCAAATGTTAACCTGTAGCAAAGCTCAGTTTAAAAAAAAAAGCAAACTAACTCAGAAAAAAGCATAACTTGGTGACCCTTCACTTAGACATATATGGACTAGGACAGAGGGTCCCATATTACAGTTCTTGGACCACTGGTGATTCATGGAGAACTGACTGGTCATATGGTACTGGCTATTCTCCTTATTTTCACATGCTATATTAAATTAAGACTTTCTTAATGTTACTTTTCCATGGTAGAAACAGTAGTTGACCCAAGGAACATATGTTTGTAAATGGGAGAGGAGATGGTCATTAATGGAAAGGAAGGTGTTCCATGAGATGATCTCTCTATGTTCACACTTTCTACTCTACACTATGAAAATCCTGAGAAAATCCTGGCTGGTATAAGTACTTGTTAACACGTATAATCTTGGCTTGATATGTAACTCTGTTCCTTCGAAAGCCTTTTCTCTTATTTCCATGGCTGATGCTGGTCATTCTTCTCAGACACTTAAATGATTACTCTTTTCCTCTCATAATATCTTCCTTAGCTACTCTTTATGTATTTTTGTGAGGGGGGGGCGTGGTTTAATGCTGTCATTGTGGGTGATTTGGCTCCTTTGAATACTATATGTGTGAGAGCAAAAAAGATGAAGGAAATAGCTATCCTATCCATTGTCAATAGGAGCCTACTTTTCAAAGGTATTTAGTGCCTAAAAAAGCAATAGTTGCCTGGTGGGATTTTCAAAAGTATCTAAGCAGGTGAGGTGTTCAACTCTCATTGAAAATCTGGCACTAGAAGAATGTAAAGTGTTGGTACAGGCTGGCAAAGAAGGCAAGAGGTCTTGCTATGAGGCAGGAAGTCATAGCAGAAAATTCCAAGTACCCTTTGTCTTTTATTCCTCTGCCTTCACACCAAAGCCTCAGAGAACCAATCATCCTGCCGTAGTAGCTAATGCTATGCTACCACTGCTGGATTAACTGAAAACAACCTGCCTCTAACTTCGATAGAGAGTGTAAAGTTTCTCATAGCACCTCCGAATTGGGACAGAAGTGGGAATAGTGCCTCTGCTGCAGTCACTGATCTGGTTTTGGAAGAGGATTCATTCCTGTAGTTTGTACAAGTGGGCCTGGCAACACTTCACTATAAAACATCTGAGGATAAGCTCCACAAAAGATATCTGGCTGTCTAGCTAGCAGATACAAACACCTACGTGTCAGATCTACACCGCTGTACTCCAGGTGGAATGAGTCATAGGTTCTTATGCTTAGCATCCTATATGTTAATTGCTAAATTGCTAATTGTTAAAAAGAGAAAGAAATGATTCCTAGTAACTGGAAAAAAATAAAGTGCTACCCCTCTTTCTGTGGATTTAATCTCTTTTATGTTATGGTGATTCTGCTGAATGCTGATGAGATGATGTGTTGTGTGATGCCAGTCTTTTTGTTTTCTTTTATATCAGCTAGCTCAGTAATTAAACAGAGTTCATGTGTGCAAAAATAATGCAAACCCCTGCTCAGGTTCATTCGCCAGGGATCGTCAGTATTACAACCCTGACTTCCTTGATTACTGAAAGTATTGCTATAGATACCAATGATAATAAATTACCTCTGCAGTACTGTATATCCCAGTGTAACCATGATTGTGCTAGCTAAACAGCTTAGTAATGGGAAAGGGGATTAACTAATGAGAGGGCAAAGTTCTGAGCCTTTAAACTTTCAGAAAATATTTTCTTTTGGAGGTTTATTGGAATATCAAAGTGATAAAGTTGTACATTGTTCTTTCTTTTCAAGTGGATTTAAAAATAATTGGGGAAAAGTCAAAACCTTTGACTTGATGGGGAAGAGAGTATCTTGAGATGTTTTCATTTATTTAGCTTCTCAGTGTGGTATCAAAAGTATTCCAATAATTTCTATGGTGTTTAAGTAGAGGTGTTGCTCACACCCGCGGTATACAGTACTTCTGCCTCCAGGCAGGGAAAATAGCAGTGTTCCATGGGTAATTTCCCACTTCTACCTACCGTTAGCAAAACAGGCCGCTTCTTTAAAGTTGAAGCCACATCAGATTGCATTGTATTCACATTGTTACTTTATGGCACATGATGACAGATAACCCACAGCAATAAGACAGGCATGTTATTCTAAGAACAGATCCCATTCTGTTTTTTTTCTAACTGTATGTGAGGTATTCTGCAGTATGAGATCTCTGCTGCCTGTAGGTAGGTGAAGTGGTTCCTAAACATGTGGCACATTTGCAAGTTTAAGCATATGAGTAGTACTTTTTTTATAGTAATATAGTGAAGACTGGATTCTAGCACTCTTACTTGCACTCAGTGGTACCTTACTCTGCAAATAATGCAGCTAAAATCAATGGTGCTACTCACATAGTAAGGTAATAGCATGAGTAAGGGTAGCAAAATATGGCCCTAAATTATTTTTCTGATGCCATCTTGCTTTGGGCCCAGTTGTGGAACCAGTACTCCGAGTGAGGAGCACTCTCATTCATATTAGTCCCAAAGACGTGAATTTAGTGGTACAACTCATACTAATGTTTGCTAATGTGAGGAAGGGTTGAACAATCTAGACATTCTGGTCTATTACACTTATTACTAAGTAACTGACATAAAAGATTATATTTATTTAGGGCTTAGTCCAGCATACTTTAGCATATTCTATATCTGTTTATTTTAATGGATTTTAAACATACATAGAAACTACAGGATCAAACCTTAAAAGATAAGTTGATTTCAAACTATTTACATCAGTTGTGGGCAACCTGCGGCCCACAGCCTGCATGCAGCCCATTAGGGTTATCTGATTGCGGGCCACGAGACAGTTTGCTGACATTAACCATCTGCAGGCACGGCCCCCCGCAGCTCCCAGTGGCTGCGGTTCACCGTTCCTGGCCAATGGGAGCAGCTCCCATTGGCTGGCAACAGCGAACCGCGGCCACTGGGAGCTGTGGGGGGCCATGCCTGTGGACAGTCAATATCAGCAAAATGTCTCATGGCCTGCAATCAGATTACCCTAATGGGCAGCAGGTTGCCCACCACTGCCTTACATGTAACTTTCACATCTCTTTGCAATTAATTATATCGAGCTGTGCTACATCATGTAATACTCAGGGGCAATTCCAACTTGCTTCATTCACACTAGTACCCCTACTAAAGTTAACAGGACTTTTTGTGCAAGGAGAATAGAATTTGGTCATCGGAGTCATACAGCATTGATCTATTGTATAAAAGATGTAGAGAAAATTGAAGGTTATACCAGCAGCAATGGAGTTTTTACATTTTTAAATAAAAAAATCACAGGAGACATTTTTCTCTGAGTAGGATCAGCAGAACATTAAGTAGAGTAGCTTTTATTACCACTATCCACCATCTAATATGTGATCTCTAATCAGGCTTCTTTATTTTATATTTTTGTAAGCTCAAGAACCATTCAAATTACCATCACTAGATGAAGAATGTCATGCCCTTTAAGACTCTTACTCTACTCATTTAAAGATAAATAAATTCTCCAGGAAGTTTTCCAAATTTGCAAAAGCCTCTAGATAGCTGTAATTTTAATGAGTGGCTGGGCAGATGGAACACTTCTATATTTTTTCACTTCTCTGTAGTTACATGTTAAATGGAGTCTTTTATATTATGTTTGAATTTCTTTCATATTTGAAACTAACTCCACATGAAATCTTAGCCTTCTCAAGCTACTTTACCATTTGGACTCAAAGCAGAGTAATTTTTACTGCCACTGCTTTTTCCTTTGTTAACTTGTCTTTGTTAACTTGTCTTTCCATCAGGCTCTCCATTAGCTTGATAGGACTGCTATGATTTTTACTGCTGGTATTATGTATGGACTCTTTAAATAATTTGTGATTCTGCAAAACATACTTGCACATATTTTTAAATGTCAAAAACTCATCTCATATAAATAATCCAGGGTAAAATGCACAGTAATTCAGTTTTGGGAATGTAATCCATTTGCAGTTATAAAAAAAAATATTTGTTGAGAAGGTTGGTTATTTTTTTCTCTGTGAGTACATGCACATTTTCTCAATGTGGAAATGAAGAGGAGACCAAAATGTAATATACCAGATAATCACTTTATTAGACATTAATAATTGAATTGAGATATTGTAATACATTTTATATGAACAAATCTTGATTACCTGGGTTGTGCACTAATGAGTTCCATGGAATCCTCAACCACAATTTAGTGGAAAATATACAATGGCTACAAACCTGACCTACTAAGCTGAAGACCCAGTAGAGATTCAACTGTGCTTCTAGCCACAAAACTCCCATCTTCAGACAAATGGAAGGAATCCCTGTAGATTTGGTGATCCAGAATGGTGCCTTTCCACCCTATAACATTCCACAACAAACAAGGCCATTCATAACCATGAAGTTTGCTGGTAAGATTTGCCCCTATGTTAATAAACAATGCGTTAAAGTTTTCTATGAACCAGTAGTATTAGATTATGAAAGACTGTTGGATGTTTCATACTTTCTACATTGATTATGTAGAAGATTCTAAATAAGAATGTCACATTATTATCAAATGAATATTTAACTAGCTCTTTTGAAACATTTGTGGTGCAAACAGAACACTTGTTGAAAGTTTTGTCTCTTCAATTGGTGGAATTACTCTGTCCATAGTTAGGCAAAACTCCCATTCAAGTCACAATGGGAGAAAAAAATAACTTAATTAGTTCAGATCATAAATATCATTTCTACTTAAGATTGGTTTTAGAACAAGAATAATGTTCAAAGTGGTGCAAAGGAAGAGGGGATATTATATTATAGGGATGAATTCACTTATGCCTAGTTGAACTATATCTAATTAGAATAACCAGTGAAAATGTATTAAATGTCAGGGGGAAAATTCTGTGCAATCCTCTTGACCCTAAAGAGATCATATAGGGCATACATTGCAAAACTGGGCACAATGTGATAGAACATGTCTCGATTTGTATGTTAATTGTAAATGGTATGTCCTATTCTTTTACTAGTGCCTTATTTTACTACCTTTCAGTCCATGGAATCTCAATGGGACATAGTTATATGATAAACTAACTCTTTAGCACAAATGCTCAGATTTCATTGGTACATATCAAAGATGTTTACCTCACCTGCTCATATTCATATCAGGCTCATGAGCAGTCAAGAATAAAAGTATTGTAGTTTTGCAGTTAATTCCTTGTGACACCTTGGAAATGTAAGAAGACACTTCAATACAGTACAACCATTATCCACAATCTGAAGTAAAATGCTATGTGTTACATTATGTTAAGCCATAAGATGCAACTCAGCATAATACATCTTTAACTGAATAAGATTGTTTGATGTGTGATAATATCATAACAAAATAAAACAAACCAGCTCTATCAACCAATGTTTATTGGTTTAACGGTTTGTAAAAGCTCTACTTAAATCATATTCTAAAGTAAAACATTAGGCATTATAGCTTTTATACATGAAAAATATTTCTTCTGTATTCTGTAGGCTTGAGAGGAAAGCCACTATCAAGACATGTTTTACATGCTATTATACTTGCTGAGGATATCAAGTGTCTTAATTTTTCAGGCCCCAGTTCATAGATTATAAAGCCAGAAGGGACCACTGTGATCATCCAGTCTGATCTCCTGCATAACGGTCCATGTAACTTCCCTGAATTAGTTTGTTTGAACTAGAAAAACAGGCAATTTTGTTTTAAAAATGGCCAGTGATAGAGCATCTACCACAACTCTAAGTAAGTTGTTCCAGTGGTTAATTACTCTCACTGTTGACAACTGGCACCTTATTTTCAATCTGAGTTTGCCAGTTTTACAAAGTAATTTATTCACATGCTTAAAGTTAGGCACATTTGTCTTTTTGAGATGAAAATACTTAATGTTTGCCCTATGTTAAGTACCTTGCAGAATCAGAGCCTTTGCCTTTTTGATTTCGTATTTATGAATAGCACAAGCATTCTTTTCACAAATGTTCTATCTACATTGTATATAACATGGGCAAAATTTTGCCATTGGTTGAACACAAAGGCTGATTTGGCCAATTATTCATGAAAAGATAGTGGCCCATATACTATACTCAGTTACTTCATAGCAACTCTCTTGAGGTCAGTTGAGTTACTCTGTGACTTTACGATGTTGTGCACAAGATGAAAAAAATGGTCTTCTGTATATGTTTTTGCTGGAGACAGGCTAAATTATCTATGGGAGATAGAGATCTCTCTAAATATTAGCATGTCTAAATACAGTCAAAATATGTTCCTTATCCAAAGAACAGATATTTGTTAGTGTTAGGTAGCTTACATACTCCACCTACTTATAAAGCTTCATGTAGTATAGTCCTGGGTTTGATCTGCTTTCCATTAATAATGTACAGTACTTACACATCATTGTATCTCAAAAAAGAGCTAACA
Organism: Dermochelys coriacea; assembly: GCF_009764565.3. Classification (NCBI taxonomy): domain Eukaryota; kingdom Metazoa; phylum Chordata; order Testudines; family Dermochelyidae; genus Dermochelys; species Dermochelys coriacea. The sequence continues at coordinate 27,734,270 of NC_050079.1, read as the reverse complement.
TTCTAAATTTTTAATACCAAAAAAGTGATTTCTTTAGCAATAAGATAATATGAAAACCCTGACAACTTCCTGTACCACTGATGAGTAGGTTTGGATATTAGAAGCTACAAGGATGGAAACCAACATTTTAATCCAAAATTATTTTGACAAGAAAAAGCAGAGTAGATCAAGTATTTATAATGTTTCTGAACTTCCAAGCCTACACTAGCTGCTGCTTTTATTAGTTTGGGAGAGACTGGACATGTTTTAATTTTCTCTAATGTTATAGCATATATGGGGTAAGAACCTGCACCATGTAAGTCATTGGCGAAACCACCATTTACTTCAAAGGTAGAGTGGAAGATTGAGTGAGTGTATGTTTACTAGTGAAATATAAATATAAATAGAGAGAGAGATGTTTTCCTAGATTCATTAACAGGAAAAAGCTGCAAATCTACCATACAGTTTTAAAACCAGCCCTTAAATAGAGTATTTTCCCATGCTTGCACCATATATTTCCTGAATCGGAGATAATGATGATAAGCTTGTTTTCTAGCCAAATACAATGTATCTGTGTAATACTGGCTGTTTGACACACAGTGAAAACATGTAGAAATATCACCAAAATTATGAATACTTTTAATTAACAAAAACTGGATGAACTCCTCCCACTGGGTAAAATTTAAAAAAATGAAGCCATGATTTAAAATTTCATTATTTTAAAGTAAATACTGAATTCAGGCAGAAGTTTATCGCAAAAGAGTAATTTACATAATTTGACAAGTGAATTACAAGGACGGTACAAATGTTGCTAAGGGAGAAATAGATATTTCACTTGAGAGAAATGGAGTTGAAATGTGTAGGGCAAAGGTGGAAATGGCAATGTGGCTAGAGTTTGTCTGAATCGGTTAACGTAGATGAATTTTGGGTGAATCAGTTAAAGAGATGAATTAAAACATCTGCTTGTGGATGTCAATAGATAGATTTGTAATTGCAGTATTTTGCAGCATTCCGGGAAATTACATTGCAGCATTAGCCAATCTTAACAATCTTGCACCTTGCAAGGCCTTGCCTATACTGTAACATAAGTGTTTTTTATAATCAGGTTGTAACATTTCCATCAATCTTGACGATACAACAAACATGATTGAGTTGAGTTCATATAACAGCTTTTTTCCTAATGGTGATGTGTCAGATATATTTGGTATCCATGTCTACCACTCTGCCTAGTTATATTCTAGGAAACCTGGGCAGCTACTTTATAATGCTTCAGCATATGACAAAGTGCCCAGAGGACATGCATAGAGTGGCACTAGCAGCATATGGGTCAATACACTGAGTAATATTCAGATATCATGGTGATAAGAATCTAGGTAGATATCACAGACAATGCTGGGAGAAAGGAGAATAGGCCAACCTAGTTACCCAGCAAGGGCCATGGCTGTGAATTTTCATCTTGCTAGAATACTGGGGAAAATACAATGTTGACTGTTTACAGGAAAAACTGATTGCATGCATACATCTTAAAAAGAATATTCTTGAATTGATACACTTAACATTTTTCTTTATAACAATCTAGACCATTTTTTTCTGTTGACGTCATCCTAGCTGAGGATCTCTTTTCTGTCTACCAGCATAATAACAGTGTTGTGACAAGGTTGCTGGAAGCCAAACATGTGCCAGACTAACCTGTTGGGAGGTATTTATTACACATGGTTAGCTGCCATGACTACTAACCTTTTGTTGCCAGTGTTCACAAACCGTGTTTAATACCAGCATGTTATTAGCCAGTTACCAACTTGGTTATAATGCAGAAAGGTCCTTAGAGGCAATAGTTCTGATTATACTTTGCAGTTTCAGTATTGCCCCATGCTTTGGGGGCAGTACCCTTAGGCAGCTGGATGCATGAAAGTATGTTTTAGTCACATCTCATCTAAACCTGAAAAGGGAAGATTTTTTTTCAATGATGAAAAAGGCGGAATTTACTGAATAATAAAGGATTATTCTACATTTCGCAAAAGTACAATTCAAATCTAAGACAATGAAAAGGTACCGTAGCAGGATGGCAGGATCTCTGACTTCATATAAGGATGAAAGGATTTTTTTCTTGACCAATGCTGTCAGCTGGGGTTAGAATCCTGACTAAAGAGGCTGAGTAAATTCTGCTAACTGTGGCAGGACTGGCTTTTTAAGAAGAGGATATAAGACAGGAATGAGTGACTTTGGTCAATGGAAACTAGGGGCAGAGACCAGAAGATCCTGCAGGAAATATGAGGAACAGTCAAGCTTGGACAGAGAGCTAGGCTGTGATTTCTGTTCTGTAGTTTTCATTTGCATTATCAATAAAGCTGAACACCAAGAAGGGGGTTAGTTTGAGAGTATACAGTGTCAGCACATTTTATTTGGAGAAGAGGACCATCTACTCAAAGGTACCCATATATAAATTGTAGATTAATATAACAGTAAGTACACTTCAGGCTGCACAGATGCTTTAGTGAAATTCACCTTGTTTATAATAAATGTTAATATCCAAATAAGGCTAAACTTTAAAGCTAGAACTGTGCAAAACATGGTGGTATCAGTTTCCATTTGTTCTTGCAAACTTGTTCGTTTCTTTGAAATTTTATACTATTCCACTTAAGATGATGTGGAATTTCCTCTTCATAACCATTTCTAAATCCTAACTGTATTATTGTTGCCTCTCAGTCTGTCTCCAATGTCATCTCTTGATTCAACTTAGGTTGGGGCTAACAATAGATGCTTATGTATATGTTCTGAAGTCATGTTAAAGTGAAATTGAAATGTTGAGTCTGAAGACAGTCCACCAGGAATGTTGAGGATGGTGGTGCTTCATTACATGCCCTTTGAAGTAGCAGAGGTACCGCAGAATGCCTGTTGTTGAAAGTTTTCCTTGATTATTATTTCTACTGCCAGACTTTTAAACCATACAATATCAACTTTCTTCAGATTTTGCTTCTTAGTTCCTTTTATGGTAAAGCTTAATACTGCAACCATATGGAGCAGCTGAAGGGCTGCCAAATATTTAAATGACAAGGTTATAAATATACAGAGAGCAAGGATTTTTCCCTCTCCTTTAATGTATAGTTCTGTTGGTTGGAGCCAAAGCAGACAATAAATCAGAATGTATAACTTGTTCAGTTATTAACTTCATAGATTTATGGAGTTTCATGGTACTGTAGTTTACCAAGACTGAAATAGTTTTTCTGAGTCCACGTTAACTATGAGGGAATTCTAGGGTAATTTTCATGCAGGGAGATTGATGTTCAGAGACAACAGAAAACTGTTTTACAAAAGGGTCCTATGCAAGTTCCAGAGGCCAGGATCAGATCCTTTTCTCCCTTTTACCCCCACCCTGATCTGTGCACAAAAAACAATTTCCATCTGCTGATAGTCCCCTCTGTCCTCTCTGTGTTGCTATCCCTGTTCCAAACCTGTGGACGATGTTCCAAACTCTGTGGGCCAGGGGAGTTGGCTCTGTGGGTCAGGGCACTGAGCAATGCCCCAGGGGCACATTTCCCCCTCAGGAGTTGTATTATCTTTTCCATGGAACAGCTTCTCTTCCCCCACATTCTTCCTCCCAAGTGTCCATAGCCCAGGAGGGATCCCTGATAGAGTATGTCCCTGGAGCCATTGTTCTCACAGATCCCTTGACATTTGCCATATTTGAAAGGGGGCCCCACAACCTATTCAAAAGAGAGCACAAGCCTGGCATCCGAAACAGGAGAGCCAGGGAGGCATTCCAAAAGGGACTCCTCGAGATTTCCTCCTTTACAACCCCCCCAATGCACACACACCCCCACATACCACTCACCGGCTTTCCATGTCAAGGGAGTTAGTCATAGAACCTTTGTCACTAACGGCCTGATTCTTCAATCGTCATGTTAGGCATGATTCTTGTTTATACCGATGGCACTTTACGCTTTTCTGGCACTGTAAGGGGGCTTAAAAATGAGTTTACATGTAGTTTTACTGCAACTTTAAGACACCTCTATTCTATTCTATACAGGATCTTATACTGCCTTCATTCCCATAATATCTGAATGCCTCCCGTAGTGCATTAAGAGACGTGACTCACCTCTCCTCTCTGATCCTCTCCACAGGGGGGGAGCTGAATGTGCAGTCTAATGTTTTGTTTTGGTAGGTTTGTTTAGATTTGGGTTTTTAAATGTACACCCTGCTATGTGTGTGTTAGAGAAGGCAGATCAAAACTTGCAACTTGCACTTGTAGTAAAAAAGTGGTAGTGTCTGTGATAGCCCTAAATTCTTAGGGGAGGTTGCACCATAGTTTCGTATTGGCCCCCGGAAAGCTCTGTCTCCTGCACAGGTGAGCCTTGTCATTATGGTAGAAAGAGCCATATGAAGCAGCCTTAGTGCAGCTGAGAATCAGATCTGGACAGTCCCATTAATTTCAATGGAATGGCCCATGGATTAAAGTACTAATCCACGTGAGTAAGGGTGGCACACTTGAGCCCAAAGACAGTCAACAGGGACTAGTTTCAGAAACAACTGTTATACAAAACTTCACTCCAGCTGTAGGCTATGTGTACTTTGGAAAGCAATAAATTCTGCTTAGTAAAATCCAGCATATGTGATCTGCACTTTTGCTCTCATAATGCACTATACTATTTTGGACATCAGATTTTGTGATTACATTTAATCAAACTATTGGGATTGTAAGGCTCTTACATTTTATCATTAGGATGTTTTAGAAGTGGAGGGAGTTTATGTTTACATGTGCCTACCACTTGCCAATGTTTTTTGTGGCCCCTCACAACTAGCACTGTTATTACTATTACAATTACTAGTATAGTAAGCTCATGCCATCACCATGAAGAGCTAAATAGAGCTGTGCTCCATAAAGAAACATAGGTGTGCTAGAACCAGTTCTCGGGGGGGGGGGGGGAATTATTATTTGCAAACAGCTGGCTAAAAATGCAAACATTTTAGCTTACAGTTGTTACTTATCCCTTTGACTGCCAGTCCTTTGCTGCACAGGTCTTTGTTGCTGCATGCTGATATCCATTGCAATCAGTTGGAATGTCATCACGTATCTGGTACACTCAGTAAGCAGGATGGCAATCACACTATACTAGGGAGCAAGTGGCTAAAGCATTCGGTTGGGATTCAGGAGACTTGAGTTCAATGCGTGGCTCTGCCTCAGATTTCCTGCATGACCCTGAGCAAGTCATGTTCTCAATTGCCCATCTGTAGAATAGGGGTGCTCATTCTTCCTTTACCTCATAAGAACGTTGCAAAGCTAAATTAATTAATAGTGTTGTTCCTTTGGCAGAGTGGTAGCTGAAATTCAGGGCCTTATAATGTGGATGAGAAACTAGTGACCCAGAGGAAGGTTATGTTCTTGGTGAAGTCTGTTTATTTACCAAAAAGTACACCAGTCCTCTTTCCTAAAAAGCAGGAAGCTTCCATTGTGGCACCTCTGCCTTGTCCCTTGAATCAGCCCTCTTGCCTTTACTTCTCTCCAGGAATCCACACAGGCTCACTGGAAAACACAGACTGTCTCTGTGCTGACTCACAATAGCTTTGTCAGAGCCCAGGCCTTGGAGTTTGAAACATAGCAAACCCCTTTAGCTCCATGCTGCCTTGTGGTCTGCCTGGTCTTTCCAGGGGGTCCTGGTATTAGCCTCCTTCTTTAGCCACAGCTCGTGTTTTGTTTTTGTTTTTTTTTACACACAAGAGTTTCAGTGAGTATCTAATGCATCTATGTACTTTAGTGAGGTCTATTATTGCCTATGTTTCTGGCCTCTTTCCTAACAATATATTTGTGAGACGCTGGGAAAGTTTGGTGATTTAATTATCAGTAATTGCACTGTTTCTGAATAAAGAAATATTTCCAACTCCCCCTCCAAATGTCTCCTTCCTGCTGTCCAGCCACCCAGATAGAGGTGAAAATATTATTTTCACTTTATGAAGAAACTGGTTGATAAAAAACCATACATTAAACAGACATTGGGTGAGACCCTCACCTTGCTATGGCCCCTTTGTGCCAAATTAAGGGCTGGGACAGCATAAAGGGGTCCTAAAAACCTTGGTTGTGGCTGAAGGAGCTTCTCTCCCACCCCACAGTGCAGGAACTGAGGAAGGCAACTGTATAGCTGCTTTCCTAGGGCCCCCTCACAAACCCTGGAGGGAATGGGGCATTTCTTCAGTCAGCACTATAGAGATTCTGGGCAGTGGTGTACCTCCCAGGGCAGCCCCAGTGATGTTCAAGTTACTCTGGGGGCTTCTCCAGCCACCTCCCCCCATCAAGCAGCCCAGGATCAGGAGGGCACAAAGATGTCTTTAAAGCCATGGTAAACAATTCTCCTCTTGGGCTGTGAGTTCTGTATGGTGCATAGCACAGAACCTCAGCCATTGTTCTTTCAATATGTTGCCATGTGATTGGTGTTACCATTAGAAGTTACGCTAGCATTTTATGTTTCATTTTTGTATGTAAGGGAATGATAAAAAAGTTATGTGCCTATGTGGATTATGTGCTTATAGGACTGTAACTAGATCTGTGTGCAATTTGGACTCATTTGCAAGTGGGTTAGCTTTTTGGTGGAGGCAGGTCTGCATGTATCTGCCCCTCCTGAGTTTTGCTTGGAGTTTCAGATTCAAACAAAACTGAGAACTCAGCTCAGACTGCCAATTCTTCCAGTCGTGGTGATGAAACTATGCAAAATGTCCATATTTAGTTTAGTTTTGAATGTGTACTATAAATCCCTACTCATAATCCAGGAGGAGCTTTACTCTACTCTTTGCCCAGCTTCCTTTGAAACATTTATTAATTTCAAACCCTTTTGTACCTTGTGCCAAGAGTTAGCTTGTAACAAAACTTGATATGAGGAAAGAGAAGGGCAGTTTTGTTTCTTTTTATGTTCCATGATGAAAGTCTGAGAAAGCTCTATTTGTGACAATGGAACAGCCAGAATAAGTTAGAGTGAAGTTTGATTTTTTTTGTTTAAAGAAGTCAAATAACTTTGAGCCAAATCCTGAGAACCTGCCTCAGTTCCTCCCATTTCCCTTTTCAGGCAAACTCCCACTGATTTCAATGGACTTTTCTTGAGTAAATGCTAATGAAAAACTCTCTCAGTACTGCAGGATTTGTCTCTTAGAAGCTTTTGACTAGAAGTCTATGTATATAGAAATGTATCACAAACCAGATTTCAGTGTAAATAACCTTTAGAATGCTTTCCCGGAGAAAGACCTCACCGCATACGCATACATTACCTACCGCAAGACATATATATTACTAAAAATAATAGCCTCAAACTATACTCGTGTCATTTGTTCATTATTTAGTCTATTACCCCTGAAATGAAGCTGCAGCTCTCATTCCTTTCTTGTGCTACTCTGAACATGCACAGAGCTGTTTATTAATGGCTCTTTTGCTTAAGAGGGATGGCAGTGTAAGCTTAGTGGAAGACTTGGAGCTGCTCAGCAGCTAGAAAACAGCTACTTGGTGGTGTTTAACATTTGAAATAACTCCATGACCAAAACTCAGCTACCTATAAATTATAGTGAATGCTGAAAAGCAAACCTCAGCCAAATAGATCTTCATGCTTGTAAATGTAAATTCTGTTTGTTAACACTCAATGGCTGTAGCTGTATTTTCAGGCTGCAGAAAAATGTTATATTCCATTAATCATTTTGGCCTGGATCTACCCTTCCTGCAATAAAATCTACAGGAGGAGCATCAATCTGGGGAAGGAATTCTCTATGAGGAATTATGAGGCACATAACTCTTTTATCATTCCCTTACATATCACAGAATTCCTTTTCTGTCTGTTGGGATTTGCTCGTTGGAATAAATTGTGTGGCTCATCCCTAGACCCGAAGGAGGGAATTCAGGGAATCTTATGAAGGCTCTTTGTTTCCCTCTGCTACAGTTTTGGCCCCTGTCACACCCTGATCCCTGGTTAACTAGCTCAAATGGTGCCATGCTACCTATGGCTACAGCAATCCCCACTCCAGCTCTACCGAAAAGACTGCAATTGGAGACTTTGCTATATCTTCTGGGATTATTTCCTTAGGATCAGAGAAGGAAGTAAGGCTCAGTCCTCAAAGATATTCAGAGGCCTAACTCCCATTAATTTCAATGGGAGTTAGTGCCTAAATAGCTTAGAGGATCTGTGCCTAAGTGTTTACCCCCTACCCTACCATCTTTTTCTTCTTCTCTCCTCAGTCCTACCCCATCGCTCTGCATGGACCTGGACCTATGGAACAACCTCCCAGCCAGAGAAGGCAAAACAGTACCATATAAGAAACAGATTTCTCACCCCCATTTCCCTATTGAAATGGGGAAGGGAGATCTTTACAAGGAGGGGACCCTTCACAAACAAATCTAGGAAAAAATATTTGGGTCATTATTTTGAGCCTGTTTTATATTGGTTAAAAAGGTGTCTCTGAATTTGCAAATTATTCCATTGTGCAGAGTTGCTAAGATATTAGCTGAATCACCAGCAATAGACTATATTGCAACAGAGAGAAAGAAAAAAGCAAAGAGGCAAAGTGAACAAGAGAGTACTGGAGTCTTATTGTTGTCATGCTCATGGGAATCCTTTTTTTAAAAAAAAACTTAAAGAGCTACTAGTCAGAAATGTAACTGTGCACGATCTCAGGTTCCAAATTTATTCTCTTTCAGTGACTTCCAGTTCAAATTCTCTGTTTAAGATTTAAAAGATGAAATCCCAACCTGTTATCTAAAAATCAAGCTGTGTTCTTTCCCCCCTGCTATATTTCCTTGGTAAGACAGATTCTGCAACTCAGTATTTTTGGAATCACGAAATGGGATAGAATCCATTTTACTTTTTCTATCACCGCACTGGCTCTGCAGTGAAAACCATAATAAAAGTGATCTAAGAAAATATGACTTGAAGACACATGGGGAAGTGAGCTGTAGCTCACGAAAGCTTATGCTCTAATAAATTTGTTAGTCTCTAAGGTGCCACGGGTACTCCTTTTCTTTTTGCGAATACAGACTAACATGGCTGCTACTCTGAAACCTATAATCTTATGGTTAAAGCACAGGATGGGGGCTCGAGATCTGGGTTCAATTCCCAGCTCTGCTGCAGACTTCTTGGGTGTCCTTAGGCTCACAACTTGGGGACAGATTTTGTAAAGCTATTTAGGTGCCTAAGGAAGGAGATAGGTATCTAGTGGGATTTTCAAAAGCATCTAGCTGCCTCACTTCCATTGATATAGTAGTTAGGGGCCTATCTGCATATTTAGGTGCCTTAATACCTTTAAAAATCTAGCCCGTTATCTCTCTGCCTCAGTCCCTAACCTGTGAAATGGCAATAATCATGTTACCCCTTCTTCGCCTGAGTGGCTAGCCAGAGTTCAGGGCCCTGCATGTTGTTTCCATTAGGAGGAGACATTGATGATGGAGTCCAATATCTTTGCAATACTGTTTATTTCTAAAGAATGTACAAATCCTGTTTCTCCTCTGGTTCTTCTCCTGCTTCTCTCTCACACACAGACACACACACCTCTGCCAAACAATAGCCGTTGAAAACCCTAGTGCAAATTCCTGAATGGCCTCACAGGTGCCTTTGTTTTGGGTGCTGATATGTGTGACAAAATTTACTGCGTTAAGTTAAACCTTATTGAATTCATCTTAAGTATTTTAGAAGTTCATTGTATTAAAAGTACAAATGTTTATGTACGATTGTGGGATTGTGTGCAACTTCTCGGGGGGGGGGGGCATGACTAATGTAAACTATGGGAAGTGCTAGGAGTGTCAAAGCACTATTTGAAACAATGGTCCCACTCTGATTATGCAAGAACTCGGCTTTTGAAGCTTTGCCTGAGGAGGGACCATTGTCTGATGATCACCTGTTACATGAGAACATGATCAGAGGCCCAAACTGTCTAAAAAGCAGTGACTCACACTTTCGTGGGTGTGCTTGTTCTGAGCTAACAGTTATGAACTTGTGACTGTTAGTATCACGAATCAAATGTGGTTGGGTGGTTGGTCTGGCCTAATCGTCAGAACCCTGAGGACATCCAGGGCTGGAGGTTAGCATGGAACAGAGCTCAGCTGGAATCAAGAATCAAGGACACTGGGGGTGTAGTTGAAAGCAGGGCTGATCAGAAGTCGAAGGCCAGAACCAGTGGGTGAGCCAGATGCATGGTTGGAAAGTGGAGCCAAGGGTCAGAGCCAGGAGTGTCAAAGATGGGGACAGGCAAGAACTGAAGCTGACACAAGAGTGAGCAGAGGCTGGATGGGAGCTAGAGCAAGCTCAAGACGCAGGATCAAGTGCAATTGCAGCATAAAACACGTCAAGAAGTTCCACCACTCAGGAATTTCACTCAATCAGGCAGCCCCTGCCAGCTATGCCCAGGATATTACTAAGAGAAAGACCCTGTTGCAGCTGGCTCTCTGACAGAGACCACAGAAAAATCCCTTGGTGGGTTTGAAAGACTGACTCCATCAAAGCTCTTGTTGAAGTTGGGGTGATCTCTTATTAGCATGTGAATAGGTTCTTCTATTGTTTTTAAAATGCTTTATTGGTAATGCTGTCACCTTTTAAGACTAACTATGCTTGCTTAGGAAAAGCTGTGTGGTAACTTATAGCTATGGGCAATGATGCTGTTTGAACGCTCTGAGGAGAAGGCTAAGCAGGCCTGCTGAAGCAGTCAGACATGCTCAGGAATTCTCAGTATAGACAGAGAATTGTACATCCTGGAAATACCCCAGTCAGGGGTATGTCTCTGCCTGAGAGAGGTGACAGCTGGAGAGCCTGAGAATGGGTGTCTGTGGTGGACTATAGAGGAGCATTACATGTGCTGTTACCCCAAACTGTGGCAACATGTGCCTGTGTTTTGTTTTAAGGTCCCCATTGTCTCTTACATTTATCCCAAATGAAGGCTGGCTGTTACACTTAACAATTTCAATGAGGTTTAACCCAACCTATAATAATACTTCCTTTCTCCTACCTTTTGTCTATTTATTTAGAGTGTAATCTTTTTTTGGACAATGAGTGTCTTATTGTGTGTCTGAACAGCGCCAAGCACAATGGGGCTCTGATCTTGGTCTTTCTAGAGACTAATGTTATAAAAAGAATTAATGAAACAACAATTATTTGTCAATTAGTTCACCAGATGGCCATGAAATGCATTTCACTCTATTTATGGATTATTACACATACATGTCCTTTATATTTCATATGTAAAACACATGGAAATAAACGTGGTTGACATGGTGAAAATATTTTTCAAAAACTTTTGAACTTTTTCTTTATTTTTCCCTTTGTTTAGAGATATTCCTAAACTGCTAAATTTGGATCTGAACCTTCTTTAAGTCCGAACTCTTACACAGTTCAGCTCCATCTTTAGTTGTGACGGTATCAGCCTTTTTCTTCATAAAGTGCAAAAGAAATTCTGCCAAACAACGGTATTTTACTGTAAAGAAAATATATCAACAGTTGAAAAAATCACATTCAAGTTTTCCCTGAATACTACTGTTTGTTAAAATAATGATGAAACAGATAATTGGCTTGATTTGAATGGTATTGCAGCTGTCTCAGCAATAGGAATAAACATTCAAGCACCTCTTTTCTGAAAATATCTGTTGGAAAAGTATAAAACAGCTACATGGCAGAATTAATTATATGGAAATGGGGAAGAAAAGAAAACTTAAGCGGGAAACAAATGTTAACATTCTAGTTATCAACCTCTACAAGTAGAAGGAAGCTGGTAGAAAGGTAATTAACACCCACTCATCACATTCTGCCAGAAGATTAAAAAACAAGTCCTAGCCCCAATACTTACCTTAACAAATATAATCTCTTCAATTAATCTAATTCAGTAGAGAACAAGATTTTTCTTTCAACTCACTTTGCCAGGTTTTTTTTCCCCTCAAAAAATTGTTTTTCTCATTTACCACACACGAATCCATATCTCATTCAGGGGTGAAAATTCCCTGACCTTGACATGCACTTAGCTAAGCCCTTGGAAAAATAGATTGAGATGTCACAATGTAGGAATTATGAAATCAGGGTAATGATGTATGGTAGAGAAACCTCAAGCTGAGAAAATCTTCATAGGACAGCCATTGGCTACTCAAACCCAGGAAGAGCTCCATTTGGGGATGCAAAAAGAAAAGGAGTACTTGTGGCACCCTAGAGAGGGATGCTGTCTGTGAACCAATATGGGTAAATATATTCAATACATGGGAGATGAGACATGCAAACAAACTCCTGAAGGTGGCAGAGGTAACTTGGCTGTAGCTCTGTGTGTTTTGTACACCAAACAGTCTTAACCATGGGATTGAGATCTCTGCTACTGGTGTAATTTGCTCAGATTGTAAACTGGTTGGTAGAAAAATGGCAGTAGGAATGGGTGGCATAGAACAATTCAAGCTATAAAACTCTGGATTTCCCAGTTTGGCTTGGATTTCTGGCTATCTACTGGCAGATATAATGAGACCGACAAATAGCTGCTATTAGAGTGCACCTATAATATCCATTTCTGAATAGAAATGCAGTGCAATGTTGTTTTAACTTGATGCAATATCACCATCTCTTGTGAGTTTTTTCATGCGTGATGGGATTTCAGAGAGTGCAGGAGTTCATCTTGTGATGACGTGAGGAGCTGCAGCCTCCTTGAGGTTCAGAACTGCCAGAAGCTGACAGAGACTCTCTCGTGTGCTTGGTTTCAGAGTAGCAGCCGTGTTAGTCTGTATTTGCAAAAAGAAAAGGAGTACTTGTGGCACCTTAGACTAACAAATTTATTAGAGCATAAGCTTTCGTGAGCTATAGCTCACTTCATCGGATGCATTTCGTGAGCTGTAGCTCACGAAAGCTTATGCTCTAATAAATTTGTTAGTCTCTAAGGTGCCACAGGTACTCCTTTTCTTTTTTCTCTTGTGCTTGCTTCTTTTCGCAGGAAGGGAGGAAAGAGGAGGGAGCAAAGAGCCCAGCAGTTCAGTGCAACTCTGCTCCCTTCCTGTGAGAAATAAGGACATTATGGTGTGTATGCTTTTCACCCTCCCCCCTGCACCATCTGGCCTGGGAAGGGGCAGAAGGGGTGAAGAACCCCTGGAACTGCCCCCATTCCCCAGAGTGGGATGCGGGACAGAGGATCCCATGCAGTTCCCCCTGCCCCAGGCCAGGGGGGGAGGGGTGGGGGAATGAAAAACCCCAGGAGAAGCAGAGGTGAGGCAGGATGAAGGATGATCAGGGTTTGGGTGCTGAACTAAGAGAAGAGTGGGAAATGATGGGAGGCTGAAATAATGGGGAGAGGGTTTATGAAATAGGGGGCTAAGATGAGGGGGATGGTGGGGCAGAACTGATGGTGGATGGGAGGGCAGGATTAATTGCTGGGCAGGGGATTGGCAAATGTGAGGGGTCAGAGTTCCTGCAGCAGGGGCCAAAATCACCCCTCTCAAAATTCAGGAAAGTGGGTGACACGAATTGTCTCAACCCCACACATTGGGGATTGGAAAGGGGAATTAAAAATCAGACAGACCTTTATCAATCTCATGCTTTTGGGGACCAATCATGATTTTTAGGAGTGTGACATGATTTTTGATCTTTTGAGGTTGGCAAAACTGTAGATTCACTGTATGTAATTCAGACTTACCCCTTAATACTGGATATGCCTTACTGGCTACTTCAAATAGCAATAACAATACATAAACCTCAGACTAAACTATCTCCCAAATCTTAGCTGTTGCTGGAGTTTCCTTACAGAATTTCTTCTCTGCAAGAGCCATAGTTCCCTGTGCTCAAGACACACCATTCCTCTTATATCCTGGTTTGAGCTAGCAAAAGCCATCTGCATGAACCAGCAGTACTCTGCAGGTTATGTGTAGTTGTAGCACCACAGTGGCTCATCAGAGAAGTCCTGCATTCCTGTGTAATGCAAACATGGAGATGGTTAGCTTCTGGAGCGCTGAACTGAGCCTCTAGAGAGCCCCGCCAAAAGAACTACAACTAAGACGGTTCCCAGCGTGCTTGGAGTCAAGGATGGAGACAGAAGGGGAGAGAGAGAATTTAGTTCCAATTTGGAAGCTGGATGGTAAGAGCAGGAGAGCGAGTGCTCAGCAAATCCCTGTTAAAGTTTCACTCCCCTCCAAAGGAGTTTGTGCACTGCCCTGAGACTCTGCTGCATGCATAGGGCAGCTGTAACACTGCAGTGACCAGTATCCAGAGAGAAAGAGATTGGACCTGGCACTGGCTACAGAGAGACAGCCAAAACCTCAGGAGGATTCCAGATCAAGAAACCAGCAAGTCTGGGTAGAGTCAGGAGGGGACCCTGCCCCATCAGTGGTGAAGATAAAGTCAGGTGACTTTTGTTTAATCTGACCAAATCACAGCCTTGTTATGCTCCATCTCAGAAGAAACAACTCCTGACATGCTATTTGCCTTGGTGAGGTGCCAGAGAGAGAGCTGGAGTTGGAGGAGTTTGTGAGTGTTTAGAGATGGGGACCTGCCTTATTTATATGTGCTTATTACTTATTAGTTAACCTTAACCCTTTCGTTCCTCAGATCCTAGCTTCCTATTTGCAGTCAAGACCCTTTTCTTTACAGTGTTATTTTGGGTGTACCAGTCTCTTGTTTTATATATTTTATTTTCCTATGTATACTGGGCTTTACCCTCTTTGCCAGCTTGCAGTATTATCATTGATTTTGCAAGGGACAACTCCTCGGTGTATAAGACACAGTGAGATGCACTGAGCACCAGAAAAGAAGCCAGGACCCACCCTATGTCAGGAGAGGGGAGAAGCCATTCTTAATATTAGTGATGGCAAGCCCCAGGGAGAGAAAATAGAGGAGGCTAAGTACATACTTTGGGGAGAGGCTACAGTTATGTAGTAGAAAGGGAGTGGAGCTTGGCAGTGGGGACTCATTCTGACAATGAGTCTGGCTTTTCTTATCTCCATCCTAGTTTCCAATCATCTTCACTAAGTAACCTTGTCACTACCCCGCTGAGTCTAGTTTGGGAGTTCACTTTCATTTTCAGTGACAGATTGGTAAACTTACTTACCAGCTTCAGTGTAGAAAAGACCCACTACTCCTTCTATGGTTTTGATATGTTTTGTAGCTTTACAATTAAAAAAAACACCTTGGGATTTATTCTGCAGATTCTGAAATCACAGCACATACTTTCTCCTTCAGAGCATACAGTTACCCTCATTCAGTCACCTGCTAAGGGTTTAGCTCATCCAGGAACTGTGGCTCCATCAAGATTTCAGATACTTTTGTTTATATGAACAGAACTGAAATCAAACTTCTCTGGTGCACCACTGAATGTACTTTGGTGCTTACACTACCTTGAACTAGGATGGATTGATTCTTGGCTGGTGAGGTTTTAGCTGAAAAATAGCATAAGCAGATACAACAGGGGAATGGAGCTGATCATTAATGATACTATATACATTTGCTGGAGCAAAAATGAACATTTCAATTTCCACATCATTAGGCGCTTGAAGAACTATAAAAATGCATTTTGAAATCTTCACACAGGTAAATGATTGATGGTCCCAAATACTTGACTGTAGTTTTAAAAAAATAATTATTGGCTGGATCCCAATTTTGGACCTTGCTTTTAGCAAAACCATTTTTTAAACACATGAACATAAACTATTATTGAAACTTCTCTTTGTATCCATTGCACATTACAATTGCTGATATAAAACATTTGCTTGAAAATGTCTAGAAAATAGACTATCATGGGACAGGCGCTTTAATCTCTCCATTCTGATGGATTTATAGATATGCTTATGTTGATTTATTATTGAAATTTCTTTTCCTAAAAGCAGCTTTATTGCGGAGCTAGAATGACACATGAAATGTATTCCAAAGCAAATTAAAGTACTCAAACAGTAAAATACAAAGAAGTAAGTAGTTATCATCTGATTATAACTGAGTGCATTAGACAGCTCAGTATCCTTGTAAACACTTAATATATTAAAAAGATCAGTCATCAGTACAGTTCTGAGAGTTTTGCTGCTATTATGAATCACTATTATAAGAAAATGAGCTCTTGAGTTCTGTCTAGGTAGGGACAGAAAGAAGAAAGGAACTGTGAATGCTATGCATACTAAGCCACCCATGCCCAGATTTCCTTTTCCCTGACATGGGTGTGAACTGGAGGTAATTCCATTGGCACTCCAGGTGTAAATGCTGTGTAATGAAGGGCAGATTGGGATGCTACAATTTTGAGTGTATGAAGTTTGTTGCATGTACATAATCAAAAAAGTAAGAGTGTTTCAAGCTAAAGGTTAAGTAGTGCCCAGCCGCTCTACAAAAGCACAATGTGTGGGAGGATGTACAAAAATTGCACAGCAGTAGGGCACAGTTTCAATCCCTGGATGGGCATGCCAGGGTACAAGGATGTAGCTTTGGTTGCACACTCTGCGTGTGCAGGGAAATTCAGTTCTCTCCTGGAGCACCCCATCATGCAAATATGACATATCTGGGTAACTGCCACAATAGCAGCTTTAAAGCAATATAAGATATGTGTGCTGAATTTCTGCCCCCATTGAAGTCAATGGCAAAACACCCATTGATTTTGATGAGGCCAGGTTTTCACCCTTGGATGAATAGTGTTATATTCATGTAGAATGTTATAGTATTATCATTTGTAAGTTTAATATTTGGGTATTCAAGATAACAATAGACCCCAAGAAACAGATTTTTCCAATGCATGTTTTAGTAACCAGCACACATAAAACATGAACATACACTGGCGTTTGACAGGAGGAATGCAATTTCACTTCTAAGATCAGAGACCATATGCTTCAGGATATGTCCTCTATTTAAAAAATAAAAAATGTGCCTTCTATTTCTCCATCAGTATTCAAACTCAATGAAGCAAAAGCATACAAAACCACTGGACACCAAACAAACAACACAGACACAAACTAACTTTAATGCCTTTACATATACTGATCTCTTGACAGACATACAAGGAACAATATGCTATTAGTCACAGATAAGATACACATTTCAGCTATGGAGTATCCCAGAAAACTGCAAAGGGTGAGGAGGGGAGGAAATGCTGAGCCAGAGCCTCAGAAGATGTAAATCTGAGGAAAAACATTTGACATTAATGGAGCTGTGATACTTTACAGCAGCTGAGAATCTCATGTTTACTCTTCATGAAAAGTAGGAGAGGATTTCTGCTTGGAGTTACTGTTGAAATCTCTTCTGAGGCTGTCCACCATTTTGAATAATAAACAGGCTTCCAGATTTGTCAGACTACCTCCAGTGAAGAACATAAAGAAAGATGGAAGGGTCAGAGCTTTAGCTAATGTAAATTGGCTTCAGTTATGCACCAGCTGAAGAACTGGCCCACTTTCTGAGCCCACAACTGAAAAATTGCAAAACTACAATAAAATAGTTATTATTTTAAAATGATGCAGTGGTTGAATGGAGAATAGGGAAAAGAAAGTGAGTAGGGCATAAAACTTATATTTGACGTCTAAAAAGAAAATTAAAGCATTGAAAATAAAATTATAGATGGCATCAGGAAATATCATGAATTAATTTTGGAGGGGAGGAAGTTAACTGAGAAAAATTGTGTCACTCAATATATAATGGGCGTCTTAAACTTGTTTTAGAGCCAAAACTCTAAGGAAAAATCAAGAACCAGATCCTCAGATGGTATAAATTAACAAAGCTGCACTGATGATTTACACCTGCTAAGGAACTGTTTGCAAGTCTAATTTACAACAGAATCTCTCGGAATTCCAGTTTTACACTGGGCAATTCTGTATTATCTCTTCTGTTTTGCTCGGGGAAATAAAGTAGTGGAAATCAGTAGCTATACTGTTCATTTATTAATAACCTTTTTCAATGGATATGTTCTTTTGGCCTGTGATGGGATGTTAAATGGGGTGGGATCTGAGTTACTACAGAGAATTCTTTCCTGGGTATCTGGCTGGTGAAGCTTGCCCATATGCTCAGGGTTCAGCTGATTGCCATATTTGGGTTCGGGAAGGAATTTTCCTCCAGGGCAGATTGGAAGAGGCCCTGGAGGTTTTTTGCCTTCCTGTAGCATGGGCCAGGGGTCACTTGCTGGAGGATTCTCTGCTCCTTGAAGTCTTTAAACCATGATTTGAGGACTTCAATAGCTCAGACATAGGTGAGAGGTTTATTGCAGGAGTGGGTGAGTGAGATTCTGTGGCCTGCATTGTGCAGGAGGTCAGACTAGATGATCATAATGGTCCCTTCTGACCTTAATATCTATGACAGGATTTCCATTCCATTCTGTTCCACTTGAAAAATGTCATTCACAATTGCATCATAAAATGTGGTTTAAATGAATGCGTGCTTTGTTCAATCAACATCCAACTTTCATGCTTTCTCAGGTATTAGACACATAACCAAGGGAAAGAGAAAAAAAGGAAACTTATCTGGTTATAATGAATTTCTGCTGTAGTGATTATATTTCATGTCTAATAGGAATTAAGTAAAAATGTGTAGTGCCTTAGGGAATGACAGTCATATTGCATACATGATTAAGGCCCCAATTTAGCAGAGGACTTAAGTATGGGTTTAACATTAAGCAAGTGAGTAATCCCATCTTTATTCTGCAGAATACACTAATTGGGACCTAAAAGAGGACAATTGTCTACAATTACTTTACAAGCCTGGACATTAGCAGTGCCTTATCAGACTTAAAAGGTCTAATCTATGTTTGTGAACATAATCAGGTGTCATGCTATATCAACCATGAAAAAAAATCACTTCTGTTTTCTATATATCTCTGTATCTTAAATAATATATCTAATTTTGATCAGAGATTTAGGTAATTCCTGATAACATATTTTAAAATTCTAAGGTGACACATTACACATTATCATTATGGTTTTTTCCAACATTGCCTTTGATTTAACTAAATCCATTTTATTTAATTCCTATAGCAGGTGCATTCCCTCTTTGCTTTAATATAGTTGCAGGACATAACAGAAAAGATTCTTACCATGAGAGTGAAAAGCAAGACAGAATATCCTGCATCACGTTTGACATTAGAGTGGCACTTTTATAGGCACTGTAATAGCATCGATGCTAGTTAATCATAGATACACCTCACTGATTTACACTTTGCTATTCCGTGTAAATTATAATTTACAAAACAAAATTAGGGGTTTCTGCCCAATTATTGGGAGAGAAGATTCAATAACAGAGAGCTGTCAGAAGGCTGCCGATTATCAAGGTTTCATTAGGTTTTTCAGATACACTATAGTACGTTATTGTCAATAATTTAAATTTCAGTTGTCAAAATACAAGGCCAACATATATTTTTGACATGCACTGTCCTCATTTTTTATTGTGTTTGCTAATTTACAATCAGTTTCTCTGCCATTAGGGCAAATTAGCAAGGTTGTACTGTTATTTGAATTCCTTGTCAAGGGAGCTTGCCTCAAACTCTCAAATTCCAAAGATCTTCAGATAGTATGAATGCGACACAGCCTGAACAGATACGTGCTTTGAATAGCATGTTAATATAAGCACTAAAGTGTTTGTTATCTTCCAGGGACTAAACAGGAATCTGTGTGAGTTACTGTTTTTCCTGTTGGCTAGAAACACCTAGGGACAAATGAAATACGATATATTTTTGCAACATGTGCATTGCCTTCATTTGTTTAATAGTTTGGAGTCAGAGAATGCTGCTGGAGAAAGATCTGTGCAGGTTGTTCTGACTTTCTTAAGTGTTATGCATTGGGAGCATTTAGTTAAGGAACTGTAAGTAGGTGTTTTGTTGTTCTGCAGCACACAGCAAATCCCTTCCATGAGTACCAGTCCATATATTAGGGCCCTATCCAGAACTGAAGATACATAACATTAGTTGTGAAGCAGGCAGGTCAGCCTGCTGGATGGGATTGCGGGGAGCAAACCCACAAGTTGCACAGATAGGAGGATGTTATTGCCCGAAGGTGTGTAGTATACGTGAATGAGCTGCTGATCCCAGCATTACCACTATTCCATATTTTTGGCTTGCTGGCTCCCTCCCATAGGGCTTGCACAGGAGTTGATGATTACCACATAATTACCATTAACATCTCTGTTTCTCCAGCCAGGACCCAGAATTTGTCCCCCCTCCCCCAAAAAAAACCCCACCCCTGTTTCTTTTGTTTTTTTAAATCATTTGGCAGTTGAGTGACTCTTGCTTCCATCCTTGATCGTGCAAGGAGTGATTGGTGAGGGCCTGTACCCTGTTGCTTTTACAGATATATGGGGCTCCTGCCCCACTTCCAGGCACAAGAACACTCCCAACATCTTGGAGCAGGGAGGAATCCTCATCCTAATGGGCCCTCTCCTTAGCTGTTAGGCTGTGAAATGATCGAATATCAGAGAAATCTAGAATGTCAACAGAGACACTGAGTCTTCCATGCACCTCCCGCCCCTGACAGTTGAGTGAGATGATGTCTGCAATTCTGGGGTAAGGGGGGGGGAGGGGAGGAGCTATGTAAAGATGTCACCTGTAGAAGTGGCACCTTGCTCCACAACTGTTTAGCAGGAGGGGCTCAAAGCCATTGTGGAGAAGTAGCTGCAGAGACAGCTGTAAGAGGAGTTGTTGTTAAGAATTAAGTTATTTATTTATAAATTTATTATTTATTATAATTATTTATTATTTATAAATTATTAAGTTGTTAAGAGGAAAATGTTATTCTTAATTCCTCTCTTTCTACCACATATTACCAGAGGGCAGTAAACTCTCAGCATTTCTTAAAATTGCTAAAAAAAATGCCAAGTTTAGTATTAAGAAATCAACAAAACACTAGGTTTCAGAGTAGCAGCCGTGTTAGTCTGTATTCGCAAAAAGAAAAGGAGTACTTGTGGCACCTTAGAGACTAACAAATTTATTACAGCATAAGCTTTCGTGAGCTACAGCTCACTTCGCATCCGATGAAGTGAGCTGTAGCTCACAAAAGCTTATGCTCTAATAAATTTGTTAGTCTCTAAGGTGCCACAAGTACTCCTTTTCTTTTAACAAAACACTAGAAACCCTTCTTTCCTTGAATTTTTCTCAGATGAACAATCCACATCTACTTCACTAGGCACATGGCTAATCCTTCACTATAAAAATATGAAAGAGTTACTAAATGAAAGAAATAAGTAACCTCTATCCCTTCTTCCAAGAGGATTAGTTAGAGTAGATGCAAGATCTAAAACTAGAGGCACCATCAGTTCATAAATCATGACTGGAAGAATATAGTTGGTAATGGTTGTGCACAGAACTTCCCAACTAGGATTGTTTTAAACTCAGTCTGAAAGCCCTTTTTCTTTTCTCTTCTTTTCCAAAGTGAGCAGTTCTACATCCTGGTCAGGCAGACTTCTTGAAACTTACAGATCCCTCTGACCTAGACTTGACCATCTCTTTGAATGGTTACAAAATGAACATTAATTGCCAAAATGACTACAAACTAAGAACATCAGATGAATTTAAGCAGTCAACCATCCAAAAAAAAGATTTTCATGAATATATGCTGTAATTAGTGCAGCCGAGCAGATATGCAAAGTGATACTGATCTTAATCTGGCAGACAAGAAGTGTTCTGACCCATTTAAGGAACAAAGGAGAGGATTCTTTTCCCTGTTTTTTTTTTCTCTCTCCTCCCTTGGATTGGGGATGTGGACATTGATATACTGCATAGCCTTTGGAATGATGCGGGCAGCTCTCATAAATTATCTTGTAATAGCACCAGAAGGAATAGCATGTCATTCACTTACATTTCTGGTAGGTCAAAAGAAATTTTAGCATAAAAGAGATCTATTTAGTGGGTTTCAGAGTGCTGTTTCTTAGTGGATTACTTTCATTTTCAGTGATACCAAATTGATTTTTTTGCTTCCTGACTTTAAATTACATGAGGGAAGGAGATAAGGATAACAAAGGCAAAAGCATAATTGTCACAGTATGTGTGGGAAGGAAAACTATGAATGGTTCTAGGGCAGACCCAACAGTCAATTGAGCGTTTAAATTCAGAAAATATGGATGACTAAGATGACACACAGAGACTCCAACTTCCTATGACATTAATATATGGGAGGCAGTCCTAGAAATATTTATAGGTGTATCTCAAAAAATGTGGGGTCACAATTGTAGTCTGACAATGGGACCGAGAGTTTTCAGTGAACAAACTGATTTGGAAATTTTAGAGATGGGCAAAATATAAAATAAAATAAAATTGTTTTTAACTTCTCAGCCTAAGCAATATTTTGTTTGAATCAGTTTCCCCATCCTTAGCTAGAATTAGTATCCCCCTTCTACCTATGATTGTGTTGCTTGTCTGAACCATGATCTTCTCTGCAGATCACATAGGATGATGTGTGTCCTCAACTTCCACTGATTTCATCCCTTGTCTTCCCATTGTGGGTCATTACCTCACAGATCCAAGTCCATACACATAAACATTCAAAGGACTTTCAGTAAAAATGTTTTACAAAAACATTTTTTTTCCTTCTGAGGGGAACTCACAAACTGATGTTCTGCATAAACCTGCTCCAAAACATTCTTAAGCAAACTCTCAAAACTTCCTCCCTGTGTACGGTGCTTGAGGGATACCTTGTTAGACTGCTTTCAGAATCTAGCATTTTCAGTGTCAGATCAGATAACAGCCTCTTCTGCTGTTTACTGACTCTAACTGATCATAGCTCTGGGCCTATTTTATTAAACACCAGTCTAGCAAGGTGACCTCTTTCCATGATGTACTGGGGCAGTTGTGCAGCTATTAATGCAAAAGTGTCAATGCAGAATTGGTTTGAGAAGACAGAAATCAAATGGCATGAACAATAAAATACGTGCAGTGTTTCCAGCAGTGCCTGCCATAGATAAACTGATCTTTAAAGTTCAGCAGGCCACTAGAGAAGGTAATCAAGAAAGGATATTTTGGGGTGGAGGATTTGTATTTTTGCCCCCTTTTTAAAAAAAGGCTTCCATTTGCATTTTGTTTGCTTCTTTCACAGCAGAAATGTTGTCATGACAGAGTACCAATGTGAAGCAAAGTTTTCTAGATTGTTCAATGTTCCTTAGGTGGTTTGCTTAGATTTAACATACTTAGTGATGTTCTCAAGTGAGCCTTTACAGAACTGAGCCATTTCAGGGTTCACCCTCATCTAGTTATAAATTAATATTTGAATATCTATCAGTATGCTACCAGAGTTAGAGCTCCTTATTATACCAAGAAGAATTTGGGTTTTAATTAGCATTTCCTCTGTTGTACTAAACCCACTGAGATTACTACACTTAGTAAAATTTAATTAACTCGACAAAAGATCCTAATTGTTTTCATGCCACTGGTCCTTCGTGGGACTAAAAATAATACCCTTCAAATTAAGCAGCTACAACCAGCCTTCCTTTTGGTTGTCCTAGATTTTAAAAAAATACAAAATGATATTTGGTAGGAAGTTTTGCATACTGGGGGAATTAGGTTTGTTTGCTCGCAGATGGCGATTCACTGGCCACAGTAATGCAGAAATAATAAAACCTTGTTTGTCAAAAGATCCCAACCAACATTAATTCGTCCAGCCATTTTATTGGGATTTGCAAAGCAGGGAATAGGAGGCTGATTGATTTAAGTTGGTGCACAGGGCAACCCCTAAGATATTCATTTAAATCAGTAGCAGTGATGTAATAGCGTGGCTGGGGAAGTGAGAGATGAATGTATCAACAGCGTAACCATGATAAATAACTGAAATGAACAACAGGTGCTTGAGAAGAATGTGGAATTAAAAAAAACAAACAACCAACCACCCCCCAAAAGCCTCTGCACCGCTCAAGCTTTTTGTTGCAGGTTTACCTCACTCGCTCTTCACTGCGGCATGTCACATGGATGCGATGAGGCTCAGTCCCTTGATGTTTGCAGAGCACTTGGAGAGGCTTAGATTGGAAGAACTGTGGAAGAGAAGAGGACTACCGGGCAGAGGGCTTTTAGAAGGTTGGGGACCTTGCAGGTTGAAAGACTGAGACGGTGACTGGGGTCCAGAGTTTCCTTTACTCCAGGATTTAAGATAATAAATCCGAGGTGGGCAAACTACGGATCCGGCCCCCAGGGCTTTGGAGCCTGCCCGCGGGATTGCCGCCCCCCCCCCCCGTGGTGCCTCCGGCCCCGCCCCAGGCTCAGAACGGCCGGCCCCACGTCCCGGCGCGCCCCTGGGGGAGGAGGGGCAGAGGGTTCCATGCGTTGCCCTTGCCTCCCGGCCCCATCCCCCCCAGAGCTCCCATTGGCCGGGAACGGGGAAGCTCAGCCAATGGGAGCTTCGGGGAAGGGGCCTGGAGGCGTGGCAAGGGCAGCGCGCGGAGCCTTCTGCCCCCACGTCCTCCAGGGACCGCGTAGGGACGTGGTTCTGGCCGCTGCCCGGGGCGGCGCCGCGTGGGGTCGCGGCAGGCAGGCAGGCAGGGAGCCTGCCCTGGCCCCGGTGCGTCCCGCCGCCACCCCGGAGCCCGAACCGCTCCTGCACCCCCGCCCCCGAACTCCCTGCCTGCGCCTTGCACCCTTCCTGCACCCCAGCTCCCTTCCCTGAGCCCCCAACACACCCCGCACCTTTTCTCTGCCCCGTCCCTTGCCCTGAGCCCGTTGCTGCCCACTGCACCCCGTCCCACACTCCCTCCTGCACCCCAACCCCCTGCCTGCACCTCGCACCCCAATTCCCTGCCTGCACCTTGCACCCCTCCTGCACTCCAGCTTCCTTCCCTGAGCCCCCAATACACCCCGCCCCCATCCTCTGCCCCAGTCCCTTGCCCTGAGCCCGTTCCTGCCCACTGTACCCCACCCCACACTCGCTCCTGCACCCCAACCCCCTGCCCTGAGCCCCCTGCCTGCACCTCGCACCCCAATTCCCTGCCTGCACCTTGCACCCCTCCTGCACTCCAGCTTCCTTCCCTGAGCCCCCAATACACCCCGCCCCCATCCTCTGCCCCAGTCCCTTGCCCTGAGCCCGTTCCTGCCCACTGTACCCCACCCCACACTCGCTCCTGCACCCCAACCCCCTGCCCTGAGCCCCCTGCCTGCACCTCGCACCCCAATTCCCTGCCTGCACCTTGCACCCCTCCTGCACTCCAGCTTTCTTCCCTGAGCCCCCAATATACCCCGCACCCATCCTCTGCCCCAATCCCTTGCCCTGAGCCCGTTCCTGCCCACTGTACCCCACCCCACACTCCCTCCTGCACCCCAACCCCCTGCCCTGAGCCCCCTGCCTGCACCTTGCACCCCAGCTTCCTTCCCTGAGCCCTGTAGTACACCCTTCCTCTGCCCCAATCCTTTGCCCTGAGCCTGTTCCTGCTCACTGCCCCCCCCCCCACTCCCTCCTGTCCCCCAACCACCTGCCCTGGCCCTGCATACAATTTCTCCACCCAGATGTGGCCCTTGGCCCAAAAAGTTTGCCCACCCCATAATAGATTATGAATGAAAAGAGCTCAAGAACAATGCCACTATGTCTGGAAGGTTTAGGATTTGCTCCTGGTTGTGTGCACACATCCTTTTGATGAGGATAATAAAATTCATTGGTTGTCACCTGCACATTTCCAATTTCTATCTCTGAATTAGCTTTCAATTCCATGGAATCAAATCAATCAGGTGTCCTTCCCGTTCCAAGCTTCTTAAGTTTTCTCAGGCACCTTTATGTCCCTGACATGCATAGGCCTTGCCTACATGGGAAGGTTTTACCAATTATACAGGTATAGTTATTAAACTTTGTGTGAACACGCTCTTACTGCATTATGAGAGTCACTTTTTGGTAGCCTCCCCCCCCCCAAGCAGCTTGGTAGCTCCCCCAAATTATGAAAAAAGAAAAAAAGGCTATTTTATGGCAGAATAAGAGTCTACACAGTGTGTGTGTTTTATACTGGTATTACTACATCAGTTTAAATTTACACCTTAATTCATACTGAATTTTTTTTCCTGTGTACACTAGACCTCAGTCTGTCTAGAATCCTCAACTCCTCTCTTTGCCTAAAATCTTGGATGCTTCATAATCTTGTTTATAGTCACAGGTTATCTCAGCAGGTGATCCTGACTGTTGAACAGTCATTGCAATCTTTTTCTGTTTTTCTTGCCAAGTTCCTTCTATTTCCTCCCCTCTCAATCTGACACAGAAAGTGCCCTTGCAAGCCTCCATCCTGCATCAGGATTCACTGATGTAGGAACAGGACATAAACCTCTTCTGCTTAAATTAGAACTATCCTCTGAAAATATTTGTAAGATAATTAACAAAATATTTATATATTAGTTTTAACAAATACACTTTGCTTAATGTGACCAAATGTTACCTTTTCACTAAACAAGATATAGCTGCTATGCAACAGCATCTTGTAATGTAGAGGTACACATTGAGAACTGAGCTTCCAGTAGTAGCTCTCTACAGGTATAATAGAAATAAATCTGAAGGCTGTTAGATACTATGACTTTATAGCTATAAGACACAGGGAGTGAGAGGCACAGTGCAAAGGAAGAAGCTATAGGAAAACTCCTAGAACTTTAGGAAATACTTAGATTTTCACAAAAGGATTCACTACAAAAGACTGAATATAATTGCCAGATTTTGATCAGAATATATTGTGGAGAAGAATTTAAGTTTTTCCTATTACTGAAAATTAGAAACTAATTAAGAAGTTGGTTTGGACGAGAACTCATTTAGTGTTATCTTGAAGAGATTGGTTATTTGTATACAAATTTGTAGGGACTGCCATCTGGGAGATAATTTTTATTTTTGGTTTTAGTCCATTTACTCTAACTAAACTGACAAAAATATCAGGAATACACTAAACTGAATATTGCTGCTGAGCCATTGTACTCATGATATTCTGAAGAATTTCAGTGTAATATTAATCCTGATACTGCTGGAAATCACATTACAACATCAGCCAGCTTCAAGGAAATGGAAGGGAGGGGAGAAAGAGAGCATCAGAGGCTGTGGGGGGCTACAATTTTGGGGGTTCTAAGTCCCCAGGTTCTAGAATCTACTGGAATATGCCAAACAAGGATTTTCTAATTTATGACACTATCCCGTTCAGCATCCCAGAATTTGGACAGCATAAAGCCATATAGCCACCTTTCTCACCACCACACCCCTCCCCATGTCCCTGGGATCCACCTTCTGTGCTGTCTCTCTCAAGTTGGAGCACAGAATCGGCCCCTTTCTCTCTGGTTGTGGGATATATGTGTATACATTCCACTAATGCTTTTTTGGTTTAAAGTAAGCCTGAATTCTAATGGCCATTTTCAGAATTATTAAAATATAGTGGAATGGTTGTTGAAGTTAAATAGGAAGCCTATAAGGAAGGGAAGATGTGGTTCCCATATAGGAATAGATGTACTAGAAAACTGCAGAAATCAATAGTTCAAAGGTCACTGAAATATCCATTGTGTTAAATTTCATTATGCCATCTGCTACTAATGAATGGAAAGTGAAAGAGTTCATTTGTCACATGTATTGTGATGAAACCTTTGTAGTCCTGGTCTGTGAACATAATCACACTGTAAATATGAAGGCCATGTTCCTTGTTTCCTAGTTTAAAAATATGGATCGGTTCAGTTTTTTTCATCAGATAGCTAGACCAGTCCAAGTACGTATTTGGCAATGCCATTTGAAAGACAATACTTTAAACAATGTATTTCCATTCACTTCATAATAAAAGGGGCACTTGCCTGTACACTCTAAGCACTGGTTTCAGAGTAGCAGCCGTGTTAGTCTGTATTCGCAAAAAGAAGAGGAGTACTTGTGGCAACTTAGAGACTAACAAATTTATTTGAGCATAAGCTTTCGTGAGCTACAGCTCACTTCATCGGATGCATTTGGTGGAAAATACAGAGGGGAGATTTATATACACACACAGAGAACATGAAACAATGGGTTTTATCATACACATTGTAAGGAGAGTGATCACTTAAGATGAGCCAACACCAGCAGCGGGGGGGAGGGAGGAAAACCTTTCATGGTGACAAGCAAGGTGGGCTATTTCCAGCAGTTAACAAGAACATCTGAGGAACAGTCGGGGGTGGGGTGGGGGGGAGAAATAACATGGGGAAATAGTTTTACTTTGTGTAATGACTCATCCATTCCCAGTCTCTATTCAAGCCTAAGTTAATTGTGTCCAGTTTGCAAATTAATTCCAATTCAGCAGTCTCTCGTTGGAGTCTGTTTTTGAAGTTTTTTGTTGAAGGATAGCCACCCTCAGAGAGATTGAAGTGTTCTCCAATTGGTTTTTGAATGTTATAATTCTTGACGTCTGATTTGTGTCCATTTATTCTTTTACGTACAGACTGTCCAGTTTGACCAATGTACATGGCAGAGGGGCATTGCTGGCACATGATGGCATATATCACATTGGTAGATGCGCAGGTGAACGAGCCTCTGATAGTGTGGCTGATGTGATTAGGCCCTATGATGGTGTCCCTTGAATAGATATGTGGACAGAGTTGGCAACGGGCTTTGTTGCAAGGTTAGGTTCCTGGGTTAGTGGTTCTGTTGTGTGGTGTGTGGTTGCTGGTGAGTATGTGCTTCAGGTTGGGGGGCTGTCTGTAAGCAAGGCCTGGCCTGTCTCCCAAGATCTGTGAGAGTGATGGGTTGTCCTTCAGGATGGGTTGTAGATCCTTGATGATGCATTGGAGAGGTTTTACTTGGGGGCTGAAAGTGATGGCTAGTGGCGTTCTGTTTTTTCTTTGTTGAGCCTGTCCTGTAGTAGGTGACGTCTGGGTACTCTTGTGTCTCTGTCAATCTGTTTCTTCACTTCAGCAGGTGGGTATTGCAGTTGTAGGAATGCATGATAGAGATCTTGTAGGTGTTTGTCTCTGTCTGAGGGGTTGGAGCAAATGCGGTTATATCGTAGAGCTTGGCTGTAGACAATGGATCGTGTGGTATGATCTGGATAAAAGCTAGAGGCATGTAGGTAGGAATAGCGGTCAGTAGGTTTCCGATATAGGGTGGTGTTTATGTGACCATCGCTTATTCACACTGTAGTGTCCAGGAAATGGATCTCTTGTGTGGACTGGTCCAGGCTGAGGTTGATGGTGGGATGGAAATTGTTGAAATCATGATGGAATTCCTCAAGGGCTTCTTTTCCATGGGTCCAGATGATGAAGATGTCATCAATGTAGCGCAAGTAGAGTAGGGGCATTAGGGGACGAGAGCTGAGGAAGCGTTGTTCTAAGTCAGCCATAAAAATGTTGGCATACTGTGGGGCCATGCGGGTACCCATCGCAGTGCCGCTGATTTGAAGGGAGGTACTCTAAGCACTGTTCATGTAACTTAAAAGAACATACCAAGAAAAAACAGAGCCAAACTGAACTAAACCACCAAGCCAGACAAATTAAAAGCTAACATGTTCTCCGTCTCCACAAACTATATGTCAACTTCATGATCTCTCTTCTCCCAATTCATTTTCAAATGCTTGTGAAAAAGAAGCATTTTGCAATGTGCCCTGAAGGCCAACAGATTCAGGAGGCTGCTTACAATGAAGAGATGGATTAAATTCCAATACTATAGGTTCCTGACAGAGAATGCCCTACCAGCAAGTGCAGCCTGGGCTGTGGCTAGAGCACATCTGCTGTTCTGAACTGTGGCACTATGGCTTGGACAGAGGGATGCCCTCTCAGAATGTAAGTCAGAAGATAGGCCACAGCATCCTGGACATAAATAGATGAAAAAAAGCTGTTCCGGCCATTGCTGCTTCCTTGTCTTCTAATAGGAAGTGAGAGTCTGATGAGAACCCTAGACCGTGACCACAAATGGAACGAACCATCTCAGCTTAAGCAGAAGATATTACTCTTGCCATGCCTTCCTAGTGCTTTTCCCACCCAAGCAACCTCTCCTCCATCTTCTCTGGATTGAGCCACAGCCAGCTCATGCTCATCATTGCCCCAATCTCACCCAGACATTGATCATTTTGGACAGGGTGGATGAAATGGAGAAACAGGTGTGTGTCATCACCCCTGCATAAGACACCACAGCCCTTTTTCCTCAATAACTCTCCCAGCGGCCTCATATATGTGCCGAATAAGATGGCTGGCAAGGGAGGTTGACCTGACTCAAAACTTTGGGATCAGGTCTCAAACTGGTTGAGCTACAGTCAAAATTTATCAAAGAAAGAGGTCACATTTCAAATCAAGACTTTTTTGGTTTATCTCACATCATTAGCTGCATTTTGTAGAACAAAAACGCTCTTCGGCTCAGCAATTGTCTTTTTGTTCTGTGCTTATACAATGACTACAATAGGGTCCTTACGAGGGTTCCTAGGCCTACCACAGTATGAAAAATAATCAATAACAATACAAAAGTGATGACAAAATATTAAGCCTTGGATTTTCAAAAAAACAAGAAATGAATCTTTTTATCATTATTCCTTACTCTGCTAAATCTCTTCAGCTATTGCAACAATTTCAGTGTGCTAGTGCTTAACGTCATGCAGCAGCAGCCTAATATGATAAGATCATACAAAAAATATTTTTCTCTCATTCCTTCTTATTGTTTTTGGGAAGTTTGCTCTGATGGAGGTCACTTTTGATCTTGCAATGTTGTTGGAAACTCAAGCTGTAATAGTAAGTTGATGGTAGTTGCTTCATCAATTGCTCTGAATCCCTCTCTATTAATACTTTACTCCTTAAAAACAAACAAAAATCTAACATCTTATATGTCAGAGCAGTTTATTTAAATTATGAATTTGGGCCAGTGAAATGTGAAAATCCTCCCCCTTTCTTAATATAGTCCTTGGTTTGATAGAGCATTTTAAACAGGAAGCCCTCACACAAAGTCTTATCTGTATCTTGAAATGATTAAACACATAAGAGAAAGGGCTGTAATGGAAAAGACAGGGCTTTCTACAATCAATAATAGTTCTTACATTTTTAAAACCATACTAAGAGACTTCCCATCCTGAAAAATGTTGCTACATACGTTTTCTTGTCATCAGGAATATGTGTATACTGTATATTTTTGTCAGGCTTGACAATACATTTAAGAAAATCATGACCCTTAAATTTTAGAGGAATTTTTTTGCAAAAAGTCTTATCTCTCTCTTTTTTCTTTCCATTTGTCCTTTCTTTGTGGAGTTAATTAATCATTGATGACATTCTATAAAGAACAGGAACTTTGTCACTGATTTAACAGTCAGGGAATAGCAGCTTGGAATACTCTAATATTCTCATCGTAATTTATTGGAATGCATTAGCTCATGAAAAAAAAACCCTTCTTTCAGCAGTTTTCCATGACCTGACCCACTGTTCACCTCCAGCGTTCAGTATTTAACATCTATAACAGAAAGGTGAGTATTCAATAAAATAATTAATCATGATGCAGTTTTCTGATCCAGCATTTTCAGTCACCTTTGGAGCTTCACATTATACCATAGTAATTTATTCATTTTGTAAATTAAAGCTTAATTGAAAAATATGATGTCTAAAAGCAGGTCTTATTAGCATAAAGTACAGGCAATTAACGGGAATATTAAAGACTCAAGTAACAATCAAAATAAGCCTTTGAAAACTCTGAAGTTTAAAATGCTGTAGCCAGAATACACTGCAATATTAACTGCCGTGCTTTTGGAAACGCCATGGGAACACTGAAATAGTCTGCTTCTCATTATCGATGTGAATCCTGAAAGTTCTATTAGGATCCTGCTCTACTTATCTTGCACTATTCAAATACCCTTTCTTTCATTCATGTAGGTGCACTTTCAAAAATGGAGTATTTTGACTGAGGCATATCTTATTTTAAAATTACATGTTATTTATAAGGAGCTTTAGGGAAAAGGAACAACTTAAAGGAACCAGCAATATTGTTGTCCTTTTTTAACAGAAATCCTACAAAAAGAGAATGTTTTAAATGAAGTTGAGTTTATGAATATTCTTAGATTCAGTGTAGTTTTATTTTTTATCACATATTTAAGGTCTGATTCACGTATTGCTGTTGATAACTGATTAAGGATTTATTTTTGCAAATACACTGTATTTATCTAGATGAGAGATCAGTACAAGCAAAGCTTTTTGGGGGGGGAGCATGACATAATTTATTTTGGGGCAAGGAGGGATAGCTGCCTCTCCAACCTTGGTTCACCCCACCACCGACTTTTCATAGGTCTATATGCTCCATTATGTCTTCCACTCCTCCCCCCACTCACCACCATGGTTCTCAGACTTTTCAGGATATAATATAATCACACATAATGTTTTATATGATGAGACAGCTTTGCCCCTCCACAATTTTTCTTAAATGACCCCTGGGTCAGAGGGCTTCAGGGTGATGGTGGTGGGGAATTAGCTAAATCCAAGGAGATGAAAAGTTAGTAATCTCTAATGTTTCATTATGAAGGATATAAATACAAGCTATAGTGATAACCAATTTGAAGTTTCTCCTGTGTTTGTAGCCTTCTTTCTTGGCTCCAAACAATAAAGATTTTTAAACTAAAGCATCTGCAAAACAGAGTAGGAGTCAGATCCTCAGATGATGTAAGTGCAGTACCACTGAAACCAGCAGAGCTATGCAGATTTATGCCAGCTAAAGATATTGCTCTATATTACTAAAATGGTACGTTTTTGAAAGAAATCTGTTTATATTATACTTAACCAGCTAATTACGCTGTTAGCCTACAGTGACAGATTTCGCTGTGAACACAGCATAGATATTACTTCCTCCTGGCACCAATTTTCTTCCAGTTTGATGTTGTTTCATAACGTTTTGCCAATCATAAGCATTTTCTAGAAGACTGAAGAGGCAAGTTAATAGTTCACTAGGAAACCCCCCCACCACCACCAAACTGAGGGATAAAACAGCTGCAGCATTTAAAAACTGGTGGAGAATGTCAATGCAATAAAAAGAAGTAGTGCAATTAAAGAAAAGGGAAATGCTCAGAGAATGTAATTCAGGGAAAAATGTTTATCAGATTTGTACATCTACTGAGGACTGTTTAAGCACTTTCTTTTGAGCAACAAACAATCTTGGTTGTGTTAGTGTTTTTAGTCAAGCTGACTGATTTCAGTTGACAATCCACAAACTGGACAAGGTTTAAAATAAAGGAACTCAGGGCAAACCTTATAACTCATGTGCTGCTTGCAGTAGATTTTGATAGTTTTTTTGTTTTTGTTTTGTTTTTTTCCTGTAAGTAGAGCTCTGCAACTAAAGTCATGGACACTTGGTACATATTTTTTATTTTCCAAGATAGTTCTCATGGATCATCCTTGCTGAAGCAGATAAAGGAATTGTGTAAATCCAATTTAATAGCAACAACTGCAGAACAATAGAAATCTTCAGAAAAATGTTGGCCAAATCTACTGGGAATTTCTTCCAAACCCTGGGGAATTTTTGCCGATTGTTTATGTGGTTCTTTGGGGGTTTTTTGTTTTGTTTTGTTTTAATTTTCCTAGGCCTTATCTTGGGCTTTTATACCATTTAAGATCCAAGATTCCTTATTCTAGTTGTACTTTACTGCTTTTACACCATTATAGCTATGTATTCTTCAGAGGGTTACAGAGGTGTGAGATCAGAATCAAGCTGGGGAGAGGTGTTTAGCAAAATGTTAGGCTAATAACCCTGCCAATGGCTATGATTAAGGCCCTGAGAAAATCACAGGGTTTTTTTTGGGGGGGGGGGAATGTTAAAGAAAATTCATGGCAGTGTGATGGGTGACATTGAATTTCACAGAATAGACACAGGATGCAGTCAGCAAAAGGTCACTACTGCATTCCTTTTCATAAACCTGCCACCCAGTCCCCCTGAATTGCTGCGATATTTTCCCAACACTAGGGAGGCGGAAGCAGCAGCTGAGTGGGCCAATCTTGTGCTTTGTGCGCTTTGTAGCACATGGCAGCATCACGTTGAAACAGTAGTCTGGGGAGACTTGGCAGCTAGTTTTATGCGAGGCACTATAGCCATTGCTGCTGCCTCTTGGAACATGCGCTA
Organism: Dermochelys coriacea; assembly: GCF_009764565.3. Taxonomy (NCBI): domain Eukaryota; kingdom Metazoa; phylum Chordata; order Testudines; family Dermochelyidae; genus Dermochelys; species Dermochelys coriacea. The sequence continues at coordinate 27,700,426 of NC_050079.1, read as the reverse complement.
CAAGCAGCATCAAGCACAAGATCAACATATACAGATGCCTGCTTCCCCCTCCCTGCTGAGGCTGTGGTTGCTCGTGTTTCAAGTGACAGCAGCACTGGCTATTGTGCCTTCCATAGAAGCCACTGATGAGCCCCCCTCTCCCCGCCCCATACTGCTCCTTCAGCATTACGCTGTCATGCTATAAGGAGCACTGAGCACAAGACCGGCGCACGCGGATGCCTGCCTCTGCTTCCTTGCTGCTTGGAAAAATTGTGGTAATGGGCTAATTTCACAATGTCTATGCAATCCCTGAAATTGCCGTTTTCCTCCCAGCCTCCCCCCCCCCCCCGGGGCCTAGCTGTAGTGATCCTCAGGAATTTAGGGTGAGGGAAAGCAGCTAAGTAAAACTGACTCTTGTGTAGAGCTAGGTGGAAGACCCAGGTTCAAGTCTTTGCTCTGCCGATTTCACTCCCTTCCAGGCATAACAGTGGCAAGAACCTGAATCTGGCTCTCCTACTTCCCAATGAGTCCTAACCACCTGGCTCTTTTTGGGTGATGGCTCTCTCTCTCTGAACAGCAACTCCATCCTGGACCTTAAGAAATCTTTTAAAAAATCAGCATTTTTCCAGCCAAAACCCCCACCTTTTTATCAGAAGATTTCCAACTAGTTCTACTCCTGGTAGAAGCCAATAAGAATGCTGGTTGCTCAGCTCCTCAGCAAAACAGGGTCATAAAACAGGAGTATTGGAAGCTTACTGTAATTCACGTTTTGGTGTTTTGAGATGCTTAGGTGAAAGGCAAAATATAAATGCAAACTGTCATCTTCCTAGGAAGATAAGACTGTGTATTCTTGTGTTTATTGTGCTAGCTATCTAATCTGTCTGTATTCAAAAACAGTACAACACTGGAATTGAAATTTGAGCTCCCAAAAGTCAGGAAATAGAGATAATATTCCATTTTATTCATCAAAATCTATGCTGGTTCTTCCAGTTGCCATTCCTTAAAAGGTATTGATCTCACAAGTGACGGTATTGGTGCCAGATTAGCTGTTCTTTTTTTTCTAAAATATGCATGCTCTGGGCCTTCTTATGTCAAGACAATGTACATAGAATGTTGGAAGAGGCAAGATGCAGATGCAATGTTATTGGGATGGAGGGGAGGAGGGTCTTAAAATGCATTGTGCTTTGAAGAAGTTGTTCAGAACTGAAAAAAATACTTATTCTTAATATTAACTAGATTATGGGTGGTGAATGAAGGAAGCATGGATGAGAAAGTTAAATCTGGCTGGGGAGAGAGTTAATTTACATGCTTGATATTTCATAGATGTCTAGACAAAAACACTTGCTCATATTGATTGAAATTAGCCCTTCAGAGTCAGCACAAGACCTATGCAACATACAAATTGGGCTTCATTATGATTTATGTGCTGCATAAGCTTTGTGATGCCCCACTGTACAGGGGAGAATTTGACATATTTAACACTTTTCCTTTTCTCTGTCTTTGTTTGGCTTTTGTAGGTCACATGGCCAAAACACTTTGTATTTCTAGCTGGAAAGCATAGGATTTCTCAATACAGTATGAATTAGAAAAAATGAATCTGTCCAGGAAAAGAAATTTTTGATGAACAACTGATTCATTCCTTAAAACCTAGCAGCTTCATTATATATATATATATATATATATATATATATATATATATATATATATATATATATATAAACCCAAAACCCCTAATGAGCCCCAAGCACTTCACAGTTACTCGAGCAGAAAGATCTTACTTGGATCTCTACTAGAAATGATTTGCAGTATTTGGTCTAATATCTAGGACATGTATCACTTAACCTTCTGTGACTGAAATGCTGCCACCACTGGAGTGGAATGCCACAGCTGTTTTAACAGCACACAACAACCACTTTACAACAGTTAAGGAAAGGAAGTGAAGAATAATATTTTATCTGGTTATGACTGACTGCAATATTTAGGTAGAGAAAATGCAGTTCCCCAGATTGAAGTGCTCACATCAGTCAAACATCCCTTATATTGTGAAAAGAAACATCGGATCTTTAATGATCTAGGATTATATATCATCCATCCAACACACAGCACCTATAACAGCACATTGCCCCTGGAGATAGGATGGACTTGCAAATAGCACTTTCTACAGCACTTAGGTTTACATTGTATCAATAAGTCTCCTATCTGTATATTAATTGAACCTAATGATTACTTAGCTTTTTAGTGGGATCCAGTGAGATCATACCCCTAGATGACATGGCAGCTGTAAATTATTAATGATTATGATGGATATAGTGCCTGCTTTAGGTGGGAATGACAAGGTGGGTGAAGTAATATCTTTTATTGGACCAACTTCTATGAGTGAAAGAGACAAGCATTTGAGCTACACAGAGCTCTTCTTCAGCCCTGGGAAAGGTACTCAGGCTTGGTCTACGTTAGAAAATTAGGTCGGTTTAGCTATGTTGGTTAGGGGTGTGAAAAATCCACACCCCTGAGCAGCATTGTTAAACCAATTTAAGTCCCCAAGTAGACAGCACTAGGTTGTCAGATGAATTCTTGACCTTACTACCACCTCTCAGGGAGGTGATTACCTACACGGATGGGAGTCCTCCTCCCGTCTGTGTAGCTAGAATCTATACTGAAGCACTACAGCAAGACTGCGGCAGTGGCACAGTTGTACCACCATAGCATTTTAAGTGTAGACAAGCCTTCTGAGCTTCACAACTGACTATAAGGGGGAACACATTGTTGAGCAAAAGAAGGTAACATATAATCTAAGAGACCATTCAAGGTGAAGTTAACATCTCTCCAGTCATTGGCCAAAAAGGGAGTGGTTAGTAGGTTACAGACTGTAATAAGCCATAAATCCAGTGTCTTTATTAAGACCATAATTTTTAGTGTCTAGCAAAGTTAAGAATGTAAGGTCCCAAGCTCGTCTTTTGAAGGTGTTGTGCAGGTTTCCTTTGAGGATGAGCACTGAGAGGTCAGATATGGAGTGATCATTTTTTAAAAAGTGTTCGTCCATAGGTGATATGGTGGTTTTGCCTTTTATCATTTTTCTGTGTGAGTTCATTGAAGGTATGAAAGGTGTTTTACAGGCATGAAGCATGACAGGTCCCTGCTCTGAAAGGTCTTACAATCTGAATAGACATACTGACAAGAAGGGGGACAGAGTCCTCTTTTATTTTCTTGTTTCTGTTTTCCCATTCCTTGTGATTTTTTTCCTCTTTCAATGTTTCCTCTATAAATGTGTGTTTTAAATTAAAATGTGTCTGAGTAAATCAATGTGACATTTAGAGCAGCCCAATGCCTTTCTCCAAAGTTTTATGAAAAAGCTCTTGCCAACAATGAAGTTGTTCCTCCCACGTAAATTCAAAATATGTATTTCAATACTTCCCAGGCCTCTAAGACATAAATTGTCTTAATATTCTCAATATTGTCATCAATCAGGTTAGATGATCTATGAAAGATGTTGCTGATAAAAACTTCCTTGCATTGTTTGCACTAGACCTCTAAATGCACTGTGGGTTCAGGGAAAGCTTCTGAGGAGCTGATGTCAGAGTGGGGCTGTTGATTAATGGTTCCCTGGGACATTCTGGCACCTTCGTATGGATCAGAGAGATTGGAGACAGCTAGAGTCTGCCAGGGTGTAGTGCTTTATAGAAGTAAGGCAAAGGTTAGAAGCATTGTAGCATTCCAGAGAGAAACATTAGATACAGAGTTTCCTCTGGGGGCGGATAATGGTCTGCAAAGGCTAGTAATAGAGTGAAAGATCATTTTGTAGTACTCAAGCAAAAACAAGAGACAAGACAGATGATGTTAAAGGGTAAGAATAAAAACAAGAATAAGAATCCACAGAGAAATGAAGCTTAACGTGTCAAGATTTTTAAAAACAACAACATGGTTTAATTTGTCAGCGGTGAAAAGGGGCTTTTTTCATAAGTTTTCACTTATTCATTTTTGTTAGAATAATCTACCACACATAATTAAAACGCACTTCACAGCTGTGAAAACTGTGGGCCTATGCTACAGTTTACTAAGGCCATGTCTACACTCCAAAATTACGTTGACCTAGCTCACATTGGCATACAGCCACCACAGTTATTAAATCGGTTGTGTATACACGGTTGGTTCCTTGTGTTGGTCGTGCACATTCTCACCAGGAGCGCTTGTACCAATTGTATTGTCAGTGGGGGGCATTGTGGGATGGCTCCTGAAAGCCAGTATCAGTCAATGTAAACAACACAGTGTCTACACTGACATTGCGTTGACCTAATTACATTCCCTGTGTCTCTATCCCTCTTAGGGAAGTGGAGTTACTAAATCTGCATAGAGGCACTTAGGTTGGTGGGAGCCAAATTTAAGGGAAGACACTTCCACAGCTAGGTAGACACAAAGCAGCTTACATTAACCTAACCGTGTACTGTAGACCAGACCTCTGTCAAAGCTCCTGTTGACTACAATGGGAATTTAAATTGATTAAGGACTAAAGAATCTGCACTGCCTCATTCACAGCACTATTTTTAGCATGCTAGCTTAAGTCCCACAAGTCTGTCTATCCTGGGTGGGTCTATCCTGGCTTGCTCCCAGCTGTGGTTAGACATACCCTTATATTCCAGGGAACCTCACTTTGTGTCATTGATAATAATCTGCACCTGACACAGGTGTCTCAGCAAAGATTTAACAGCCAAGAGAGTGCAGCAAGCTATTTGAGCAACATAGTGAGGTCTCATTTAACACAATGCTGTTGTTATAACTCCTGCCATGTAAACTGAAAATGTGTGTCTGAGCCTTCATTAGGAAAAGCCATGCTGACTCAGACCTCAGGTCCAGGTGCCTGTCTCTAAGAGTGACCAGTACCAGATGTTTCAGAGAAAGGTATTAGAACCCCACAATGGATGGATGTGGAATAATCTGTCCCGCACACTAGGTCTCACCCTGAGCTTTAGTAGTTAGATATTGTCTTGAGCCCTGACCATGAGATTTCATATCCGTGCCAGAACACTTATCATTAATTATGACAACTCTGGATATTCTTGATATCTATAAAGCTGTCCAGTCTTGGCTTCAATGACTTCCTGTGAGAGTGAGTTCTAGTTTAATTACATGTTGTGTGAAAATGTATTTCCCTTTTATTAGTTTTAAATTTGCCACCTTTTAATTTTATAAAATGTCCTCTTGTTCATAGAAGACAAGGAAAACAGATGTTTCCAGTTTACCTTCTCTAGAACATCCATTATTTCATATACATTTCTCATGTCCCCTTTTATTCAACTTCTTTCTATGGTAAACAATCCAATCTTTTCAATTTCTTTTCATAGAAGAGTTTTTCCATGCTTTTGATCATTCACATCATCCTTCTCTGACTCCCCTCCCCCCCCACCTATATTCCTGCAACATCCTTACTCAGGTGGGGACCCCTGTTGCACACAGTATTCTAGATAAAACACCACTGATTCATATGAAGGCATTATAATCTCTGTATTATTCACCAACCCATTCTTTACACAACCTCATATCTTGCTTTTTTGGCCCAGCTGGCACATTGAGCAGAGGCCTTCATTGAGCTGCCTACAATGACACCCAAGTCCTGTTCTTGAAATGATACAGTAAATTTAGACAGCTATAAGGTGTACGAATCGTCTAAATGAATATATCCATTACTTTAATCCATATTCTAAAGACAAATTACCTACCCATTAAATGCAATTAAAGTACATGATGCACTTTACAGCTTACTGTGAAATACTGAAGCTCTATTGCATTCATGTTTGAAACCAATTTATGTTTTGCTGCTTACCACACAGCTTTAAAAATTTGTTCTAAATTCTGTCTTGTTTTATTAAAGGCCTAATCCAGAATTCACTGTATTGAAGATAAAAAATCCCATTTAGTCAATTGGTGTTGAACTGAAATCTCCCGTTGAAGTCAATGGACTGTTTTCTTGCATAAAGGGCACTGAATGGGTTACACGTCCCTAACAAGGAGAGAGTTTGTTATTCATGAGTCTGTGGAAAAACAAAGCAAAGGAAACCATAGAAACAAGTCTGGTCCTAAGATTGGCAGTTGTAAAGGGTCTTCAAGTAGAATTCTGCAAATAGGGCCTGAATCTAAGACCATTGAGATCAGTGGGAAGACCTCCATTGACTTTAATGGGCTTGAATCAGTACCACAGACTACTACAGTTTGGCAGCTGGGAGATGGGGTGAGATTTTGCACCATAGCAGGTGGGGCTGAAAAAGCCTATTTCCAAGGGAAATAAATGTGATTGTTTTAATGGTGTTGGACTGGGATGCTTATCGCTTAGGAGACCTCATAGGAGTGGGTCCTAATATTTATCTTTTAAAGTGAGAAGAGGTCCACCATTAGGTAAGTGGTGAGGTAGATGTGTTCTAGAAATGGGTGTTAACTGTCTAGACCCACCAGAAATATATAGCTTTCTGTAGCCTCATACTTCTCACGTGCATAGCATGAGCACTGTGTAGAAATGAATGATCAGAGACACTTATCTCCTATTAATGCACATAGCTTTTTTATATAAAGTAGTTTGCAAATGGTATATTGTAATGACCTCAGTTAGTTATAGAGAAAAGAAAAAAATATCATATGCAGTTCTTGACACAACTGTAAAAACAATATAAAAACAAAAATCAGATACAGAAACGTTAAAAAAAAATTCCATGGACTAAGAATAGATTTCAAGAAGATCCCAAAGGGCCATATATTCGGAAAAATCATTTGGAGATGCCTAGTAAAGCTACAATAGTATTTCATTCAGATTAGTGAAGTGTATTATTCATAAGTGATCATGCACAGCCCACATATACTGTACCCAATTCCAAAATACAACAAAAAAGAAAACAGCAAAAATAGGCTTTGAAAACAGTTAGCATGGTACTTTTGTTTTCTTTCACTATAAGTTGCAGGTGATTATACATTTCTCCTACAGGGACAAACTATGCATGAAACAATAAAGTTACACAGTACTGTGGTGCTTTTCTTTCTTTCTTTCTTTCTTTCTTTCTTTCAAAAATAAATTAGTTTTTTATTTAATTACTTAGAGATATTGACATTATTGAAATAAAAACATAAAACAAAATGGTGACAGGGTATAGAAATTGGAGGAATTATTACTTAAAGGGTATAACTGAAAACAGTTACACTCTGTGACATGCTTCCTTTCCTTGTTAGAGAGGCCTAGTTTTTATCAACATCTCCTAAGGAAAAAAGGCGGTTGAGAGGGATACACGACCAGGCTTTTAAAGCTATTTAATCACCTAGAGATGCAGATAGGAGCCTGCTAGCATGATTTTTCAAAACCACACAGATATCTAACTCTAACTTATTTCAGAGGGAGTTAGGCATAGGGTTATAAGTGAGCTTCTTTTCTTCTTCTCCACTCCTCTCTGCATTTTGTTTCAGGCCCACATGATTTTAGGCAGAAGAACACCTATCTTTGTGGACTCTAAGTAGAAATAATCATCTCCCCACAGCCTGGACTTAGGTACCTATCTCCAAAACAAGGGGCAGGACTTTGAACTCACCTCTCTGGTTAGCATCTCCCATTGGCTAGCGTAGGCAGGGAGCCACCTAGTGGGCTGGCTCTGTGGAACACAGCCTAAGGTGTCCATCATTCCTCATTCATTGTCTAGGAACCTAGGCGTCTAACTCAGTCTTTGTGGATCACAGTGTTGTTCCTGTGATTTTTCTAGGTACCTAAAAATTAGACACCACTATGCTCGGCATCACAATGTCCCTTTGTTGATCTGAGCCTAGGGGCTTTGAAAATCCCACCAGACACCTAACTACATCCTCAGGCACCTATATATTTTAAAAAATCTGGGCAACACTACCGTGGCTCATTTAAGGCACAATTCCGTGAGGTGTTGAGCACCACCACCTGATAGAATCGAGCCCGTAAAGGGTGCTGTGTCTGAAATGCAATGTTATTAGAGGAGTTTTACTACTGAAAAAAACACCTTCTAAGTAAAATCTCACAAGGGAGAGGAGGTTTGGAAATAAAAGGGAAAGCTAATTAGTTTTAATTAGGTCAGAATGGTTAGGCTGATTGCCATAATTAACAGAGCCTAATGATTGTCCTAAGGGATTGTGCTTGGATGCGCCAGGTGAAATCTGGTGAAAGTGGGGATTTGCTTGGCTCTTGTGGTGTGAGAACACTTGCAGCTTCTGACTAAGGCAAATGTGTAAGCAAGGAACGTGTGTGGGAATCTGGGAGTTCTGAAGACTCAGAACGGAGCCTGCTTTAAAGAGCTTAGGGCAAATGTAGGTTAGTGTGCTGAAAGGCTTATTGGACTAGGTTAAAGACAGTTCCCTCTGGAGGGATATATGTGTGGGCTGGGGAAGCACTCATGGTCTAACAGCAACGGAGCTGGGTAAGTGGTTAGAGATCTCTGTATCAAAGCAAATTGCAGTATTACTTAATTTAAGCTGAGTCTCCAGACGCTAGAGGGAGAACATACACTCATGCTTTGGCATCCTAAATGTGTAGATCCATCCTGAAGCCTTTCTTGCAGGCAGGTGTGAGTGAGTCCAATAAACCCATGGACCTGAGCATATAAATATTTTTTTACATATAGTGACTCCAGTGCATTAGAATTACCAAAAAAAATCCCACCCCACATGTGGTATAAGCTTAAACAGAATTCTACAATATTCTATCATACAATATTCCATCGAATCGTGGAAGTCAATGAATGGCTACGCAGGTGGAGTCGGAGAGAAGGCTTTGGATTCTTTGACCATGGGATGGTGTTCCAAGAAGGAGGAGTGCTAGGCAGAGACAGGCTCCAACTAACGAAGAGAGGGAAGAGCATCTTCGCAAGCAGGCTGGCTAACCTAGTGAGGAGGGCTTTAAACTAGGTTCACCGGGGGAAGGAGACCAAAGCCCTGAGGTAAGTGGGGAAGTGGGATACCAGGAGGAAGCATGAGCAGGAGTGCACGAGAGGGGAGGGCTCCTGCGTCATACTGAGAAAGAGGGACGATCAGCGAGTTATCTCAAGTGCCTATACACAAATGCAAGAAGCCTGGGAAACAAGCAAGGAGAACTGGAAGTCCTGGCACAGTCAAGGAATTATGATGTGATTGGAATAACAGAGACTTGGTGGGATAACTTATATGACTGGAGTACTGTCATGGGTGGATATAAACTGTTCAGGAAGGACAGGCAGGGCAGAAAAGGTGGGGGAGTTGCATTGTATGTAAGGGAGAAGTATGACTGCTCAGAGCTCAAGTATGAAGCTGCAGAAAAACTTGAGAGTCTCTGGATTAAGTTTAGAAGTGTGAGCAACAAGGGTGATGTCGTGGTGGGAGTCTGCTATAGACCACCGGACCAGGGGGATGAGATGGACAAGGCTTTCTTTTGGCAACTCATGAAAATTACTAGATCGCAGTTCCTGATTCTCATGGGAGACTTCAATCACCCTGATATCTGCTGGGAGAGCAATACAGCGGTGCACAGACTATCCAGGAAGTTTTTGGAAAGTGTAGGGGACAATTTGCTGGTGCAAGTGCTGGAGGAACCAACTGGGGCAGAGCTCTTCTTGACCTGCTGCTGACAAATTAGTAGGGGAAGCAAAAGTGGATGGGAACCTGGGAAGCAGTGACCATGAGATGGTCAAGTTCAGGATCCTGACACAGGGAAGAAAGGAGAGCAGCAGAATACAGACCCTGGACTTCAGAAAAGCAGACTTTGACTCCCTCAGGAAACTGATGGGCAGGATCCCCTGAGAGAATAACATGAGGGGGAAAGGAGTCCCGGAGAGCTGGCTGTATTTGAAAGAATCCTTATTGAGGTTACAGGGACAAACCACCCCGATGTGTAGAAAGAATAGTAAATATAGCAGGCGACCAGCTTGGCTTAACAGTGAAATCATGGCTGATCTTAAACACAAAAAAGAAGCTTACAAGAAGTGGAAGATTGGACAAATGACCAGGGAAGAGTATAAAAATATTGCTCGGGCATGCAAGAGTGAAATCAGGAAGGCCAAATCACACCTGGAGTTGCAGCTAGCAAGAGAGGTTAAGAGTAACAAGAAGAGTTTCTTCGGGTATGTTAGCAACAAGAGGAAAGTCAAGGAAAGTGTGGGCCCCTTACTGAATGAGGGAGGCAATCTAGTGACAGAAGATGTGGAAAAAGCTAATGTACTCAATGATTTTTTTGCCTCTGTCTTCATGAACAAGGTCAGCTCCCAGACTACTGCACTGTGCAGCACAGCATGGGGAGGAGGTGACCAGCCCTCTGTGGAGAAAGAAGTGGTTCGGGACTATTTAGAAAAGCTGGATGAGCACAAGTCCATGGGGCCAGATGCGCTGTATCCGAAAGTGCTAAAAGAGTTAGCAGATGAGAGTGCAGAGCCATTGATCGTTATCTTTGAAAACTCATGGCGATCGGGGGAAGTCCCGGATGACAGGAAAAAGGCTAATGTAGTGCCCATCTTTAAAAAAGGGAAGAAGGAGAATCTGGGGAACTACAGGCCAGTCAGCCTCACCTCAGTCCCTGGAAAAATCTTGGAGCAGGTCCTCAAGGAATCAATTCTGAAGCACTTAGAGGAGAGGAAAGTGATCAGGAACAGTCAGCATGGATTCACCAAAGGCAAGTCATGCCTGACTAATCTAATTGCCTTCTATGACAAGATAACTGGCTCTGTGGATGAGGGGAAAGCAGTAAACATGTTGTTCCTTGACTTTAGCAAAGCTTTTGACACGGTCTCCCACAAGTTAAAGAAGTATGGGCTGGATGAATGGATTATAAGGTGGATAGAAAGTTGGCTAGGTTGTCAGGCTCAACGGGCAGTGATCAATGGCTCCATGTCTAGTTGGCAGACAGTATCAAGTGGAGTGCCCCAAGGGTCGGTCCTGAGGCCGGTTTTGTTCAATATCTTCATAAATGATCTGGAGGATGGTGTGGATTGCACCCTCAGCAAGTTTGCAGATGACACTAAACTGGGAGGAGAGGTAGATAGGCTGGAGGGTAGGGATAGGATACAGAGGGCCCTAGACAAATTAGAGGATTGGGCCAAGAGAAATCTGATGAAGTTCAACAAGGCCAAGTGCACCGTCCTGCACTTAGGACGGAAGAATCCCATGCACTGCTACAGACTAGGGACTGAATGGCTAGGCAGCAGTTCTGCAGAAAAGGACCTAGGAGTTGCAGTGGATGAGAAGCTGGATATGAGTCAACAATGTGCTGTTGTTGCCAAGAAGGCCAATGGCATTTTGGGATGTATAAGTAGGGGCATTGCCAGCAGATTGAGGGACGTGATCATTCCCCTCTATTCAACATTGGTGAGGCCTCATCTGGAGTACTGTGTCCAGTTTTGGGCCCCACACTACAAGAAGGATGTGGAAAAATTGGAAAACATCTAGCGGAGGGTAACAAAAATGATTAGGGGACTGGAACACATGACTTATGAGGAGAGGCTGAGGGAACTGGGATTGTTTAGTCTGCAGAAGAGAAGAATGAGGGGGGATTTGATAGCTGCTTTCATTTACCTGAAAGAGGGTTCCAAAAAGGATGGATCTAGACTGTTCTCAGTGGTAGCAGATGACAGAACAAGGAGTAATGGTCTCAAGTTGCAGTGGGGTAGGTTTTGGTTGGATATTAGGAAAAACTTTTTCACTAGGAGGGTGGTGAAACGCTGGAATATGTTACCTAGGGAGATGGTGGAATCTCCTTCCTTAGAAGTTTTTAAGGTCAGGCTTGAGAAAGCCCTGGCTGGGATGATTTAGTTGGGGATTGGTCCTGCTTTGAGCAGGGGGTTGGACTAGATGACCTCCTGAGGTCCCTTCCAACCCTGATATTCTATGATTCTATGATTGTGAGCTTGCTGAATCATGTGTCCTGGTTACCTATGTACCTCTATCATCTCTCTTTTAGAAAGTGTCCCACCTTTAGGTCAGCTGGTCTCTGCTGCAGTAATTTTGTGAAATAGGCTTGGATGCTGGCCAAAAGGATAGAAGCAGCTAACAGTTAAGCTATAAGTGATCAGGGGAGACTGAGTCCTCTCTACCCACTTGAGAAACAACTAAAGCTCCAGTGCTTTTAGCTCTTGATATCCTGAGAGGAAGGACACACATTTGAGCCTCACTCTTGGCTTAACCTGCTCACCCTGTTCAAATGAGCATTCCTATCGGAGGCAATAGGGGTACTTGCATGAGTAAGGTACCATCAAACCTTGTACAGATTTCCTCCCTTTTATTTAATTAGATTTAAATACAAAGGCTTGAGGTGTTTGACAATTCAATGTTATACCATAATACCCCCGTAACATTAAGAAAGCAAACAGTCTGTGAGGGACAAATGACTCAACTCAGCCAGCTCAGCATTTCCTGCCAAGAACAAACATCTCCTTTCCACTCCCACACCATACATTAGCTTTGAAAACACACTCAACCTACCCTAAACCCTGTCAAACAGATGGCTTTTCAGTGTGCTCAGAAGGTTATTAAATTGGGGCCATATCAGATCAAGCTCCAGACCTCTTAAAGAGACCCCCCCACACCAGAAGCCTCCGTATTTATAATGAGGATCTGACTTTGCTGACCAGAGATCTGGCAGTATGGGAAGGAGGCAATCCCTCAGCTAAACTGGTCCCAGGCCATCCAGGTTTTTATAAGACATAACACTTTAATCTCCATTTGGAGATCAATAGGTAGCCAGTGCAAATCCTAAAGTGCTAGTGTCCAGTCCTTCCAGTGAGATACCCAGTTCAGTAAGCAAGCCACAGCATCTCCACCATCATCAGTCTCCGAAAGGTTTTAAGGTGAATCCCTATGTAGAGTGCTTTGCCGTAGTGTAATCTTGAAGTAACAAAAGCATGGATAATGGTAGCAAGGTCCATCCAAAAGGAAAGTTTGATAAGCTCTGAGCCAAACGCAGATGTTAAAAATCTGACTGGGTTATTGCTGTATTTTGGTCATCCGATAGTGCTGAGGGTTTAAAATTACCCCTAAATTGTGGCAGATGCACTTCCTCCATCAAAGATACTATGTTTGCCATTTCCTCCAGCACCTTCCCACACCCAACCATCATCACTCAGTCTTCTCTTTGCTGAGATTCAGCCAGCTCACTCCCACTGATGTCCCAACTCTACTAAAGACTTGTGGTGGGATCAGCTAAGGGATGTAGGCATTGTAAGGCCAAGCACCACAACTTGTAGGCATCAAGGAAATAACAGCACTACCACACACACAGCCTAGGCTCACTGTACAATGACATCTAGGCTCACTGTACAATGAATGGGGGAGAGATAAGTGTCTCAGAATTTGATCAGCAAAGTTAGTATGCTAGGGATGGAGCCACCTAAGCCAGCCAATGGGAAATGCCAACCACAAAGGTGTGTCCTTCGCCTCACCAGTGTCTTGGAATTCAGCGCCTAAGTTTGGGTTGCAGGGAGGCACTTCTCTCTGCTTGTGGTTTCTGAAACGGGAGAAAATAGGCATTTACCACTTAAGTCATGTGGGAGGCTGCCTATCAGATCGGGCTCCACACACAAAACTGCCAAGGGATGGAGGAGGTCTTCCCTTATGACCTTTAGTGGTTAGGGTACTCCCAGGATGTTGGAGACTCTGATTCAAGTCTCCCCTCTGCCTGATAAGAAGGGATTTGAATGGGGAACTTCCCCTTCTTAGGTAAATGCCATAACCAGTTGTCATTAGAGTCATTCTAACTCTTTCTCTGGCCCAGTAAATAGTTAGTTATGGATAAACAAGTTCAATAGGAAAGATTGAGGGCGAGCCACATAACGATATTTTATTGCTTAGTGCCTAGTGATTAGGCCATTTAGTTAAAAAGTGGCAGATCCCTATATAAATCCCTTCTCCTTGTAAGACAGGAGACATGGGGGACTTGAATTGAGGGTCTCCCACATCCTGCGTGAGCACCCTAAGCATGGGGCTAAAGATTATAAGGGAGGGCCACCCTCTCCTCAGGTGTTTTGTGTGAACTTACCTGAGGATCCCAATCCAGTAGGTGACCACTTAGCATGCCTAGTGGATCGGACCCCTCAAACATGCTAAGCAGTTGCCTACAGGATTGGGCCCCGTATGCAATTTAGGTGGTCAAATGCCTCTCTTCCCTGGTTTGTGTATTGCTCTGGGACTCAGGTAAGAGACAGGTGCTTGAGCACCTAGAGAGATTCTGCAGTGTACATGATTAAAGTCTGAAATATAGGTGCCTAGGCAAATGTTACTACAAAAATGTAAAAAGAAAAGGAAAGGATGCATCCAATGAAGTGAGCTGTAGCTCACGAAAGCTTATGCTCTAATAAATTTGTTAGTCTCTAAGGTGCCACAAGTACTCCTTTTCTTTTTGCGAATACAGACTAACACGGCTGCTACTCTGAAACCTACAAAAATGTAGTCACTGAGTTACTTTAGGAACCTACAGAAGTTTTTTAGATCACAGGGGAGCCAAAAGTGGGATTTAGATATCCAAACTCAAGATTTAGATACCTTTAGATTCCTAAACACCTTTGTGGAGCCCACCCTTTTAGCCCCCACCCCCATTACAAGCTTTCCTGCCAGAGGAGGCCCAAACTGGGCCCAACTTTTTTATTAGTATATTGAAAATTAACACATGCATGAAAAGCTATTTATAAACACAAAGAGACTATAAGATCAGCATAGCGTTAGGGAATTCAGAGGAGGAGCACTGTGTGCATCTGCAGTCCATCGTCAGCGATTCCTCGAGGTTGAGGATGATATCTATTTTTCATGGGTTCTTTGGTGACTGAGGAGTCCAATCCTTGAGCCACAGGCTCATTGGAAGACATTGCAGGTGGTGGTGGAAGACAGGGTTGGGCCACGATTGCTGTGTGAGAGTTGTCTTTCCTTTCTTTTCTGGCATTTTTCTGAGACCAGGGCAAGGCGATTTTTCCTCAAATAGGATGTTCCCTCCCTGAAAAGCTTTCACCAGTTATCTCTATCCTAGGCTGCTGTCTCCCAGTGTGTGGTGTCGATGTCACATCTCTTGACGTTTATTTTGAGGGTGTCTTTAAAACATTTCTTTTGGCCTTCCCATTTCCTTTCTTCTTTGGTGAGTTGGGCACACAGCAGTTGTTTTGCTAAGCATACATCAGGCATGCGCACACAGTGCCCACTCTGCCTCAGCGGATGCTGGATAATCAGGGCCTCAACACTGAAGATGTTGCCCTCTGTGAGGACATTGACATTAGTGCAATGATCCACCCACTTTGTGTTGAGATTTTCTGAAGAAAGTGCTGGTGTTGGCATTCCAGGTTTTTCAGGTGTTTTCAATAGGTCACCCAAGTCTCACAGTCGTAGAGGAGTCTGCAGGCCACAGAGGTGTTTGACAACGCCATGATAAACCCAAGGAGGATGCAGCAATCACTTAAGAAACTGAGAACTAACATTAAACTAGGATAACGATAACATAGTTTATTATAACAATATAGTACCTCCACATTTTAAACTAATGTCGTCTTTCAGGCACGGCATAATTATTGCACCAGTGGGATCCCATATGTTATGGAACTTTCAAATGTAAAGGTTGTGCCTACAAAATAAAGCCATATATTCCTATTAATTGAAGCTGTTGATTTCCAGTTATACAATATTAGTTCTAATGTTAACACTATTAGGAAGTCTATGAATTTCTTTTTTTTTATTGATTTGCAGTGTTAAGATTGCACATTTATAAATGATCAAAGCTAACGAGAGGGTGACATTCACGCCAGTAATATTGTAAATAAAGGTGAGATTCTTCTATTTGTTCCCGGGAAGTTAACAATAGAATAACCTTGGAGGGATGGTAGTTTTGTGCAATCAGCACTAGGATAGGCTAGATAGAACAGAACTAGCCAGAGAAATTTTACGTGGTTATTTATTAGCAACAACAACTGACTTCAAAATTGCCTTTATCTGAGGTTTTCAAAGTAATTTATATTCATTAAGTCTTACAGAATGTTTGTGAAATAGGTAAAGGGTAGAAAAATGCAGGCAATTTGTTGTGGAACATACAGTAGTACTGTGAAAGCATACGGCAACACTACACAACAATTTGAAAAAGGAATTTCAGGAGTCCAGCATGAGGATGTAATTATCTGAATTGGAATTTGATCAGGATCACAGGGTTAACATTCCCACTCTCTCTGAAAGTGCTTCAGAATCTTCAGTGACCAGTGCTCTCATCTCATCTCTACAATGCAGTAGTATAAAATAACCAAGTCAAACACATTGGTGACACCTGTATTTTTTATTGTAATGACAGCTGATTTGTAAGCTGCCAGCTCCAAGAACTCAAAAATCATGATCCAGGCCTTTGAAAATGATGAATTTAAAAACCAGAGTTTTAAAAAATAGAGAATTTGCAGTTTTGGTTTTTGAATCACATTTATTTCCTAGTTTTCCTCTGCAACCATGAAACTTTTTTTAAAAATAAATAAATAAAGCTGAAATTCTTTGAGTAGTGGCCCTGCGGGTGCTCCACTTAGGATGCACATGAGTGTCTCAAGTCCTTGATCAGAGATTTTCTATTAGCAGTGTCTTTTCGGCCTGCCATGCATCCTGTATATCCTCATGCCAAGCAGCAAGGCTATATAGCTCTGCAAAGGTGAAACACTCTGAGTTCCTTCGAAACCGTCTCAGTCTTAGCTGCAGCCCTAGTGTGTCTGCTTTGAGTGTGACTAGGCTAACTTTTTGTTTATAACTTACTATTATATAGATATATAGTAATTATATAAGTAGTGAGAGGATTAATTTTGTTCCTCTCTCACTGGCAGTGCATGCCCGGCTCTCCAGGATTCAAACATTGCCTTTCTTGCAGGGAAGCTGTCTCTATTAGTGATGGCCACTCGCAATGTGTCCACTGACTTGGAGAGTCACCTATCTCCCAGAAAGAAATTTTTGCTTGCCCCTTAAATCCAGGGCAAGGCAGAACCAGGAGATCAAGTTGAGGCTGCTGCTGATGGAGTGCTCCCTTGGACACACTTCAGAGTCCCCTGGACATCCATCTCCAGGAAAATCCAGAACCCCTTCAACCTTGGGGCAAATCTCTCCTAGGAAAGGGAAGATTCTTAAGACCTCAGTGAAGGCTCAAAAGAAGAGGAGTTCTGACACCAATCATAAGGACTCTTCTCGCAAAAGATTTTGGTTCCCTGCTAAGGCTATGGTATCAAAAACCTCAACCTCTTGTCTTGGTACCATAGAGACAAAAAACTCCCTCTCTGGCATTGGCAGGACTGGAAAATCCCGGCGTTCTAAGGAACAACATGATTCTGACAGAATTCTGGTACCATCTATCAGGGTCAAGGAGAGTAATAATAAACATCTTGTCCAGAGTAGTACCATTGAGCACAGCTCTGGCACTGGTACCTCCCCAGTCGGACCCTAGGTACTGTGCAACTGAAGTATCAGAGACCATTGGCGCTGCTTCAGTATGATGCTGTCTTCTTCAATGGCCAATCATGCCACCACATTGGTACCGCCACTTAGTACCACTGGAATTTACAGTCAAAAGACTTAGCAGTGGCGGATGAACCACTCTCTCCACTACTCACATGTACCAAATGTCTCTAGGTACCGAAACCTTGGTCTCTGGACTACCATCACTCTCCAGTACTGCTGGACTCACCATCCTTTTCTGCTGTTTCCCCCACCCATACTGAAGGTTATTGAGGAGGATGAGGGAGTTCTCCATTCAGTATCTTCCATCTCAGTGCAAGGTTCTTCTATTTATCCATATAGGGACCCATTTTTGACATCCATAGGGAAGTCCATCATGCATGACATGAAGGATGGTAGGACCAACCCTAGATGCCACCCCTTCTCCTGTATGCGCCCCCCCAGCCAAAAGGCCCTACTGGGATCCCTGGGCTGACCCACTGGTGACCTTAGGGAAGGCACTCCCCTTGTCTATGTCTCAGTTTCTCCATGTATAAAGTGTGTATAATGATGCTTACCCCATTTGTAAAGTGCTCTGAGATCTACTTATGAAAAGTATTATATAAGAATTGGGTATTATTGTTAAAGCCTAAAGTAATGTCTGCAAAATATTCTGTGGGGTGTGTGTGTGTGTGTGTGTGTGTGTGTGTATATATATGGTACCTCACATATTTATGGCCATATATACACACACACACACACACACACACACACACACACACACACACACACACCACATGGCCATAAATATGTGAGGTACCATAGCATTTCAGTACCTCACAGCTTTAACATCCAGCTGAGGTAAGGAAGTACTATTTATCCTCGTTTAATTGATGGGTAAATGAGGCACAGATATGCGTAGGGCCAGAATTTTAAAGTTATTTAGCCATTTCGCCACTTGTAATGTCTGACGGGTATTATGAAGATAAATACATGAAAGATGGGCCCTAAATAACAGATAGCTCATGGACCTGAAGCACCTGGTTGACCCATATGAACAAAGCCCTTTCAATTCTATTCTGTTACATATGTTGTAAGGTAGATGAGTGATTTTGAAAAGTAGCCTCAAATAAAGTTAATTATGCTAAAGTTAATCTTGCCCTGCTTCCAAACCCTATTCTCCAAGAGATACCCTGTCATCAAGAGAAAGGACCACTGCCAAAC
This sequence comes from Dermochelys coriacea, assembly GCF_009764565.3. Lineage (NCBI taxonomy): Eukaryota > Metazoa > Chordata > Testudines > Dermochelyidae > Dermochelys > Dermochelys coriacea. Next base: position 27,681,847 of record NC_050079.1, on the reverse strand, counting down.
AAGCAAGATTCTTGCAACAATCAGTTTTTTTAACACTTTCCACAACTTGGATATTGGTCTTTAATGTTGGATTAAGTCATAGTGTTGACTTAATGAACTAATGAAGTTCAATGAAGGCCTCCAGCTCCTCAGGGATGAAGCCCTTGTAAGGGATCTTGTGCTTGTCCAGGGCATGGGCAGCAAGGCACTGGAGGGTGATGTAGTTAAAGTGCTGCATCATGCACTTGGTAAGCAGCTTCTCATCCAGCAGCTCGTAAGCTGTCTGCTTGAAGGCGTTGGTGGCATCCATGTGGGCCCCAGCCTCCATCAGGGCACTCATGATCAGCAGGCAGTTTTTCTGGGCAGCAATGTGCAGCGGGGTATTGTTGTCATAGTCATGGCTCTCTGGGTCAGCCCCACATTCCAGCAGCAGGTTCACAACGTGGAGCGATGGGAACTTGCCCATTGGGTAGCGCCCCACTGTGGTGGTGTCTTTGTCCACAGCCATGTGCAAGGGGGTGAACCCGTTTTTGGCCTTGGGACTGCACTTGAGCAAGCAGTAGATGGTCTGGTGCTTCTGGTGCTCCTGCTCAGGGGTGCATTCCACCTTCTCCAGCAGGAAGACTAGATCGAGGATGATGGCTAGTGGCTTGGTGTACTGTGCAGAGTCAGCCACCGGGTCCTTGTGAAGCAGAAGCGCCCACTCTACCTCCCGGACCCCTTTGCTCAGCACTCCCAGGAGGTCGGAGAAGCCCAGCTGAGTAGCTAAGGTGCCCTTGGAGTGGTCCTGAAGCACATAGGAGAAGAGCTCAGCAAAAGAAAGGAAGCTGCTGGAAGTCATGGGGCTGAGGGGCTCCAGGTTGCCTTGCTGCATGTCCAGAGTATACTTCCACAGGTTAATACAGCATTCAAAGTTGCCCGAGATAGCATAGACTGCCCCCTTGTAACGGATGTAATAGGAGGTGTCTGGATGAGGGGACTCAGGATGCGGTCTCGGATCAGAAGTGCCTGCATGCGCATCTCATCCGGGTCAGTGATCAGGGCTTCTAATTCCTCCAGGGTGCTCACCTCCCGGGAGTAGTCATAAGCCAGCACCAGCTGCTGGGGCTCAGGGTTGGTCAGGTACTGTCCCCCCATGGTGCTGAAGCTCCATGGCTCTTCGCCAGTACTTGAGAGGCCCCAGCAGGTAACGCTTCTTATCCACAAAGGTGGCTCCTAGCAGCTCCAGGGCTTCTACAGCAGCCCCTCGACTGCAGCACTCATAAAGACCCTGCTGCTCATCCTGGCTAGTGGCCAACGTACTGTTGCTGCTTAAATGTCCTGGGTCATTTGGTTCAAGTGCCATGGAAGCAGTTGCTATAGGACCTGTATTTAAGCAACATCAATACAATTAGTCAATCTTATAAAATGCAATTAATTTAATAGTGTCTAAGTTAAGGCTGCCAGAACACAGAATATTCTGTTGGGAATCTTAAATTATATGGGAGTTGATGGGATGTTCATAAAAGTAGCACATTTTTACTTGGAAAATATATTCTGGAAAATGCTTCAGAATAGAATAAATATGTTGAGAAAGGGAAATGCTACAAAAAGTAAACCTCCCATTTAGATTCAGCTACACCCTGCGAGTAATCAATACAGGAATGTTCCTTACATCACAAGGTACCATTGTATCAATATTAATAATAATTTTCCCTGACATAGCACTTTCCAGACAACAATGTCAAAGGACTTTGTAAAAGCCAATGGGCAGAGTCTGCTACCCTTACAGTGAATAGAATGCATTTCTGTGAGCAGCCATATTGAAATCCCTGAACTGCTTTCAGAAGTCTCCATTATTGCTTTGCCACAGCCTCTGAGTAGGGGACCATCCATAGATGTGCTGCTCCAGGAGCAGATCAGGAACCAAATTGTGGCTTGGCTCCCCTTGCACTCAAGGAAAAGAAAGGGAAGTAATCTACACAAGCCCCAGACTCTGTGCTAATGACTTCCCCTGGAGCACCAACTGGCCATCATATTGGGATGGAGAGTCTCCTTTCCTCCCACACTTCCCAATCAATTCCTTGGTTAGATGTGCAGGACGGGGAGTAGCAGGATGATAAAGGGGTAGCCTGTGAGACAGGGGTAGACTGCACCAGGCTTTAAGGGTCTTATGCCCTTCACTCTCCTGTGGCAAGGGCACCATCCAGCCCAGTGTAAGATACTACACAGTGTGAGCAAGGATATTGCAATCTGGCTTTCATTGATAAGGTAGTACATTTTGTATCCAGTTTATGGATTGGTAAATTAAGGTACAGGGAGGCTAAACTAGAGTGTAGCCTGAGCATATTGCACCTACCAGGGGCTCCTTGCATCCCTCCATTCCACCCCACAAGCTCTCTGTGGACCCCTTGTCCATCCTGCTCTAGTTCAGGGACTCCTGCAACTCTCTGCACCCCCCTCCCTTATGCCTGGGGCTCTTGGACACTCCATAACCACCTTACCCCATGGCGGTCTCCCCATGTTTCCTCCCATGCCAGAGGTTCTGTGTGCCCCCATGCTCCCTGTATACCAGGGTTCCACACCCATGAGCATGTCTCTATGTTCCCTACCATTCCCCCTCTAGGTCCTACTTCTCCCTCACCATCTCTATTCACCCCTCTCTGGGTCCCTGCGTCTTCCCCATTGCTTCTCACACTTAATCTGTGGCCCTACTTCCATGACTTCCCGTATCTCCCCCTCCTAGTCACTACTCCCCCACACTCATCCCCAGTTTCTTTCTGTGTCCCTGTTTCTTCCTGCCTCTACTACCACTCCAGTCCTTGCTTGCTTCCCTCCACTACAACTGTCTCATCCTTCAACGTCCTGTTGCCAGACTACCAGCTTTGGCCTCTACCCCTCCTGGTTCCCATTTCCTCCACCCAATCTGTTCTCCCCTGCCCCCTGATGCCTGATTCTCCCCTACAGACTGCCCTGTAAGGCTCTCTCTTTTTTATTTTTTCCCTTGACAGAGTCCAAACTACAGACTCGCCTCACTCAGCAAGTTAAGCTGCTGCCTCTGATTTGTTTGGGTGGCAGATTCCTCTTCCCAAAGCACCAGGCAGTCTGGGGACTCTGATTTTTCCTATGAATCAGGCTTTTCTAATGTTCCAATTTGTATCAAAATCAATAGGCTTGTACCCACTGATGCTTAGACCATTCCGTGCAGTTCAGTTACGGGTCAGATGCAGCATCCAAAGTTAAAGCATTACAAATAAACAGGCAAATGCCTAGTTGAGTTCCTCTTGCACGCTTCGCTAAGCCAATGATGTGTACATACTCACATAGGAGTTACTGGCCCAACCAAAACTGCATACTAGGAGCTTTAGCTCTTGGGTTCTTTGCTGTAATATCCCCATTGGCGCGTCTATTTTGTAAGTGGGCTAAAGTAAGGAAAAATACCGCTCAAATGTCAAGTGTTACGGTGTTTGTTCTCTTTTCTTGTTTTTCATTATTTTTAACTGCTGCTAGTCTAGGGCTGGTGGGAAAGATGAACTTTCAAACTATTAAAGTCCTGATTGGAATTGGCAGCTTACCAGCCTGGGTAGAATATCAGCACTTGATAAAATTGACTAAGCTCTCACAGAGTAATCCATCACATTGTTTCCTGTGTTAATGTGCAAAGCAAGGAGCTTTACTAAAATCATTATGGCTGCATCTTTTATAGCTCACAAGGCCCAATTCCAAGAGGTCCTAAAAACCACCTATGAGGTGCTGAGCATTTGCAACTTTCTTGGCATTGTGAAATCCTATTAGGCACTGAGCACCTAGGAAGCTAAGGCTCACAATTATTAACAACAATTAATAAAACCAATGTATTGTATATATATAATGTACATTGCATTTTATTATGCAACAGTGTATACTTTTGTCTCACAAAAATATTATGTAGAGAGAACTGCTATGAAGATATTTTAGCAGAAATTGGGTGAGATACTGACAATATCAGGTGCGTAACCCATCAGCTAGTGTTCTGTTCTATGTCTCCTCTCTCCTTTATCCATTTATGATAAGCATCTCTTACAGCAGCCAGCTTGGGGCTTATCTCTCTAGCTCAAACTGTAGACGTTCATTCTTCAGCCCTGGAAAAGAATGGGCTTAGTCCCCAGTACTGTCCAAAATCCTTGTCATAACTATGCGGTGAAAATAAGAGAAATAAATGTTTGCATGCGTACATATATCACAGAGCAACTGTGTGTGCTTACTGTGATATTTGCATAATTTCTGCTGTTATACACACCCCCCGGTGAGGTGGGCACATGGAAAAATTTTCACTTGAAAAACCCATTGCCAAAACTGAGATTTCCATGTGAAAAATTCTATCACTAGTACACATGGATTAACATTTTCTAAAATGTTTCCCAACTACACTATCCTGTATACTCATCTTCACTAGTGAAGACATGGCTTAGAACCACAATGGAAATGTAGCCTTTAAAAAAATGCTGGTTAATCTTGTATCTAAATTCAGATGTGAAATAAAATTGAGAAAAATGGTAGGGTACAGGGGGGAGAGGACACCAAACAGAAAGCGGTAATATGTCTTCAGTTCTACACAGCATTGAGACCTTCTGTCCCAGTTCATCAAGTGCGTGTGTGTAGTGACTATAAGAATAGTCACACTCAGGTCCCATTAGGTTCAATTAGACTAGTTGCATGCTTAACGTTGAGCATGTATTTACATGTTTTGACGTAGTTTTATAGAAGGCAACCTTTTACTGTCCTGTGCTACAATATTCTAGCCTGACTTGTGTATGCAACTTGTGGTGGCAAGAATGTTCAACACATCTTTCCTTGGTAGCATTACTTGTAAGAGCTTGATAAGTTTTCTTTCTTTCTTTTTTTTTTTACTGCCATATGATTGTAATGTTGTTAAGTAATGAATCATTCTTCAGGCTAAAAGAAAAGGAGTACTTGTGGCACCTTAGAGACTAACAAATTTATTAGAGCATAAGCTTTCGTGAGCTACAGCTCACTTCATCGGATGCATTTGGTGGAAAAAACAGAGGAGAGATTTATATACACACACACAGAGAACATGAAACAATGGGTTTATCATACACACTGTAAGGAGAGTGATCACTTAAGATAAGCCATCACCCACAGCAGGGGGGGGAAAGGAGGAAAACCTTCCATGGTGACAAGCAGGTAGGCTAATTCCAGCAGTTAACAAGAATATCAGAGGAACAGTGGGGGGTGGGGTGGGGGGGAGAAATACCATGGGGAAATAGTTTTACTTTGTGTAATGACTCATCCATTCCCAGTCTCTGTTCAAGCCTAAGTTAATTGTATCCAGTTTGCAAATTAATTCCAATTCAGCAGTCTCTCGTTGGAGTCTGTTTTTGAAGCTTTTTTGTTGAAGTATAGCCACTCTTAGGTCTGTGATCGAGTGACCAGAGAGATTGAAGTGTTCTCCAAATGGTTTTTGAATGTTATAATTCTTGACGTCTGATTTGTGTCCATTCATTCTTTTACGTAGAGACTGTCCAGTTTGGCCAATGTACATGGCAGAGGAGCATTGCTGGCACATGATGGCATATATCACATTGGTAGATGCGCAGGTGAACGAGCCTCTGATAGTGTGGCTGATGTGATTAGGCCCTATGATGGTATCCCCTGAATAGATATGTGGACAGAGTTGGCAACGGGCTTTGTTGCAAGGATAGGTTCCTGGGTTAGTGGTTCTGTTGTGTGGTGTGTGGTTGCTGGTGAGTATTTGCTTCAGATTGGGGGGCTGTCTGTAAGCAAGGACTGGCCTGTCTCCCAAGATCTGAGAGAGCGATGGCTCGTCCTTCAGGATAGGTTGTAGATCCTTGATGATGCGTTGGAGAGGTTTTAGTTGGGGGCTGAAGGTGATGGCTAGTGGCGTTCTGTTGTTTTCTTTGTTGGGCCTGTCCTGTAGTAGGTGACTTCTGGGTACTCTTCTGGCTCTGTCAATCTGTTTCTTCACTTCAGCAGGTGGGTATTGTAGTTGTAGGAATGCATGATAGAGATCTTGTAGGTGTTTGTCTCTGTCTGAGGGGTTGGATCTACAACCTATCCTGAAGGATGAGCCATCGCTCTCTCAGATCTTGGGAGATAGACCAGTCCTTGCTTACAGACAGCCCCCCAATCAGAAGCAAATACTCACCAGCAACCACACACCACACAACAGAACCACTAACCCAGGAACCTATCCTTGCAACAAAGCCCGTTGCCAACTCTGTCCACATATCTATTCAGGGGATACCATCATAGGGCCTAATCACATCAGCCACACCATCAGAGGCTCGTTCACCTGCGCATCTACCAATGTGATATATGCCATCATGTGCCAGCAATGCCCCTCTGCCATGTACATTGGCCAAACTGGACAGTCTCTACGTAAAAGAATGAATGGACACAAATCAGACGTCAAGAATTATAACATTCAAAAACCAGTTGGAGAACACTTCAATCTCTCTGGTCACTCGATCACAGACCTAAGAGTGGCTATACTTCAACAAAAAAGCTTCAAAAACAGACTCCAACGAGAGACTGCTGAATTGGAATTAATTTGCAAACTGGATACAATTAACTTAGGCTTGAATAGAGACTGGGAATGGATGAGTCATTACACAAAGTAAAACTATTTCCCCATGGTATTTCTCCCTCCCACCCCACCCCCCACTGTTCCTCTGATATTCTTGTTAACTGCTGGAATTAGCCTACCTGCTTGTCACCATGAAAGGTTTTCCTCCTTCCCCCCCCTGCTGCTGGTGATGGCTCATCTTAAGTGATCACTCTCCTTACAGTGTGTATGATAAACCCATTGTTTCATGTTCTCTGTGTGTGTGTGTATATAAATCTCTCCTCTGCTTTTTCCACCAAATGCATCCGATGAAGTGAGCTGTAGCTCACGAAAGCTTATGCTCTAATAAATTTGTTAGTCTCTAAGGTGCCACACGTACTCCTTTTCTTTTTGCGAATACAGACTAACACGGCTGCTACTCTGAAACCTATTTCCCCATGGTATTTCTCCCCCCCCACCCCACCCCCCACTGTTCCTCTGATATTCTTGTTAACTGCTGGAATTAGCCTACCTGCTTGTCACCATGGAAGGTTTTCCTCCTTTCCCCCCCCTGCTGTGGGTGATGGCTTATCTTAAGTGATCACTCTCCTTACAGTGTGTATGATAAACCCATTGTTTCATGTTCTCTGTGTGTGTGTATATAAATCTCTCCTCTGTTTTTTCCACCAAATGCATCCGATGAAGTGAGCTGTAGCTCACGAAAGCTTATGCTCTAATAAATTTGTTAGTCTCTAAGGTGCCACAAGTACTCCTTTTCTTTTTGCGAATACAGACTAACACGGCTGCTACTCTGAAACAATTCTTCAGGCTGAGAGGAAGCATTTTAGTTCCTGTCTAGCAGTAGGCTGGGTAGCAGTAAGATGAATTTCAGTTTGCAGTGGTCCTACTGAGTAAAATATTCTCATTCTGTAGAGTTAAGCTGTTTTATAATAGTCTGGTTCTGGCTATTGAAATACACTGTAAGACTTTTTTTTTCCGTTTGATTCACAGCATTTTCAATTATTTAGATAAGAACCTGGTTAGTTTCACAATTAGAGGGAAACTTTCAAAGCGGTGTATAGAGGTACAAACTCCAATCCTGATAAAGAGAGAAACCATGAGCAATGCTTTGAAAATAAACCTCTCAGAGTTTGGTGGTTGTTTTTAAAATCCTACGAGTAGGCATCCGCAGACAGCTTTTGAAGGCCCTTTAATTCTTCCTTTATATATTCTTGGCACAGAGAATTTTTAAAGTGCACAACTAATTTTTAATCAGAGATGTGAGCGGTGATGTAATTGCCATGTGTATTTCTTTGACTAGACTTACCCAGTACAGGAGTTCAGTATAGGGCAGTGGTTCCCAAACTTGTTCCGCCGCTTGTGCAGGGAAAGCCCCTGGCGGGCCGGGCCGGTTTGTTTACCTGCCGCATCCACAAGTTTGGCCGATCGTGGCTCCCAGTGGCCGCGGTTCGCTGCTCCAGGCCAATGGGAGCTGCTGGAAGCAGTGTGGGCCGCGGGACGTACCGACCGCCGCTTCCTGCAGCCCCCATTGGCCTGAAGCAGCGAACTGCGGCCACTGGGAGCCACGATAAACAAATGCAGGTAAACAAACCAGTCCGGCCCGCCGGGGGCTTTCCCTGCACAAGCGACGGAACAAGTTTGGGAACCACTGGTATAGGGAATCGGCTGATTGAGGCGTGACACTTGTAGTACTAAAAGTGGCATTTCAGTAACTATAATAAGTAGCTTGGCCACAAAGCATTACTTTGTTGGAGTTATTATTTGTATTACTGCAGTGCCTGGGAGCCCCAGTCATGGGTCAGGACCCCACCCATTGTCCTAGGCACTGTACAACCAGAGAACTACACTGGGAATTAGGGATATGATTCCTAGCTCATGTACACCTACTCATTCTCGCTGTCATCAAGCTAATGTGCTCAAAACAAGAGGGTACCTGGGATAGTATGTGTAGTGTCAAGTAGCCACACAGGCTAGCCATGCGAAGTACATACCCACAAGGGCCAAGTGGATCTGTGTACTCATTGCTACCCTGTGCTACCATGGAGTTCTTATAATGGGAAGTGACAGTGATAGCAGCTCTGCCTATAATGGATGAATCTCTATAAGGAGATTAAGCTAGCGTTTGCAATGGAACCTAATGGCGTTAGATGCTCACATATTTGAAAAGGAGTTGTGCAACTGATTACATTAGTCCCTTTAAAAACACCAGCCGGATTGCATATGACTCAGCATATTGTCTCAAATAAAAATGAAGCTCTTAATGACCTCTTTCACTTCACAAGAATATGCATCATATATAAGACTATGATGGTTACATAATATGTATTATTTATGTATTATTGCCTTCAACACATATCCCTTCCATATGGGATGTTCTCATTGCATAAAGCACAGTATAATGCAATAAATACATACAACCTTTGAGTTAACCCCCCCCCCCAAAAAAACCCAAAATAAACTATCATAGTCACTTCAAGAATCTACAGTGAAAGGAAATTCCAGCTTGTGGGAGCAATCACTGACAATCTAAATAAGGCGGAATATAGTCAGATGGCAGAGAAGAATTTGTATTAACAGAAGCATTGACCTTTACACACCAAATGAAGCCATATGGGCCTTGAATCAGCAAGAGGTCAAGCAAAACCCCTGCATCATTTCTAACATAGGCAAAATGTCCAGCTCAAGACCAGTGTTGACATAAGCACAAGAAATCTTAGCCGATAATGTCCCTCATTTCTAAAGGAGGGGCATATAGGTTTTGAGGCAACTGCTCCTTAAAAGCTTAAAATCCTTGACCAAAGAAAGGGTTGGTATAAATGTTGGCCTATCAGCTGTTTAGGATGGAAAACAGATGGTCTGCAGTTTACAATTCCATCAAGAGTTCAAATTAAATGCATTGGCTTGTTCTTTCTAGAATTAATAAAAGTTGAATAATATGCACTGGAAGCCCTTAAAGCCCTCTGATTGCTGGCAATGTGCGAGTACCATACATTAAGTAAACATTCTTCCCTGGCGTTACTTAACTGAATACAGTGGCCTTACATTGGAGATGACTTTGCAAATCTTACTTCACTGCTCGGCCCACCACATGCTCAACACTTATCGGTGAATGAGAAGGACTGGTGGAGCTGAGTGATGACATAGCACAGGGGCTGTTTAATGCTAGAGAGGGTCAAATTATACTGCTCCTTGACAACACTGATATCTAACTGAAACAAATTAACCTAGTGTCATAAATTTTCTTGATGGAGAGTAATACACTGACTTCTGAAAGCAGTGGCAAAGTTATTGCTGAAGCATTCAAGAGAATAGGGGGTGGCAAATAGAATGAATTTTAAATGTAATCTACAAGAGATCAGAAAAGGGAATAGCATCTTTGAGGGCAAAACACAAAGCAAAGACCAAATCCAGTGTGTGTGAAATCTTTACTGTGACTAGCATATGTAGAGCTGAACCATGCTGATCTATGCTCAAAGAATCTCAAATATGATTGCTCTCTATAAATATATCAGAAGGATAAATACAGAAGGAGAGGGAGAGGAATTATTTAAGCTCAGTACCAATGTGGACGCAAGAACAAATGGATATAAACTGGTCATTGGGAAGTTTAGACTTGAAATTAGACGAAGATTTCTAACCATCAGAGGAGTGAAGTTTTGGAATAGCCTTCCAAGGGAAGCAGTAGGGGCAAAAGACCTATCTGGCTTTAAGATTAAACTCAATAAGTTTATGGAGGAGATGGTATGATGGGATAACATGATTTTGGCAATTAATTGATCTTTAAATATTCATGGTAAATAGGCCCAATGGCCGTGATGGGATGTTAGATGGGGTGGGATCTGAGTTACTACAGAGAATTCTTTCCTGGGAATCTGGCTGGTGACTCTTGCCCATATGCTCAGGGTTCAGCCGATCGCCATATTTGGGGTCGGGAAGGAATTTTCCTCCAGGGCAGATTGGAAGAGGACCTGGAGGTTTTTCACCTTCCTCTGTAGCATGGGGCACAGGTCACTTGCTGGAGGATTCGCTGCTCCTTGAAGTCTTTAAACCATGATTTGAGGACTTCAATAGCTCAGACATAGGTGAGAGGTTTATTGCAGGAATGGGTGGGTAAGATTCTGTGGCCTGCATTGTGCAGGAAGTCAGACTAGATGATCATAATGGTCCTTTCTGACCTTAATATCTATGAATCTAAATAGTGTAATTCTTGGGCCAGCAATTCAGATCTAAGAAAATACTCTGAACAATAAAGTCCACACGATTTAAATTATGACAGGATTGAAAACAGCAGCCCAATGACCAATTTTACTGAGTCAAAGAAAAAGAATCTGAAACCTTTTGTCAGATAAATAACTGACAGTTTTCCCATTAATCAATGTCGATTCTTAACGCCTCAGTACACCACTTCCTTACTATTCAACCGTGGACCAGTTGGAAGGGTAGCTTAAGGACACCTAGGGTCTAGATCCACCAAAATGTTACAGCACAGCAAATATTATGCCCCCCCCGACACTTTCTCCCACCAGCCCTCAGCACAGACACTGTATAGCTATCACCAAGGAACATTTTATACCTGAATGCATCTTTTTACCACTGCTGCCTCTGTGTCTGGTGCCAGTGATGCCCTTATTGCTCTGTGAGGTGTGGCTGCCTCACCCAAGACAGTGTGGTCATCATGGAGACATGGTCAGATGCCACGGCCAGCATCTAACAGGCCCCCTACAGTCTTTTGTGTGCTTTGTTCTGTGTCCAGGTCTCCTCTTTGTCACTCTTTAATGCAGCAAGCAGCTGTGAGGCATGCCGCCTGCTCCTTTCTCCCCTGTGTGTTAGGAGTACTCCTTTCCTCTCATCTTTGCCCTGGAGGGGTCATAGAATATTGCAGATCCTTTAGTCAGCTGTGAGGTGCTCTGTGAGCTGCAACTCTTCCTCCATCGACTTGCTGGCTAACTGCAGTAAATTCCTACAACCTCTGAGCTTGAAACCCGAGGAGCCAAGAATATTACATCTAGGGAAGTCACAGAGAGGGGAGGAGACTGGGTTACGGTGGGCAAATTGTTAGTACATGGCCTCCATGAACTCAGCTGCATTGGAATAAGCATGTGCGTCTGGATTGACTTCCACAGGACACTACAGTAAGCAGTTTGCTTGCTATTTTATGCGGGATCAGGCCTGTCACATGACCATTAATAACAATGAGCAAATCACTAACTCTGTTGAGTTATTAATGGGCATGTGACAGGCCTGACCCTGCATACCTTAGCAAGTGAACTGCTTTTTGTAGTGTCCAGTGGAAGTCAATCCAGGAGCACACCCTTTGATAGGCGGCAAATGTACTTTTATTAGCACAGCTCCAGCAGTGTGCTTTATACCACACTATTCTCTGATTACAACACAAATCTAGCCAGGACTAATAAACACATTCTCTCGATTACAGTCCTGCACACCTTTTGTACTGGTCATCTTCTTACTAAAGTCACATTCATAAGTCTCGTTTATGGGAAATGAAGTTAACAAAGCTATCAAACATTTCTAATGAATGGCTATGATTTGGAGATGTTTTACAATTGCTTAGGAGTTTTAGTGGTTTTCTGCTACTTTGAAATCCTTAAAGAACTTAATTTCCATGCTAGTATGATGTTCCTGCCTGACCTGGAATGGTGGGCTCAATCCATATTAGCATATTTACTTAGTTTAATCTGGCATAGAAATTGGCCGCTATCTTTCCTGGTATTTGTCTCACTTGCCTGAAGACAAATGTTTCATATACCTCCTCCCCACTCCCACAGAGGAAGGTTATTTAGACCACTAAAGGATTTTTTTTTTCAAGGGGAGCTTCATTTTTGTAAGGTGGTTTGTTGGGCAAAAGATCATAAATACCTTTTACCTCTTCACCCACATAACATGGCAACAGAGCACTTGTCATGGTTTTCCCATCTGAAGGGCAGCCAACGTATTTCTGAATATTCTTCTGCATTTCTGCCACCACTGAGCCTCTTGCTAGGAATGCATGTAACACAAATGCCATGTTGCTTATGTACGTATGTTGCTATAGTTTTATTTTCTCACTGTACACCATTGCCCACGAAGATGGCTGTCAGATATTTGCTATTAGCTTCTTTGGCCTTCAGTAAGACAGATGCTACACATCTAGCTCTGTAGGTCCAGGCATGCAGCAAGAACCTTTAGTTTAGTAGTACAATAGGAGAAAATAAAGAAATGGGTTATTTTTTCCACTGGTATGGTAAGGTAGCTTTGTGTTGGGTGAACTGTCTGACTGCAGCATTATGGTGCTTCCTGGCTACTGAATTTCTTCTGTTTAGTATTTTTTGTTTTACATTCTTTTGACTTTATTTTCTTTCCCTGTTGTTTGTTTGCTTTTCCTTTTCTTATCACAGAGCCAATATCCTTGCTACCAGCTTAGTGTCCTGCAACAGTAAATCAGAGCATACACACACACACACACAGGAACAGTGTTCATGTTTTGTTTTGTTTTTTTAAATTTAGAAGAGCTTCAGCACGTTGCACTATATTCTAACAGACTGTGCTTGAGACAAAATTCCTGTAGTGCGGGTTTTTTGAATTACAGTACAGTAATTTTACAGCTACACCTCATTATGCTTATTACTATGAATACTCCCATTTATTCACAGCACTAAACTTTATGCCTGAGCGTGGGTCTATAGAAAATAATATTACAATTACAAGTAATGAGCCAATCTCAAATGTGTCTTCATGAAGCCTGACAACTAGCATTAGCAGGATCATGACCTAAAGATGTTGAACCATATGTGGAAAAATACTGCCTTGTTACAAGCTTTTAAATTTGAACTACAGCTCTTTCAACTAAAGTGATAACAGAAATGATATTTCCCAAATAAGGTTACACTCTGCTCTAACAAAACTCTAATAAATTATTAAAAATGCCCTAATTTTATTTCACATTTATAAAAGCCTCAAACAATAAGAATGTGCAAAAAAGTTGTTCAATTCTATAAAATATTGTCATGGTTGCCAATTTTTCATACTCACAAGAATTAGTCAAGAAGTGAAAAATATTACATGACATTTGGAATTTACCTCTAACCCTCAGAGCAGCCTGTGCTGCTAGGAACCAGCATCACTGTTATTTAATACAAAACAATTGTGTTGGCAAAAAACATTTTTCATTTGTGGTGAAAGGAGTGAACTTGCGCTGACGAAAAGCAAATATTTTCTGTCATAAAACAAGCAAAACGGCAAAACTTGCCTCATAAACTATGGTCCTCCAGCACTGAGCTTAAGGTTTTGCATCACTGACCCATAAATGTGTCTCATTCATGACCAACTCTGCAACATTCTCCATCCATGTTCAGTCCTCGGTGCACTGTGGACTCTGTAAACAAGGGAGCTCATGTTCATACTTTTGGAATGTAGATTCCTGTCCAACTCAATAAACATAGGCCATCCAACATCCATTCGTTAGCTACAACTTTCATTTATTATTGAACGAGTATGGATTCATATCAGCAAGTAAACCAGAGGGGGAAGGTGTCTTAATTCAGTTTCAATACCCTGAGCCACTGAGCTCTTCAGCCAAACATGCTTAGAATGCAAACACTGAGGCCTGGTTGTCTCTATGACAACTACACAGCTCCATGATCAATAGCAGAAAATGTTACTAAAATGTCCAGTAAAACCAAAACGCGATCATCTGAATCAGCCATTAACTGAAAGTCACTATAAAACTAATTAAGTGAAGTCTTGGTGCTGTCATACAACCTAAAGGTTGACATAAATTTTTCATACAAGTTGAACTTTGCTAAATGTGCTGCCAGTTGATTAATGATGACTTTCTTCAGTTCTCGAACAAGAAAATATGAGAACATGCTGTAGCTGGGAAAATAATCTACTGTAAAGGAGGACATCTTCAGTGGTAGAGGAACAGTAAGACCTTTCAACAGAGCCTTGCTAAGCGCAAGAGAATTTTTTCCTCCTTTTGAAATATTGCTCCAATCCACTCCATGACCAACCACATGAAATGTGAATCGTGCAGTGTGGAGCATAAAGACTCCAGAGTTGTGGCAGTTATGGAAGTGAAACCATTAGGGCCAGTTAGATGTGAAGGCAAAGTAACTTGTGGGTGTTTTGGGGGACCCCTTAACTGATGATTTTGTTCACAAAGGAATTTTTTAATTACAAAAATGCTTTATATTATTGATTAAGTATTGTGAACTGACTAGATTGTGTTCAAAAGCCTGCTGGTGATGGAACTGGGTTGGGGAAATTGAGAAAGAGGGGGGGAAAAAAACCTCATTTGCAGTTTTATAACCCAATTTTTCTTATTAAAGCTTCACTTTTGAAGACAGACAAACCTGTCTGTGGCTATGTTTTTGAGCACGTGTGCACTGCTTTTTCACATGTGAAAAGTCATGAATGAAGTCATGAAATGAATTCTTTGCATTGGTGTTCATGGCTAAACATGTGAGGGAAAGTCCAAAACCTGAGCCATTCTTTTTAGGTGACAAATCTGAGGAACTGTTGCAGCTTGAGGTGTCAGAGCAAGTATTGGAAAAAAATGCTAAACTAAACAGTAATAGATCAGCAGGACCAGATGTTATTCACCCAAGAGTTCCACAGGAACTCAAATGTGAAATTGCAGAACTACTAACTGTAATGTGTAACCTATCATTTGAATCAGCTTCTATACCAAATGACTGGAGGATAGCTAATGTGATACCAATTTTTAAAAATGGTTCCAGAGGTGATCCTGGCAATTATAAGCCAGTAAGCTTGTCATCAGTACCGGGAAAACTGGTTGAAACTATAGTAAAGAACAAAATTGTCAGACACACTGATGAACATAATTTGTTTGGGAAGGGCCAACATGTTTTTTTGTAAACGGAAACCATGCCTCACAATGTACTAGAATTCTTTGAGGGGTTAACAAACATGTGAACAAAGGAGATCCAGTGGATACAGTGTATTTAGATTTTTCAGAAAACCTTTGACAAGGTCCCGCACCAAAGGCTCTTAAGCAAAGTAAGCTGTCATGGGATAAGAGGGAAGGTTCTCTCGTGGATTGGTAACTGATAGGAAACAAAAGGTAGGAATAAATAGTCAGTTTTTAGAATGGTGTGGTGGTGTCTCCCAGGCATCTGTACTGGGACCAGTCCTAGTAAACATATTAATAAATGAGCTGGAAAAAAAGGGTAAACAGTGAGGTGGCAAAATTTGCAGATGATACAAAACTACTCAAGATAGTTAAGTCTCAAGTAGAATGTGAAGAGCTACAAAAGGATCTTCTCAAAACTAGGTAACTGGGCAACAAAATGGCAGATGAAATTCAATGTTGATAAATGCAAAATAACGCACATTGGAAAACAGTGAAATGCAGAGGAAAGGTCTAGGGCTTAGGACCCAGATCCACTACTGGCCGTAGGTAGCTGAATAACAGACCAGAGGGAGGTAACTAACTGCACAGAGATCACCACGCCACCCCCCCATCACTAGCCCATTGGTCAGGGAATGTATCTGGGATAGTAGGGAACCTGCTTTAAAATCCCTTTTCCTCTCTTTCTGATTTGTTGGAGGGACCTAACAACCAGCTTATTTGGCATTCTGGGTGGGGATCTCTCAGTCTTCACTGCTGAAGATGTTCCACTGTGTATAAAAAAATTAAATAGTCATTAAGCCAGAGAAAGAGACAAAGTGGGAGGCTGACTCTATAGCCCAGTGCGCAGGGCATTCACTTGGGATAGTGGAGAGCCAGGTGCAAGTCACTATTTCAACAGATATTTAATTAGGTATACACAAAGTGGTGCACCATCAACAGGGGAGGTTGAGAGATGGCCACCTCAGAGTCCTTGATAGTTTGTTGAGTCGGGAACTCTGGCTTCAAGTTGCTGCTCCAAATCAGGCAGAAGGACTCAAAGCTGGGTCTCACACTGGAGAGGGCCCAAACTACTGGGCAGATTGGGACAAATGCATGCCACCCCCACTGCCCAAATTCTGGTTCTGCTTACCCCCACCTGTCTTCTGTACCACAGCTGGCCCTGCAGGCAACATAGGTGGGACAGTGCCTACTCTGAGAATCATGGCAAGGCCTGAGTGTGAGTTAGGGCTCCAAGCAGTTTGGTTGTATCTTTGCAAATGCCTACTGGTGAAAAACATAGGCACCTACCACGTTAGATTGTAGCTGAGCAGGAGCTTTGTGAATGTCAGTAGCACTTGGACACCTCGATCTCCATTGTGAATCGAGCCCAGGGTACCTGATCCTTTTCCATGGAGCGAAAAAGGTTCACAGGAATCACAGTGCGGGCTGGCAGCACTGCAGGGGCTGATGCCTTCCATCAGCACCAGCATCATCTCTCATCAGCTCCTCCCTTCTGTTCTGCGGGTTGCACTGCTGACCTAAGGCAGCGACAATGGAAAAAACAGAGATGCTGCTGCCATACATATGCTTCTTGGAGAACTAGCAACTCAGGAAGGGCTTGGCAGCTGCATTATGTTTTCTCCTCAGTAGGGGCACAGAGCAGGGTTCCCTGACTCCCTAAAAAATATTTTTCTGTGGGGGGTTGGCTTTTGGTTAAATGGTTAAAGCCTGTGATTAACTCCACTGCCAGTAGCACAGATGTTTCAGGGTTCTCATAGCATCAGGAAGCTTTCAGGTAGCCAGATGGGTCTCCTGACTTCCTTTCAGAAAGTGGCTGTCCCTCCCCTCCTTCACACCAATTGCAGAATCCTGCTTCTCTCAACAGACCCCCTGTGCCCTGGCAGAGTGATAGGAGTGTGTTACCTGTTATAGTCTCCCTAATACTGCCCCGGGAATATTTTCTATCTATTCTGGGTTTTTCCAGAACTGAGAGAATAACTCCAATACTAGATGAATCTAATCTGTTTGTTTTCTAAAACAATCTGCCAGAGATGTTATACTACATGGCAAAAGAGCAATATGTGAGGGGAAGTACAAAGAATGATGAACCACACAGGAGTTAGGGCCTTGTGTTTAAATGGACTTATTAGCCTTGGACAGTTGAGATGCTTTGGAGAAGTAGCAAGTTCGGGAAGAGACTGAATGGGTTTTATTTTCCCATTTTTACTCCAGCCAACGTATGTTGCCTTTTGGAGTTTGTGTTGGTTGTTGAAGCTGTAATAAAGTTTTGGACACACAGACAAAATGATAACTGTAGTGTAGTGATAACTGTAGTGTCCCCCAGTGAATCCCTGCCATTTCAACTGAATTTATAAAGATCAGTGGGAAAATAATAAATTATTAGCACCACCCCTCATGGCCCAGTTATGTATTTTATCCCATAAATCAGACTGAAATCAATGGCAAAACTCCTATTGACTGTCATTGGAAAGTATTAATAGCACTAGAAACCTAGAAAGATTCAGCTCTAGTAAATTCAAATTCGTTACTCTAGCAACCAAAGTTTCTGAACATTCAAGTCATTCATTCAAATTTAAAAGTGATTTTTTTCTTCAGCTCTGACTGTGTCCCTTTTGCATTCATTTGCTGAGAGCATTTGAATAATCTCACTTAAATGTGCCCAGAAAGCAAATATTTAGATACGTGCAAGCTTTAGTATTCACATCTGAAGTAGTATCCTTTACATAGTAACGGGAGGTCAGGGCTCCCAAATCCACTCACCAGAACCCTGACATGAGGCAATTAAAGCAAGCAGGCTAGGGTCTTACAGCTCCCTTAGCAACTAGCACCATACTGGCATACACAATTACTTTGCGCTATTGGTGACAGGAGGGATTAAACCTCTGCATGGCATACTCTCTGGATATTTTATAATCAGAATAATACCTGACATAGCTGCTGTTCAGTTTTTCTGAAAGGCCTCATCGGAACCTTGGCATAAGCACAGTCAAAGCAGCCGGGCAAAGGTCTGGCTGCACCCTTTGCCAACAGGAGCACACATGCATGTGCTTAGGTGACTGTGATGAAAGAAAATTAAATGTAATCACTGCACATGGCTAATGGATGTTACAGTAGCCTGTTTTTCTCGGAATGATGGGTCAGGCAAGGCTTGTGTGAATTAAAGGGTTAACATTTTCTAAAATGACCTAATCCAGTATATCTGCTACGCTTTCTGCATCACTCACTCTTCCTAAAATACTCACAGCCACACTGACTTCTTCAATCCCTCTTCTAGACTGAGACTCCAATCCAATGCCCATGGAAGTCAATGGGAATCTTTCCATTGACTTCAATGGATGTTGGCTTGGGCTCTCTGAGAATGTATACACACTACACTGTGCATATCACGTGAGTAACCACAATTAATGCCCATGTTCCTCAGCTCCTTATGGCCATTGTCACAGATTACAGTAGCCCACAGTCTGCTCCAGTATGTCAGGAACTCCAACCCAATCTACAGTCACCTCAGGATTGAAGAAACAGATAGGCATGAGCTGCACAAGCTCTAAGACACGGCCAACAAGGATCTGGGCTTTAAAGTCCAGAGAATGGCAGCATGGACTGTCACACAAATGCTACTTTTTTTTTCAGGAACAAACCATTTGTGGAAGTTCTGCAACTGTTAGTTAATTAAACACCATTCCCAGAATGCTATAGGTAGCATCAGTTAACCAATAAAGAACTATGCTAATTTTATATTCACAAAGAGAGGTGGGGGAAGAGGCCAAATGAAAAAGGACAAAAATCATCAGGGAAAGAAAATTTATTTCCAAGCTTCTAAGAGAGAGCTACAAACAACAAAGACTAAAAACCAAACACTTAAAACTATTTTTTTTAAAAATTAGTTGACAATGTCCTTTTAAAAAAAATTAAACATAAATGTAGAAAATGCAGTTATTAATTCTAAAACTTGCCCAATAGTGAAATAAAAACACCAATGATAAGGATGGAAACTTACCAGTAGTTTTATTTTTTCTATGTTAATTTGTAAATTGTTATTTTTATTATTATTAATTATTATTATTATTATTATTATTTAAATGTATGTTGGAGAAATGTGCAAATCTAGCAAAATATTCTTTGGATTATAAACATAGAAAAATCAACAAAATCAACAACCAAGGAAATTTGAACCAAGTTAAGAAGTAATAAACAATGGAATTATATAAAATGCATATGCATATAATGAAGTGAAATATTACAATAAAACATTGTATAGTGAATTTGCTTCTTCAGCAAACTAAAATAGGGTTATAATGGGAAAAGTGAATATTTTATGAATATATGCCTGAAAATATATATATTTTTTGAATTTTTAATAGTTAGATTTAAATTTAACTACATAATGGGATTTCAGTTAAGGAATATATCAAAAGAAAAAGATTTCCTCTAAGGTTATGCAGTTTGCTACCAGACTGCAATTCAAGGATGGGATTTCTAAAATTAAAGATGGAAAAATTTATATCATTGCTATTTATTGCCTCTTCTTATATTGCAGTTGCTGATTGCTGACCCTTACCAGCAAACTATATTAAATTTAGCAGAATTACAGCTGCACACAAATGTTGATGCACAGAACATATTTTGGTCCCTTGCCCATTCCAAACTAATATAAAAAAGGTTATAGATCAATTTTACAAGATTAAAAACATACATTACAAAGACCAACTCTGAAAGTACTCAATATTTCGCTTATTAAAATTAAAATATCTTGTTAGCTGTAGATTAGGCAATTCTACTGACATAAACTAAAAACATTTCTAAATACCAGAACCATAATTAATGCTCAGGTAAGGTAATTGTCAGGTAGAACAGTCTTTAGGGAATTCCTAGCTAAAGTGGGTCATATTTAAGTCTTTTGCAACTCGCAGAGTTTAGTAAAGATATTATAATTAACAAGTGTGGAGTATACTGTAAGTACAGTGTACTTCTGTTCATGTATGAAGTTGTTTCTGAGATCCATGGACTTTCTGGGCTATAAGATAAATGCATATTACATGGGAAATATTTAAAAGGTTTAAATTTAATTTACTCCCAGAGTAAGAATAACTTTGTATGAAAAGTGTCACTGTACTCTGGGAGCAGCCACAAGCTGTAGATAGAGAGGGTATAAAATGTTCACCAGACACTACAGATTCTTATCTAAAAACATTCGTAAAACATCTTTGATTTTAAATAATCACTTAACAAGGCAATAAACCAACTACAAACACATAATAAATAGGGCTATTAAAAGGTCACAATTGTAGTAAATTAGAACTATAAATGGAACATTAGAAACACTACATGTTTTCTTAAATGCTTAATAACCAAAACAAGAATTAAAAAAAGAATCATTTTATTTCAAATTCTGCTTCTTATATTGAAGCACATATTAAAGCAACAGTACAATGTTCATAAAATATAAGTGTGATGCTGTAACATTTCTTACATGTCAGAATACTGATATTTGTATGTATACTAAAATAAGAACTTTAAAATTGTACAAATAGATACATTAAAAATGACATAGAAATAGGGCGCCTCCCACTGCAACAAGACAGAGTTTTATAGCTGGCACGTATTAGTTCAAGATGAAAGTATAAGCAAAAAGATTTACAAGAATCAGCAGTAACAAGTTTGATGCTCAAGAGACATTATAATTGTACATTGTACTGTACATACATCATATGGGCTTAAGCTGGCTGAATATTATATATTTCAAGTTTAAAAATGCACTACATATACGAGTGTCCATAGTTTAAGGCGAAATTACAGCTCAGAACTGTTATCTTTTTTCTAATGTGTGGAAGCTTCTTTGACATAAAAGATTTAGATGTTCATAATACATAAAAGATTTCCCTCATTTGTAGGTTCACTTTTAGAATTTTCCTTCCCTTAAATATTTTGTACTTCATAAGTGGTTTTTTTCTCTAATGAAGTTGATAACCAACTTCTATATTTGCCTTTTGTAAGAAAAGGTACTTCACAGTATTTACCACTTTTATGTCCTTTTCATTATTATTAAAGGAATCCTCTTTGTCAAACTTAAATGTTTAAATGAGCCTTTTCTTGATTTTTAAAAAAATACCTGCTTACATTTCTTCTGGATTCTTCAAAACATCAGACACAGTTCTTAAGGCCAAATTTGTAACTTTACTGTTAAGAATCATCATCAAAAGTGTCTTTGGAACCATACAAGTCTGCTAGTTTCTTAAAGCGAGGTCCCCAGTTTTGTAGATAGTCATAGTCCAAATCGGAATCTGTTGTCGCCGACTCTAACGAGCTAAGTGAACCAGCCACTGAGCCTCTT
The DNA here is from genome assembly GCF_009764565.3 of Dermochelys coriacea. Classification (NCBI taxonomy): domain Eukaryota; kingdom Metazoa; phylum Chordata; order Testudines; family Dermochelyidae; genus Dermochelys; species Dermochelys coriacea. The sequence goes on along the minus strand of NC_050079.1, from coordinate 27,660,097 downwards.
CCTTCGTAGCCATAGATCTGAATAGAATCATAAGGAGGAGCAGTTGGATCATTATCAGCCTCTTGTATTCTTGTGTTGATGAAATCATCAACATCGACGCTATTAGGAGCTGGCCGAAGCCCTGGTCTTGGCATATACTGATACTCGGGTTTTATGTCTTTACGAGGAATAAACCCATTGATGCCATCAGGGTTCTGTAAAGTAGCAATGTCGAAGGCTTCAGTGTCTTCCTCTCCACCACCTTCATCATCATAAGTTATAATGTTCTCTCTCACATCTTCTTCTTCAAAAACAATCAAAGGTTCTTTCTTCTGCCTTTTCAGTGTCACAAATAACACTACAATGACTACAGAAAAAATAAAGAATGTAAGTTAGGTTAATTTCCAAGCAAAGTCTACTTTTATAAATGATTTTTCTCTAAAGAGAAAGATCCCTCAGTGACTAAAGCATATCACATTCTTGTCATAATTATTACACTTATTATTAGCTACTCTTGATGGCTGTGAGACACAAAGTTAGGGATATTTCCCTAAATCTGAGGGGTTTCAGTTCCAAAGTTTTGGACCAGGCCCATTTGTTGCTGGATACCAGTGCTTATTACATGATTACTTTAAGGCTTTGATGGACTGATGGACTCCTAGTCTGCACAGATCTCAGACCACCGATCTGTGACTGTATGGGAAAGCCAACTATTTAGAAGAAAGGTGGACCTGCGTGAGATATGAAACCCAATCAGCCACATGACTGCAAGGTAGAAATGAACCTTTGAAGTCCTGCAACACCCAATAATGAATTCTAATTCCACACCCTGTTGCCACAATGCAATAGGAATTATTCTAGCTCCAGATTTCAATAACTTTCCTTTGATAACATGAATAGGTGAAGGGACAAAGGCAAACATGACCTGTTCTCTGTCACTCATTTTTTTAAAAAGTAAATGTTGCCTTGTAGAGTCATCTAGTGATTTATATAGATACTTTTAAATACTCAGGACATTTATGGTGCTTTACAGCTCTTCTCTCAATGGCAGGTCTTCTAAGTCATCAGTTTGTCTTTACTTCCCCTTCAACACGAGGGACGTTAAAGGCAAAGAGCTGGCATGAATTATTATTCTAGGCTGACCTCGATAAGCAATGTGTCATCCAGCGAAGGGCACAAAACCAAAAACTTTGTGTCATGGAGTTAGTATCACTCTCTCAAGCTGTTATATACAGTACTTTACCTGGGCTTACTCAGGGTCTCAGCTCTAGTGAAAGGGATGTGAAGAATACTAAATAAGTTCATCTTTATGAGGGAACATATAGTATGTCAAATGTGGCCAAGTTAGGGTTAACATTCAATATAATCAAAAGCAGATAAATAGGTAGGGAATTTCCTTACCTAACAAAATCACAATGCAAGCGAGAATGGCAATTAAAGCTCCAGTGCTAAGTCCCGCATTGAGGATGTAAGCTTCAGCATTACATGAGAGCAAGGAACCATTGCTGTCACAGCCACAGACTCTAATAGTGAGGGTATTGGTGCTGCTCATTGGAGGGATTCCACCATCACTTATTACAATAGGAAGAAGGTATAAATCCTGCTTTTGTCGACTAAAGCCGCCACGTCTAACAAGAATACTCACTGTATTATCTGTTTAAACAAACAAGACAATCTTTAATCACCCAATTTCTTCTCAGACTCATCTTCTTCATAAATATTGAGAAACTGCATTTTGCTACAATTGCTTTGACTGTTTTAATGCTGTATTTATATACAGTAAATTGATTGTTCCATTTCTAATGGCACATGCAAAATTAAATATCATTGTTCCTATATACAGTACTGCCCTATTTATTTCAATTATTCCAGGGTGTGATATGGAATACAAGGAGTACAATACATACCCAGCCTTTTTTGGTTGCATTTCACATTTCTTTTCCTGCTTAAATTACTCTCATTTACAATTTTGGTATATTTGTGTTCACCTTTTAATTGTCTATCATAAGGGAATACAGCACCAAAAGGAAAATCAAAGCATTTATTTATAAGGCAAGAGTATTTATGACAATTTTAAAAGAGGTTGCAGATACTGCTGAATGCTTAGATTATTAGGAACATATACACCAGCAGTTCACATGTTTTCTGCAACAGTGAGTACTTGCTAAAAACAGCATTCATGACCAAAAAAAAAAAAAAGGATCCAATCATACAAATGATTACTGCTGGTTGCGGTGCTCAGTATAGAGAGTAGCCTTAATGGACCCCACTGGCAATTCACAGTACTGTGCCAAGTAGTAAACATCTGTAGAATTAGGCCTTGACATTGTACCTATGCTGATTCTGAGCCTGACCCAAAGCTAATCTGTGAACTTAGTATCAGGTCCTTTGTACTCAGGCTATCACCTTACAGAATTATAAAGATTAGATTTTACATAGATTTTGCCCAAAGATATTCTTATAGGAGTGCAATTCCCACTGAAATCAAAGGAATATGCACACAATATCTCATGGCAGAATTGGTCCCTGATATTCCACATGGCCATTTCACTAGAACATATTTAAGTAAACACTATTTTGATAATCAATATCTCCTCAGCACTCTGATCCCAGAAACCAGAAAGCTTGAAAGTGTATATTGATATAAGATGCTTCTTAGTGTATGTGCACCGGGCCTTGGGTGGCACATGACCAAGGTTCATCACTGAATTTGGTCTACTGCTTGGATCATTAGTTTCCCCGCTTGGGCTTGGTACTGATGGGGAGTCCGACATGACTGTTGAGCCAGGCCCCTGATAAGATGCTTGAACACACACAGTGAATTACACAATGATGCTAAAAAATTAACAATTTTAAGTGGGTTTGGAGCCATACATTACATTGAAAACTTGCTTCTTACTGTCCTCTTTATCCAAGTTTCAGTTCAGTGTTTGGATGTTTATTCAAATTCCTTAGGACAAAAAAATTAGGCAGGAGAGTATGTAAAAGGAGGCCTTCTGATGAGTTTTCCAGTGTTTCCTGTTTCTGGTCAGACAGGAAATACTATGAAAAACAAGAACTGTGCTTCTCTGTGGCATTTCTTGTGCTGCCAGACCCAGGACACTCAAAACTCAAAAACACTGAGGTGAGTGGAAGGAGAAATTTTATCCAGCTTTTTCAGATCCCCAGAAAAGTTTGGTTTGGTTAATGTTCAGCTCAGATCTCACTTTATCCAAACCTCTTCACTTTCTGTTTCTCACTTTTCCAAAAGGAAAGAAAAATGAAAATAGGATGATTCTTTTAGTCTTTTTTTAAAATCAGGACAGGGTAGTCACCTTCTATGCCATCCATTTTGCTGCTGCTTCGGGATTCAGCAGAATGGTACAAAGACTAATCCTTTTCCTACTGAAAACTCTGCATAAATTCCAGAATAATGTGATTCATAAAACTTCTTTTAATAATCTGACCAATGTTATTTCCAGAGAAACCTGTGAATAAATTAGACCTAATGGGGCAGAATATTGCCTCCTACATTCAAAGCCCATGCAGGGGGACATTTTGGACAAAAAATCTCCATGAGGACTTCCTTGTGGAAATCACCCCACGTTGTCCCATGTGTTGAACAATGTTTGCTGCCACCCCAAACCTGGTGGATATGTTGGAATCTGTGGGAAGTTAGGGACATATCTGTACCTAATATGGACTTCATCCCAGCTCTCTGGAAATCTGACTGTATTACAAAACAGCATGACAGTTTTGAATTTTGACAGTAACTGGGTGGTAATGTTTTGCTTGAGATGGAGAATATCATAGACTCATAGACCCACAGGGATAGAAGGAAGCCCAAGGGTCATATAGTTTAACACTCTGCCAAGATGCAGGATTTGTTGTGTCTAAACCATCCAAGACAGATGGCTAATACGGACTCCTTTTGAAAACCTTCAGTGAAGGATATTCCATGACTTCCCTAGGCAGTCTGTTTTCCTGTCCTACTGTTCTTACTGTTAGAAAGTTTTTCCTCAACTTTAATCTAAACCTTCTATGCTATAGTTTGAACCCATTGCTTCTTGGCCTGTCCTCTGTGGCAAAGGAAAACAATTTTTCTCCATCTTTTTTATGACAGACTTTTAAGTATTTGAAGACCACTATCATGTCCCCCCTTAATCTCCTCTTTTCCAAACTAAACATACACAGTTCCTTCAGTCTTTGCTCATACGGCTTGCATTCCATCCCTCTGATCATCTTTGTCATTCGCCCCTGGATCCTTTCCACTTTCTCTACGCTTTCTATACATTGGTGACCAAAATTGGACAAAGTACTCCAGCTGAGGCCTAATGAGCACTTAACAGAGTGGTATTACCACCTCCCATGACTTGCACACTATGCTTGTGTTAATCCAACTCAACATTGCATTTGTCCTTTTTGCAACAGCATCACACTGTTGACTCATGTTGAGGTTGTGATCCATCACAACTCTCAAAGCCTTCTCAGCAGTGCTGCTGCCAAGCCAGCTATCCCCCATTCTGTATTTGTGCATTGCATTTTTCTTCCCAAAGTGTAGCACCTTATATTTGTCTGTGTTGAATTTCATTTTGTTGTCCGTAGTCAATTTATAAAGATCCCTTTGAATTTTAGCTCTAAAATGTTGGCAACCCCATCTATCCTTGTGCCATCTGCAAATCTAATCAGTACGCTCTCTATTCCTACATCCAGGACATTGACAAAGATACTAAACAACACCAGACCCAGAACAGATCCCTGTGGAACTCCACTTGAGACCTCCTTCCAATCTATCATTCCATTAATAGTTACTCATTGTTTATGGTTATCTAACCAATTATGTATCCACTTAATGGTAGTTCCACCGAGCCCATATTTCTCCAGCTTTCTTTCCAGAATGTCCTGTGGGACTGTGTCAAAAGCCTTGCTAAAGTCCAGGTATATTATGTCCACCATATTCCACCTATCCACAGTTACACTGTCAAAGAAGAAAATCATGAACAAAGATGAACCAATACAAGGTCTGATTTTTTTTTAGTATTCGTAGCTTTGGCAGATACTGTTTAATCCATTTCAGAATTCATTAGTGCTGCTAAATATTTACACTTAATCATTTTATTAGTGGCAGTGTCTGTGTAATAGTCTTCAAATTTCATGGGGTTAGAATGTGGTCATAACAATTTGCTGTCAGTTGAAATGTGGCATCCAATGTGTATCAGCCTTGTTTAACTCCTTTTTACATTTTTTAGTCTAAAAAAGTATCAACTAATATTTAGTCTAATGTACAGTATTTTCCACACTAGGAATAATAGTCCATTTCCTCTCAAGCAACCAAATAAAAGCTCACAAGATGTCAGATCATCTTCATGGTGAAAGAGCTTGCAGACTGATGGATGGGGCAGGGGGAGGCAAGAGGGGGTACCTCTCCTTCAGTGGATGCAGTTGCCCCGAGATTCCAGAAACAGGACAGAAGAGACTTTAAGAGCCCTGCTTCCAACCTGAGCAAATGCCAAAATGGTACCCTGTGGGCAATCAAAACTCTGACAACTGATAACAACCGATTGTCTCGTTACTTTTCTGATTTGATTACCTAATGCCAAGATCACAACAATTTAATTACCAAACAGATCTGCCTAACCCCAAGAAGCCTAAATCTCCTTTCCCTAGTATGTCATAATGTGAATTGTTTAGACTTGTTTGTTTGTTTTCTGCTAAGTAAGAAGTAACTAAGTTTCAGACAATTTAGGCAATCTTATGTTTTTCCATATTTGACCAGTGATCAAAAGCAAAGATTTGGAGTTTGCAAGTTTCATAAAAGAATTGAGTGAATGCTTAAAATAACTCAAAAATACAGTAATGCCTCATCAAAATAGTTTTCAAAACTATACTGGGAACCACACACTAGGGATTTAGGAAAACTCTGATGCTCATTTAAATATTTTTTTAACAGACAAAAAGGAAAGCCACTCAAAAACACCATGTGAAATATTATGAAGTCCACTACCTGTCACTTCTTCCTCTGCTCTACTTGTGACCAACTCTCATATCCAGAAACAATATAATGTCCATAGGAGACAACAAAACCTTAACCTCTCAGGATAAAGGTAACATATAATCCAGTGTAATATTTTCATCCTTGCTTTTTCATCATTTTCATGCTCTTTGATTCCAAAACAGAGCCTAACTGTAATCCGAGTAAATGGTATTAGGACGAGAAACAGACGTTAAATATCCATGCCAGGTTAAAGTTGGATTCTTTACTCATTTTGCAAGAACCATATTGCAGCTGCTTGGCTGGCAATTTCAAGGACTAGAATGTGCCACAGCACATTACAGAAGGAGGAAAACATCCATCCCAAATATCTTTGCAGTCCATTCTGGAACATATATGTTTTCATTTTTCCAGTTGTTATTCTCTGGAGAATCCCTCTAGCTAGATATTACTTCAGGTGAATAGATCACCAATGCTCTTTATGAAATGGCTGGCATTCACAGATAAAATTTTACCATATCCACCAATATTTATTTTTCCATTTTTGATTTTCTTCTTTGCTTCTTGCAGTCTTTCCAAATTTCTTTCTCCATGAAGGTAGCTGTTGCTTGGTTTCTATTATGTTGTGTTTATGCACACCCAGAAAAGCAAATAGTTTGATAACAGAAGCTTATTGCAGAGTGAGCACTGCGAGCTGCTGCACCAGAGGTGAAAGTGTTGACAAAGCACGGAACACCAAACAGACTTCTGGCTGTAATTGCCTAGAATCTGTATCAGGCAGTGATTATTACTGGGTAAAATTCCATGGTAAGAAACAAAGGAGAATTGCACTGGAGCCCATGTCTATTACTGAGGGCCTCAAAACCCATTGATCAGACATGTGGCACTGAAGATCAGAACATGTTGCCATTGAATTAAAAGGGAGTTAGCCACCTCCTTCTGTGGCAGCAGAACTGGACCAAGAGTCTTCCAAAAGTCGTATCTTATATTTGTACATTCCAGAACATTATATCCCATCAGTGGCAAGCATTAAGAGGAAATTCCCCCACGTGTAAAGGGCCCAACATAAGGCCAATGCACCAGTTTCAGACAACGGGCTTTGTGCTTGACTCTGCACAGGGTGAAACTCTGCCTAACAGTACCTCAATGCAGGATGGAGCTGGGATTAAAATAAGGAAACATGTCTATTAATAATCTGTCACTTTTTTCTTTTTAAAATATCATGGACTGGCTACTGCTCTTTTTGAAGTCAATTTCTAAACACACACTGACTTCAGCGGAAGTAGGATTGGACACCAAACATATACATAGTCTGGGAAAATAAAGTATTGTTTATTTACATGGTATAATGTAACTAAACACTCAGAGCAAAAGTAATTTGATGCTGTATCACAGCATGAGATACCCCATTATCTCATATTTTCTATGGAAAATAGCCTGAGCTGAAAAACTTGGTAATACAGAAGGCTTTTAATGGGATGTAGAATGTGATTACTTTTTTCTGGATTACTGCAATATGTAATTACTTTTTGGAGTCAGTAGAAAGAAACTGTATTAAATGATAATTATAGGACTGTATTCATTTTAAAGTTCTGTAATAGACCTAAACATTGGAGTTTTCATTAACTGTTCTCCAAAGTTAATAAAGCCATTTTTTCTTTCAAACTAGCAATTTCTGGTGAAAGAGGTGGCATGATACAAAGATTACTCTGATTTACAAATGAAAAAATAAATGTTAAATGATTACATAAGTTATTTGACTTGCAAATTGTAACACACTCTGAAAAGGTTTACTATCCAGAAGTACAGTTTTAAGTTTTTCACTTTCATCTCTAACTACACCTTTTTTAATCAGAAAAGAGTTAAATTAACCATTCTGTTCAATTTGTTTTATAAAATTAACATGAATATATTAAGGAATGTATGAAAATGACAGCAAAGTACGAAAAAGTAAAATGAAGGAAGGATTTCATTATACTATGTATCCTTTCTAAAATAAAATAATATGAACAGAGATTCAAGTGACCTAAAACATCATTGTCTTGTTGAAATAATGTATTGCAGTGGTGTCATATAAAGGTACTATATTCAGTGGACTATCTGCATTTCCATTATAAAACCCTTATTTATCTGGGGTAACTTTTTAATTAAAAGGAAAAAAAAGGAAAGAAAGAAAAAATACTTTGATGCTTGTAGAAATGAAGGACTAATAGAACTGGCTCAAACCAGAGACTATGCTAACTTCCTTCTGAAGCTGTTTCAATGTATCTCTGACATGGGAAGCCCCTGCTATATTAGTCCTGAACCTCTCTTGAATAGACTGCAAGTTATGCCGAATGGTGCCAAACTGTGTGGTGGGTTTCTGATACACACTAATATCCATTAGAGATTTAGCTGATATTAGCAAACTCACTGCTAATCTTAGTTTGAAGCTAGGTCTCCCAAGGTGAAAGGCTAATTCATTATCTTTCTATGCACTCTAGCCTCGGTTGATATACTGTCCCTAAAATATCTTTCATGCTGAAACATACCTTCAAAGGAAAAGAGCACATTTTCATTTTCTTTTTATTGATTTACTTATTTTTTCTTTAAAATATATGCTTCAAACTAATTGTATGTTCTTTTTTTTCTTGCCTTTTTTAAATAAAGGAAAGTAAATACAACTTTCTATGGGCTCCTTTACCCACTTCATTTGAGTTTACAATTGCTATGTTGAGGAACCTAGATGTAGATATCCATATTACTTTTTTTTTAAAAAAAATGCATCCGAAATTTGGCCAGGGAGTTTTGATAGTACCTATCTTTTACTTCAGTGTTCAGAAAGGAAGAAATCATGCCAAAATAATACAGGAAGTATTGTAAATATTATAACATTTGAGATAAAAAGTTCATGTTGGATGTAAGTAATCAGACTCTGTTCTCTTTTATCCTGATGTCAATCTGGAGTAATTCTGCTCGCTTCATCATTTAAAGCAGTGCAACTGAGATCAGAATTTGGGAAACAAGCAAGTTTCTTCTCAAGTATTAAAGCTCATTTTTAATAAACAGTTTCCTGTAAGTTTGAACAATTTTGTTTTTACAAGGAAATTACCATGTTAAAATGAATTTGTTAAATACTTATTATTACAAATGTATTATGCTCTGTGCACTATTGTAATTAGGCAATTAGCATAGAGATATTTATAAAGACTGGATGTGCCTTTGTTCTATTTCTCTCTCCCCTCCTTCCACAACTTTCCCATGGAATGTTTGTTAGGGGTCACATTGCTAGTCCAGGACTGATGGTGTCACACTAGGAGATTATGTGGGATTGTGGAAAGACTAGGTTGCTAATGCCTGGCTCCTGAGGATTTCTCTCATCTTATTGTGGCTAATGTGGATACAAGAACATCCCACATTTTGTGCAGTGGAGATTGGAAGTAGAAGCTGGATTTTGTGACTGGTCCTCATCTAGATAATGAATCAGACTGAAAAACTGGATCTGCACTCCCCTCCCCCCAGATAAGCTTGCAGTGGCAGGGTTTTGACTCAAATTTAAAGCCCAAGACATCCACAAATTGACAAACACAACTGAATCAAAAACATCAACCCATACCCTCCCCCACAAGTGAGCCTAGGGCCCATGCTGAGGCCAGTATGGGTCACAGTGAATTCCTAAAGTTGTGGACTACCTATTTACCTTTAACTAAGTAGAATTGTGAATCTTCTGTTTATTGCTTGTTCTTGTGGCTGTAATGCCAATGCATTTAACATATAAAGTATCATATAATTTACAAAATATATTTATGAATCTGAAGGCCAGTGAACATGCACTAAATTATTCCAAAGAATGTCTCCGACTATCAGTTATATTTTCTGCTTTTTTTGCAAAACTCTCAAAAGCAGTCAGTCACAGTTAATGAAATTACTGCTGTATAAAATTATAATACCCATATGTTTTCTACTTTCACTGCTCTGAACAATAATATATGGTGAACTTTGATACAAACCTCTGTTGTCTCTGAGCGTAAAATTTGGATTGTGAATAATTTCAGGTGGCAAACTGAAGATAAATCTCGGTCCATTGGCTGCATCATCTTTGTCATCAGCAGTAATTGTAATAAATGGCTGTAAAAGAAAGGTAGCTTGTAAACAAATATGCCTTTGTTCGGTACATAATATATTGTATTCAAATACATTTTTTTTTCCAATATTGTTAATTTTGAGAGCCAAAGGGAAAAGAAAGAAAAAACATCATTTATTCTCATAAATATATAATGGGTATAAAGCTCAAACAGACAACTATTTCTGTTACTATATTTAGTCAATGCAAATGTTTATATCGATATATATATCTGTATATACACACACACATATATATATATATTGAGCTCAAATGTGAGCAGGTCTGAGGAAATAGCATAACCTCATTCTCCCACCCTCCCTCAAACTGGCAAACATATAGACAACAAAAGTAGTATTAATAAAATAATTCATACTCCCAATTGGAGGTAATCCTTTGCACAAGCTACTCTTAGCAGTAGGAATAATCTGCACTAGGATAAAACATACACAGGGTATGAATGGATACATTTGTGGGCTACACCCTGTAAGCATCACTCTATGCTTCCTGTCATAGAAGACAGATTGTCTCTCCAATATTTGACGTGTGCTCATGATTGCAAAAACTAACTTCTACCCTTGCTTCTACTGTAAATTTGCTGGTATACACCTGTGGCCATGGCCAGCCAAAACTCAAACTTTGAAATGTAGTGTTTATTTCAATTTTGATGTCAAATACAAAAAAATGCCTCTCTATTTGCCCTAGGCACCTTTGCCCAAACTTAAAATTGCAACCCAGCTTCCAACTTCCATACAAAACTGAGCTCCAACCAAGGAATAAAGAACTTCCCCTATTAGGGGAATGTAACAAACAGAGGATACCTGGTTGCTCTGAGCATTTTCACAAATAAATGCTTCATAGGTTGACGCAAATTTTGGAGCATTGTCATTGACATCAAGGACCTTAATTGCTACAGGAACTTTGGCTTCCTGATGTCGGTTGTCTATAAGAATAAGTGAAAACAAAACAAAATGGATACAAAACAAAGCTGTAATACTTTTATTAAAGTTAAAAAAAGAAACAACCAAAAACAAAATATTCCTGCTTTTTATTATTGCAGCTGTTAAACATATAAACAATGTGAGGAGTATAGTATTTTTATCACCAAGTTGAAATCCTCTGTGGAATACTTACAGACTTCAGTTGCAAAGACAGAGATGTTATGCCAAGCAATTTCTTCCCTATCCAGAGTTTTTATGGTCTTAATGTAACCATCTTCTGGATTGATACTAAAATATCTTTCAAGGTCAGTGTGACGATCAATTGAATACCTTGAAGGAGATGAAAATTGAGTATTAGACAAAAGAATTACTTTGCAGCCTGATGTTTCAGTGTTTGTTCAACGGTATATTTTCATATTATGTTAATATAGTTTTTCAGTAGCATGTTTGCAAGATGGATGTATTAATGGAATTTATCAAGCAACTTTTTAATGGAAATATATTTCCATTATTTCTTAATATCTATGTAGCAGAGGCCTTTTGCACTGTCAAGTTCTTATATAGTATAGATAATAAAAGCATCTATTCTTTGAAGACCTTAAATGATAACCTTTGAAAAGTGTCTAAATTCCTTTAATTTGTATGGGGATATTTATATTTTCCACCTGTTCCATATATATTTCTTTTAACTTTCAGAACACTTAGAACATTATAGAATTTATCATTTCCTAGATTATTTAAAATTATTAATTGATTTACTAAACGTCTCTTAATTCGTATACAACAGTCTGTTTTACTATGGCTTTCTGTTACTTTGCAACTGTTTGGAGCATATGTTATGACAACAAAGCATTTTAAATAGCTTCATATCTTAGTTAATAGTAGCAAGATGACACCAGAAAAAACACAGCAAATGCTACTTTATACCTCTTTCACTGTATGTGTATATATGTGTGTGTGTATGTACATATATGCAAAGACACATAGTGGTTGTCATAAAGAGTTAACAGTTGACAATAGTAACCACACTATTTCTATTCTAACTTTATTGAAAAAATTATGTCTTTGATAATATTCTAGTAAATATACCTTGTAATAGTGACCAATGTGAGTTGGTATGCAGACAGACATAGCTATAATAAATTGTACATTAAATATGTCCTAAACATGAGAAAATGTGCAAAATGAATAGCTGTGAAAAGATAAATGCAAATAAAAGAAAATAATTGACTAGGTACCATTTCATCGTATTAACTAAAAAGTTATCTTGTTTATCTCCATATAAACAATAGGACTAGATTAACAAAGTGTACCTTATAGCACTATTTGCAGCATCAGGGTCTTTGGCATGTACTCTCCCAACAACAGCACCAGCTGCCGCATTCTCTTGTACTTCAAGAATATAACTTGGTGCTAAAAATATGGGTGGCTCATCAGCATCCTCAACTGCTACCTTTACAGTTACAGTATCCTTGAATGGTCCATTGCTGATGAACTTAGGATCAATATGTACATTGGCTGCCTCTACCTTCAGACTGTAGGACTTTTTGGTTTCAAAATCTAGGAGCTGTAAGAAATAAGAGGATGATGCATCAGTTGTACAGTGTCAACAACACTGAAATGTAAAAGCTAGATCCTTAGATTGTGATAGCCGAATCCCTATAATCCAGATGTGTGAATAGCACTTAATATGCAAAGACTCAAAAGTCTGAGGCCTTCAAAATGTGCTAAATACTCAAAGTGAGCTGCTACCCACGAAATCTACAGAAGAGAAAAAAACTCAACATACTGGGCCAGATTCCCTACCATGCCCTGTGCCTGTTGTACTGCTTAGGAAACCACCCACATCTCATCAGCTGGGGAGTCCTCCAACAGCAGGGAGTCCCTGCTGCTACTCCAACTAGAGCCCCAACACAGAGAGCATGTTGGGGCAAGGAGCAGTAAGGAAGGGATGTGTCTGGAGCATGCTGCGCTCTGCCTATCCCCAGCTAGCAGGAAGTCTCTTGGGGACAGTTGGAAGGGGGCCTACTTTAGAGCAGGGGTGATCAATTATTTTTTGTCAAGGTCCAGTCTCAAGATAAAATAATATAATAATAATATAATAAAATAAAATAATAATAATAAGAAGAAAATAAAAGAATTTTATGGTACGTTCAAAATCCCGATTTGGCCCACAATCCACTATTGACTATGCCTGCACTAGGGGCTGAATCAAAGATCCAGAACTGGCCCTTTTACCTGAGACATGCCTTCTATGTTCATACATTAAGGTCAGAGGATAGCATAGGAGGTGCTATAGTGGCCCCACACCAACTAGGAATTTCCTCACTGTGGAAGAATCCTCCAGAAGTTGGATGTGTCGGCTTTATGGACACTGTGTGGTGGTGAGCTGGCACCCAATGGCCATAGCAAGGGTCAGGATCTGGCCCATATGAAGGAAAGAGAGGTTGATGTGAGTCATATGACATAGTGAATAAATTATGTGAGTTCAAGCTGATGATTAGTATTGTAATAGAATTACACTTGTATTTGGCATAGTGTTTTTCTAACTCATCTACTGAACAACCACTTTTCAAAAAGTAAACAGGAAATAACAATTAATGAATAAATATTATACACACAATGGTGGGGAAAGTGTGAAGATTATTCTTTCAACTTCTATAGGTCTTCCATCCAAGGATCTCTGAGCACTTTAGAAATATGAAGGGAATAAACCTCACCACAGCCTGTGAGGTAGGAATTATTCTCCATGTTTCAGATGACTGATCCTAACTATGGTGTACCTGCAATGTGTCACTGACACAGAGAGATTGCAATGCTTCAGGATCGAAAGCCAGAATATGGTTATGTCCTTAAATGTCTGAGAGACAGGTGCCAACTATGGCTATCAAACTATGCTAACAGCATAGAATGGACTGCAGCAGTGATAACATGCCAGCTACAGCAAAAAAAAAGGAGTACAAACTCAGTTATTGAAGACCTATTAAAACAATGAGCAATCAAAAAACATCACAGCAGTACAATAACTACCAGTATTCTGAGCAGTGACTGCTTCACCGTCTCAAAAGCAAAGAACCATCTCCAAGAAATAGATATGGATAACCTTTACCAACAGACCAGGAGAAGACCTGCACCTCTCCCACATGTTCAAATCAAAGAACATGGATCCCACAAACAGAGGTTAAGACCCAAAATGGGAGAACCACATCAAAATGCACAGTATCCTCCTTAGAACATGGTGAATAGTTCTTAACCAGCAGAGCGAGGAAGGATGGGCCCATGGTGCGGGTGCTAGTCTGGGATTTAAGAGAATCAGGGTCAATTCCCTGCTCTGCTACAGACTTTCTGTGTGAACTTGTGCTAGTCTCTTAGCATTCTGTGTATCAGTTTCCCATCTGTAAAATGAGGACAGTTGTATTACCACAGGGTGCTCTGGGGATAATACATGAAAGACTGTGAGATACTCAGCATGGTAAAAGGGGCCATATATGTATCTAATATGCCACTTGTCAAAAAAACCTACAGGCTTTTTACCCAACTGACAAAGAATTAATTAGACTATCAAAAATGAGGTAATAATCAGATAAAAACCACAGAAGTTGTTTGAAAAAAATTAGAATGGTTAATTCTGAAGAGATGTTATAAACAGAAAATGACAGATATACATATTCGCTTATATACAGTCATCTATGAGGAAAAAAGGAAATGTGCTTTTGTACTAAAGTGTTGTCAATGCACTTCCAACTATGTCATCTGATGTATTAGAAATATATTGCATAAGTTCTTCAGCATTTGAGATCATACATGAGAGCAGAACAGAGAATAGGATATCTATAAGGATGCTCACTTTTGAAAAAAGTAGCGTACCAAGGTAATCAGTATGTTCATATTCAGCTATCAGTATTAACCAATATTGTTATCCATATATTTAGTGATATTAACTTTGTACCTCTCTCACAGTATGTGTATATATGTGTGTGGGTATGTACATATATGTTTCATTATCTCAATATGGACTATGGATATGCAAACACCCCTGACTGAGTCCTACTTGACTGGGAACTTAGAGAGACTCTTCAAGACTGGTAGGCCCAAAGCCTGGGGTTAAATTCCATTAACTAGAAGGTTGGGTAAAGGAATGGTGAGGAGAGGGATTTCAGATCTGCTTCCTCTCTGGCATTAGAAATAAACAGTCATGCATCAGTCTTTATGGGCTTGATCCTTTGCTAAATGCTGAGCACCTCCTGTGAGGTGATTCATAGATTCATAGATTCATAGATACTAAGGTCAGAAGGGACCATTCTGATCATCTAGTCCGACCTCCTGCACAGCGCAGGCCACAGAATCTCACCCACCCACTCCTATGAAAAACCTCACCCATGTCTGAGCTATTGAAGTCCTTAAATCATGGTTCAAAGACTTCAAGGAGCAGAGAAGCCTCCCTCAAGTCAACCATGCCCCATGCTACAGAGGAAGGCGAAAAACCTCCAGGGCCTCTCCAATCTGCCCTGGAGGAAAATTCCTTCCCGACCCCAAATATGGCAATCAGCTAAACCCTGAGCATATGGGCAAGATTCACCAGCCAGATACCCAGGAAAGAATTTTCTATAGTAACTCAGATCCCATCCATCTAATATCCCATCTCAGGGGATTTGGCCTATTTACCCTGAATATTTAAAGATCAATTACTTACCAAAATCCCATTATCCCATCATACCATCTCCTCCATAAACTTATCGAGTAGAATCTTAAAGTCAGATAGATCTTTTGCCCCCACTGCTTCCCTTGGAAGGCTATTCCAAAACTTCACTCCTCTGATGGTTAAAAACCTTCGTCTGATTTCAAGTCTAAATTTCCTGGTGGCCAGTTTATACCCATTTGTTCTTGTGTCCACATTGGTGCTGAGCTTAAATAATTCCTCTCCCTCTCCTGTATTTATCCCTCTGATATATTTATAGAGAGCAATCATATCTCCCCTCAACCTTCTTTTAGTTAGGCTAAACAAGCCAAGCTCCTTAAGTCTCCTTTCATAAGACAAGTTTTCCATTCCTCGGATCATCCTAGTAGCCCTTCTCTGTACCTGCTCCAGTTTGAATTCATCCTTTTTAAACATGGGAGACCAGAACTGCACACAGTATTCTAGGTGAGGTCTCACCAGTGCCTTGTATAACGGTACTAAAACCTCCTTATCCCTACTGGAAATGCCTCTCCTGATGCATCCCAAAACCGCATTAGCTTTTTTCACAGCCATATCACATTGGCAGCTCATAGTCATCCTATGATCAACCAATACTCCAAGGTCCTTCTCCTCTTCTGTTACTTCTAATTGATGCATCCCCAACTTATAGCTAAAATTCCTGTTATTAATCCCTAAATGCATAACCTCAACTTCCATTGAAGGCAGCAGGAGTTGAGAGCACTCTCAAATCACAGGACTGTTCGTCACGTCACAGGAGTGAGCCCTATACATTTTGTATTGGCTTGAGAGACAGGAAATTGTATACATAAATAAAACAGGTGTTGATTTATTTGTGTTTTGTGTGTGTGTGCTTGTTTGTTTGATTACAGGTATGCACTTTGTGATGCAGTATTATGACAGTGTTGGTGTACTAGAGGTTAACTGATTTTCTAACAATTCCATACTCTTGTTATAGTTGAGACTTTATTGTTCTGGCAGTTCTGTGTCATGGCAATATTTACAAGAGCCCCTTCTCCCTGATCAATGTACCCATTTTGGGAAAAGTTCAAGGGTGAACTAATGTTACTCAAGTCCCTCATGAAATTGACCTAGGATTGGGTCAGAGGTAAGAAATATTCTGTAGATAACTGCTCAATTCCTCCTACACGAAGCAGACATTTGGGGTTTGATCTAGCACAGCATGGGTGCACGATGAAGAAAGCAAAAGGTGAAAAGCAAAACAGGGAGTTCATGGAATATGATCCCCCACTAATGAGATGCTGCTTCTTGCCCCTCCCCCCACCCCGCTCCCAAGTAAAGTAGCAAAGTGCCTCATGAATGCAGAGGATCACACATCGCCTCTAAGATGCCCATTGTCCACTCACACCACACCCCAATTTTACCCTTTGTTTTGAGAATAAAAGAGTGAGTACATAAGCGACTTCAGACTTCATACCCTAGAGCGAAGAGGAATGTGCCTGGTATTTACCACTATTGTTGAAGCCATGTAGGTTCCAGGACATTAGAGAGACAAGGTGGATGAAGGTAATATCTTTTATTGGACCAACTTCTGTTGGTGAACAAAAGAGGCTTTTGAGCTTACACAGAGCTCTAACCTGAAGAAGAGCTCTGTGTAAGGTCAAAAGCTTGTCACTCTCACCAACAGAAGTTGGTCCAATAAAAGATATTACCTCACCCACCTTGTGTCCCTAGTGTTTAGCCTCACTTGTGCACATGCACAACCTCCTCTTACCCGTGTGTTGGAGGAGAGCAATGATGCCATGGTCCATATTTGAGAGCTCACTCTCATTGGTAATGTAGTGGGCACAGAAAATGACCTGGGGTAATCTAGGTACAAATTAAAACTACAGGGAGTGTTTGCTAGGTTTGTGTGTTGTGCAAGGATTTGTTACTAATGAAGTTGAGGCTGTTGCATTTCATCATGACTTGCTATCAGGTGTTCATTGTACTATGTGCAGTGGCATCAGCAATGTAATACAAGGAAACTGTTTTTGAATTGTGGGCACAAACCATTTGAAATTATCTTAGCTAGTCAAATGGCAGAATCACTTGATGGGAATATAACATTTTTCTATTTGACTTTCTGTTCTTACTTGCACACCACTTCATCCTTTTCTTTCTATCTAGGTAGAATGAGAGGGAAGCAATATTGATATTTTAAATTATTTCTTTTAACAGAAATACAGACAAATCCTTGATACTTTGCACATTATCTTAAAATTCTTATGACACTACCAACTTGAAAATGAATGCTTGATTAAAACAACTAAAGCAATCCCATCATTTATTTCTGCAGTAATTCTCAGTATGCTTTGAAGAGTGAAAGGTGTTGATTTCTCAAGTGGTAGATCAGTACAGAATGCTGTTAAAGAATATCTAATAATTTCTTCACTTTATATTAATAAACCGACTATAGAGCTTTTTTGTAGTACTGCTTTCCATTCAGTTACTTCTTTCGGTTTTGGCTCTTGGCATTATCAGAGAACAATAAAATGGGAGCTCAGAGTTAATCACAGCTTCATAACCAAAATTATACACAATTGCATTTACCATAATTTTAACATGAACAGTAATCTGTTGGTATTGTATTTTCTGTGATAAAGAAAATGAAGTATGTTGTGTATATTAATCGACTTGAAAGGACAGGATTGCTCACCTTCTTAAGCTTCACAACTCCTTCCTGAGTCTCATAATCTGTTGTAATTTCAAACATTTCCACACCATCTCCATCAATGATGCTGTAAGTCACTAAGCCATTTTCTCCAATATCTGGATCTTTGGCCTTCAGTCGTCCTACTTCTTCCCCTGGAATGGATGCTTCTGATATTGACATCTGGTACACACCTAGGCAAAAAACATTCAGTTGTAATTGCACGGTTTGCTTCTTAAAGTATTTGTATTTTTACCTGTTTCATTTATACATGTAAAATAGCACAGCAAATTTTTAAACTTTCAAATTATCCACATGCAGTAATGGAGTTATCCATTGAAGGAATGGTTATATTATAAAGGTCTAGGTTACTTTGAGATTGAGGTCGTTAATGAAATCTGAGGTCATGTTGCTAATCTGTATAAAATTACCTTCCCAATTACTACCTTCACCTCTAGTGTGCTAGCAGGAGTTAAAAGGCCAACTGATCATACAATCAGAATGCAGAAATTATTGTGACATCAAGGTTATAATTCATACTGGAGATGTTATTACAAAAATCTAGAGAAAATTACATTTCAAATGATTCATGATATGAACTTCAACTGCGAGAAGCCTAGGAGGGTAACTGCCATTCATTCAAAAGCCACAAATTATAGAACAGGAACTGGAACAAATCTTACTGCTGTGGCACTTAAAAGAATAAATCTGCTGCTTTCCATGGTTCTCACTTGGAATATGAAATTGCATTCACTGCAAAGTAGTGAAATTTAGCACAATTCAGTACACACCGGACTATGTGGGGCCCAAGTACAGATCCACAGAGGGGAGAATAACAGGAAAATTTCCCACCCTAACTCAGGGACTATCCCCTCTGTGGGTCCCAGTGCCACAAATCTCTGGAAAGGGTGAGGATGGTGTAGTGTAAACAATGCTCCTGTGTACCAGGAGGCTCCAAACAAAATCCTGTCTCCTGAGGCACAATCCTCCTGCAGCTTCTTACAGCAATGAAAATCTCTGGTGCCTTCCAACCCAAGCCAGAGTTTAAATAACATAGCCTGCACCTAAATACTGATTAACAATTTTGGAATTCTTTACATTACCGAGAGCATGAATAAACCCAGGAAAGCATACAGCCAGCAAGATAAAATATAATGGGCTAAATCTAACCCCCACCCTCAAGTATCATTTGAGGAACATCAGTGGAGGTATACCAGGTGAGGACTTGCTTCAGTCACTGTAAGCACAATAGCATATATGATAGAAATGAAACACTAACTCCAGTCACAAACAAGCCTAAATTAAAGCAGGTTGCACAATAACAGTTCAATCTATTGACAGAAGGTCACTTGGACCTCAAATGAATGCAATGTGTTAAACTGTTAGACTTCTGCAAATCTAATATCTTTCTTTTCTTGCTGGACAAGTGAAAAATTTTTTTAAATACAATTCAGTGCAATTTGTCCTACATGGTAGAAAATCCCCTCCAGGATAGGGGTAATTTTAAGGCTTCATGCCTGGGCTTCCATCCAGCTCCAAAGTTTGAATGAGCTAAAATAAACAACTAAATAAGATGAAAATATATCTGAAAACCAAATAGCTAGCCTGGCAACTAAGAACTAATGCACTTTACTTGTAGTAACTAGCTTTTTTTGTCACCAATCAGAAAATGTAATTGAGCTAAATTTTATTTGATCTGCCACCTGTGAATATAACTATTCACAAGGGAGTAAAGGTACAATCCTACAATCTTTAGCTATGTGAACAGTCCTGACTTCAGTGGGACTACACATACAAGTGAAGGATGCAGCATCAGACCCTAAAATTGAAAGAATACATGAAATAGAAAGTGATCCTCACTTAGCTCCAGGTCTGTCAAAGAGCTGAAAGAGCATAACCATGAGTTGTTAGCAGGATGTGCAGTGCTCTTTGATCTGTGGCCAAGGAAAGCACCTCTTGCCCGAGAAACACCTTAGACAGCGTAGGGTACAGCTGAGGTAAAAAGATCAAATAGATCATCTGCCATTCACCCATATTTATCAATAGACAGAAGTGGATTTGCACAGTTAGAAATGACTATCATAAACTACAACTTGGAAATAGCTACGAATAGAGAGAACTGTATAAGGGAAAGCCACATTGGCTCTTCTTTAGAACAGTGTTAGTCTCACTGCAAGAGCCTACTAGTGGGTGAAGACCAAGGTACTGTGGGAACCCCATATATATTGTACATCTCCAAAAACTGAATAAACTAGTGACATGCAGTGGAGGTGAGAATTTGAAGATCCGTTCTTTTAACTCCTCCTGGTTCTCCATCAGATTTTTGACAGAATCTCAAAGATTTTTTTTCTGGTAATGTTGTTATATCCGATAAAGTGAGCTGTAGCTCACGAAAGCTTATGCTCAAATAAATTTGTTAGTCTCTCAGGTGCCACAAGTACTCATTTTCTTTTTGCGAATACAGACTAACATGGCTGCTACTCTGAAAATAGTCTGAACAGAATGCGAAATGGAGCCTGCTTTTTCTGAGCAGGCTTTTGTACATCTTCAGTGTTAAAAATTCAAGTTGGAAAACACTTATTAAGTAATCTTAATCCATCATTGCCGCAGTGCAAGTCTTTCCCCTAAAATATATTTTCAAGGACTTTCTCCAGCCTAGTTTTAACTGTTTCAATTACAATGGCTTCACTTCCATAAAAGTCTAGGCGACATCACACTGATCTCACCATAGGTACGTTTATAATACAACATGGTTCGATGGTTTTCAAAATGAAGCGTGGCGCCAGGAATCCACTGGCTTCTAATCCTGGCTCTGAAAATGACTCATTCTGTAGCACTGGACAAATCATTTAAGGACTCTGCAGAAAATAATACTTACCTATCAAACACTTCTGATGTGGAACTCCATTAGTTACTATTAGTTACTATTTCTTTGAATATACAAGGCACTACATAAGTGTTAAGTATAATTAGTAGTAACCATTATGTATTAAGGGACTTGTCACTTACTCTGTGGGAACTTTGGTGGGTTGTCATTGACATCAGTAAGTGTAATTGTCACTTTGGTTGTCCCTGAGAGTCCTCCCATGTGTCCTCCCATATCTTTTGCCTGTATTACAACATGATATTCTTCCTTAGCTTCTCTGTCCATATTGGGAAGAGCAGTTCTAATAATACCTGTACATTCAAGGAAAAATGTCATATAAATATTTTTAGTCATGCAAAACTGGTACCTGCATATTATACAGTGTATTTAAGATGTATCATACATGCTGTGTAGAGCAACAATGGCCCAGACTCTCCCTTGGGTTCTAACCACTATGCACCATACCATGCAGGGAAAGCAGCCCTAAAAGCAACACAGTTGACCACAAAAGTATCACCAGGGTGATACTTCAGCAGCATAGAGCCTGCATATCAGTTTCTACACCATCTCTCTGCAACTCACAGAGGGGAATAGGCTTGTCTCAGGGATATCTCTCTTAAATGCTAATATATGCCACAGGACCACCCAACTGAACCGCTCGGGCAGAGGAAGGAGAGAATGAAGGTGACTTAGAGCTATTTGTACGCACACCCCAAGATGAAATGCATTGCCCCATAGCTGCTACTGAGGATCTGGGCCAAAATATTTAGTTATTCATATTAATGTACTCAAAAAAGTGATGGTGTTCCAAACAAATAAGCCTGGCTCAGTCATACCTGTTTGTGCTTCCACGGAGAAGTACGGCTGACCTTCAAGAATACTGTAAACCAGTTTGGCACTGTTCCCGTAGGTAGGATCATCAGCATCCGAAGCGGTTACCTGAATAACTGATGTACCTAAAAAAGTAGAGAAAGGACATTTAAAAAGCAAATGTGTTTGCTAAAGCCACAGAGGTGCTTTCAGTCAAACCATAGAGAAGTCTGTTTTATGTGACTTTTTCCACTCCAAAAAAAACCAAAACAAAAACATTTCACCAATTACTGAGATCTATTTTAGCAATTTGTGCTTTAGAAAATACAAGCCCTAGGAAGTCACCAATAATGATAGTGATTATGGGTCATCTCCATCCAATAAATTATACATCCTAATATACATTATACTACTTGGGCATTATACAGCCACCCAAGACTACCTCCTTCATATGTGTACTTGTGGAGCTACAATCTCCACAAGTACACTTACAGAAATGCTGCTTGTAGTGATTCCCAAGGCAGGGGTGAACTCTTCTCTGGCTGGCTGATTTCAACCAGGAGAAAATGTAAAGTGGCATTATGCTCTATCTTACAGCTACATTACATAGCTCAGCCAAGATAAAGGGTACTATATGCCCTGTAGATCACTGCACCTCTTGTGCCACAAACCTTGGTTTGACCCCTCTCAACTGGGGGAACCTCCCCACTCCTCAACCCTCATACAAGCTTGCAGAGACTCCACAACCATCAGTCTTGTAGCATTGCCAACTCTCAGGATTTTATCTCAAGTGATTTCAGAGGGGTTTGGAGCTCATCTGGTGATGCTCCAACCCCTTCCAGAAGTTCAGCCCTTCTGGAAGCCAGCAGAGTCTCTCATCTTGGCTCACCATGCTTAGAGGGCACGTGGGGGAGCAGAGGGAGCAAAGAGCCCAGCAGCTCTATGTGGCTCAACTCTCTTCTCCCTCTCCCCTCCTGTGAGAAACACAGACAGGACGGTGTTTCTTCTCCTCCCCCCCTGCAACATCCAGCCTAGGAATGAGCAGAGGGGTATGAAGAGCCCCCTGATTTCCCCCACCCAAGCCTGGGAAAGGGAGATGAGAGGGGACGCTGCTGCTGCCCACCAGGCCTGGGCATGTGTGAAGAACCCTGTGAGGAGCAGAGGTGAGGCTGGGAGTGCTGAACTGGGGTGTGGGGGCTAGAGGGTGCTGCCAGGTTTGGGGAAGGGGAGAAGCCTGGGGACTGTGGGAATGAAGAATAATTAAAATAAAACTGAATTATTTTTAGCTTTTTGAACTATTAGGAGAGATTTTTTAAAAATAAATGTTTTGTGATTGTGGGATATTGTATATACTTACACAGTTATTGAATTATACAAAGAAATTGACATATTTTTAATATAATTGTATTGATTATTTTAAAAAACATTTTGGGCCTAAACATAATTACTGCACTGAAAGACAGAAAGCTCTGAAAGGTGGCTGATGTTGTAACGGTATTCTTGCATGTACACGTTTGCAGCTCACATAAATCTTTACTGAAAAAAACTGGAAAACTTGATACATAGAGGGAGTGCTGTGTGTGATGAGGCTGTTCATTTCTCAGCTTCATATTATAGGCCTTCTACAGTGTGTTTTTAAATATGTGTGATTTAGGGTTTTTCCATCATATTTTAATTTTATCACACCATGGAGCTCTTCACTGAGCATTATAGTGGGTATAATCACTTAATACAAGTACTCCCTGTTTTTCCAATCAGGAGGGATGCCTTCTCTCTGCCCCACCCCTCCATTTTTGAAGGGATACTTTTGAGATAGAAGCATCATGAAATTATATTGAAATGTGTCTTTGCTTAGCGCTAGCCCCCACCCCAAAAAACCCACCAAAAATACCATTCTGCATCTTCTCTATTCTAATTCTCATTCTATATGCATACACTGAGTCTCCATTTGAGCTCCCATAGAAAGATATGTGTGCATTAAAGGTTGACTTTTCAATCTGAAATTATCACACAAACATTTCCAGCAGAGTAGAGACAGTGTTAAAAAATCAAAAGACAGATTAAAATACATGGTTTGGTGGTAGTTTTTAAATCTCATGATTTCTGAGGCCAGTCTCATGATTTTGACCTCGTGAGGGGTCTGACTCAAGACTTTTGATCTCTTATGGTTGGCAATACTGGATTTGCTGTAGCAGAGTCTGAATCCTTCAGCTAATTAGAGCAAATGACAGGATATTTCATTGATTAATAGAGGAACTGAATACATTTCACCTTCCAGACATTGGGAAGATGTTAATTAGATTTACCTAAGATTCACTGTCAATGTAATTTACTCCAAAAAATGTAAACTGGCATGCATTTATCTGTACGTACCCACGTTGGACCTCTCTGGCACATTTGCATGATAGTTTTCATGTAAGAATTCAGGTGGGTTGTCATTTATATCTTGAACTTTCACAATGAATTCAGAGGGTGGTTCCAAAGGTCTGTTCGTGTTTCTGTCTACAGCTTGTGCTGTTAAAATATACTGAGCTCTCTCTTCTCGGTCCAGTGTCTTTGTTGCATGGATGTTCCCTGATTTGTCATCGATAACAAAAATGATTCCTGCACCTTCACCTGAGAGAATGTATTTAATGTTTCCATCTCCAGAATCGATATCTGAATGAAGCTATAAAATGATAAACATACATATTGTAACAAACCAATATACACTATGTATTTCCAGCCATTAAAATAGTAATTGAATTACTGTACATTACTGTCTATCCACTGCTTACTCAACTTTCTTAACTTTCATAACTAATGCAGACTTCAATTTAATGAGTTAGGTGCGCAATGGACAAGATTTGCTTTTGCTTACACGTGTCTAACTTTCATTTAAATCAACAAACTGATGACAGAATTTGGCTCAGTGAGTCTGACTCTCCACTCCATTACACCGTTCTTAAGGTAAAATAACCCAACTGACTTTGGACGAGGTAAAATAAGTGTAACAGAGGGGAGAGTCAGGCCCAGAATATCTAATGCAGTCTAAAATATTTAATCTTACTGAGTAATATCTTAAAATCTAGATGTACAATTAGAGTATGTGTTCACTGCAGCCGGAAGCTGTAATTCCCAGAGCAGATAGACAGACTTTCATTAGCTCTCCTCTAATGATAGCAGCATGGCCATGTGGCACAGGTGGTGGTTCACGCTAGCCGCCCAAGTCCAAGCCTGCCAGCCCAAGCTGCTGCTTGTGCCACACGGCTATTTTTAGTGAGCTAATGCTAGTCCATCTATCTGCCCTGAGATTCACATCTCCCAGCTGCCTTGTAGACATACACTTAGGTTCTTTTTTCCTTTGCTGTGTCAGGTCAAATCTATTTTTAACCATTATTTTAGAACTTTTACACAGGTTGGTATTTTCTAGGCTATCCTTACAACAGTGTGAGCTATGCTCTCATGACTGGACACCAAAATTAAGAATGGTATGATGATTTACTGGGACACAGTGGCCAGTTTGGGGATCAGGCTTGTTGTGCAAATGATCCTTTTGGTCCTAGTAGAGAAAGTTTCAATCTACTGCTCTCAGGCCACAAGTCAAAGTGTACTGAAGTCAATGGAAAGACTCTCCTTGATTTCAATACACTTTGGATCAGATTCTTATTGAGCTACAGATGAAATGATTAATACCAGAAGTTTCAGAGGGTGCTGATTAGGCAGCAGGTATGAAAGAAAAGTACTGGAGGAAAAAAAGCAGCTCACAACGCAATGAGGCAGGAAATAGTAACTATTAAAATACGAACGAAAATATAGAATACATTTCTTACCTTGCCAACTAGTACAGGATCTGGTCCTGTGTACTCTTCTATTACAAAGAACTGATTCCACACCCAGCCTCTTTTTGAACGATGCAGAACTTGCCCTTCTTTTCCTTTTTCATGGTGACCATGGAGTGACGGCCTTAAATGGTTGAGTTTTTCTGTAGACATGGCATGGCTGTAATATAGCATGCCCAGGCATATAAGAGCAGCATGTAAACAACTGTCCTCCTTCATTTTTGGTTAATTTATAGGCACAGGAGTATTCGAGAATCTACTCCTTCCACCCAGGGCCACCTCTGAAGTAAGAACCTCGGAGCTAATGGAAATTTTCAGATGTAATGTTCTGCATATAGGATGCCACCTCTCATTAAGTGCATCACTTTAATGCTTTGCAGGTTCTCAGCTTAATTGCTGAAAGAAAGAGGAGTGGAGAAAAGTGTCAGTCTTTCCCCTGTCTTTGAGAAGTGACAATTATAAGCCAACTGTAATTTCTAAAATGAAACTAGTACCAACATAGCACAGGGTTAATACCCATTGTCCACTTAAAGAAAATAATAAGCATCAAAAACTAATGATTCAATAGGAAAATAATACTTTGATATAATTACCACCAACTATGAATATTCTAAATAAGGTTTTTCTTTTCTGGTGCTTTTCCAGTAAAACTCCTTGCTTTTTTACTGAATAGTCTGTCAATTATAATTTCCCCCTTCTCCTAATTCAGTAGACAATGATGCACATATAGATAGCAGCTTACATTCAATACTCTAATAAAATATTGTCAGTGAGTGCTTAAAAGCATTCCCAAACTTCAGTGCTTCCCTTATCACTCCTGTCTCCACCAACCTTCATCATGAATGAGTAAAAATACCTACAGACTCTTTGACCTTTGGCAGTAGCACCCATTCCAGGTGTCTCTAAGGGTACATCTACTATGTCATAAAAGACCCATGGCTACAAATGGCCCTGGTCCACTGACTCAGGCTTAGGCTAAAAATTGCAGTGTAGACATTCGGGTTCAGGCTGGAACCCAGGCTCTGAAACCCCATGAGAGGGGTGAGTCTCAAAGCCCAGTCTTTAGCCTAATCCTGAATGGCTAGAATGCCATGCTTAGCCCCACAATCCAAAGTTAATTGACCGGGCTCTGAGATGCAGTGCCACAGGTTTTTATTTTATTGCAATATATACATACCCCTAAGTTTTAGTTGCTCAAATGACATTGCCTCTTTCTTTATATCTGATCACTTCTATGTGTAATAGGTCAGGGTCAAAGTTTGACCATGAGATTGTCTAACACAGTGAAACCTGAACTAAGGACTACACTTCCTGTACTAACAACCTATCTTGGATATACCCCTGGGGCTTCCCATACAAAGTTTTTCAGCCTTTATTTAAAGAATACCTGTACTCTGTGGTGCTGGAACAATTTGTATAGTGGGGGTGCTGAGAGCCATTGAACCAAACTGTAAACCCTGTGTATGATGGACACCAGCAGCCCTGGTTCCAGCACCTATACCTGTACTGAGCAACCAACTTTTACTGTTCCTGGAATGTTTATTTTAGGATTCTCAGTAATTCACTTTAAGAAAAGGAGTACTTGTGGCACCTTAGAGACTAACAAATTTATTAGAGCATAAGCTTTCGTGAGCTACAGCTCACTTCATCGGATGCATTTGGTGGAAAAAACAGAGGAGAGATTAATATACACACACACAGAGAACATGAAACAATGGGTTTATCATACACACTGTAAGGAGAGTGATCACTTAAGATAAGCCATCACCAACAGCAGGGGGGGGAAGGAGGAAAACCTTTCATGGTGACAAGCAGGTAGGCTAATTCCAGCAGTTAACAAGAATATCAGAGGAACAGTGGGGGGTGGGGTGGGAGGGAGAAATACCATGGGGAAATAGTTTTACTTTGTGTAATGACTCATCCATTCCCAGTCTCTATTCAAGCCTAAGTTAATTGTATCCAGTTTGCAAATTAATTCCAATTCAGCAGTCTCTCGTTGGAGTCTGTTTTTGAAGCTTTTTTGTTGAAGTATAGCCACTCTTAGGTCTGTGATCGAGTGACCAGAGAGATTGAAGTGTTCTCCAACTGGTTTTTGAATGTTATAATTCTTGACGTCTGATTTGTGTCCATTCATTCTTTTACGTAGAGACTGTCCAGTTTGGCCAATGTACATGGCAGAGGGGCATTGCTGGCACATGATGGCATATATCACATTGGTAGATGCGCAGGTGAACGAGCCTCTGATAGTGTGGCTGATGTGATTAGGCCCTATGATGGTATCCCCTGAATAGATATGTGGACAGAGTTGGCAACGGGCTTTGTTGCAAGGATAGGTTCCTGGGTTAGTGGTTCTGTTGTGTGGTGTGTGGTTGCTGGTGAGTATTTGCTTCAGATTGGGGGGCTGTCTGTAAGCAAGGACTGGTCTGTCTCCCAAGATCTGAGAGAGCGATGGCTCGTCCTTCAGGATAGGTTGTAGATCCTTGATGATGCGTTGGAGGGGTTTTAGTTGGGGGCTGAAGGTGATGGCTAGTGGCGTTCTGTTGTTTTCTTTGTTGGGCCTGTCCTGTAGTAGGTGACTTCTGGGTACTCTTCTGGCTCTGTCAATCTGTTTCTTCACTTCAGCAGGTGGGTACTGTAGTTGTAGGAATGCATGGAAGCTCTTGAGGAATTCCACCATGATTTCAACAATTTCCATCCCACCATCAACCTCAGCCTGGACCAGTCCACACAAGAGATCCACTTCCTGGACACTACGGTGCTAATAAGCGATGGTCACATAAACACCACCCTATATCGGAAACCTACTGACCGCTATTCCTACCTACATGCCTCTAGCTTTCATCCAGATCATACCACTCGATCCATTGTCTACAGCCAAGCGCTACGATATAACCGCATTTGCTCAAACCCCTCAGACAGAGACAAACACCTACAAGATCTCTATCATGCATTCCTACAACTACAGTACCCACCTGCTGAAGTGAAGAAACAGATTGACAGAGCCAGAAGAGTACCCAGAAGTCACCTACTACAGGACAGGCCCAACAAAGAAAACAACAGAACGCCACTAGCCATCACCTTCAGCCCCCAACTAAAACCCCTCCAACGCATCATCAAGGATCTACAACCTATCCTGAAGGACGAGCCATCGCTCTCTCAGATCTTGGGAGACAGACCAGTCCTTGCTTACAGACAGCCCCCCAATCTGAAGCAAATACTCACCAGCAACCACACACCACACAACAGAACCACTAACCCAGGAACCTATCCTTGCAACAAAGCCCGTTGCCAACTCTGTCCACATATCTATTCAGGGGATACCATCATAGGGCCTAATCACATCAGCCACACTATCAGAGGCTCGTTCACCTGCGCATCTACCAATGTGATATATGCCATCATGTGCCAGCAATGCCCCTCTGCCATGTACATTGGCCAAACTGGACAGTCTCTACGTAAAAGAATGAATGGACACAAATCAGACGTCAAGAATTATAACATTCAAAAACCAGTTGGAGAACACTTCAATCTCTCTGGTCACTCGATCACAGACCTAAGAGTGGCTATACTTCAACAAAAAAGCTTCAAAAACAGACTCCAACGAGAGACTGCTGAATTGGAATTAATTTGCAAACTGGATACAATTAACTTAGGCTTGAATAGAGACTGGGAATGGATGAGTCATTACACAAAGTAAAACTATTTCCCCATGGTATTTCTCCCTCCCACCCCACCCCCCACTGTTCCTCTGATATTCTTGTTAACTGCTGGAATTAGCCTACCTGCTTGTCACCATGAAAGGTTTTCCTCCTTCCCCCCCCTGCTGTTGGTGATGGCTTATCTTAAGTGATCACTCTCCTTACAGTGTGTATGATAAACCCATTGTTTCATGTTCTCTGTGTGTGTGTATATTAATCTCTCCTCTGTTTTTTCCACCAAATGCATCCGATGAAGTGAGCTGTAGCTCACGAAAGCTTATGCTCTAATAAATTTGTTAGTCTCTAAGGTGCCACAAGTACTCCTTTTCTTTTTGCGAATACAGACTAACACGGCTGCTACTCTGAAACCAGTAATTCACTTTGTATCTGCTACAGAATACTAACAAAATACTAACTTAAGGCTATATTCTCTCTCTCACACACACACACAATGTTCTGTGCTAGTTAAGGATTCTCTATAATAATACATGTAACACAGAAAGACAAGGAACTGAAAAGTTAATGCTGCCCACACTCTACTCCTTCACCCAAAGACACACAGCTCACTATTAGCACAGCCGCACCCCAGTCTTAACTCTCTCCTAGCAGAAATGCCACACATTTATCATCCCTTTCCCCAAATCCTATTTAGACCCTCCCTACCACTGTACTCTTTGCACAGTTCTGTTCAAAAGCATACATTCAAGTTTGTGATAAACATTTGGGGCAGACACACTGTGTTTTTCATATAAAACAAAGACATTGATCTTCCATTTTTAGTATAAACCAGAAACAGTCTTAACTATGACATGGCAATGGCTCCAGCCTAATATATTCAATGAGGATTATGTATATATTTGAGAACAATCTGGCTCAGAAGAATTTCACTTTTTTTCCTCAGGCATATTTAATAAGACCATTTAAAGTACCCACTTGATTTTTTTTCAATATTATTTTCTCTATGCCATATTATGAAAGAGTCATAAAAGGATGGGAGACGGGAAAGCCAAGAACACTATTCATCCTTTAAAGGAAAACCCCACAATTTGGCTCAGAAAAATGCTTTAAAATTTCAGAAATCTATGTTAGCTATAAACTGTGCATTGTATCAAGGAATGACAGATTTAGTCGGAGCTGTCCTTTCTGAGCTTACTTATGTTTGCTGCCATTTTGCTGATAAGTGAAATTATTTTTGACACCAGAAGTGCTGGAGCCTGAAATAAGAGACTGAAAACTAGTTTTTATTCTGTATTATTAGTGGTTTATTCATGAAAAAAGTCACCATGGAACGATCTTTCTCTGATAATAACTCATTCTTAGAGAAAATGGAAACAGATTATTTCTCACTTTTGTGTAGAAAAGTCAAATTGCAGCACCTATTACTTGATGATTACTGGCTAAGCGTCACTTCCATTTAAGTAAATATCCATTAAACCTAGCTCGAAGTTTAGAAATGTCATCTTAAATATGTAGCCAAATTTTTCACCAGTTATATGGGGTGTAAATCCAGAGTCACTCCAATCCACTCAGTGGAATGAATCTGGATTTACACCAGAGCTGAGAGGTGAATTTAACCCACAATGAGCAGGCTCTAAAGTCACCTCTGTAGTGTTACATGGGGATATTTTTGTCTGCATTCATCTGTTTTGGGCACAACCAAAACTCTAAATACTGTAGCTGGCTCAGCTTGTTACATAACTGCATTCACTTAACCTAAAATATGGATGTGTTTCAGGAGCAGTTTCCTACGGCGTGTCCTTTCAAATGAATGGAGCACCATGATGTGCAAGTTATAGACAGTTATACTGGTCACGTACACTTGCTGGAAGCATGCTATTCTGAAGTGCAGCAGTTAATAGCACTGGCACATTTTTATAATAAGGCCCCAACACTCCAATAAGATGAATGGAGACAGTTACCCTGTTTTGCTGCTGGTGCATTGTTTCAGCTTATTTTGCAGGAGGCTTAGCAAGTGAACAGTTTGCATTAATAGAATTTCAAAACAAGTTTAAAAAGAAAAAAAAACTGTATATCTGAATCCCGTTCTCCAGATTGTTAATTTCAAATCATGCCACCAACAATTAAAGTAAGTAAACAACCAAATATTCCATAATACCCAAAACATCATATAACTTTATTACCAGTATTGTTATGTAATTATCAGCAAAGGCTTTATACAAGATGCTTTAAAATAATGGAACAGCCATTCAGATACATACAAGTGTTTACTGTCAGTTATTGAAGAGTGAAACAGTAGATACAAAACATTAACCACATACCCGTACTTAATTTACTAATTAGGATTTAAAATGGTAATTGTCTCCAATCCTTTATTTTTAAACCTCTTTTGCGAGAGGAATAGTGTTATGTATTCCTAATACAGAGGGAGGTATTGTACCTAAAAGGGGCTTTTTCTAAGAGCCCGATTCTGTAAACACACAATGGGACTGATCATAGTAGTATGGTTTTGCACACTAGTAAGTAAGAGCCAAACCTTAAAATCTTAATAAGGAAAGTTAATAACTTTATATCAGACCCTTAGCTGGAGTAAATTGACACAGCACCAGTGAAGTCCATGAAGTTACTCTGATTTAAATGAGCTGAGTATTTGGTGCTTTATTTATAAAGTGCTTCCTACCAGCCAAGGTGTATGAGATGCTGCTAAATTAAGGTATAACAACAAATATAACTAAAAATCAAACTACAGTGGCATCTTTAAAAAGAAAGGAGCCTTGCTTCCTAAACAATTAACTCACGCCATTTAAACCATTTAAAAGTAACTTCCAGGTTGAAAACAAACAGTTTATTTCTTCAACGAGCCAATATGGAAAAGCAGCTAAACAATTTATAAACCAATTATTGTCTTTTGGCCAACACCCGAGGAAAAATACCTCATCACTTCCCAAGCATGGCATGAAGATCTGGGAACTGAACTTGCAGCAGATGATTGGAATGTGGCTCTGGTTAATGTCCAGAAAGCCACAATTTGCAACAGATTGATTCAGATGCTGTACTACATCACATGTAGATAAACCTGTTAGAATAATTCATTGTGAATTTTGCCTTTCTTCAATAAATAATTAGTTGGGAATAACTGTTTTTAAATTATTATGATTATTCAACTAATTCTTCACAAATATTGTACCATTCTGAAACTATGGCAAATAATATGGATGGCCATCTATCCACATTGCCCCAAATACCATATCCTAATTTTTTCACTGTTGTTTGGAATTTCAAAGTAAACAGTTTCTGATTTCAAAACCATGTATTTCCCTTACAAATTACTAGAAATCCAACCCAATTCTCCTTTTTTATACCTGAGTAGATACTGTATCAAGGTTTGGGACAAGATGGATCTAGAAGGAGATAGTAAATTTTAACTGCTAACAAGCAAATTCTGAGATATTTTAGAGATTGAATGCTAGTCCCACCATAAATATATAGAAACAAGAATTAATCAGCTATCTCACATTATTAAATCAGAAAATAACTCTATGTCAACAAATGAACAGGCGTGGTTTGCTTTTACTTGAGATATAAAAGACAAAGTTCACTTAAAACTTGAAATAATATATATCCTGTATTGCAAATATGTAACACATAATGAGGTCTCCCTGAGCCATGGAGAGGAGCACTTCTCTAAAGGGCACTTCTAGCTACATGATCACAAAAGAAAAAAAAAATGAGTTAGAGCTGCAAGTACTCTTCTTTGCATGTGCAATGTGTTTGGCAGATGTAAAAATGCAAGTGAAAAGTGTACCTATAAAAATGGAGGCTAGGCTTCAAACCTTTTGAAAATGCAAATAAAAATATACTTTAGTAGAAATATCTTAAAATAAAGCTCTCTGTTGAGCCTATTATGCACTGATCCTCCTTAAGCCCTGAGTCACATTCTACTAGTGCAATGTATTCCCCTGTGTACCACAGACTTACTCCATGGACTGCTGCAAGGTTGGAATACGGCTATGGTCCTTCCCCTTTTGGAGCCATATGCTCCCCAGAATGCATGGATTGAGCAGTCCCGGTGCTCCCCAGAGCCCAGGATTATAATTCTGATATGTTCTTGCAATGGGTGCTGAATGGAGAAGGGGTCTATTACTCCTTTCTCCTGATCACCCAGTTTAGGGTCTATCCAAATGCTACCCCAATATCGCTGACATCAATACCATTCTTAAATTGAATAGCCAATCTAAACAAATGTTAACTATATTGTAGA
This sequence comes from Dermochelys coriacea, assembly GCF_009764565.3. Lineage (NCBI taxonomy): Eukaryota > Metazoa > Chordata > Testudines > Dermochelyidae > Dermochelys > Dermochelys coriacea. Next base: position 27,626,341 of record NC_050079.1, on the reverse strand, counting down.
TACTCTGAACACTACCAAACTGCAAACACTGCCCTCTTTTATAGCAGAGCAACTTCAATGCAGTAAAATGTGTTATCCCAGAGTAACAAAGCACAATTTTGATCCACTACACTAAAATGTTTTTCTCTCCAAAAAAGACAGCTTTCCCCACAGAACTTCAGTTTCAAACTTTCTTGGACAAAAATTGTTTACACATGAATCATAGACAAGACTACGGAGTCACCAGAGATTATTTTAATGACAAAACCAGAGTCTTGGAAGTTTTATCTAGCCAACTTTATTTTTTTTAATATATAGCAGAAATAATCCCAATAGAGTCAAGCTTACTTCCTGTATGTACCTCTATTTAATGACCATATGTCAAAGTATTATAGCCCAAACAATTCCTTTGATTTGTTTATCCCAGAACTTCTGCATGATGTACTAAACTAGTAATTGTTCCTCCAGAATACATTTGATAATGTATATTCAAGAGTACACTCTAATGACAAAATGATGGATGATAATATTTTGAGAAATTTTACAAGAACATTGAGTAAAATTTCACAATTTCCCAGTCTAAATGAGCTCTCAGTTTTAGTCAGAATTAGTGAAAAAGAGAAATGTTCTCTTAATCCCCAGAGAGTACTTTGACAATTTTATTAGCATTGTTATAGCAGAATTTTAGTACTGTCAAATGAACAAATACATATTTTATTTAATGATTGAACAAGTACACAATATTGCTCCAGATTATCTTCTGATGGAGTTTAAGGGTTTCAATTTATAAAATCTCAAGGGTTCAACTGTAAGTCACAATGTGAGTCATGCGTACAAGAACATGAGTTACCCCTTATATGAATGGGCTACCCACATTGCAGGTCAGAGCACAAGCAGGAGAACTGCTGGTGGAGCTACTATGACTATGTTACACCCCTGACTGCGCAGGTAGGCAGGGAATGTCTGAGCACAGCTGGGGAAAAGGTGCAGCCTTAATTCCACCTCCCCAAACACATCCATCAACACAGCTGAGCTGGCACACAGGGAGAAGTTGGACTCTCATCTGCTCCTGAGGCAGTGCAATTCCACACTGCCCCTTAGTCAAGACTCATGGCAACTCCATGATCTAACCTGAAACATTCTGAGGCCTGGATGCCTAAGAGACAGTCTCTGTCTTTGATTGCTATGAGCACAGATGCACTGATCAGAGGCACTCAAACTAATAGTCTCCCAGTTTAAATGGGATGGGGCTAGTGCCAAGTTTGGATCTGAAAACCAAAGAGGTCAAACAGAGCACAGATGTGTTCACCTTTAGGGTACATAATGAATCTTAACTAGTCTTTATGTTTTATTGAGGTAGATGAGTTGAGGAATGCAGAATGGCCAGGTATATATGGACATGTTCAGGGAGGAGGAGTGTAATTTTATTTATACATACATACATCAGTGGATGGAAACCTGGGAGGCAGTGACCATGAGATGATCAAGTTCAGGATCCTGACACAAGGAAGAAAGGAGAGCAGCAGAATACAGACCCTGGACTTCAGAAAAGCAGACTTTGACTCCCTCAGGAAACTGATGGGCAGGATCCCCTGGGAGAATAACATGAGGGGGAAAGGAGTCCAGGAGAGCTGGCTGTATTTGAAAGAATCCTTATTGAGGTTACAGGAACAAACCATCCTGATGTGTAGAAAGAATAGTAAATATGGCAGGCGATCAGCTTGGCTTAACAGTGAAATCCTTGCTGATCTTAAACACAAAAAAGAAGCTTATAAGAAGTGGAAGATTGGACAAATGACCAGGAAGGAGTATAAAAATATTGCTTAGGCATGCAGGAGTGAAATCAGGAAGGCCAAATCACACTTGGAGTTGCAGCTAGCAAGAGATGTTAAAAGTAACAAGAAGGGTTTCTTCAGGTATGTTAGCAACAAGAAGAAAGTCAAGGAAAGTATGGGCCCCTTACTGAATGAGGGATGCAATCTAGTGACAGAAGATATGGAAAAAGCTAATGTACTCAATGCTTTTTTTGCCTCTGTCTTCATGAACAAGGTCAGCTCCCGGACTACTGCACTGGGCAGCACAGCATGAGGAGGAGATGACCAACCCTCTGTGGAGAAAGAAGTGGTTCGGGACTATTTAGAAAAGCTGAACGAGCACGTCCATGGGGCCGGAGGTGCTGCATCCGAGAATGCTAAAGGAATTGGCAAATGTGATTGCAGAGCCATTGGCCATTATCTCTGAAAACTCATGGAGATCGGGGGGACGTCCCAGATGACTGGAAAAAAGCTAATGTAATGCCCATCTTTAAAAAAGGGAAGGAGGATGATCTGGAGAACTACAGGCCAGTCAGCCTCACCTCAGTCCCTGGAAAAATCTTCGAGCAGGTCCTCAAGGAATCAATTCTGAAGCACTTAGAGGAGAGGAAAGTGATCAGGAACAGTCAGCATGGATTCACCAAGGGCAATTCATGCCTGACTAATCTAATTGCCTTCTGTGATGAGATAACTGGCTCTGTGGATGAGGGGAAAGCAGTGGACGTGTTATTCCTTGACTTTAGCAAAGCTTTTGATATGGTCTCCCACGGTATTCTTGCCAGCAAGTTAAAGAAGTATGGGCTGGATGAAGGGACTATAAGGTGGATAGAAAACCGGCTAGATCATCGGGCTCAACGGGTAGTGATCAATGGCTCCATGTCTAGTTGGCAGCCAGTATCAAGCAGAATGCTCGAAGGGTCGGTCCTGGGGCTGGCTTTATTCAATGTCTTCATTATTGATCTGGAGGATGGCGTGGTGTGCACCTCAGGAAGTTTGCAGATGACACTAAACTGGGAAGAGTGGTAGATACGCCGGAGGATAAGGATAGGATTCAGAGGGCCCTAGACAAATTAGAGGATTGGACCAAAAGAAATCTGATGATGTTCAAGAAGGCCAAGTGCAGAATCCTGCACTTATGACAGAAGAATCCCATGCACTGCTACAGACTAGGGACCGAATGGCTAGGCAGCAGTTCTGCAGAAAAGGACCTAGGGGTTACAGTGGACGAGAAGCTAGATTAGTCAACAGTGTGCCCTTGTTGCCAAGAAGGCTAACAGCATTTTGGTCTGTATAAGTAGGGGCATTGCCAGCAGATCGAGGGACGTGATCGTTCCCCTCTATTCAACATTGGTGAGGCATCATCTTGAGTACTGTGTCCAGTTTTGGTTTCCACACTACAAGAAGGATGTGGAAAAATTGAAAAGCATCCAGAAGAGGGCAACAAAAATGATTAGGGGACTGGAACACATGACTTATGAGGAGAGACTGAGGGAACTGGGATTGTTTAGTCTGCAGAAGAGAAGAATGAGGGGGGATTTGATAGCTGCTTTCAACTACCTAAAAGGGGGTTCCAAAGAGGATGGATCTAGACTGTTCTCAGTGGTAGCAGATGACGGAGTAATGGTCTCAAGTTGCAGTGGGGGAGGTTTAGGTTGGATATTAGGAAAACCTTTTTCACTAGGAGGGTGGTGAAGCACTGGAATGTGTTACCTAGGGAGGTGGTGGAATCTCCTTCCTTGGAGGTTTTCAGGGTCAGGCTTGACAAAGCCCTGGCTGGGATGATTTATTTGGGGATTGGTCCTGCTTTGAGCAGGGGGTTGGACTAGATGACCTCCTGAGGTCCCTCCCAATCCTGATATTTTATGATTCTATGATTCTCAGTAAATCTGATCTTGTGCTGAGAATTTTTGTTAGGCAAAGTAAAATATATGGATTCAAGTAGTATAGCATAATGGCACATTTAAATGTATTCTCTTTTCTAAAACACAGTTGCACTGTCAGACCCACTTATTAATCCTTGTTATTTTAGGAAACCTCACAACCATGAAATGCATGAGTATGTACCTATGGTCTCAGATAGGATAGTATTTGGGTAGCTGCCCTTTCCTGCCCCTCGTGGCTACCCGTCAATTTTTAATGCACTGCCTTAATCAGAGCTAGCACAGGTATCACTACTTGTGCTGGAATTCATACCTTCCACCAATAGTGCAGACATACCCTAAGAGTGTTTAGTCCAAAACCTTCAATATTTCATATTTATTAGTAACTGGGAGATAAAAATGTCTATGAGGACTTCAGCCCGCTCCAGATGAAGCAGTGGCAAAACTCCCATTTACTTCAATGGTTGCGGAATTAGACCATAAATGATTATTGTCTTAATTCCAATATTGGGAGTCCAAATGTTGCCAAGATTTGTGCACTGTGAATAGTCTCATTGTCTTCAGTGAGACTACTCACTGTGTTCTGTATTTGTACCACACCTAGCACAATAGGTTCCTGTTTCTTGAATAGAGATCCTAGGTGCTTATGGTAATACAAATAAATAATAATATACATGTCTTTGCAGTTTCATAGAATATTATTCTGCATAGATTTATGCAAGGAACCTTAATGCTCTGTGTTTTTAAATTATGTTTTACAGCACTCTATTGAATTACTGAGATGTTTAAACCTAATAATCCCGAGGTTTTCCTAAAAATTGCTTTTGAAATGCAGCCATTTTTCCCTTTGGCAGTTTTGAGATTCAATATCAGGAAACCATAGACTAAAATGTATAGCAGTGGCTCTTTGGAAATAAAAATCATTGAGTAGGAAGGAGGAGAAAAAGTAAGCATCCTGACTAACAGGATGTGATATTTCTTTTCAGTATCTACCTCTGAAATCAGCACAGAAGGAAATTATTTTCCTCTGAATTTAGTTTAATTTGTAGTCATTCAAGGAGAGTGAAATTGCCAAGCACTGTACCCAATACAAGCAGTGAAAGAGACAAGACAACTTAGTACATTACAAAGTGAATGACATAGCAATAGGCCTGAGAGACTGATATTAAAAGGCTTGGGAAATGAAAAATGGTTGTAAACAGTTTTACATTTACTTGCTGCCCTAGGGAGATCTGCTTGAGATAAATGTGACACAGACTGTCTGTTTTTAAGCATAAACTCTGCAGGAAAACAACTAGCAAAAGAAAGGTAGTCTTATTAAGGAACTCAGTGATTGATAGAGTCATTTGGAATAATGACTACACTCTTGGAAGAGTTTATTTTAAATAATAATTGTGTACTTGTGCATCTCACAGTAAAGTTGAAGTCTCATCATTTACTATGTGCTCAAAATCCAATATAACCATAGCCTAGGTTCACTCTAGTTTGAGTATGGTTTGCTATTATATAAGTAAGTGATAATAGATGATGCCCAGTGGGGAAAATAACCAACAACTAAAGTCAAGTTACTTCCAATTATATGTTGTGCTCATGTTTTAAGTCTGAGTATTTCATTACTAAGTGCTTATACCAACTAAAGGCAAAATTACTCCCCAATTTTTCTTGCTACTAATTTGATTTATGCCAAATAAAACATTGAGACAGGAAAGGAGTTTGCCCAAAATGCATACAGAATCATAGAAATATAGGACTGGAAGGAAAGAATCGAAGACTAGATGAAGGATAATTCCAAATGTCTTCAAAAGCTAAATATTACAAGTAGACCCATCAAAACACACACATTATATGATTCTGTAGAAGTTTTCTATGATTCTACAGAAGTAATGGGCTTAAATTGCAGCAAGGGAGGTTTAGGTTGGACCTTAGAAAAAACTTCCTCATGGTCAGGGTAGTTTAGCACTGGAACAAACTACCTAGGGAGGTTGTGGAAGCTCTGCTATTGGAGGTGTTTACAAACAGGTTATACAAACACCTGTCGGATGGTCTAGACAGTCCTTCCTCAGTGCAGGGCACTAGACTGGGTGGCTTGTCAAGGTCCCTTCCAGGCCTATATTTCTATGATTCTGTATGCACTTTGGGCAAACTCCTTTCCTTATTTCAACCTAATGAAATTAATAGTTTTGAAGTACCTCCATTAGTTCATGAAGTGCCAATTGAAACTGAGCCAGCAGGTGTGCTGTTTGTAGCACTACCCTGTCTGAGAGATTCTGCCATTAGAAGGCAGTTTTAACATTGCTGTGGGGAGTCCATTCAGACTATAGCAGGTAGAGAGTAGCTAGGGATGTGCTGAATGAGTGCATATCCTGCCATTCCCCAGTTAGTGCCACCCACCGTGGGTCAGCTATAAGACCTTTGGTACAGTAGAAGCCATGGGCAGCTTGCCTCCCCACCACAATCCCTCCAGGAATCCTTCTGCTGACAAGGCTCTTGGGTTACTATGGTGGAAGCATAACTCAGTGGTGAATCTAATACAATACACAATCTAATACAATACAAATGCCTTCCCATCGAAGACCAAGAGATAGTACAAATTCATCATTTTACTTGCATTTACTATTGTTTACCCTTTCACCTTGTCTACATGGGGGAAATTGTCCAGTATAGCTATTCCAGCCATTTTAGCATAATTTGGGGAGAATAATGCCACTGTGTGAACACTTTATTACAGAATAAAAGTGACTTTATTCAGAATAAATGCGCCACTTTCTGAGATTTCAGTGAATTATTAGGAGTCCTTGTGATTCTCAGATATGTTTGCAGGAAGGACAAAGGTGAGAGCTAAAATTCTAATGAAAGGACCTGCATCTTTTCTCAAGTTTCACTGAAAGACTATTGGAACCCAATCTTTGATTTCAAATTATGAATAGTGATTTGTATACAATATGTTCTAAAGAAATATAATGTCAGAACAGAGGAGTATGTGAAGAGTCATTTCAGAAGTGCATGAAATGGAATAAGCATGGATTTAGGAATTCCTGAGTTGTAATGGTGTCTTTGACTTGCTGGATGGCCTTTTTCAAATCACTTAGTTTCTTTATGTCTCAGTTTATCTTCTTTTAGTAGCTGGACAACTGTTTTAACTTACCTCACAAGGGTACCTGTGAAATTTGTTTCTCCTCAGCTGAGGAGAAAAAGTACTACAGAATTGCCAAATATAAGGTCCTGCTTATAAGTTAGTGAAGACCATAAATTAGGTTTGTTCAAAAAGCTGTCTCAGGCCTTAAAGAGTATACAATGTACAATACAGATGGTCAACTCTACTCACTGGGATACAGAGGAAAACTGAAAAGTCTGTGTAAAAGAAGGAGCTTTGGGAGGGAGGATTTGGATACATTTAGAAGTACATAATCACATGGCAGACATGATGTAAAAGCTTAAATATATGAAAGATTCCCCAGACAGCTTTCAGCAGGTCAGTGCAAGTAGTTAGGGTTTATTTTGATTTTTACTTAATTTGTCAACTGGAGTGTAAGTTTCTATACTAAAAGACATAAGGACTGTCCTTAGAACTTTCTGAACATGTGAGAATCAATAGGTAATTTTTCACAGACATAAGTCTGGCTGTAGATGGGAGTAGTTTGGGGACTTGCAGAATAGCACCCATACAGTCAAATATTGTGCTAACTCAATGACAATATCCAAGACAAAGGAAGCCACCAATTGTTGTAGTACCCAATGGCAAGCTACAGTAGAATGGCTTGCAACTTCAATAGAAAAAAGCTACATTCCACCAAATTATTTTGACTCAAGACTGTCACTCTAGCAACATTTTGATGTGTATTGATATAGTTCTTTTAACCTGGCTTGTTCAATATAGTCTCCACTATCACACTTCACTTCCTCAGTCCTTAGAGGTCTACATTTTAGCAACATTTGCTCTGGCTGAGAAATCATGATATGGCTCTCTTCAGAGAGTGCCTGTCCTGCTCTGACACTGACCAGAAGGACTCAACTCACTGCCTTTTCAGTGTTCCCAGCCCTTTGGACCATAGGCAGGCAGAAATGAAATGTGGGTCCCACTCTTGTATCCTGGAGTGCTGCCAAAAAATTCAATTAGGTGATAGACATGTCAATATCACAAGACAGACCAACCACCCAATCACTTGGGCCCATCAACCTATAAATAAAATTAATACTTTTCATATGAATCACACACTTCCAAAAAAGGAAAAATAATTAGGTATGTTTTTTCACTGATTCTAGTCTGAGCTAATCCTATTTAATATATAATATAGTATTTTCCAACTGTACAAAGGGGACACTCTCATATCCCACATATCACTACTGTGTGGCTACTGGTTCCTGACCAGCAATTACAGATGATTAAATCTCTCTTCTTTGATGGAAATCTAGTCCAGACCAGACCTATTTGGGTTTTTGGTTGGCTACGGTCAGGACAATGCAAGTATTCTAGAAATTCACTGTGACTACATGAGTAACATTTAAATATCTTCAAGCTCAAATTCCTCTTGTATAAAAGTGCCAGTTTATCAAGGTGATATTTCACACCAGAGGGGCAAGATCAGAAACTATGCAGAGGAATTTGCAACAAAAGTCCATCCAATATTACTAGTTCTTTAAAGAGACCATCATTATTTAGAATAATCCCTGAAGCTCTAAGTCAACTAAAGTTCGACACCTTAAGGAGGTAATATTTTTGGACAAAATATTTTAGCTTTGGTCCCAATCTCACTTAAAAAAAATTTAAGGATAAATGTCCTATGGTGCAAAATCATCCGTGTATCCTTGTGTTGTCAACCGGGGCCAGAATCTCATTTCTCATTGCCCCTTTACAGTGCCAGGGTTGGATAAAAGCAAATAAGACTACCTTATTAGTGGAATACTTTTGGTTCTGAAATGACAGTAGGTAGATTGTCTTCCAGAATATGTCAGCCTACTGTCATCAAAAGAAGGATGCTAGTGATGAAGAAGCACAAAACCAATCTAACACCTGAATGGTACATCACAGCATTTTATGTCATTCCAGGTTTGAGACCAGACCAGCTAGAGGTTGTGTTATGCTTGTCCTAAAACCTTAGGTACCTTGAAAATATTCTGCTGCTGTAGCTTCCAGACAGGATACAATCATGAACCCAGTGTCTGTGTGATAAACAGATATGGTTCAATGCTCTGACTCCAGCAGCCTGCTTGTTACACCACAGCCACATTCTGGTCTCCACCAGCCTTGGTTAATACTAGCCACGTGACCCCAACACACTCCAGTACGGAATTTCCTCAAAAAAGTCTGCCCTAAAGTGTCCAGTCCTCTCCTGGACCACTCAGAGAAATAATAAGGTCCGTTTGTGCCTTTAAAGCGCCAACACCCAACAGCTTGCCACATTAACTGGAGTCAACAATTACTTCAGTTCAAACACAGGACTAGCTTGCGTTAGATTAAGTATAAAACATGTTTATTAACAACAGCTTAAGTGATGCCAACTCTAAGAATAGAGATGGTTACAAGAAAATAAAAGTGAAAACACAGATCTAAAAGTCTAAAACTTAATCTGGCAAGGTACAGTCTTTGGTTAAGATGGCTTCTCTCACCAATTATTCTTTGTCCAGTATGGCTGACTGTGTCTCAGTCAGGACATTCCACGGAAGTATGAGGAGCATGTTTCCCTTTTCATCGTCGTAAAAGATAAAGACAAGTCTCTCTCTGTTCCATATATTCCCTAAGAATTCCCAAGGAATCCTCAAAGTTAGGAAGGTCTCCTGGGGATTCAGTCACCTTTCTCTCTCTGGCATGCAGAAGCCAAGTTACTTCTCTGTCTCTTGAGTTCAGGCTCAAGACAACCACCACTGGTTTGTTTGAAAATGCTGTTTATGGCTAATATGTAAATTGAGGTAAACCCAAATGCCTTTGTCTAGGACAGACCTGTTTATCACCTTTACCTTGGCTAGGCTGTCTTCTTAAACGTGTTCTAGGAACATCATACAGAGGGAATTTATAACTTCACAAATAAGGATTAAACACATGCATTTTATAATGATATTAATGATTAATATACTATTTCTTTTCAAATGATATCTTCAAGGCATATTTTGCACAAATATCATTGTAGTAGTACGTGGGGTGTGAACACAGAGGTGCTTAAGATCACAACCTCCTTCTATCAACCCTACAAACTCTTCTTTATGCAATCACTGTGCTGCTGGGAATCAAATGACTATGGAAGGGATATAGTGTAGGCCAGTGGTAGGAAACCTGCAGCCCATCAGGGTAATCCACTGGCGGGCCACGAAACAGTTTTTACATTGACCGTCTGCAGGCATGGCCACCTGCAGCTTCCAGTGGCCATGGTTCCCCATTGCTGGCCAATGGGAGCTGCGGGCCGCCGTGCCTGCGAACGGTCAATATAAACACTGTCTTGTGGCCCACCAGCAGATTACCCTGACGAGCAGCAGGTTGCCCACCACTGGTGTAGGCAGTATGAAAGGCTGGATCTGAGGATTTTTCTAAGACCATGGGAGCATCTGTGTGACTGGTTAGCCACATTTATTACTCGACAGCAAAATATTTTGGAATGGGCACTGCCTCAGAAACTTCACATGGAGTTATTGAGGCAGTTTTCCTATCCCAGGGATTTTCCTTTGCAAAGTGGTGGTGATAAGTTTTTCACCCTGAATTAAACATGGATAAGTGAGCTCAGAATTAGCCCAAAGAGGAGAAAAGTATATTTTAAAACAAGCAAGAATGTTATCTCATAGTTTATATGTAGGTAAGATATTCATTTATATTTATACATTCACATTTCCCAATCTATATATGTATATATTAGATATACAAGGCATAACTTCTTCTTCAGGTAGGAGCTCTGTGTAGCTCAAAAGCCTGTATCTTGTATCACAAGATAAAAGATATTATCTCACCTACCTTTTCTATCTAAAATATACAGATTTATACAGCTATATCACTTCACACTTCACCTGGAATGATCTCTTGCAACATGTGTTAACTCTTTATCTGTTCCAAGTTGTATTTAGCTATGAAACCCTTGTACCTTTCCCAGACTTGAAGAAGAGCTCTGTGTAACCTCAAAACCTAGTTTCTTTCACCACCAGAAGTTGGTCCAAAAAAAAAATTCCTCACCCATATTATCTTTTTAATAGCCTGGGATCAACATGGCTGCAGCATCACTACTATCTGTATTTTAGAAAGACTTAATACACACATATGTATATGCATCTCATACAACCTTCTTTATCTACAGATAAGTAGATCAAGATATTGTTTTCATCATGTAAAACAAATTGACTCAAATGTATGATGTTGGAACAATGAGGATGCACAAGTAAGTGTTCACTGAATGCCCACCCGTTAAGCAGGGATTAATTAAATAGTGTAAAAATTAATTGTTTTTCCACCAGAAAATTATGCAATCTTGTTAAAATTTCACATCTCACAGTTTTATATCTTAGAGATACAATAGTAATTCTACGTCATCCGAACAAATGACATTGCTGTAGACTGTCCACAATCTCATGTACTTTAGAGAAAGCAGATTCTGTATTTGAACGCGGTAAGTGAATGTGAAGAATGCAAATAAAGCGAACAGTATGATAGCTTATATTTATTGCTTTTGATGTTTTCTCATTAACCCAGATTCTGAAACCCACTGTCTTCAATGGCACTCCTCCTGCAGTACAATTCTACTCATCATGAGTAAATTTATCAGAGTCTGTCTCCTCAGTGACTTTATTTCCCCCCAAAGCAATACATTGAAATATTTTAATGAAGTAACTCTTAGTAAAATGATCCACGCTGCAGGTTCATGACAATGGTACATGCTAATTCTGTGGTAAAGAATCTTTCTTAGGGCCCAGTTCTGCATTTAAATGAAACATTTAAATGAAAGTTTAACCTGAGTAAGAACTGGGCCTCCAAAGAGCCACATATGAAGATATCCTAACAGCAGTGGGCATTTTCTACATTTTTAATACAGTTTTAAAAGAAATTATTAATTGTTCTATTCATTACAGATAAGTTTTTCTATTAAAATATTTTTGTATTTCTTCTAGATTTATTAAACAGGAACCCATCTTTTTAAAAAATATAACTTGCTATAGGGATATAATTGAATAAGGGAGGGACTCAGCAGCTAAAGTAAAGTCCATTGCAGGCCCCTTGAATACTGTATTGTTTTGTTTATACTGCAGCAATGCAGCAGAGCAGCACTAACTGCTGGGCTATTTGCTGTGCAGTGACAGAGCCTAACAAAGACTCGGTTGTGCTATCCTTGGAATAATTTGTGCATTGTGATTCACCAAAAAAGGTAGTTTCCTGGAATAGTGTTTTTCTCTCCTGTGTTTTTAGGTAGCGGAGAAGAGAGCAATAGTCCCTGTGAAAATTTAAATAAAACAAGGAAGTACCAAGATTTGCAGTTAGCATCTAACCCCTGAACGCGGAAATCAACAAAAGAACACTATGCCCCAAATGAGATTATTTGCACAACATTAACAAACTGACAAATATAAAGTCCCCCCCCAAGTTAATTCAGTTCTAGTATCTTAGGTAACACCTGTAACTACAGTAGGCAGAACTCAGAGAGAAGAATAACTTTTTTATGAGCTGGCAGTATATCTATGTTTGGTTCACTATAACCCAAAACAACTTGTACAATTAATAGATCATAATTATAGTAAAGGTTGATCTTATCCCATTCAAACAAGTCAGGTTGGGTAGGAGGCCTCTCAGACTGAGTAATCCTTCTTGTTGGAGCCTGTGTGCAGTCATGGTACCAGACACGAGAGAGGAGAAGCAGAAATACATAGCTTTCCACCAGAAATCATTTGTCTCCAGTATCAGAGGGTGGGGCTACAAATGATCTTTTCTGATAATTATGTTGTCTTTGTAAGGGTGGGGATGGCAGTGGTGCCAGCCAGTACTCATGGCAGAACCCACCAGCCATCTGTCCCACACAGAAGGCACACGCCACCTCATGGATAATTTGTTAATCTCACTTAACAACCTTTTTATAGATTACACATTCCTATATTTCATTTTCAACACAAATTAGGCTTGATTTCTTGGGCCCTTCCAAAATCCAACTGCCTTCAGTAGAAGATTGTGTCCCTTAACTTAAAATGACAGACAATGTATCATAGAATCTATATTGTGTGAAATATCCCTTTGAACATGGAGTTCATAGCATTGCTGTAACAACACTCCTACATTCCTATTGCAATATAGCTCGACTGCACTAGTCAATGAGTGAGGGGATGGAGCCGTGATTGTGCCTATTCCCTTCCCGCTTGCTCTGGGTGTTTGGGGGGAGGATCATCCAATTAACAGTTTAGCTCTTCTTGGTTAATATATTCTCTTCTGACATATATTATGTTTATTCTTGTGTTTTCAAAGTTTAATGAAATATGTATTTTCTATTAGGATAAAAGCTACATACTTTTGTAGAAGTTCCAAAATACTACTTTTATGGACCTTTCAGGTATCTCAGACATACAGCTTTTTCTTGCAAAGGACTAGATGGACAGGCTTTGCCTAAAACCTTGGAACAAACCTTCATTTATGAGCTAGGGGAATCATTTTTATCCCACTACACAAATTCAGTGGGCTGCCACAGGCCAGTCATCATCTGTTATTGTTTCCCTGCAACCCTTGTGCTATTAATTTTTCTTTTTAATGAACTGTCCAGTCTAGTTTAGCTATGGGAACGATGATGGAGCTGCAGTATAAATGGTTTATGTCATGCCTTTGTCAAAAACCTTTTCCCTACAGCACTAGAATATAATTGAAAAGCCATTTCAAAATAAAATAGCTGAATGGTTGCAAATGCAGGTTGTCAAGAATCAAGTGGGAAAATCCTATTTCAGAAATGCATTCTATTAGATTTTCCCTGATCTGTGTGATTTACAAATTAGTAAAACTGCAAAAAACACTAGGTTTGTAAAATCCGTTAGTGTGTATTTCTGAAAGATTCCTCAATATATTTTAAAGAAGTTGTTCTTTAACTATGATTAACAATGCAATAATTGGTCTTGGTAAATGTCTCAAGTGAATTAAATGTACATGCTGTACAGTGTGTAGTGTTCTTTCTAATATGCAGCAAAGCTTCATGCTTGAGGCAGCAAACTAGTTTCTAGGAGCAATTCAAGGTATAGTTTATTATCTATGAAGCCCTAAATAGCTGAGGACATGGCAGACTCTGAGAAATCATCCCCCTCTATGCCCTATCACAGCAGTTATGATTGGATGGGACATATTTCTGCTGAGAGTCCCTAGGACTGAGCTTTTGGGGACTAAGGGCAATCTTGGTGATAAGCAGGGGCTGCTCTATGCTTTAGAAATCACTTCCAGCAGTCTCTTAGACCACGACTTCCTCCCTTTAGGACATGGGGCAAGATACATAGATTTCATTTCATTTTTCTTTGATCATATTTTTCTAGTTCATGGATGGCTTGGAGCAGTATTTCTTTAGTATCTAGTCTTGGGTAATATTAATAGTATCAGTATATCATGCATGTGTTTCACTATATAATGACATTATTTATTTCTTGAAACTATCCGTTGTGGAAATCTGAAAGGGACCATTATGGAGACATTAGTTTGCCAACAGTTAAGGCTGAAGCTAGCTTTTTCCAGTAAGCTATGTAATGAAATAAGTAGGCTTGGTTGAAAATTTTGCATAGAAACATTTTTGACAGAAAATTTGACTTCTGTTTTAAACAAGGGTTTTTGTTTGTTTTTTTAAACAAAAAGCGTTTGCTTTCCATACACATTTTGATTTTTTTTTGTCAAAAAATAAAATAAATGCCTCACAAAGAGTTTTCATTTTTCTTTTTGTCTGAAAAACAAATATTTTGACTTGGATATGCTGCTGTGCAGCCTGATGGACAGTGTAGTTTAGCGGCCCCATGTCCCCATTCTCCCTGAGGGGTCACGCTTCTTACCTGGACTTCATCTCCTATGACGCATTGTGGGTTCCCTCTTTGACTCAGCCACCGCAACGCATCATGGTAGTCCTATGCTTGCAGTGCATAACTGGAGCTGATATCCAATCAGGGATCCCAGCCCAGAAGAGAATGGGAACATGACACATGCAAAACTATAACTCACAGAAGGCACTGTAGAGATCAGTTTTGAAATGACTTGAAACAAAATATTTAGTTTCTGGTCAACCTGACCTGAAATTAAATATTTTGATTTAATTTTTTCAACAGAAAATCTAAAAATGTGTGTGTGTGTGTGTGTGTGTGTGTGTGTGTGTGTGTGTGGTGGGAAGGAAATCAACATTTCACTATGGAAAATATCAATTTAACAGAAATAACATTCACAAAAAAATCTCACCCAGCTCTACGAGGAGTTAACATGATTGTGAGAAACAGTGTAATGTGAACATATTTTCTTCTCACCATGTTTTTCGTGGTTTGGCTACACATAGAAAAAATATGCTACCGATATTTTCTTTTGTAATGTTTCAAACAAGATGAATAAATTGTTCCACATCCCTTTTAGCTGTATTTCCAAAGATGTTACTTTAGCCCAAGCAACATCAGTGTTTGCACATTTAGACCCCAACTTGTCAAACTGTGCATGCACACTGGAATTGGCATAAACTAATTTATACTTTTGAAACTCTGGCCAATAGGCCTTGCTCCAGCAAGGTTTTTACATATGTGTTGAACTACAAGGGGGGGCATGATTCAGCATTCATATCACACTCCCAGTCAGTACCAAGCCCAGCGGATGAAATTCGGTGATGAATGGTGATCACATGCCACATGAGGCATGTTGCACATATGCTAAGAAGCATGAGAGCAGTTCCAATGGAGTCAACTGGATTATTTGCATGACTAAAGTTACTAATCTCCTTCAATGTTTTTTTGGATCATACCTTAATATACAACTGAAGTCACTTAATTCTTCCTAAATGACAAGTGTTTGTTTATGTAATTGAGATTTTTCTTTAGATACTGAATATAGAAGACTACATCTGGAAGGTGTGTGTCCAAATACGTGCTGGACACATATTAATGGATATATCTTTGCCTTTGTGTTACAGGGTTCTGTAGACTCTTACTTAAATGATCCAAACATGGCAGCTCAGAATATTGAATTAGATTCCCTTAACGTGACTGTGGAAAGGCTGTTTTAACTGATGGATGAGAATTCATAAACAAAGGTTTATGAAAACTATGTAAATGACTGTTACATTAAAAAACAGAAGTGTAAACATGGGATGTTCTTGTGTGTAATGTGAAGCAGATTGTGGGAGGCACAGTGCATTATGTATGGATATATTAGGCCACATTCAAATTTGCTAACACTTATGAGCAGGTGAACATTTTAAATATCTGAAATCTGGCCTTTTTTCCCTGTGCCATTTCTACAAAAAAGATGGGAAATTATTTCCTGCCAATATCATACGTTTGGGACCCTCTGTTTTTTTCCTGTCACAGTCTACAGTTTACAATACATATGAGCACTAAAAAGATGTATATGTGACCTACCTACTTTATTTTATAACAGTGAATTCATAAATATAGTGGGGGTACTGAAATTTTTTCTATCCGTTTGAGAGATACTATTGGTTTTACCAATATTCTCTATTTGGGATGTGAAAGAATCCCAGTGAATTCAGTAAGCACAGGTTAGGGCCTTTAATTTCAGGAAATGATTCTCAAACTAATTTAAACTTCCCTTCAAAAGGAAAGGAACATTTCAAGTGTGTCCACTGCCCTCTCCCCTTGAAATGTGAGTGCATAATTCCAACTAATGACATGCAAAAATGAACGGGAAAATCTATAGCCAATAGACCCAACCCTAGCGAAACCAATGGCAACTAGTCAGGACTCTGGAAGATGCATCTAAATTACACACAGATCTACATAACCACAAGATACGTGCATAGCTATAATGAAGGTGGCACAGAAGATCCTGCAGTTTCTCAATACATGCAGAGGAGTCCACTATACTGGAAAAATACTCCAGTGTCACATATGATGGCTTTAGGGTAGCTTTCTGATGGAAGACTGACACAAAGCTGCCCTAAGAAATCAGAGAATTTGGTACAAGATATAAACATATAGTAGAATCCCATTTATCCGACTCTCCATTATCTGGCTCTGTGTATTAACAGAACAACCAGTGTACACAGGTCCAAAAGCAGGTGATCTCTCCTGTGGCCACTAGACAGCGCTGCAGCCTAACACTTTCCCATTCTCCGGACTATCTGAATTTTTGATTATCCAATCTGTCCCCGGTCCCAGTTAGATTGGATAAGTGGGATTCCATAGTATATAAAATGATGGCATAAACATAATGAGACCCCCTACCACACAATGGAGTTGTGTCGATTAATTAGTTCATGGCCCCTTTAAATCTTTTTCCTAAGGGGTAGGGGAGCAGTGAGAGAAAGGAGGGAAACTCCACAGGGGTGGCTCTGGAGCTCCAGCAAGAGAAGGGCTGCAGCAAGCAGGCCCTCACAAAATGAAGCATCAGAGAACCTGCCTGAAGCCTGGGAAAGACAGGATGACCGATTGGGGACACCCCAGGACAGGAGCCAGGAGGAGCACTGTGCCAGGGAGGAATCGCCAGAGAAGGACAGGCCAAAGCTGGACCCAGTATCGGTATCAGAGCTGCATGGGGCTGTGGTACTGGGGCTTGTGACTCTACATTGGGAATAAGGAGGGAGGCTGCTAGCTAGTTAAGGACGGACGTGGTTGCTCTGTGTGGCTTTGCAGAGAGCAGCAGAAGAGGGCACCGGAAGGGTTTGTTGGGGAAAGTTTACTGGTGCCAAAGACGACCAGGAGCACCCACGACTCAGCACTGGACTGAAACTTTGCTCAGGACTCCTGAACTCTGTGTGCAGACCCATTGCTCGGTGTCTGCCCTTTCAGACTGTGCTGCTACTGGGCCTGTGGGACCTTGGTTTGGCTGTAACCCTGTATTACCGCTCCCCCTCTATTTCCCCTTGTTTTTCTCCTCCCATCCCTCTGTAAATAAATATTTCCCTTTCTTATATCCATTGTACTTTTACAGTGGGTGTTCATCCTGGGAGGGTTGGATCAGGTGTCCCTGCTGTGGAAAGAATTTTTCCTGCTGCATTCCTGCACGTGCCATCTTTTGGCCAGAGCTGCCTGCAGAGCAGACTCCATCTTGGCCATGAGGGCGCTAAATTTGTATGGTGTTTGGGGTATGCTGCTCCCTGGCCAGCTCTTACCACTGTCTAGCTCCAGCTTCTGGTCTGCCCAGGGGGAACAGGAGGAGCAGGAGACAGGGCTATGGAGGGGGCAGGCTTCTACATGTGTCCTGATTTTGCATTTTTAAAAGGTGGTCACCCTAGCTGGTTTGCAGAGCAGAAGAGGAAAGACAATCCTCAGACAGAGTGGGCCAGGTCTGTATTATGTGAATACACTGATTATAGCTCCAGTTTGCTGCTTTGTTTCAATAATCATAACTGTACATGCATATTTTACCTTGGTTACTGTTGATGATTTAGAGACTGCAACAGGAAATCTACATTTCTGAATAGTCGTAACAGGAGCAAAATTATTTAAGAAAAAAATCTTCCAAAATGAAACAGAGAATTTAAGAACCATCTGGACACACAGCTTTACATGACAATCAACAAAAGCTGTATGTGTTCATTCTCTTTACATCTCCCTTTACAGAGAGACAATTCAAATACCTTACAGTGGACATCCTAAAATCACTATGCAGGAAGTCTTTCAGAAATGATTACATCTCTAACTTCCCATAACTCTGAAATGGAAAAGCACCTAGAGAAACCAATGGGGCTGCTTTCAATGTAAGATGCTGCTTAACCTGAGTTAATTTAGATTTGAGCCCCACATTAGTAGTTCTACGTTTCTTCTTTACTTTTCCCAAGCATATGTGGTGGTCGTTTTGTCCCCATCCAAGAATGTCATTAAAATAAAATCTGCTTGTGAGTGTAGCACTGAGCCAAGAATGAAAAGAGCAGAAGTAGGCCTGGACTAAGAAGCCTGAAATGAGAGGGGGTGCCAAGTTGAAAAGACAGCAGATTAGGCTTTATTCAGAATCTTAGTAATGTGAACACTAAAGTTCAGTAACTAGCATAGATGTGCATAGAGAGCCCAAGCTCCCGTCCCATTAAATCAGTTGCCTAACTCCCACTGATGAGAAAGGGAGCAGATTTGGGCCCGTAATTAAGACAAGGTGGGGGGTTTTGTTTATTAAGTCGGTAGTGTTTTTGCATGCATACAAATCATGTAGCCCTTACTCAGGCTAAACTGTAACTTCACTGGGAGTTTTGCCTGACCAAGGACTGGGTCTGGATGGCAACATTTGGCAATTGAGTTTTAATGAATAACAAAATAAGAAGCACTGTTAGACACAAATATATAGAACAGCTTCTTCCTAGTTTGAAGGTTGTCATAAATATAAAGGGAAGGGTAACCACCTTTCTGTATACAGTGCTATAAAATCCCTCCAGGCCAGAGGCAAAGTCCTTTAACCAGTAAAGTGTTAAGAAGCTCAGGTAACCTGGCTGGCACCTGACCCAAAATGACCAATGAGGGGACAAGATACTTTCAAATCTGGAGTGGGGAGGAAAGGCTTTTGTCTGTCTGTGTGATACCTTTGCCAGGATCAAGCATGCAAGCCCTCCAACTCCTGTAAGTAATCTAGCTAGAAAATGCATTAGGTTTTCTTTGTTTTGGCTGGTGAAATTCGCTGTGCTGTAGGAAATATGTATTCCTGTTTTGGGGTCTTTTTGTAACTTAAGGTTTTGCCTAGAAGGATTGTCTATGTTTTGAATCTGGCTGCCTGTAAGATTATCTTCCATTCTGATCTTACAGAATTGTTCTCTTATCTTTTTTTGTTCTTCTAATAAAGTTGTTTTTTAAGAATCTGATTGGGTTTTTTGGGTCTTAAAAATCCAAGGCTGGTTTGTGCTCATCTTGTTTATTTTCAAGCCTCCCCAGGAAAGGGGGTCTAAGGGCTTGGGGCAATATTTTGGGGGAAGATGTCTCCAAGTGGTCTCTTCCCTGATTCTTTGTTAAATCACTTGGTGGTGACAGCATACCAGGTTTTAACCTAAGCTGGTAGAAATAAGATTGGGGCTTTCATGCGGGTCTCCACATCTGTACCCTAGAGTTCAGAGTGGGGAAGGAACCCTGACAAAGATGTAGAGGCCTATAGATTTCCTCAGGAAATTAAGTGTAGTGGGGTCAGTTTAATGGTTGGAACCATTCTATTGCAACTTGATACTAATTGTTGCCGTCTACCTTAACGACTCAGCGAATGTCGGACATGCACATCCATGTAGCTGTTCATAGGGATATTATAGTATTTTGCCCATTTGACTGCCAGAAATCAGATCATC
Organism: Dermochelys coriacea; assembly: GCF_009764565.3. Taxonomy (NCBI): domain Eukaryota; kingdom Metazoa; phylum Chordata; order Testudines; family Dermochelyidae; genus Dermochelys; species Dermochelys coriacea. The sequence goes on along the minus strand of NC_050079.1, from coordinate 27,606,283 downwards.
ATCATTCAAGGACATTTCCACAGAAATGAAGCATCTGTCAAGCAGGACTTTAGTGTACTGAATATAAAAAGATGTAAATGAATCAGATAGCTACAGAGCTTTAATGTCACAGTCTTGTAGACTTTTTTAAAAACATCACAATTCAAAAGGGATTTTACATCTGATGCTGCTATAAATGACACTACTATCTATATTATTTATTACAGATTTGATCATTGATTTAAAAAAAATATGGATACTTCTGTCTAAGAATTCTCACCTCTGAGGAATCTCTTGTTTCATTGGTAGATCAGAAAAGCGCAGAATGTCAGAGGTTAAAGGCTGATAATAGAATTATGGAGGAAGAATAATAGAACCATTTTTTGGAGTCTGAGGTTTACCCCTATCACCCTGTCTCCACATTTTCAGCAGCATTTTTCAGCTAAGCCTCACAGTGAACAACAAAACCTTTTGCAGCACAAGTATGAATGGCTGTTTCAAGATTAGTGACATTACATGAAATGGTACAGGTGAAAAATAAATACAAAAGCTGCTCATCCATGCAGACTTAGAAAAACAGCAACACAGAGCCCATTTTTGGATTAATGTAATATGGTTACTCTCATTGTTTTGGAAAATTCCTGACTACAGCTTACCATCCCCTCAACCCCTTCAGTGCTAAATTCCTTTTTGTGCATCCTTAAGAAGAGCTATGATGTTATAAATGTAAATGAGCATGATGTGAATAGTGCAGCTTGTCAAACAGTGCATTACAGGATAGTCACAGCAAGATGCTCAGTGTCCTAAGGCACAAGCTCTCTGAGTGGCACTGAAGACCAGTGGACCCATCCTATGAAAACTCGGAGAAAATCTGGCAACAAATTGGCTTAAAGAAAAGGTTACTAATTTTTGACATGCCACAGTGTATATATGGAGCAACAAAAAGAGAGCAACGTATACCTAAATTGTCAATTATAAGTCATGAAGTCAGATGTCTTACCTTCACCCACTGGAAACTTGCTGCCAATTTATGTAACATATTCCGCCCATTTGAATGGCCACTTAATGAGTCTGTGTTGACAATGAAGATTTAAATTTTGTGCTGCCACTTATCCGATATCTCAGCTCTTGCTGCAAAGAATGAAAAGTTCATTTGAAATCAAAAGTAACTTTACAGTCACAATAACAAGGGAAAAACAAACAAGCAAATAAAAAGCACTAACTTTTAAGTTACCCCAACAGCCCAATGGGATTTTGGAGACAGAAGAATATCTATAGGCCGGGGATAGAATTTGCAAGTAACTTTTACCCATATAGACCTATTATTGGAAGAATGTTCCCATAATTAAAGTGCTGGAAGCCATGCCAAGATCCCTTCACATCTTTCTCTCTACCTCCTAGACAAATAGAATCTCATGAAAGAAAATATGCTCTGGGAACATTCTTCAGAGCAAGAGACACTTGTAGGGAAAAAACAACAACCCAGCTACAGTCACACGTCAGGTATCATCAGCCAACAAGATATGCTTCCAGCATTTCTAAGTGCTGTAAGACATATTACAAATCAGATAGTTTAATATCATGACAGAATAAGGCAAAGAGGAAACTGCCTCTAGAGTAGTGGAACTACATGCCCATGATAAGAGTTACAGTTGCATTGGGAATTTGAAAATTGGCAGGGGTTGGCTCTTCTGTTGGGCAGGTTTACAGAACACATCTTTCCTTGGGTTTGTGGTCATGGGAAGTTCCTTCATACAACAAGAAAATTAACTTTATTTTCATGGCTATAAACCACATTATTTTATAATGTGTACATTGCAAAACGTGTATTTTGTTACTACTAAATTTCCAAGCCTACATGTTGTCTTCTTGATGCTGTGATATACTTAGGGTTGGCAGAATTCAACATTTTAAAATAAATCTGACAGATAATTTCAATGTTTATTTTTAAGCATTTTTTCTATTTTTATTTATTTAAATTTTCATAGTTGCAGGAAATTATGGGAGGGTCAGACCTTAATTATGTAATGACAGCAGACATTGAGATTCAAAAAGTTTTATAACTTAAAACACAAATTGTGAACATCGCATGTCGAAATATATAAAGTAAATATCCTTAAATGAATCTAAGTTCTCAAGCTGCATTTTTCCTTCTTCGTTTGTCTTTATATTCTGATTATTACTGAAGGAAATACTTTTTCTCTGGTTTATGTGTTTGTACTTTGAAATTGACGTTTACCAACATTTACCAATAAAAAATTAATCCTTTCAACAAATTGGAATGCTGCCTTTTACCCAGCCAGCACCTACAGGCTAATTCAGCAGTATTCTGGATATTTATGGCTGTGTGCATACACCTGTTGACTGATATCTACAGTATGCTACTTACCATCTGCATGGAGCAGGAGAGAATAGGAGAGGTACATTCCTCAAGTTTTCAGTAAAATAGCATAAAATTCTCAACTTGTTTTGAATTTTTAAAAAATATCTTGTTTACCTCTTTCAGTAAAATCTACATTAAAATTATCAAAGCCTTATGATAGCTCTTTACAATTATTAAATATTAAACTAGGACTAAAGTAGGGCTCCATCCTGCAAAGGGATCCAACCAGGGCTTCCTTACACCCATGCAGAATCCCACTGAAGTCAGTGGGACTCCATACAGGTATCAATGCCCAACCACACAGACAGGTTGATTGCATCATCATCATCATCATCATGGTCCTATTACCCACATTACAGAGAATGAGCACATGATAATTTCTCCATTACCCAGTGACTATTACTAAGAGATGATCAAAGGGCGCTGCATCTTATATTCTCAGAGCTTCTATTATGCAGTTGATAATAATTATTAAGTATTTCAGTGTGAGATAATAACTCTGTTATACCAGTGCAAGTTGATTGTAATCAGGGATAGCACAGATATAATGCGGGGAGTAGAATGACCCAGTGTGTCCCCAACAAGCTGAATTACTCAGAAGAAAACTAAGTTCCCATTTCTACAAGAATACAATTTTCTGCTTCTATGGTTCAAACCTTTTCTTCCTTGTCTTTACAGACTTAGGTTTGCTAAACATTTAAATAATAAAATAAGTGCAATATAGTTGTGAGCCATTAATAGACGTTTCTCTTTTTTGTAAAGAAATTTAAATATTTTGTGCAGAGGACTCAGCATTACAACTAAATGAAATGAATTGCTCACATGCTGTTTTTTCCAGTGAATATTTTATATTTGTGGTGAAATTAATACATTGGTTCAGGGCCTGCATTTTACCCTAGGATTATGAGCACTGCTGAGAGAGATGGTCTCTGTGCTCTCCAGACCTGGCTGGCTAAATGCCGGGCCAGTCTTCTGGCATACCTCAAAGAAGCCTAAATGTTGCTCTAAATTGCACTAGCTGCTAATGGCCCAAGGTGGTGATTGGGCACTCAGGGATTCAAGGAGTTTAGCCTTCTGTGCCAGCAGTATGGAAGCAGATGGGGGGGGGGGAGGCAGCAGGGTCCCTCTGAAATGAAGTAAGTCTTTATGCCTCACTATTCTGCCTTTAAGTCCAGAATATGCAGCAAAGCCAAGGTACACCATATCCCAGGTTCTGGGCAATTGTATTCCATCCATAGAGTAGCCAGACTGTATTCGCGACTGGTAAGAGTTTTGCCAATATTGTACTTGAATGAGTGTTTCAAGTGTACTGCATGTACATGGGTATTCCTTTGGATTATTAAAGGAACCCATGCAAGTCTGCCAAGGGTCCAGCTCTGCAGGGTGTTGAACACTTCCCAGGAGATGCAGAGACTCCTTAACTCTGAATGGTCAACAGCTCATAGTATCAGGCCCTAAGCATGCTGTATTTTTCAAAAGATATGTGGCCGCATAGAGCTAATTTCTACCAATGGATAAAAGAATGTAGCTATTTGGATTCATGGCTAGGTGGTGACAGGAGGCTATACCGAGGCTGATGCTTCTGATGCGCACCAGATATTTTAACAGACCCTTAGGCTGCTACCAATGAACACTCCTAGGAAGTCAGACTAGATTGCATTCTATCTTCTTTATCCAAATACCCAAAAATTAAATGAAAACTTTTAGGAAATTATTACAAAATACTCTATAATGTGTGTTGATATGATTACAAACATGTTTCTAAATATCAGAGCTGGGTAAATATGCAAAAACACTATGAATATTAATTTGGATTTTTAAATAAATTTGCTTCAGCCATGTTTGCACTCTCCTTTTTTGTGTGCTTTCCGACCACAGTAGAGCAATCAAATTTTACTGGCAAAAAAATGTTCACAGTCTCAGAGCTAATTTAAGTTGCATTCACGTGTTCATGGATAACAAATTTTGTACTTGCATAAATATTCACACCAGAAATGCTTCTCACTAATCCCATCAGAGAACAGAAATAAAAACATGCAACTCATCTGGCCATTCACAACTTTGGTAACCAACTCAACTTACAATTTCAGATATTTATGATCAATCTATAGATTTAAAAAATTGGAAAACATGTTAACCAACTAAATTCAAATTATGAATAAGTCCTAGGAAAGAGCAATCTGCTCATGGATATTTTGCAAACATACTAAGTTAAATTAATTAATTATTGTGAAATATTCATTAAAACTCTAAATAATTATATGATAGAAAACAAATGTAAGCGAATGATGATGATATATAGTGAGCAATCATCAATAACTATATGCTCAAAAGCTTGATTCATGAAAATACATTATGTAGACAGAGCTTTGTATGTAGTTTACTGTGAAGTTTAAACATGTTTTTTTTCAATAAACTGTCTTTGCATTGTTTTGAAATACACAAAATGAAGCCAGAAAAGGAATAAGTTGAAAGGGACTAAATTATGCCATTTTGATAATTTGCTTATGGCTCAAAATGTACAGCTGCCTTACAGTACCAAAAGTTGCCCAGGTAAGGGTTATCTGTGTTTTTGGAAGACCTGTATCCTGGAATGAAGTGCATGGGTTTCAATCTCGCACATACTGTTACACAACCTGCATGTCTCATTTTTAAAACCTATTTTAACTTTAGGGGGTAATAGATTGGGATTCAAAACCCCATGCTTATTCCCAGTTCCCCTCTAGCCACCTGTACAGTGAAATTTTCTTATCGTACATAAAATGCAAAACATGGACTCTCCATATAACACTACTAGTTTAACTGTCAACCAAGCTCCATTAGCAGTAACACAGCATTTATGTAGGGTACATGGGTTTCAAATCAATATTTTTTACTAATACCGATCATTCTGTGTAGCAAATAGCAAAAAAAATCTGCATTTCACCTCAGGGAAGGAATGAGAAATGCCATGATCAATGTTTTTAATGAAAAACATGATGGAAAGCTACTGCAGAGTTCCCATCTAGTACATCAGCACAGAGCATAGCGTAGTTTAGTAATCTTTATATGTATGCAACAGGCATTACCCATATTTCCTGATATATTTGTATTTGTTATTTTTTCCATTGTAAACATTTTTGCTACATTGTTTCCCAACAGAATATTCAATATCTGCAGTTTACAGGAAAAACCCTAAACAACCAACCAACCACCCCAAATAAATAAAGAAAAAGCCCTACTAATGCACTGAAAAAAACCTGCTGTATTTACAGAATATTGTGTTCAAAGTCCAATTATAATTACAAGAAAACTCCAATAAACAACCAATAAACAGTTCTTGTGCTTTCAAATGGATTTGACATAGTGGCACTTTAAATAAAACTCCTAACAAGATTATTTTATTTTTTGTAAAGTAAGCCATGTCTTAACAGTTGGGTTATACAAAGTGACAACCCTAGAAATTTTGAAAGTGTTGCTGGTCAGATGCAAAAATCCATTGTCACTATGGTAATTACTTCACAATGCCTGATGATAAATGGACAGTCCTGTGGCCCAAGGAGCAGCTGAATCCTGCATTGTCCTTGCATGATAAAAAGATTAGAGAGTCTGAAAAGCAGAGGAACGGAATCTCACAGCTTCTTAGACTTTGCACTGAAAGGGCCATTGTAACATCATCATAAATCCTGGGTTCCCTAGGCACTTGACAACTAAAGCAGTGGACAATAGAATTCTTGTGTTGAACAAAACACTCCTTGTCTGCCAAAGGATTTATCTGCTTCATTTACAAATGTCTTTCATTGTACCAAAATAATTCCCTATTAGAAACACTATTAGGAGCAGAACTAAATAAATATTCACAGCTTTGGTATGTTTTCAGAAATGAATAAACCAATACAATCAAGGAGCATGCAAAATATGAGTCTTTAAAAAAAAACTCTCCTTTGCTCCATTCTGTGAGCCCCTCTCCCTCTTACTGTATCTATGTATCCATTCATGCACCCTATCTATCTTTTGCTACAAGGAAAATGCCTATCATATACCACATTTACTAACAGAAGAGAAAAATATTGGTGAACTGGAAGGATTTCAAAGGACGGCAGCAACTGTGATCAAGGCGCTAGACGGACTGACTTCCACAGAAGGATTTTGAAAGCTCGGTACTTAGCTTTGCTAAGAGATGATACCTACAGCTTGGCAATTAATAAAATAATAAGAGTATGTAAATGTCTGAGGGTCTATAAGACAGAGAAAAATATTTATGATGCTAAAAAGGGGCAAGGATTAAATTAAGAAAGGGAAAATATAGAGTAAATATCAGAAAAAATCTTCCTGGTAATGATGGATACCAATCTGTGACCAAGTCTCCCAAATGAAAAAGCGCTAACAAGTTTCTTACTATATTTAAAATTAATCTGGTCAAAATATTGGAATATTTAGAGTAGAAATAAGTAAGTAAATAAACAAAATAAATTATACAAAAATATTCATTTGCATTTTTTAAAAAATGCTTCTGCCATAGTTGCACCTCTTTTGTGTTTGGTATCTGCAAATATTTAATTAATGAAGTTTTAATAGCAAAATGCTCAGGGAAAGAGAATTTCTAATATGCACAAATGATTCATGATGAAAAAGTTTCAAAAAATATTGATCACATAAGACCAGTTAGTGAATGCATTCAAGGAAATCACAATAGTCCATGTGAGTAAATTCAAAAGCAAAAGAGGTTAACATTTCTTGAACAAATTATTTGTCCAAATATTCTGTCTAGCTGCTGTTAGTTTATAAAAATACAACAACTATTTCCAGATGCTCACCCAGAATGTTAAAGATAGCGTGTTTTAAAAAGTAATCAAAATAAAGTACTTGGCTTGCACACACTGATCAGCATAAGTACGATTTTAAAATGTCTTAGATGGTTTAACAGAATACCTTATAAATTCTGAAAATAACAATGATTTAAGCTCGCAGCCCCTATAGAAAGGACTTAAGATTGGGAGATGGAATATCTGTGTGTCTGTGTGTATAATTTATTTGATGTAGAATACCTGTACACAAATGCAATATGGGAAACTCTGAAGGTAATATATATACATCATAACAGTAGAAAAAAGTGAAACACACATCCTTAACCTCAAAGTCACTTCTAAAACTGAGCAAAAATGTGCCATGCAACATTTCACCTATAAAAATATACATGATGAGCAAAAGCATACTGTAGCTCTGATTTGTGGGACATCTGTTACTGGCTGCTGAAATACACTAAATCTAAATCCAGATTTTAATGAAAATCTGAGATAGTACAATGTAAAAATAAAGAAAAAGGAATTGTATACACAGGTTAGAAATGTATATCATACAAATCACTTAATCTATAAAATGATGAAGTTAATCTTAACATCAGGTAAGAGAAGTGCAACATAAGACAGAAAAATAAATATGGTAAAGTACTTACTCTGGTTTTTATGTCACAAACTATGTAAAATTATCTGGAGCAAAAAAGTAAAGCAGATCAAGTAACAAAACTATTCTCTAAAAATAACAGGCTTCTCAAGAAGTAACCAGATATCATTAGGAAATCAAAGATCAAACAGATTGCTAAATAAATGGAAAATAAAATATTTGCAGAATTTCATGTGCACACAATATAATGTACATATATATTGCAATTAACACAACTGTGTGCAAAATCTTGGTGCTTGTATGTGCCAGGTATGTGCCTATCTAATTCTGAAAATCCAGGATTCATTATGAAAATAAATAAGATAAAATTAAATGCCCAGAGTATAACAACTAATTCATATTTAGTATATGAATACGAATGAGCCAATTATATAGAAATACAAAATTAATAACAAGGTGGCTCAGTGGGTTAATGAACAAGAGGAAGTATATTTGGTGGTTTCAACCTAGTCCCTGGCACACACTTGACATCACAAGCCCACAGCACAATTTGACTGATGGCAGTCTCTGCCTCTGAGCCACCTATGACTGAAACAAAAAGGGTGCTTCTGGCCAAAACAGAGGTGGCTTAATATAATCATCCATAGCATCTGACCACACTGTCCCCATTCTTTTCAAGTGACAATAGCCCATCACTTTTATGGGTATTAAAGGCCTAATCCTGTAATGTGCTAAGAAGTACTTTGTGTGTGTTCAGTGAGAACTGAGGGTGCATAGCATCTCCCAAGAGATGCTCCTCACAAGGGGAAATATATTCTTTAAAATCACAAAAATATACAAGAAAGGACAAAATCAACCAGGTAATCATCCCATCCCTGCCTTGAAGATAACTGTTTCTACATGATACCACACATTTATGTGACGCAATGCCTAATATTTTGATGAAACAGAGAAAACATTACATGTGAGGACAGAATGCAGACAGCAGCATAAATCATACCCACAAATGCAAAACACTTAACAAAACAAATAATTGGGCAAACACTGAACAAAAGAGGAAAAAATATCACAAAGGAAAAAAAATAATTATGACACTTAAAGGAAGATTTCTGTATATGTATCCTCTCCTCCTATCCAGCCTAATAAAACAACTACATCACCAGAAGAATGATAATTAACAATACAGCATAAATATAAAATAGTTCCTAGAAGTGGAGACTTTGTTTATTCTCCAACAGCTTAAATGGGAGTTGGGTGTAAAGAGACAGATCAACACCGGGAAAGAGTAAAAACTCCACGTGTTTTTGTTTTTTGCATCGAGAAATAATTTTTGCTCCAAATCCCAACTGTATACAAATTCATTACTGTTCTTCTTTACAAGGGATAACAGAGCCAGAGGGATAGCTCAGTGGTTTGAGCATTGGCCTGCTAAAACGCAGGGTTGTGAGTTCAATCCTTGAGGGAGCCATTTAGAGATCTGGGGCAAAAATTGGGGGTTGCTCCTGCTTTGAGCAAGGGGTTGGACTAGATGATCTCCTGAGGTCCCTTCCAACCCTGATATTCTATGATCATAACACCCAAAGCAAAAATACAGGCAACCCCAAGTTGTATAAATCAGGTACATGCACATTAATTAACTTGTAATTACAACTACAGAGGGCCAGAAACAACAAACCCTGCATTGGAGTTCAGGACCATGGCCGAGGATTCAGCTGGGGCTACTGTCCTGGGACTATGGCTTAAGGGCATCCAGGCCCCATCAGCTGATCTATGGTTTGTTACATGCGCACATAAATCAGACAGCTGTGGCAGGACTACTCAATACTTCCTTCAGCTGCTGAAGGAAAAGAGCAAGGGGACAGCACTGAGGCACACAAAGCTCTTCCCCCACCATGCGATGGCTGAGTGGAACGCCTGGCCACCACAGTAAGAGGAAGGGGGCCAGAACATACTGCAAGGGAACAAAAACAAGAGACGGAGGGGAACAAACAAACAAACAAGGAGAAGGAGGGGTGGGAAATGGAAAGCAGAAGATAAAAAAAAAGAAGGAGCGAATCGGGAGTGGGTGACCAGAGGACAATGAGAAAAGCAGCCATAATCTGGCTGCTTTAATTCATGGTATATGGAAAACTGGTTAATAGCAATGAAAATTAAGTTAAGTGAGAAATGAATGAGAAAAATACATGATTGAAATTACAAACTGGATAGTGGAATAGGTACATTTTCATAGAGGCTATAGTAGACCATGATTGGTTTTTACAATACCAATACTCAATATGTACTGAAGGCCAAATCCTCTGCACAGTTCAGAGTAAATGGGATTAAGCCAGGGTAGTTCCACAGGGGCCAGCAGGAGACAACAAAAGAATCCTCCTCAGATTACCACAGTGGTGTACAGATTTTGCCCCCTGCCCCAGCTTTTCACAACTTTCCCATTGCAGCAGGACTTCATCTGTTCCCCTCTCTTTTGGGTCATGTGGGCCCATGGGCAGGCTATGGGCCTTTGAGAATGAAGTCTATGTTAATTAAACCTGTGCTACTCCAGCCTAATCCTGTTCAGGTATCAAGAATGAAAGTGGATTCAGAGGTTTCAGGCTCTGTCATATTAAATATCATAGATCAAATTTGTTTTATAAATCCAACCTCTCTGAGTTTTTTTTCTAAAAACTAACTTTTTGTAGGGGCAAACCACTATATCTATAAAAAGAACTCATGAACCTACTCTGGAAAATGTGGATATAGCAGACATAATTCTCTGCATTCGGAAAGATTTTAAGTGTATGCACTAAAACCCAGCTTTTCTATACGGAATTTTCTACTAGATTAACTGAAAAAAAGTACTCAAATCACCAGGGACAAAACTCTCTTGTATATTTTCCCATCACGTAAATAAAATTAATATAAAATATACAAAACACACACAAGTGATTATCATCATTGCACAAAACACACAATGGTACTCTCAACCCACAGAACCCTCTCCCTTCTGAGTCACATTTAACCCAGGTTCTCCAACGGTAGAAGCCATACACTACCAGGATGAGATTCTGATCCCAATGCAGTAATACTGTAGTTTTGCTGTTGACCTCAATGGAGCCAGGATTTCATGCTCAGTTTCCATAAAACGTTTTCCTAAACAGCCAGAGCTTCTGACACATCCCCGAAAAAAATCAAACATTTACCTAAAGAATACATTTTAGCATCAAATTTCAGCACTGTTACTGATTTTGTTTCTTCACTCTTCTAATCTCTGTCCTTTCTTCCTTTCCTTTCATTGTATATCTAAGGGCCTGATCTGCTCCCATTTTGCTCAATGGCAGAATTCCCACTGGCTTCATTGGGATTTGACCCCTATTGTATCTCTTTCCTGTTGTTTTCGGTGTAATTTTCTCTTCCTTTCTTCTGGCTTTCTTCTGTTTCCTTTTATCAACCTCTCCTAGTGATCTGAAAATGGAACCTAAAAAAGTGAGAACCACTGAACTATGTGCTGAATGCCCCCATTAGTCAAGCTTGTAGGGGACAGCCAGCACAGACGTAAACTTCAACTAACCTTTCAAAAACAAATCTTTATATAATGTCCCATAAAATCATCCTGCTGGTTCCAGGTCTAGTAGAGACACTCAATAAAAAATAAGTCTGGGACATTCGAGATACCAGAAAGGATCTTTAGCTCAGAATTGGTCCATGGTGCTCAAAGAGATGGAGTTCTTTTGTCTAAGGTACTTTTTCTCCAACCTTCACTCTATTATTAATAATGAAAAGAGGAATTGTTTAAAATCATTACAGATATCTGATGTTTTTGAATTTGTATAGGCCCGATTCAACTGACTGAACATCTCTGTCATCACAGAAAGATACATGATTCATTCTGGAGCCTATTGCCAAGTGACTCTTCAGAAGTTTTAAAGAATCTTTTTATAGTTTAAGTCAAACTTATTTCTGTGTTGATCATGCCCACACCATAGTATATTTGGCATTTATTTGCATGGTAATCTTGTTTTTAAGCTTCTCTCTCTTCTCTTTTCCTCCATCCCAATTTATCTATGTGTGTTCTCAACAGGGGAAAGTTGGTTCCCCAACCCAGAAGTGAGGAGGTGATGCAAAATATATATCCTATCAATAATCTCCTTTAAAATCTATGTTTCTTATTACAACATTGAACAAGCAGTAAGAGTATTCAACTATATAAGAGTGTGCAATTTTCTCCAGAATTAATACAGCACCCAAATTTTCAGCAATGTTACAATGGGGTGATATGATTTTCCATCTCTCACCAGTTGAAGATATTTTACCCTGGATATTTCAATATCCTTATATTTCTTATGAGAAATTATTTCCCCAATATTTCATAATATGCCTACCTATCTAGTCTTGAGAGTTAAGGCATAAATAATAATAATCTACATTGAGTTGTACAATGTAATTAAATGCTCATAACACTGAATTTCACAGCTAAAATTAATCAAAATTGTCTACTATATTAATATTTAACATGTCTGTTGGCCATTATGTCTCCAAGTACCACAAGACTTTAATTTTCTATGTTATAATTACTATAAGCTATGAGTAAGAGTATTATGAGATTAGTTCAAAACAACGGTGGTGAAGTAGAAATATATATAATCAAATAATAACATAACAAGCGCGTGGTATATACAAGGAGCCAACTATGCATTACACACTTAAGCCAGCTGCACATTACACACTGCTGAAGGTAATTGGAGTTTTGCCTAAGTAAGGATATCATATCAACCCTAAATAAATATATTAATTTTAATAAGTATCCCTGTAACAGGACACTAACCTCAAGACAACTATGAACTTCTTATTCTGCTGAGGTAGATGATAAAAAAAAAAGATTTAGCATTTCAGAAACTTAAGTGAGAGAAACTGGACAGTCTGAAGTTGAATCCTCATCTATGCTGATCTTCCAGTCATTCCCTGCCAGTGGGACTATCCTTTAAACCTTCTAATTGCATATCCCCAGAATGTTCTCTAAATACCCACCATACTTGGGCTACAACAAAGAAAGTCTGTTGTTAAAATGACAGCCTGGATAGGTGTGTGACTTGAAGAACAGTACCTGGGGACAAGCCTATGGCTAATAATAAGTAAAGAAAAGATCAAACTAATAAAAAGATTCCTTTTGGCAGCTGCCAAGCAAACTGTCTCCCCAATGAGAGCAGGAAAATATCTATCTGCAAGAAAGCTGAAATAAAAATAGAGGTTGGATGCAATCATAGAATATCAGGGTTGGAAGGGACCTCAGGAGGTCATCTAGTCCAACCCCCTGCTCAAAGCAGGACAAATCCCCAACTAAATCCATATATTAGTAATTTTTCCTCCCGTTTAAAATGTAATTGGGATACAGATGGGAGAATATTCCTGGCTCTGCCTTAGAACTCCTGTGTGGCCTTGGCAAATCTGTGTGTTTCCATTTTTTCATCTGTAATTTAGGGATAAAAATAATTACCTACAGTACCTCATAAAGGTGCTGTGAGGTTCAGTTAATTCACACTTCCAAAGCAATCTTAAGACCCACCCATGATAGGACTATGTAAATCCAAACTATTTATTAATAATTATTACTTTTTATGTGTTTTTGCTGGCCTTAGTAATGAATATTTATTCCTAAATATATCTTAGGTTTTTCCGTATTTTAAATCACATTTACATTGATAGAATGTTCACACATACTTAACATTAAATTTGACTGGCAGCAAACTGTTGATAAAATAAATAAAGTTACTTCCGTGCCTCCACTGTTATTCTGCAAATGAACTGGAGGTATGGGTAGTTCTACAGCTCATTATCTTGAATTGTGAATGACCTAAACCAAAGAAGTTTCACTAAAAATAATTACCTAATAGGTTTCACTTGATAGTGGGTGGACATATTTACATCAACCAGTTGCTGAATTTCCATTCACCGTTCTTGGTAATCATAATCATAATTACCCTTTAGCCATGTTTAGTAGTTAGACAGTAAGCTTAACCTACAGTTATTCTTGCTAAATTACAGTTGTATGGTTTCTAAAACCACTATTAGAAATTGAAAATGTACATATATGGAAGTTTGAGAATCTGTGAAATTATCAGTTAACATTTTTGCTATTATCAATTATATCAACTAATTTGGAGCTTGGGAAAAAGGACAATGTTGTATTTGGTGACTACATGTTATAATAGACACTACATATCTCTGTGCGCATACATATAAAGTGTTGAGGGGACAAATGAAAATGCAGTAATCTGAAAGACAGTAGACACTTTCTGTATTGTAGCCCACTTTGCAGAGAACTTGGTTTAATAAAAACCAATAATGTTTCTGAGCCAGACTTCCTATACTCAATATGGCATTGGGTCTTTTTTTAAAGTGGTGTTTAATTAATGTGGTAGTTGAATGCACAGAAAAAAGGCCACTCCTAGTGGAATGACTAACCCACCAGAATCCTGAGAAATCCCTGATTAACTTAAGCAAGACAATAACATTTTCATTTATTAGTGGTATGAATTATCTTCTATAGAACTTTGTGATGCTTCACAGAATATCTCTGTGACATCCTGTGGTACTGTATATGTCACAAAATAGCTCAAAAGATAACAAGTCACCACCATATAATGCATTTTTTCATGTACTCATGCTTGTGCAAGGTATAGTATATCAGATAATAATCACAATTATATACAGTATCAGGCTGAACTGGACTGCATAGGGTAGGAAAGGGAGGAAGGAGAAAGGAGGGTGCAGGGAACCCTAAGTATATGTCCGTAGGACAAGGGCAGCATATCCTTGGGTATTTTCTTCAGCACTTGTGTAAGGGCCGAAATGACATGCCCAGAAAGAATTATGATCTGCTAGGGTGGAAGCACAGTCCCTTCCGCTACTTGTGCACAGTAAGCAGCAGCATTCCCTGGAGCTCAGTGACCTAGTCAAAATCTCCACTACCAACACCACTCTTCTCGCACCTATCATTTGCATGGATACAGGAAGGGCATGCTGCTTTTAGTGTTACAAACTGCGCTCACAGCTTATGTACGGGTAGAGTAAAATGCGTACATTTTTATATTATCCAAAATGCACACACACACAGAGAAAGTGTTAAGTTAGCTTTTTCACCTGCACAATTTCACTGTCTTGTGACTCCCCATGTAGTAAATACAGGAAATGATGCTCTGTAGACCTTTATGTGCCCAGACCAGGAATATGTTTAACAATTAAACTTAACAAAACTAATAGTAATATTCTCATGGGCCCTTTTTAAATATGCACATGAAATGTATGGGGGAGATTTTCAGAAATGCCAAAGGGATTTAGGAGCACAAATTCAATTGAAAGTCATTGGGGCTTGTGCTCCTAAATCCTTAAATTCCAATGATTTTTATGATGGAACCTGTGTTCCTAAAACACACAGGCACTTTTGAAAATCTCCTATAACTGCAATAAAACATCATATTTGAATGCCATAAACTCACCCTTATGCAATGAAAATAACTCCATATGCAATTGCCAGGTATGTTTGGGAAAATGCATTTTTTCCGTGTTCAAAATTGATTACTTGCATGCAAGAATGTGTAATTTCAATGAAAGGCAGTATTTAGCTGCAAAACAGCTTAGCCATGATTACCTTTTTTTTTCAGAAATTTTTTTTTTCCAGAAATTTCTGTTGAAGAAGAAAAGCTGCATCTGACCAGTTTAGTTGGCACTGTCAAATATTTTATACTGTCCTCCTTGCAAATAATATTTAGGACTGGGATGTCAAATCAAACAGTTATGACTTGAATTTAGATTTGGAGCAAGAGAGACATAAGGAGAAAGACTATGGGCATTGAATTGAAACAAAAAGAAAAGGAGTACTAGTGGCACCTTAGAGACTAACAAATTTATTTGAGCATAAGCTTTTGTGAGCTACACGAGGGAGGGGAAAGTACTTGCAAAACATATTTTTTAAATATAATTAAAACAACACTGCTCTTAGAATCATAAAACTAAAGAACCAGTTGGTAACACACTCAAATTGCTATCTGAGATATGAGTACTAAGCACAGGAGAGTAAAGGGATATCCTTCAGTCCCCTTTCATTAAACCCTTTGATGGGCCAAGGTCTGATCCATTAATAATATAGCACAATGTTTAAAATGGACAGTGTAGTCAATGGAGAATAGAACCCTTATAGGGAAAGCCTAGGAATAACCCCACTTTAAATATGTTTATAATACCACCCATTTACAGCAATCAAATGCTTTCCAGAAGAAAAGAATTTACACTTGATCAAGAGATAAAAGCCATCCCTGGCAGTGTGGGTTAGCTGAATGGGTAACATGGACACGAGATTGTGGTATGTAAGCAACTAGTTCTTTCAATCAGTTACAGTAGATACCTCATCTAGAGCTAATATAAGGATTCGAGAGTCAGAGTGGTTTGACTGGATTTTTACATGAGTGAAAGCATGCTACAGAATTTTGAATCAATGCTGCCTTTAAGTAGGCCTCTTTGGGATACTAGAGAAGATTATGCTAATTGAGCCTGAAGAAAATAAAGGGATGCACAGTATGAGTATCTCCAATACAGATAATAAAAGGTTATATATATTTACAAAGGAAATTTGAACAAATAAATAAAACACATTACTTTATCAGGAAGTTTCAAAAGGATACATGCAATATGCTCTTTATATGAGCTTCCTTGGGAATTAATTAGATGCATCTAAGTGTTGGCTGGAAGTTTAAAAACTGTTCATCATCATATGTTGTTGATTTGTCCCAGTTACAGTATATAACATACCATCAAACATCATAAAGTTTCAACTCAGTCAGATGACAGCTAAATGAAGGTGTCAGTAAAAAACTGAAATATATTATTTTAATGACAAAAAAAGAATTGAAGAAGGATATAAAAAGCAGAAAAGAATCACAGGTCCCATAGCAGAGCATTGAGGATTTGCACAATCCCCAACAGAGACCTAATTTCAGTCAGACTTTAACCAAAACTTTGATTTAATAAAAAGCAAATGTTTGTGACCACATTTTAGAACTTGCAATTAAATTCAGGAACAAGTATAGTACTCTACCAGAATTTTGGATACAAAGGCCATCACTGAAAAATAGGCCATAAGTATCGAATTGCTGAATTATTATTAAACTGGGAATAGTTTTTATTAAGACTGGAATCAAGCCAAAAAACCTACTTTAGAGACTTTAAAAACAAATCACATGTTCTAAGAGTCCCATGCCTAGATGAGTTAGTAATGCACATTCAATGCCAGTAAATCGGTCCAAGTACAATTTTACCCTGTGACCAAGTATGGTCACAGCTAAACCTGCATTTCAGTTCCACAGCCAGGGATAGGTGGAGGCAGGATTCATGGGCCTGCCTATCAGTGTCATGTGCTGAAAAGAAGTTGATGGATTTGCAAGGTTTAGATCCCAGGATCCCTGGGACAAAGCCAACAGCACAGAATACCAGGTTTTTCCATGGAATAGCAGGGTCTTAATAGAGACTAGGGAGACAGGAATGCAATGAGCACTTTTGCAAGGGAGGAATGGTTACAGCTTCACCATGTAATTGGAGCCCTGTGGTTTATTAGGGGCCCTTTGTAAGGTTTGGATTCAGACCTCATTTAGGTCCTGATCCTGCAATGTATAGCATGCAAGCAGACTGCTGCACCTGTGCAGAGCCCCAGTAAAGCCAACAGGGCTCCACACAGACACAGAAACCCATCCATGCACTACATACTTCAGGATAAGGTCCTCGCACTGCATCCAATACTGACTGCAACACAAGGATCTCACTGTTATAGCACTCTCCCTGTTTTAAAGGTCAGGGATTTTTCACAGGGCATGGTACAGTTACCATACCTCAAAGTGTCAGTTGTACTGAGACACAGTTATCTGTGCCTCTGACAGTGAGATGCTATTGTTATACAGAATAAGGAAAAGAACACAGGTCTGATGACTCATAGTTATATTCTGTATTACACAGATGACATCAACTGTATAGTTTAAAAGAGACCAGAGTTCTGCCATATTGAACTTTCCCTTCTATATCTATGAAATATCAGGGAAGCTCCAGCCTTTATTTTCTATGCTTCATAAAAAGAAAATATTTCCAAAAGATTTTTTTTCTGATATTCCATCTCCTTGATTAGCTAGTTATTGTATCTTGTTATACTTCTAACTATCTATTCATCCATGTCTTTTACAACAGAAAACAAAGATGTTCTGATAGATCCCTGGGTAATTAAAGATGCTGTGCAAACACTGCCAAAAATTCTATAAGTATTCATTTTAAATTAGTTATTTTTGACCATGTTCACACACTTTGTGTGTACTGTATCTCTGAATATTCTACAGAATGAGTTACTGCCAGGAATGTTTGCTGAAACAGCAAATGTTAAGTAACCATTACATAATAGTCATAGAAAGCAGATTTTGATTTTCTAATTGCCAGTATTCATATTGGAAACCTAATTTTAGGAATTACACTTATCCAAACAGGGAGCAGAATACTACCATATGACTTATATGGCCAATGAAAATGGCTTGAAATGCATCACATTGCTCACAAACAAAGAACAGATTTAGAGTATTATCCCTCAAACAATGCACAGCAGTATTTTTATTCTCCAAATCCACTCAGGTGTGTAAAGCTACTGACATACATAAGTGTTCACAGGATAAAAAGAAAAGGAGTACTTGTGGCACCTTAGAGACTAAATTTCTTAGTCTCTAAGGTGCCACAAGTACTCCTTTGCTTTTTGCGGATACAGACTAACACAGCTACTACTCTGAAACCTGTTCATAGGATAGTGACCTAAGAATAATTTGCATAAATTAAATGGTGAATAGTTTTGAATGAATAAATTAGAGGACAATTTATTATTGGACATTTTGGAAATAGAAAAAGAGATGAATTTCACAGAATTTTTGTTACAAATTAGCTACCCGATTCTAATAAATACTCCATAAATATAAAATAAAACACATGCTAAATGGATGCCATATAAAACACGGATTCAAAATGTAATTTTTAAAAAAAGTTTGGGGAGTTTACAAATAAACTGAATATCATATCAAACTACAGCCAATTTGATTTTAACATTCTCTGTAAAGCCCTACTCCACCTCCCACTGAAATCAATGGAACATGACTAGGCATTGGTTCAGGCTCTAGAAGACTATCCAACACCTTTGATAAAATCAATATTTATTAATAAAATATTTGTATTTTTAAACATAATCACCTACAGTACAGACCCGTTTACACAGCAATCCGCTTAACGAGTGGTAGCACCAGGCCTCCCAGTGCTACCTATTTAACACACGAGACTCGTTAAAATGTGGTACATGAACTTGCTATGTAGCGCTACAGATTTTCTCACTAACTCACTGACATAGAAATCAACAGGAAGTGCAGAGCGGAAAGATGTTGTATGTCTTTACCGATATTGGTAAAGACGTATCACGCATGCTTAGTCATTGTCACTCTAGAGAGAGATACAATATATAGTAGTTATATAATAATATATATACTACATTAGAAAATTTTAACCGTAGGCCTAATATAATGGCAGAGGGCAAGCGTCAGTGTTCCTACACTGTAGAAGAAACGCTAGTAGCAATAGATCAAGTAAATAGCGGAGAAACCCAGGCCAAAGTTTCAAAAGATATTGGGATTGCTGAAACTACTCTCCGAGGATGGCTAAAAAACAAATCTAAACTGAATGGCTTTGTACATAATATCGATTCTGCCATGGGGCTTAAGCGAAAACATGTGCGCTATTCGGCAAAACCCACAATAGACTTCAAAGGAAAAAAAGGTGAGCCAGAAAGAGCAGAAAATAACGGCATTTTTTCCTAAGTGAATCATAGATACTTTTTAGAGCCAAAGACTATATATCATTGTAGACTCTTGGTACATGTAATATATAGTCTGTGCTAATAAATTTCGAAATTGTTTAATTCTCGTTGATTTGATTCTAACAGAAAAACCTTTCTTTCGCGACATGTCTATTACACATTTTTAGCTTAAACTGGTACATGTATATATAGATATCTTAAGATATTTCAGCATAGCTCTCTTAACCTGCAGTCCATTAACACGCAGTTGTGACGGCTTGACTCCTGACATCCGCGCGTAAACGGGTCTGTACTGTACTTATAGTGATTTTTAGTTATTTGAACTGATCACTGACTAGACAGCTTCAACTACACACATACAAAGACAAAAGAAACCAGAAAAGATTAATTTAGTTTATATTTACAAATACAACAAAACCATTTTCTTCAACTTTTATGCTTCTACACTACCTTTAGGGCAATATTTGTATTTCTCTGTCTGCTCAGCATCTTATACAAGTCTGAAACACACTGCTTTGATTTCATGAAAGAACTGCCTCATCCCAAATGAACTGGCTCATAGGTGCTACTTTCTTCTGCTGCTTTGTTCCCTTAATATAGCCCATTTATCTGTACATACTTCCAAACTTTGTCTTCATTAAGAAGTTTATGATCAACCTAAAGCCTCAAGGAAGTTTTTATTCAACCCCGCCCCCCCCCCCACACACACACACACTCCCCCCCAATGCATTTGCTGGTCTCCTTCACTTCAGCTTTTGCAATAAAGAGGTTTCAATCTTCTTCTTTTCTTTATAGCAAACATTTTGTTGGCATCATTTGTGCCTGCTGTAGTCTGCTTTTCTTTGGCTCCTACCATAGCACTGTTTCCTGTACATTAAATGCCAAACGTCATAGTTAAGGATATGAACCTTCATGATATCACCTGTTGAGAAATTCTGTGATAAACAATATCCAGCTTAGGCACAGTTTTGACAATGATGTTACTTCCCATTTTTCCTTTTTATTTTAGAAAAAGTACAGTATTTTAGTACAGCTGGGTACTCAACATTTCTGGATGCTCCCAGATTTGAATTAATGGCAGCCCCATTTCCAGCAATAAATGAAGTTAGATATGAACAACCCCAATGGGTACCTCAGTTAATGTTACAGTCACAAATAGTGTCCAGTAATCTCCATCACAGCTCTTGGGTTAGTATACAGAAGGTTTGTCCAAGCAAATAACTTTTTTACTAAAATTAAACCTACATAGGTTTCCCAAACAGGTTTCAATTCAATCAAATTCTTCTTTTTCATTATCCAAAAGAAAATATGCCACTGATCCATCCAAATGACTATCCATGTGCGCCCTTCTTAATGTAGACAATCACCGCCATGCACTCTAAGCGGGGGTGGGGTTGTCTGGCTGGCCAGGAGAAGAGGGCAATTCTTTCTGGCTTGGGGGAGGAGGGAGATGTAAAACTGCCAGAAAAAAAGTCAGCCTGGTGGCTGACTCACCATCTAGGAATGAGGGGTTTAAAAAGGTCAGTCTGGGTCTGGTCCCTCCCTTCATTCACTCGGAGGGCTTGGAAAAGGAATTAAGGTGCTTGGTAATTGAGCAGGGGGTTGTTGAGGACTCCTCTGATTGGTACAGCAGGGAGCCAACCCCCCATCATTATAGTCCACCTTCACCCCTCTGGATCGGTAAGGTCCCAGCAATGGAATTGCTGGAGGGACCTGGATGAAAAGGGGAGAGCTGGTGGAAGCCCTACCCAACCCCTGGAATTGGCTGGAATTAGAGGTGTCCGGCTGTGGATCTGCTGGAGGAACATGAACGGAAAGGTGGAGGGGAGGGGGATGAAAAAAGACACACACACATACACACGGTGAATTGTGCGGGTTTTCACCTGCACTGCACATTTTATCTGCCGGGTTAGTCTCAGACATCTAATAATAAAGTTGCGGCCTATATCCCGTATATAATATATAACCCATAACTAAGGTCTCCTGTCATTCTTTCAGCATAGTCAGACAATCCCCACTAAATCAGGGTGGAGCAAATAAACCAAGAATTTCACTAGGAAAGTTTGTACCACTTTTGCCAATGTGAATTCTCATCAACATTGTCTTGTAATTCTGGCTAAGTAATGGCAAGCTCCCTTCTTGATACATATTACTATTAAGGTCATTCTCACAGTCTCTAGCAAGCACCCAATTTCCTGGGATTAATTCAGAGTTCGTAGCTGCAAATCTGATACTTGACCAACAACTTTTTGAAGAATTCAGAAATAAATTCTTCCTGGTTCTAGGCTCCTCCAAATGGATAATTTGTACTTAATATATTTTTTAATCTCATAAAATAAAATGGGAGCATCCTCAGCAGTTTGAGCTTGGAGATTAGCACTTCACAAAAGATGCAGGAGTTTTCCTTTGTCTAACATGATCAGAGAATTATACAAGTTTAGCTGGAAAGACTTAAAGACTTGGTTGATTATTTTTATGAGGTGAACACAATTTTTGTCCTCAGTGGGTGATCTGCTAATATTAGAATCTATTTTATTTACCTATTTTTCACCAAGAGTCAAACTAATTTTAATCAGAGGGGAAAAGTGGATATTCTTTTACTATAGCACTTTGTAAACTCAAATTTCTTCTGCACCTTCTGTTGCTCAGTTTCCTCCTGTTTACTTTGTACAAACTCTCCTTATTTCTTAACACTGGGTTTCAAGAACATGGGTTTCTTAGCTTATGTTTTTCTTGTATGTAGAAAAACTGATGGAAAAAAAAATCCAAAACAATGCATAAAATGCAAAACAGTGACA
The DNA here is from genome assembly GCF_009764565.3 of Dermochelys coriacea. Classification (NCBI taxonomy): domain Eukaryota; kingdom Metazoa; phylum Chordata; order Testudines; family Dermochelyidae; genus Dermochelys; species Dermochelys coriacea. The sequence continues at coordinate 27,583,884 of NC_050079.1, read as the reverse complement.
GAATATAAGGAGCACATACAATCCACATTTAGATCTATTTCTCTTTCTCAGATATCAACACAAGAAACCAAGCTTTATCATTTCCATAAAGTCCAAATTTTGGAAGAGAAGAGGCCAGAAGAATATAAACAGAAATAAAAAAGTAAAGAACAGCAGCAAGTGTAAAATATTTTTAACAAGTGTCTATACTTGAAATTCAAGACAAATTTAGCATCAAATGCTTATTCTCCTCTGTGAGTGCATCACTTTATTTTGTACAATAGTAAAGCTCCAAATTAAAAACTCACAAGTAGATTCATGTGAAGCTATAATGGTTAACAGGAAACAAGGGCACAGCTATGTCCATTGGACGGAGCTCTTCTGAGTCTCATGGCTCCTACCACTTGCAGCTTCTCTCATCTTGAGCATCTCATTTCTGCTGGGGGATTTTGCCAAAAGGCTTCTATATCCTTACCCCACAAGCAACTGTAAATGAGACAACTCTAAGCTTGGTTGGACTGGACTCTAAACAGTATGTCCTGGAAGCTATTAGCCAACTGGCAATGAAAGAGCAAGATAGTAAATTCTATAACTTGAAACTGCTGCCTTCTCAGTTATCAAGGAAAATAAAGTGGTTTTATACACAGTAGAAAAGTACTGGAAAATCAGTTGTGCTGCAATAATATTTGCTTCCTTGGTGGGCAAGGAGGGAAAGAGATGTATTGATTTCCTGGATTTTCTTATCCCTGTGTACTTAATATTGACATACCTGAAGATCCAATATATAATCAAGGTTTTTTCCTCTCTCCTTGAAACAACGTGAGTTCTCAGGTCTGCACTATAAACTAAAAAGAGAGAGGAGGGGGTGGAAGAAAACCATAATACAAAGCATCACTGAATGCATTTCCCTAAATTAAGAATTCAGATTTTCTTAGAATATTACTGAGTGAGCGAGTACTAAGAAAAGAAACAGAAGAAAACCAAGTTTTTATTGATCAATAAATAATAATGTGTTGCACTTAAATATTTACACATAGAACTCTAAAAGTAGAAAAAGAGTATGTGACTATGTAGTTAAGGATTATATGATAATATGCATGTACAATACATATGTTTCATGGGCAACCTTAATACTCTCATTTTCTAACTTTTGAATGCTTGATTTTACAAACTTAGTAACGCCAGTTTAATCTTTGGCCATGCACAGCTGCCCCCAGATCGTACTACATCCAAAGTCTTCAATTCTGTTACGTGAGGTTTTCATGTAACATGCAAGAAAAGCCTGAAGGGTCATGTAAGTCATTTCATAACAAATCTCATTATATATATTATATTTGTCTAGAGGCCCAAACAATGACCAGGCTCCTAATACCCTAGGTATTATGCAAACATATAGTAAGAGACAGTCCCCATCTGCAAGAGTTTACAATCTAAATAGCCAAGACAGACTAAGGATGAAAGGACAAACAGAGATACACAAAGGTGGAGTGACCTGCCCAAGCCCATGGAATAGAATCCACATTTCTTGACTACCAGTCCAGTGCTATACCCCCTAGATCAGATAATACAATCATCCAACTCTCTTACTCTGTTTATTTTTCAGTCTTTTTCCCTCAGGCTTTTACAGCCTTTGAAATCCCTCTCTTCTTTAAGCTAACATAATTTGATAGCTTTATCTTTATCTAATTCTGGCACTATGAAGTCATGGTGTAGAACAGTTTTGAACAATCAGTACATAACTGAGAGATGGTTAAACAAATACGATGATTTCCCAGGTGCTTGTAGCAGCTCTGAACATCCTAAAAATCTGGTTTAGACCTGATCTACACTTGAAACATTTGCCGGCTTAACTATGTCAGTCAAGGGTATGATTTTTTTAACTTCTCTGAGTGACATAACTATGTCAACAGAAGCCCTAGTGTAAAGCACTTATACTGGCCAAAGGGGAAAAAAGGGTCCTTTTGCTAGTATAGAATATTTTGTTCGTGGAACTAGTAGAAGCTATACTGACAAAAGTCCAGTATAAGTTATAGGTACACTAGGAGGGTTTGCCGCTAAATCTATATCATCATAGATAAACCAGCACACACTTTTTAGTGTAGACAAGGCATAGGAATTCTTACCAATTTTTTTCTTTTCATTAACAGCATTTTAATGTTTTTAACTGTAAAGAAGTTCAGTCTTAAGACCAAAATGTTTTGAGGTAGTCAAGAAGGAGAATTAATTTGTTGAAAAGAAGAAAGGTTTACTTTTAAAGGGATTTTTTGTTTTCTATTATTAACCCAAGTGAAAATCAATTACAAATAGTAGCAGGGATTAAAGAAATTATTTCAGACATTTTATCTATAAAGGGTTTTTCTATATTCCATTAATCTGGGGCTGATGGGTATTTCTTTTCTCAGAATGCTAAGGAGAAGCAGTTCCCATGACAGCACAAAAACATGTAAGCATCTTTCACAGATTGCATATAAAGGGCCATATTCTCCATCTCAAGTTTGGACTATGGAAGTCTTTCAGGGTGTGAGTACTGGTCTGGCACACCACAGACCAGATGGGAAAAGCCCATACAGGGGATTTGAACTCCATGTGTGCTATGGAGTTGTGCTTCAGAGTGGGCTCCATCCAGTCTAGTATGAAGGCATTAGTTAAGATGGGGCAGGCTGTGACATATGTGGGGCATGGTTAGTGGATCCATATCAACATGGAACTCTTGTGCAGAGGTTTACTCTACTAATTCAATAGAAAGCACTGGCTCAGTGAAACATGAAATCTCTTCATTTATATATTTCTCAGAGTAACAGAAGGCTATCCACAGCTCTCTCCCTTAGTAGCATAGATATATTCAACTGTTTTTTCTCCACTATAGCTGACATCTCTGAAAATAATAAAATATGTTATTTGCATTTCAAGAATTCAGATAAGACTAAGTAAAATTTAATGTCCCATCTCCCTTCTAGGGAATAGAAGACACTCTCCATTTCAAAGGAAGGAGGAGGTGAAAAACTAAGTTTATTTCTTGTCCTACATTAAATCTAAAATATAAGACAAAGAAGGTTGTAGTGCTCAGTGAATTCCAGAGCCTGATGTGATTCTGGTTGCTGGATGTGAGCAACAGCCCAACTTAATTTCTGTGTTCTGCCTTGGAGAAGGAAAGACCTGATTATGTTTGAAAACTGACTCTGAGATGAGTCATTTGCTGAATATATACTACAGGAATTTTCCTCTGGATTATAAAGTCTAGACATTGAGACAGAGAGGTTGTACAAAAATAATTGCCACATTATCAAACCTGTGGTCTTAGGTTGGGGCCTATCCCAACTTCTGGGAAACAATAAATTTAAAGGAGTAAACTCCCTGTTTCTTTTCTATATGAGGATCTTAGCAAGAAAGCAGAGGCTCTTATTAAAATTTGCTGCTTCTTTCTGTTGGAAAATAAATTGAAGATGGTAACAACAGTTAAGGAATAAGAAGTGTCTGAATTCTATGTGATAGCCCCTGGAGAATGTGCATGTCTACAGTGCAACCAAGAGATGTGACTGCAGCAAATGTAGTCATACTTGAGCTAGCTTTGATCTAGCTAGATCAAAGTTATCTTGAGTAACTATGGGTATTTCTCTGCTATAATCACAAGTAGGACTGCAGCATCTGTTGGCTTCACTGCTAATGTTACTCAAGTTAGCTTTGATCTACCTAGACATAGCCTATATACAGGAGGATCTATTGGTCTGTAGTGATTAGTGTGCTTTTGTTCTTTGTTTTACAAAGTGCAACCTTTTACTAGAGCACCCTATAGTAGACAGTCAGAATGATCACCTGGAGGATTTTGTGCTCCATGATATCATCATTCTCTCCATGAAGAGTAACAAATTGGATAAGTAGTATTATATAATATTTTCCATTCTTCCCCTTTACACATAGGAGAAGGGTGGCTGGAACAAAAATGGTACTGGAGAACTGACTGAAGAAGAACTGACTGGAAAAAGCATGTAAAACTTGGAAGATTAATTTGTGTTCAGTAACTCCTTTAGGACTCTATCTAGAGAACTTCCAAAAAAATGTTCCTTTAAAGGGTAAGGACAATTGCCAAATTTCATGCTGAGGTCAGCTAATCAAACATATAATCATAAGGTTTTCTCAGCAGCTATAAGAACTTATCAAATTCTTAATTCTCAAATTTAAGCAGTCCTGAACAGCAGCATGAAAGACAGCATTCATTGTAATGCATTGTAGACAAAGGATATCCTCTACATGCAAATCTGGAAGAGAAAACTTTATGCAGCCGTACCAATGTGGTTCTGGAGGAATACAGGGCATATACAGAGATGGCTAAATAAAGCTGCAGAAAAATAATATCTTTTAATTTCACCCTTTAACTTGTCATCAGCTGAGTCTTTAAGAATATCATTAGCCTTGATAGGTAGGGCAGATCTGTGTTCCCTTTGACACCATTGCAGAATCAACTTTTGAAGAGGCAGGTCACAAGTGAGCTTTACCAAGTGGCTGGCTATATAAACTTCTGCAATACAGAAGAAGCTGAAAAATTTCTATCAGGCTCAGCCCAGGTTTTAGTAATTAAAGCTTGCACAGATGAATGAGTTAGAAGGATTTTATCAGATTTATCATGATCATTCAACAGGAGAAGCGGCTTCTGACATCTCCTTAGCCTTAATATCTTTTTAATATTCCTGCATAAATAATTCACATCTTCTTCATTCAGCTTCCTGACAGCAACAGCAGAATATGAGTCCTCTTTATAAGACTTCAAGTGGTGTTTCCTTCTGCAGATGATGAGGAATATCTGACTTCTCTTTATTGCACTTTTTCTTAGTGATCTGCAAATCGTTTATCCCTAATGATACTTTGGAAGATATTTTCTTACATTAATTTCCTTTAGTTTTTAGAACCACAATAGGAGAAAGGGGATCCTTTATTATTTGCAATAGGGTAGTTCCTAAAAGTGTACAAATATATTGTGTGAGATCCTAGGCCCCATTGAAGACATTGGCAACATTCCCATTGTTTTCAGTGAGACCAGGATTTCGTCCATATTGAGAGACAATCCCTGCCTTGAAGACCTTATAGTTTGAATGGACAAGCCACCCAAGTGTGAGAAGGTGGAAGACGGAGATGTGAAATGGCTTGCCTAATGGCCCAGTAGATCAGTAGCAGAGCTAGGAATAGAATCCAAGTGTCCTGACTCTCCACTCCAACCACCAGTCCAAAGGGAGGTTTTATCACAAGGCATAAAGTTCCTACCTACTAGTATGGTATCCTTTAAAATATCTCTTGGTTTAGGTTTTTAAATGGAATAATAAGAATAACTTGCTGGAAAGCCGAAGATTCTTACCTTCAAATTAGCAAGTATGTTGCATCCATGGTTCCCCACACATACTCTCTGCTCCCCAGCATGGAGGACTTTCCTGGCCCATAATTTCCTGTCCCCTCCCCAACAAATATGGAGTGAGGTTCCTTGAATACTCAGCCCTTTCTAGGGAAAGACAAGGTCTCTTATCACTTGCTGTCATAGTCCTAGGCTCTGCCGAGATTCACTGGTAGTAATGAAAAAACAAAAACAAATAAACAAACAAACTAACCAACCAAGCCATGGATGGTGATAATACCATTTTTCCTGAGCTGACTATTGAGTCAGCTTTTCTTTCCCTTCTCTTTCTTTTTTGCTTTGAAATTAACCGCTGTCACAAACAAATTCTTTGGAAATTTCATGGAGAGCACGGCTGCGTGACCTTCATTCAGTGAAGCAAAACAAAGCTGAGAGACAATTATCTTGGTAACATGGAGTCAGTGCAGTGTAAAAAGATGCCAAAAATTCCAGTGCTGTTATTAGCTGCTGTTGCTGCTTGTCCTTCTGAGAGTAGAGAACTACCCATCAGCCTGTACTGGTAGCCTAGAGATCAGAACGTACCTTGTTCATCACTGGATATTTATAAAATGTAATCATGCTGGGAAAAATATAAATTGTCTTACAAAGAGTTGTATCACTTAGTACAGTTACATGATATTTCATTTTTCTCTAAAATCGGCAATGTCATAGCTCTGATACTTTTCTGATTTAAAGCCAACAGTTTCCAAAACCTATTAAATATTGAATGTTGGTGTATATCCTGAATTGAAAAAGGATAAAAGAAGGAAAGAATAAATTAATTCATTATTGGAATATTTTGTCTGTTTCCAGCTGATCCATTTCCTTTAAAATGGAAAGTAAAATTTAAAAGAAAACTGTCAACTTGATTTTATAAAAATTGATCATTGAAAAAAAATCCAATTTGTAGAGAAGCACCCTTTAAATAGTAAGATCTAATCTTAAATAATGGTTTAATTAAGAGTTTTTCTGCTCCCATGCTATTGTTGCTATGCAGGGGAGCAGTAAAATCACTTTCCACAAAGTGCTGTCATAGTAAAAAACCAAAAAAATCCTGAAAAAGGTGGGGAGGGTTGTTTTGTTTTTATTATTTTTAGCTAGGTTCTTTCAATTATAGTAAACTTAAGTGTTACTTTAACTACAGTAGGTATGGCATTCAGTAGGTAGGCATACAGTAGGTATGTTAATTTTAGATTGAGTAATTTATCTTTGAAACTGTTTATACTGTGGAAGCAGATCTTGTTCTACTGGAAAGCTCACTCAGTAGGGCTGTGCAAACCCTGAAGTGTTGGTTTATAAAGGGTTTTCTGAACTGAACCTAGCAGCTGAATTCACAGGTGTTGGAAGCAAACATGTAAGTTTGCTAAAAAGTTCAAGTTCAATTAACCCAAATCTCCATGTGGAATTCCCCTCCTAGGACAGCTCTTTAGCTGGTATGAACTATCATTGTTCCATTGACCTCATATGTACTATTCCTACACACCTTTTCTCCCCACTTCCTAGATACAACTTATGATGTCATGAGGCAGTTCCCTACGTTTTGTTAGGTAGGAATAAGTAAAACCTGAAAGAAGAAGCAGCATAGTGTCAGTTCCAGATGAAGTGTTGTCAGCCTGTGTTTAATCAACAGGAACGTGCTGACTTTTGGAAACATCAAACCTTAAACTTGCAATTCAAGCAGGTTTAAGGTTTGATGGAAATATTTTTCAGAACTCTCAAAATTGATTTGGTGTGTCTACCAGTTCTCATAATTGTGTATATAGTAGAGGAGTAGATTAAAACCTACCACACACCACCCCTCCCCTATTTCAAATAGTGCTCAGATATTACAGTGATGACCATGGTATAAGAACCTGAATAGAAAGAGAAGACATCATTACCTCTGAAAAAAGGACTGGGCAACTGATGACTGGTCATGCTCTTATTACTGTCCCCTATAAGGACAGCTTTTCTCTCTTGCTGACTCATGCTTTGTCCTTTTAATTGTAAGATTAGAGGGAAAAAATTCTCTGGACTGCCCCTTGTAGAGAAACCAGTTGCAAACAGACATGGAGGAAGAAGGATGGAAGGTAAAATGGTGGTCAGAAAAGCTCAAAAGTGAATGAGGCAGCTTATAAAGGGATTTATGCAGCATGTGAACTGTTGACAAAAAATAAATAATGTGGTCATTTGCAAACTGCATAATCACATTAACACCAGACCCTGGCTATTGATGAATGCATAATCTCAAACTCCATCTTTTCTCCTTGGCTAGACTCCTAGCACGCTCTCTCTTTCTCTCTCTGTCCTTATTTAATTGGCTTGAAAATTGGACTTTATAACCTTCTTAAACTGCCATGCTTTATCTACTAATGTGGTGTGTACATATTATAATCTTATTTACAAACTATTTGAACATACAGACTGTAGTTGACTACTGAGTTGGATTTTGAATAACTTCTTTCATATTGAAATAAATTAATTTATGTTGTTTAATGACTTCTTTTTTTCATCTATGAAGTTTTTGCACTAACACTATTTATGCATCGGTTTGTGAAGCATTTGGGAATGCTTTGTATATAACAGGTATTATATAAAACCAAATCCTGTTCTAAATGTATTACAAAGGTCGAAATGCTCACAAGTGTCAGATATTTTACTGCTAATAGGGTTACACAGCTTTTTGAAATATAAGTCACCACGTCTGTAACACACTCATGTTTTTCTTAATTTAATCTGGGCTAAAAACATTCATATCACAGACAATTTCAGTTTACAAGTAATGTACAACAGTTACAAACTGGCTACTAAATTAATATCAGACATATTGAATTATATATTAGTAAAACCATTTTTAGTGAATGTTTCCATGAAAGGATTGAATCAATAGCCTAAATATCTTTAATATCTAAATATGGTCAAGTACTAAACTATACACTTAAGAATTTTTTTATATTATCAGGTAACCACTACACTATTAATACAATTAGTAACTACTAAACACTTTATTTAACAAAAAGAACAGGAGTACTTGTGGCACCTTAGAGACTAACAAATTTATTTGAGCATAAGCTTTCGTGGGCTACAGCCCACTTCATCAGATGCATAGAATGGAACATATAGTAAGAAGATAAATATACATACAGAGAACATGAAAAGGTGGAAGTTGCCATACCAACTCTAAGAGGCTAATTAATTAAGATGAGCTATTATCAGCAGAAGGGGGAAAAAAACTTTTGTAGTGATAATTTTATTTAATAAAATCCTGATTCTGCCATTCCTGCTGATGTTGAGTATATCTCTACTCTACAAATACTCTGATTGATTCCAAAGAAGAGAAAATATGATAGGGAGGGATGGCAAAGGTCAAGCTACAAAAAATATAAAGGAATATGTTTGCTCTTATTCAATAAATTGTACTTGGAGAACTGACTGCAGTCCCCATAGTTAACTTTTCATCCACCAGTATAATGCCAAAGAGTATGAACATCCATTTGTACATGTCCTTCATTTGTGATGGCAGATCTCCAGAAAAGATTTTGTTGAACCAGAAGTGGGCATATTGAGCAAAATGTACAACTTCTTTGTATGCCAGAACAATTTATCACATGAAAATGACAGCCAACTTTGCTAAAATAACTTTTTTATTTTATTTATTTTAATGAGTATGGAACATGGTAAGTGCCACTGCACTTCACATCCAATTAAAAAATATATAACAAACAAACGATGCTATTAAATTTCTTTCTTGAGTGTCTTTATTTTAGCAGTAAATAGGGAGCTGTCTAATGTATACATTTTTGGATATATCTCGGCCAATTCAAAGTCCAAATGCCAAATCTCATACTATGTCTGGATTTGTGACAATCCGCAGAGGCCTTGGATACATAAACCAACAAATGGATTACACTGATCCCTATACATAGCATTTTCATCTGTCATAAATATTATCAAGATCCTATATTTTTCCTAATGACAGGTTTCAGAGTAGCAGCCGTGTTAGTCTGTATTCGCAAAAAGAAAAGGAGTACTTGTGGCACCTTAGAGACTAACAAATTTATTAGAGCATAAGCTTTCGTGTGAGCTGTAGCTCACGAAAGCTTATGCTCTAATAAATTTGTTAGTCTCTAAGGTGCCACAAGTACTTCTTTTCTTTTTATATTTTTCCTGTTACTTAACAGTAGCAGAGTTCCTCCAAAAAAAGTCTTAAGTACTTTTATCTTTCAAAAAGCAGAGTTTGATCCTAATAGTGAAATTAAACTATGGAGATTCATATTTGTGGTATTTCATTTCTTTACTGGTTTTATTCCCAAACTTAGATTTGAAATGTCTCACAGGATGGGATCCAAGTAATAACAGCCCCTGCATATTACAAGTAAAATAGGTATCTTTCCTTTCAGTAATGATAACTTTTAACTTCAATGTACAGTAGCAATCCAGACCTGAGTAGGTTTATACCACCTTTCTCTTAGAAACAGGAAAATTAGTCCAATTCTGAAAGCTTTCCCCTAGGAATTTTCATCTTTCAGCATTAGTTTTTTATACGGACATTTCTGTTAAATAAATGCTCTCTGGAACTCAGAGGCTGGTGAAACTGAATTAGCAGGTTTATAGAAAATAAGTTATCACCAGTATTGCAAAGGTGGGGAGGGAGACAAAGGTAATATACCAGCAAGATGCAGCTTATTATGTAAATTTGTCACCACATGCCATACATAATGAATAAACCTTGTGCTCTTAACACTTTGATTATAGACTATACAGACAATGCAAATTAAAAATCCTGCTGCTGTATAAATGCAATGAGGGGAAATTATGTAAATTTTAACACATTAGATTGATTTGGTTGAAATGAAACCTGTTCCACTTGATGTTTTAGGGAAAGAGCCACAATTATTATGATTGAGAAAGTGCAGTGTTAATGAAGTGTGTTATTGCTAATCAATTCCTCCTCCTCTGGTAATGGCACAGGCATGTGCACTGTCACTATATTATTCACAGATGAAAGTAACCACTCATACCTCTGCACTGGTTTCACATTGAAAATTTAGGACTGCATATTATTTCTGCTTAAATTAACTCTACTCACAACAATGAAAATAAAATAGACATTAGAGAAAGGTGTATATATAAGTTAATTAGTTGGAAACACTGTGTAACAAAACTACAATGCAATCTGCAATGATATTGCACATTTGTTTGCAGTGATACCAATCAAATAATTTTATTTATTTCTGATTCAGTATCTTTCATTAGGTCACTTCTGTTGAAACTATGGTTTTAGGCTACTATATGGTAATAATTTAAAATGTGCCTATTTAAAACTAAAGACAAGATGCTACCATTTTATTAATCATTCGGACATAAAAGATTCTGCACTTGAAAGATGAATGGCTTCAAAAGCATAATTTGGTTTTATATTAAATTTATTACCTCAAGCTCATATCACGAGTTTAGAATATGCTTTAATACTATTGTTTATAATTAAATTTCATTTAGCATATTCACTTAGTGAGGTTATAAAGCTCATAGCAGGTAGAGTTATTTGGTAACCGAGCACTAGTTTGTAAGGGTAAATTCTGCCACCCTTAATTTATGCTGAGGAGTACCTTACTCTGCAAGTAGTCCCACTGATTTCAATGCGACTACTCATGGTCTAAGGTACTTGTCAGCATGAGTAAGGCTGGCAGAACCTGGCCCTAAGAGATTTTGTATTTTAAATATGGGACATGTTCTATGAGATAAGCGATGTCAGTATTTAGAACAATTAAATTCAGTTTGGCAAATATTTTATACTGTAACAATTGTCAAGCCATTTCATAAAATGATTCAGTTTGCCAAAGACCCCATAATATTAGAAATCCGGGGCACCTCTATCAGTTTACAGTTAAGCATGAGAAGCTAGGAAGAGCCTACCATATTTTATTTCATTTATATTTTGTAGTTTATCACTTTGTTTTCATGTTCAAAAACATTTTTCACTATCTGTAGTAACATTTATTTCTTGCCTCTAGCAGCTTGCTTCCTGCTACTTTAATTTCTGTTTCTCTGCTGAAATATATAGATAGAGGGGCCCAGGTATTCTGCACAAAGAGATCTCTCTGAACGAACTGGTTCCAGGATCAAACCCATGAATACACATACACATACGCTCATGCACACACAAAAACACAATAAGGGCAAATGTAGGTATTGAGAAAATATCAACATTTCTCATTCAGAGATCATACTGCATGTACACCAATATCTGCACTGCAAGGCCTGGTCCACCACCTGAGAAACTTTACTTATGTCATGGTTCCCGGCCAATGGGAGCTGCGGAGCCAGCCCTTGGGGTGGGGGCAGCGTGTGGAGCCTCCTTGGCTGCCCTTGTGTCTAGGGGCTGCCGGGAGCTGGCAGCCGCTTTTGGGAGCTGCACAGAACTAGGGCAGGCAGAGAGCCTGGCTTAACCCCGGCCCCCCACCACGCCACTGACCGGACTTTTAATGATCCAGTCAGCAGAGCTGACAGGAGCTGACAGAGTCCCTTTTCGACCAGGTGTTCCAGTTGAAAACCGGATGTCTGGCAACCTTACTTATGTGAGAGGCCCCATTGGGCCCTAAGAGTCCTGAGAAGTCCTTCTGAGCAACAGAAGAAAGTACAGGCAGGACCAAATAAAAATGAAAGTGAAATGATCCAATAGGGCTATTCATAGGAGCAAAGTTACTTACTCATGCATTTACAGGATTAAGTCCCCTTTGTATTACAGTGCAGCTTTCTACCAAAACAAAACAAAACCACATTTAAATATATCTATCTGCCATGTTCTGGGTGTTAGTAATGCCAGTCAGATGATCTGAACTCAGTCCTCAACTCAAATCTTGGAAGGAAAAGGAAGGAGGTATAGATTATATGAATTTTCAACACTCATGCTCTCACCTTCCTCTCTTCTTCTGTCCCCTCAACACTTACTTTCAGTTGGACTTCTTGGAACATTCAGGGATCAATACTGACTCCTCCCATACACAAAACAACTGCCATTGAATTCAACAGAAGTTCTGTGCAATAGACAGAAGACTGTTCTTTTCTCAGAACTACTTCACTCACTTAAAATTTAGTGACTGATTTACAAGACACAATATAAGACACAAAGCAAAATCATTCAACAAGAAAAACAATGTTAAAATAAAAAGGCTTACAGCGGTTGAGGGAGATCAGCATTTCACTCAGTACCTTGTATGGTCCAGTTCAGATGTTTAGTTATACAAAATAAAAACAAGAAAACACTGTGGTAAATTTCTCACCACATAGGAGTCAGGGTAATTTCCAGCTCACTTAGGTGCTGGGGAAATGAGTCGCATCTGCTTGCTTCACTCTCCAGTCCTTGCTTGAGTTCTTTGACTTCTGACTACTTTGGTTATAGGACAAACTCTCTTTGATGTTGGGATATTAGAAGGAGTGAAACAATAAATTCCCCATATTCTAATATCCAGACATCCTGGGCTTGTTCAAGGACCCTTGTTTCATAAAGGAAAATAATTAAATTACCTAAGCTTTTATCAAGGAAGTGCTGCAATCATTTTTTGATGTAGAACTTGTCTGTTTGAAGCTCCAGGCAGGTAGCTGGCCCATGCCATGTTTAACCCCTTCTCTATGTGCTGCAACTGCTAGCAGCATTTGCAGCATTTTGAAAGAGCCAATGTTCCTAGAACTTCAAAGGGGAAACACAGTATCAGTTTTGCTATTCTGCACAAGGGGGTCAGTTTTATATCACACACCTGGTAGGTAGTTCATTGCAGAAGGGGTTAAATCAAACTCCACTTTCTGTGCCTGAAAAAACTCTCATACTGAAATGATTTTCCAGTTGAATTAACTTGTCCTCATATTTACATTACATATCTGACATGGAGCAAAATCAGCCAGTAGTGTCTAAAAACAGATCCTCATAAGAAAGTGGTTTTCTGACTGAGTTAACTAAATTTCAATGTAAAAAAATAAATTCATATTTAGGGCCAAATTTTTGAAAATATGATACCTACTTCTAGGTATACAAAATATGTATGTGGGCATGTACTGTGCATGTCAATTAGATTATTACATGCAGAAACAGTACACTACATGTGAAAGCCCATGACATTTTATTCCATGCAGAAAGCTGGCTTTGCATAAGAAGTGTGCATATTATGGACACATAGAACTCCACCTCCTTTGAAAATGGGGCCCTTATTGACAGTTGTGCACAAAAGATATGAGGAAATACTACATTTTTGTTTTAAAATGTAAATGTATTTGGAATGTTTAGGTTTACAGATGGGGCAGGATCAGCCAATAACAGATCCTCATAATGAAGTGGGTGTATGACTGAGTTAATTAAGCTTCAGTGTCACAAAATAAATCCTTAAATCTCTTGAGGTAAAATTCCACCCTTCTCTGCATCAAGACAGAGTCAATATGTTTTGTTAACCAAAGTAGGGGGTTGTGTGGAAGGAATGGAAATCATGCTTTCAGCTACAGCTATGCTGCTGTAGCACCACAGCATAGATGTTTCCTACATTGATGGAAAGGGTTTTTCTGTCAATGTAGGTATCCATCGCCTCAAGCGTCAGTAGCTAGATGAATGAAAGAATTCTCCCATCAACCTAGCAGCTTCTACACCTGAAACTAGGGTTGGGTTACCAACTGAACTCAGGGACACAAATTTTTCACACCCTTGAGCAACATAGCTAGGTTGATCAAAATTTTAAGTTAAGACCAGGGCTCAGCTTGCTGGCAGGCTCTAGGACTGCAAGATAGCTCCAAGGCACTTATGAGGAATTTCCTAGCCAGAAGATCTTCCTAAACCTAAAGTGGCTCCAACCCTATCTCCTCGGCCTATCTGCACTGCTGAAGTAGATGGTTAAGGGTTCACTCAGAGATAGGGAGTTGCACCTCTCCCTATGCATTCTGTGTTTTCTTCTGGGGGGGTGGAGAGATCATTAAAAAGGACTTATAGATTATAGAATGCTTAACTACTGTATAAGGAGCTATCACCTGAAACTCTTACGAGCATTGAGATTGACTGTGGAAATAGCCTCACCAGGCTGTTGAGATCTGAGGAAAGTAGGTTTGAGGGACGACTTCCATGGTAGCATTTGTGGCAGAAAGCTGTCCTTCTTTCAAAGAACAGGGGTGAAAAGGAATTGTGTCATTCAGACTGACATCTCAGTTCATAAGGGCATAGAATTAATAAGGCATAATGAATGCTCTGCTCCTTGAAGTCTTTGAACCATGATTTAAGGACTTCAATAGCTCAGACATGGGTGAGGTTTTTCATAGGAGTGGGTGGGTGAGATTCTGTGGCCTGCGCTGTGCAGGAGGTCGGACTAGATGATCAGAATGGTCCCTTCTGACCTTAGTATCTATGAATCTATGAATATGCCTGGCTTTCTAAAGATAACAGGCACATAATTTTGTTCATGTGGATATAGATAGAAATTCATGACTTCATTTAAAACATTTGATATGTTACTAATTTGCTGGATAATAAAGCTTGTGGCCTTTTGAGAAGCCCTAAAGGAAAAATATGTATGACTTTGAGAGAATGGTAGAGCAGGCTAATGTTTTGTGTGATATTTTATTTACTCCATAGTCACAGGTGCTGTATACATAAGTAAACAACAGGTGATATAGGAAATTGTCCAAAAGAGTGACTCGGAGAATAAAAAGTTGTCAGAGGTATTTACAGTGGTGAAATATTTCTAAGTAAATTAACTTCTAACATTAAAGATTTTATGCATTTCATATTGAACTTGAAAATGGGCCCATGTCTAATAAAATTGGACTACTTTTCAGGTGAAAATAGACACATTTTGAAGAAAAAATAGGGCTATTTCTTAGAGCAAAAAAAGTATTGAAGCCCTGGAAAAATCATGTTTTTTGTAGACCTTTAATGTGAAAATAGTGGCTTTGTTCACATTTTAAGTAAAACAAACAACAATCCAATTATTAGACAAATCTACCTACATCTACCGCCCCCTCCCCCAAAAGGAAGAACATGCTGATTTGTTTTATTTTTAAAAGGAAGTTCAAAAAGGCTGAATTGTCAATTAATGTTGGTCATAAAAACAGCATTTAACTATGAGAATAAAAAACAGATTGGTACCCAGTTAGTCAGTAAGCTGATATATGTAGACAATCTGGTTCAAGTCTGCTGCAGACTATGGCCTACAGAACCTTATGAAAGGAGTAATTACAGTTAGCACCCTTTCCAACCTCTAGCTAAACATTAAAAAACTCAAGGTCAAGACAACAAGCAACTATTACATCTTGGTAAGTATCAGAGTTGGCATTTTCGCTATAGACTTGATTATTTCAGCCAACTCTTTCTTGTTCAATGTGATTGGAAAATTAAAGTTATCTTAGTTCAATTTCTCACATATGATAGTGTGTGGATTGCATGTCTAATGCAGCTAGCTGCAAAAATGTTTTTAGTCATAAAAGATGTGCTTATTATTGTAAAAACTGAGGTAATCATAATAACAAAAAATGGTTTAAAATACTGGACCAAATTCCCTCTTCACTAACACTAGTGCAAATCAAAGTAATTCCACTAATGTCCTGGAAGTTACTCTGTTTTACACCAGAGTGACTGTAGGCAGACTTTAATCCATTTACTATTTATATAAATAGATGCTAATCGCATAACATACAGTACATGATATACTGCTCCAGTGGTCTTTGTTACAAACTGCATAATTTTTTTCAATAAATGAACTTCTTTTTAATATATTTTTGTCTACATAATTGATTAAGGCTGAAGCCTTCCATAATCATATAAAAAGAAACAATTATATTTATAAATATATAAAGTATGACATTACAAAAATATGCAAATTTGAGGGTGGTTTGTTTTCAATATTGAAAAACTAAATCCAGGAGTAGTTCAATTCTAGGACCTAATTTATTCTATTGCCCAAGTTGGGAAACAAAGGGAGTTTCATTGTTGACCCATCTCTAAGAATGGCGATATATTTATATCTCTGTAGTTTACATTTCTATCATGATTTCTTAGTTTAAATAAAATTAGGCTCTGATTCAGAAGAGCACATAAGCATGTGCTTAGCTTTAAGCACACTCTTAAATGCTTTCCTGAAAAGAGATGGATTTTTGCCTGACTAATGATGATTACATTTCTTTTCTTTTTAATCAATTTGACTAATTTTAATTGACAAAGTTTAAAGATTCATTGTTTCAAAGGCTCTCTTCCACTTTTATAACTAACTAAAAATCAGCTTGTCCAATAATTGGAAACCTATCAGTGCACTGACATAGCTCCTTTTAAAGAGCATTTCTGACATAAAGTGCAAAATTCTGTTATTTTCCAAATATGTGCTGAATATCTCCGATTGTCAATCTAAAAGGGGTATTCAATGTATTAGCATTTAAAAATATGCTTTGATTTTCATCTTTCAGAATGCTTCCATATCTGATAGTCCCAGTTTCCACCTACTATATCATAAGATGCCTTTGCATAAGCTACAGAATTACTGAACCCTATTGGGGTATGGAGACAGCCTATGGGTTTCATGCTTCAGTGGAGTTCATCGGTACTGGTGGTATTACAGCATAGTATATGTTCCAACATCACTGAAAAGCAGCACACAAACAAATTGAAAGCCGTGATGCAAGGGTGAAACTGTATCCATAATTTTTCTGTGATTCTAACTGTAAATGTCCCAGTTGAACCACATACTGCAAGAGAAGGTTTCAAGATGTACTACCTAGGCACAACAGATCAATTTAAGAATGATGGGAGAGTGAGTTAAGGTGGAATAATGTTTTTTCTGTGATTGCTTCATCATTTATCAGTTTGCATCAATATCATATTACTTAAAAGTGGGGTTTTATTGGTTATCAATGAACTAAGATAGGAATTTATTAAAGCATAATATAAAGTTATTATTTATAATTTCTATCTGCACCTCTTAGATTGCATGCACCTAGCAAACCAGAAAGATAACAAGGACCTTAATCTTTGGAGCCTACAACCTAGACAAGGTGTAGCCACAGGTGGGTAACAAGACAATCAAGAAGTTTAGGATAGTATCTAAGATTACCGAAGTATCCAGTTATGACCAGTGCACAACGTGCTGTACTGAAAAGATGAGCTTCAGGGGTTTCATATATCAATTTATTTATTTCATAAAGTGATGTCCTGGTTAATTTCATCTAGGTTTGATAGCAGAAGCAGTTCTTAAAGACGAGTTTGAAAGAGGAGAGGGTGGGGACTTTCAGATCAGCTTAGCCAGGGAATTCCAGACATGTTGGGACAGGAGAGCATAGAAAAAGGCTCTATAGCTCTTTTTTATAGTGGCTCGGCACTAACCAAAGATGTTTGCCACTAAAATGGATGAACAGGGTATTGAGGCTTGTGATGAAGTAGACAGGAAGGGAGGGTATGCAAAAAGAGACAAGGTGGCAATGAAGGGGGCAAAAATTATGAGGTCTTGAAGGTGATGACAAGAAGTTAAAACTTTATGCTCTAGAGAAGTGGAAGTTAGTGGAGTTATCAGGGGTGATGTGGTTAGATCAATTGGCAAGGAATACGATCTTGGAATAAGCATTTTGAATGGACTGAAGAGGGGTAATGTGGGAGTCTGGCAGACCAGAGAGGAAGTGATTATGTTAATCAGCAAGATGGAGGGATGACAGCCTGAGCCTGCAATCTGGACTGACAGAAAAGGATGGGTCTTATAGACAGCATGAAGAAAGGAGTGGCAGCACTTGGACACACTAGGATGTGCAATGCAAGGGTGAGGCGTTATAGGCCAGGAAGAACATTGGCTGTGTCTATAAAGAATGGGGGATTTGAGTGAGGATATGAACTCAGTTTGGCCATGTTATATTTATGTTGACAGTGAGACATTGAGGAGTAGATGTCCAAGAGATCGGTAGAAATCCAGGATTGAACTGAGACAGATTATTTGTTAGTCTCTAAGGTGCCACAAGTACTCCTTTTCTTTTTGCGGATAAAGACTAACACGGCTGCTACTCTGAAACCTGTCATTATGTGTGGAGAGACAAATTGGTAAGGCAAAGAAGATCAAGTGGCAGGAAGAGCTAGCTTCACTGGGGCATGTGAAAGAGAAAGGAAAGGAAGTCTCTGAGTGGATAACAAGGAGGAAGGAGAAAAGGGTGCTGGAGAGGAGGGGCACAAGAGGCAATCATAGAGGACCTTGTCCACCTTTTCTTTGAAACTGTTGGCAAGATCCTATGTGGAAAAGGAGAGGACACAAAAAGAGTGCAAGAGAAGGTTTCAAGATGGATCTGAAAGTTGCAAATTTATCTTTTTTATAGTGGGTTGGCACTAACCAATTTTTAACAAAGAGATTCTTTCCTAAAACCCACAACATCTCTCTTTCTCTAAAAAGTGCAATAAATTCAGTATCTGAAAGTTGACTATTAGGCTGAAATAGTCAGTGGGCCTCCATTGTTTGTGAATACACCATGTTTACATGACAATTAAACAATTTTTAGATTCATAGATTCTCAGGTCAGAAAGGACCATTATGATAATCTAGTCTGCCTCCAACTACTGGTCTTACTATTTGTCCTGGCCTTGCATATGCAAAAACATATTGCTGTTGCAATGTACTATGTTTCACTTTAGAGCAATAAATAGTATGTAGCATTGCAACCCCACTGAAAACTATTGCAATACATATTGATCAGACTTGTTCTCTGGGCTGCAAGTTCTAACTGGGACTGGAATATTATGAAGCTTGGAAGGATTACATTTTTATTAGTAGATGTCAGTAAATGTTGATTTCACCATACATACATAAATCAACAAAAATGTTTCCATCTAAAATAATTGAAATTTACAGCCAATATTGCTTGAAAACTTATTAGAGTTTGATTTAAGGATATTTACCTTACAGATATTGATATGTGATGTTGACAATGTGTTTTAATTTTTTGAATCTCAACGGCTAATGTCATGAAATAATTATTGTCTGACTGACCCCCCCACATAATTTCCCACCACAGTAAACATTTAAAATCAATAAAAATAAAACAATTTTAAAACCCATAATTTTGCACAACTGTGAAAATGTAAATCAACAAAAAGGGGGGAAAAACCCTTTATAATCAGAAACTGATATTAGCTGCTCAAATCTCATTCAAATTCTGTGAAACTTCTTATATCTGGGCTTCAAATCTTCCAAAAATGGTAAGTCTCAACAATTTGCACTGTCAGATATTAGGCAGATATTTGAAAAAAAAAAAACCCATGCACAACTGGAAAATAATGAGGGAGTCAGGGTTATGCTCAAATGATACTCTGTTCAAGTTCATTGGAATTTTGGATGAAATTTGAATTGATTCTTATTTTAGCTGTAAAGATTTGCTCATTCTTAATGATAGAATGGGGAGGATCACATGCAGTATGTTTGGCATGCTGCTACATATGTTGGATTAATCTGACAGCATCCTGCCATTTCAACCCAGTATTGTCTGTTCCTCACTAAATGATTATTAGAGTTACTACCCTGGATCCAAATTATTTCCAGTAAAGAAAAACACAAGTCCATCTTGATTAGTGAGCCAAAATGAGCTTCATGGTAGCCATAAATGACTAACTAGAGGCAGTATACCACCAAGTATACTGTAAATAAGGACTGACTCTTTCCTTGGTAGAAGTTCTGATCTGAAAACTTTGCCTTAGCCAGATCCACAAAGATCCATGAAAATCCAAAAGGATAATTTGCAGAAATTCAACTGTTATTAAAGGGCCACCATTAATTTATTCATGTTGAGCTGTACCTTACACCACAGAAGTCTCACTGAAGTCAGTGGAACTTATTGTGGAATTAAAATTACTAAGGATATCAAAAACTAGCCTAAAGTAACCACACAGCTGCTGAAATGTTGCAAATAATCACAAGGAACTTTAAAAAAAAACCACCAAAAAAAGTAGCCCTAACTATTCAAGCAGAATTTTTTTAAAAAAATCCCAGTTAGAACCATTTTCTCTTAATACTATCATTACAGGTTCAAATACCAAAAAGAGGAGACATGTTTACTTAAAATCCTTATATCACAAAATTTATTAGTTCAATTATTAATTAATTAGCTAAAACCAAGGCATAAATGTTGAATTTCACTTTTATAGAACAAATTAAAAGTTGTATCCTTTGTATGTTGTCTGAGTTAAGACATAATTACCTTTGAAATGATAGGTATGTGTTGAAATCACCTTAAAAAACCCCAGAAGGCTTGAATCTGAGACTTGCACCATATATTTTTTTTTAATTTGGTACTAACATTTTAACATGAAATTCTAGGCTAAGTTTACACAAAATCCATTTATTTTGTTTGCCTTACAAGTCCATATACAAAATTAAATTAGTGGGTGAAAAAGGGGAAGGGGATAATATAGTATTAATTCATTAGGGGCAGCCAAGAACTTTGAGATAATACTTTCAATCAAGGTGGGGCCGACCATTTAAATGTATGACTTTATGCCGACACGTGTATTAATAAAACAGCTTAGCATTCATGGAAATTGGGTTTAGTCTGATTCCAGTAGAGCTATCACATCTGGTTTACCCTCAACTATGACTTATTCTTGGCAGAATGATATGCATGCATGTAACTAACTATTTAACTTAACCACTGAGACTCAATATGTTTCTGGATTATTTTATTTGAAAGTATACACCAGTAGCCTCACTGGGATAAAAATCACATTTGCACAAGGGTTTTGTAGCATCAGTTTATGCAGAAATACAAAAGCAAACAGATAATACTTATAGGCAGGTATTATGCAAAATTTATGACCACTGAAATGCAATACATTTGAAGCATCTCTTCAACAGACTGGATGACTCAGGAGAAAGGTAACAGGATAAGGCATTGTTTTTAACCTGGCCCAAATTGGCAATGACTGTGGCTGTTTAGTGCTGCATTTGAAATGAAATGGTGCTCTCAGTCCTGTTCCAAGCAGACACAATGTCCATATGATAAAATCCCAGTTGGTGCCCCCAGTTGTCAGTTTCACTGGGGAGACCCAGAGTTCTGTGTGTACAGAGGATGAAGTAACCTCTTAGATCTAGACTCTCCCTAGAACAGGACTGAGGCATGCTTGTGTAGCAGCCTGGGGAAACTTGCACTGTCGGTGCAGTACATGTCTGGTGGATAAATGAAGCTGAATTCTTAGTGCTATCAAACTGTCACCTTCACAAACCTTAAAATTCTGCAAATTGTATTTTCAAAGGATGTTGAACTTCATTCTTTCTGGACTTTATCCCTTTATCCCCAGCCTTTGAGCAATGTGGTCTCTGCCTCCCACTGGCATCAATGGGAGCTCTGCCACTGTTTTAAGTGAGAGCCAGTATGTTTCTTACTTGTTCAGTAACATGAAATCTCAAAGCATTTGCATCTTAGATATATTGATGTTTTCTATACTTGTGTTCATTCTGTTTTAAATGTATCAGCAGGAGTTCTGTTCAATGTTGTTTACTTTACAATAAATATTAATTAATCTCTAATGAGTTGCATACTTAGTTCATAATGTTACTATTGTATATCTGTCCCATTGTGGTATGTTTTATTTCTTTGGTGATGAGCTACTAAGTCATCATTGTAACAATAATTTATTCTTGGAAATGTACAATAGTGTTTCACCAGTATTATTTTGGAAAACCCTGCATCCTCCTTTCCACCCTTCATTTAATTCTTGCTCCTATAATCAATTTAGATTGATTTCTACTACTTCAACTCAGTATCCATTCCAATACAAGTAAGAACTTTGATGAATTCTTCAGAAGGGAGAAGATTCTTGTTCATTGCAAAAGTTTGAAGCAACAAACTAGCATTTGCTTAAGACAGCATTTTAAAACTGAAGAGCTAAATTATGGCTCCTGGAGCCAGCTGAGCACCGTGGGGTCTGAAGGTTTGGAAACCACTGAACCACCCAGCCAGTTACAGTAGAAAGTATTATGTCTTTGTCAAGCGGAGGAAGGGATAATGCCTTCTTCCACAAAGGAGCCAGCAGCAGTCCTGGCTGCTCCACTTGATATCAGCCTCTGAATGTTAGCTGGCTTGCAAGGTGGGGAGGCACTGCAGATGAACCAGCCACACCTAGATGTTCCCTTGTGGGCCTTGAGCACCACTGGCAACATAAATGAATCCTCTTTGACAACAGCTAAGAGCATTATGGATGCTATAGGTGCACTGGGGATGGGGAAGGAAAGGGACTCTGCACCCCAGTATGTCTGTGCAGGGGCAATCCTCATTTTCTCTTAAAGTATGTAGCAGCTCTCTCTAATCATTAAACACTACTATAGAATAACGTATATAATTTATATTTGAAGTTAACTGACTGATACGATTTAATGAGACCTTGTAACTATCATTAAACTGTATCGATGAAAATTTCTGGTGTTGCAATCATATGCTAAAATTTCTGTAAGTCATCTAAACTTCAGGTCATATGTCTGAATTTCAGCCCAAATAAAATCAAACACTGGAATCAGAAATTGTATGCACAATACTTACTACAGATTGATTTACAATTTCATATGCCAATAATTAACATTTTAAAATCAATATTTTGTTATATGCCATTTCTGCATGTTATTAGTAATAGCTTATTTTTCAAGTATTCGTTATATATGTTTTTGAATTCTGTATACCAAAGTGTTTTGCAAAATGACAGCTGGGATGCTTTGGGCCAAATACTCTTGTCAGTTGCACTGATGTAAACCTGTTTACTCCAGGGTAAATAGGAGCAGAATTTGACCATTTGAATATAAAATGCATGCCTGTTTCTTATCTAAAGTGTCTTTCAGTCTTTTCCAAATATCCTCCATCACTAGAAAGAATGTACTAAGACATTATTCCAAGTATTACCAGTAATTTTTACCGTATTACTTTTTCTCCTTTCTCTGTCTCTACATTTGTTTCCTTTCCCATACCATGGATCGATGCTTTTTTTGGAAGATAGAGGAAGAAGATAGCAAATCCATTAAAAATCATTACTGCTGGGAGAACAGATACTGTTTATTTTACACCTACATTCCAGCTGTGTCACTCTTCATACAATCTAAAGTTACATGATTTCAAAACTTTGTAGTAAACTCCAAGGTGGTAATATGATGCTGAAGGTAACACGATCCACTGACTAGAAAGATGTTAATCCTGACAAACTGCCTGAGCATTAGCCTGAACCACAGCTAGATTGAATTCTGTCTCCCCTGGGAGGGTCTGCAATGCTGGTAGTAACAAAACGTCTTTTCATAGTGCCCTGAGAAGCAGATGGGCCACGAGAAATGATTTAGAGAAGAGCATCAGTGCCCTCTAGTGCTCATAAATGTAATGCCTTTGAAAGAACATGCATCCGATGAAGTGAGCTGTAGCTCACGAAAGCTTATGCTCAAATAAATGTGTTAGTCTCTAAGGTGCCACAAGTACTCCATTTCTTTTTGCGAATACAGACTAACACAGCTGCTACTCTGAAACCTGCCATTTGAAAGAACAATTACCAAATTTAGAGTCCCCCAAATTTCCAGCTACCGTTCGTTATACATGAAAGAAACAGACTTACAGCTATCATTTCTTTACTACCACAGTTACTTCAGAGACATTAAACTATATAAATGTCCAGTTTAGTAAATCTGGAGGAATTTGATATAAATTCCTTCTTGATTCCATACTTCTGTAACTTTTTAAAAAAACAACAACGTAATTTTTAAACCGATCCAGAGCCCTGTTGATCAGTTTGTTAAGCAATAAGTACTATAAAAACCACTTCCAAAACTTGAGATCTTTTATTCAAATCAGTCCTCTAACTTATAAAAGTATCAAATATAGTCTTATAACCATCTTTTAATTACTTCAAACTATTTACACAAAAACAAAAAAGAGGGGAGTGTAGTAATCCTGTATATGCAGTTTTGGAGGACAGTATTCAAAATGAA
Source organism: Dermochelys coriacea (assembly GCF_009764565.3). NCBI lineage: Eukaryota > Metazoa > Chordata > Testudines > Dermochelyidae > Dermochelys > Dermochelys coriacea. The sequence continues at coordinate 27,559,605 of NC_050079.1, read as the reverse complement.
AAAATAACTATACTTTCTAGGAGAATGTTTTGGAACCCCCTGATCTTCAACAATATAACTCAGATACACAATTAGAGTCCTCCCCCACCCCCTTGTATCCCCATGTCACTGGGAGAATTTTAACAATATACACTTGGATACATTCAATATTGTTCAATTTATTAGTAGTACCACTGAGAAAAAAAATGAGTGCGGAGAGTAAGTTCGACAGTGAAATGAGATGACAGTACTTAACTATAAAATGAAGCCCTCTTAAATCACATGCATCAAGGCCAGATCCAAAGTCCATTGAAGTCAGTGGGAATACTTCCGTTTACTTCAATGGGCTTTTAATTGGGCCCAAGAAGGGACCGTGAAAACCGAAGTGCCATTTTTTTTAAAAAAGTTGTCATGTTATTTAAAATTGCCTATAGATTCTGAGCTTTACGTACATATGGTGGCTTTGCCACCAACAAGTATGTTTTGTAGGTTTGTTGCTTAATGGTTTCAGGTGAAACAAGTCTAGATGAAAATATTATTTCTCACACACTAACATCTGATGGCAAAACAGCTGATTCAGAATGGATTCAAATAATTTTAATAGAGACACACCAAGCAAAAAAGAGAACTAATTTTAAAGAAGTTTGAAATTGCATTATATTTTTATAAAAACCAGCTCAATACGTGAATTACAAAGAACATCCTTTTTAAGAATACTGTAGTAAAAATATGTTCTGCTTAGTCTCATTATTTGTTTAAATAATCTATAGAAAATGTAGCCTCCTAAGCTACTGCAACTCCAAAGTTGATACATATATCCTGAACTGAATAAAAGGCAATACTTCCAACTTGATTAGAATGGTAAGTTAATTGCACTTGAACTTGCATAACACATAAAAATGACATATTTTAGCAGAGAAATCATGAGATTCTTTCTAACCCTTATAATTGCTCCAAATGTGCTGTGCAACAGAAATAATTTCATGTTATCATCCAGTCTCTCAATCGACATTTTTCTAGGAAGGTCTTCATTCAGAAATTGCCAATCACAAATTGCACTTACTTATCGCATCTATTAACACAGTTTATTATAATTGTTTCTGTAATAATGATCTAGTCCAGATCATCATAATTTTTAGAGACAAAAACACTTATATAAGCAGACTTTGTGTATTTCAGCAAAGTTTAAGCTGCTATGAAAAGTCTACAAATAGCATATTCCAATCATTCTTATTTCTTCATATTAGAGTACTAAGCTTCAGGTTTAAATAGAAATTCAATATTTCAACGAGAAAATCCTAATCACAAGGTGATTTCTAACTTGTTTTCCTATAGAGGTCTACATTCCTTTGTAAGATCTGTAGTCCTTTGTTGTGTAACTTTATTTTTTTGTTCTCCTGCAATAGCAAGGGAAACTGCTTTGGAAGGGCAATCAGAAACTTCTGTTTTCTAGGGTTTAATACGTAGAAGAAATGTGGTAGGGAGGAAAAAAAGGCTTCTTGGAATAAAGATATGAAGCTAAGTTCCTTTGCTCTAGTTCGCATTATTCTCTCTCCTGTTCTTTATTGCTTATCTTCCAACATCAAGAATTGTGCTGATGTGCTATAAATTTTTTGCTCATAAGAAAACATCTGCATTTGCATGTCCATATAAAAAAAATCTAAAGACCCAAAAGATCATTGACTTGTGTTTCAAATCCCAGTGGAAAAGGAATTAATTTATGCCCACTTCAGATTAATTATTGCAAAAACCCCAAATTAAATACAACATTTTTATTGACATTTTAACTGGAGTAGAGAAAAAATGTGATATTTATCTAGGAAACCACATAAAATCTGGAAATATTGCAAGCTTTAAAAAAATAAGTATATTGCCTACTTCACCAGACACGTCTGAGCATCTCTGCTTTGGAATTATTTGTTTCTTTTTGCATTCAACAGTTTTATTATTAAATAATTATAAATATTTGATTTCTTAATAAAGGTTTGATGGTCTGTGAACTTCTTATATCAACACAAATCAACAGGAAGAAAGTGCTTTCCAATGAATTACAAACCATTGGAATGTGAAAAACAAATGAACTTCCCCCAAATTAAAGGCCATTTTCTGAATTAGTGACTCCTGTTGCTAAAGAGAATCCTTTGTCGTAGATATTTCGGTAGGTAAATACTATATTACATAGTCACACTGTGCCCTTTTTAGCAAAGGTACAAAGAGGATTCCCCAGTGTATGCTATCTGGCTTATTTCAGTCCTATCCTGGCCAAATTCATATTTTTAAAAGAGTAGATAATATATGAGCATATCGATGAAAGGTAATGACTATGATGTCAGATTGCAATATGTGCTCCTGGAGGGTTACACAGGAAGCAATTTTATTCTAAAAGTTAATGGTATTTATGTGGACGTGCAGCCTTAAAGCTCCATGTAGTTTACCTTCATTGAGATTGTGATTACATATAGACCAACGAAAGCACAATGATTTTTAGACTAACCCAGTCTAGAGATAGATACCATCTTAGTTCCTTGTGATTACTGCTGTATGAATTTAAAAACAAGCAAAAATCAAAGTCTTGCTCGCTTCCCTCCCCCCTCATTTCTATTCTGGAGAAGGTATCTTTCGTTTCATGCGCTCATATTTTCGTTCTCATTCTGCATATCCATTTCATGATTGGGGGAGCTACAATGGCAAGGGGAAAAGCTGGTTTTCACTTCGTTTCTTTTAAGCCTGCTAAACCCAGGGTTGTGAGTTCAATCCTTGAGGGGGCCATTTACGGATCTGGGGCAAAAATTGGGGATTGGTCCTGCTTTGAGCAGGGGGCTGGACTAGATGACCTCCTGAGGTCCCTTCCAACCCTCATTCTATGACATATTTGAATACCTGCTTATCCGGAGGACCGTTTTTTTTTTTTTTTTGAACGCACACACACACACACACACAAAGAAAAAATGAAAAAAAAAAAAATCCTGAATCGCAAAGAGATTTCTTTCCCCTCCGGAACGATCACTTCTTCCCCTTGTGGAACCCAGTCAGCTCCAGTCCGAGGAGCTGATGCAGGGAAACCCAGCCGGACTTGCTCCGGAGCTCGGAATAAGAGTTGCCAGATGTGGCTTGTGCTCGCCCGGCGATTGCTCCTGGACCCTTTGGCGCGGCTTTCCCAGTACTCAAGCCCCTCCCGACCAAAAGCAAATGTTGGGTGCGCGCGCCTGCCCGTCCCCTCCAGGGGCTCAGGAGCACCCCGCGCAGCACAGGTCTCCGGCGGCACGCACCGATCTCAGCCTTTCGCGGCTGCCAAGTTTCTAGCGCCCACACAGGCATCCTCCCGGCTCGGCTCCCTCGGGCCCTGGGCACGGGAGCTACACACAGCGCCTCCGCTTCTGTCTCCCACCAGAAACGCTCCTTCCCTTCCCCTGCGCCTCGCAGCTCCGTTCCCCGCAGCAGCCCTCACTTATTCCCCGCCCATCCCCCCCCCCTCCCCCCAAATACCCACCCTCAAAGGCGACCCCGCTCTCCCCGCGCAGCGAGGGCATGGCCCCGAGCCTCACCTGGGAGTCCAGCCGGGCTGGCTGCTTCCCTGGGTCACCTGCGGCGGAGGGCGAGGCGGCAAGTCCCATTCACGAGTGGGCGCGGAACAGACCCCGCCGCATCCACAGCCTGTTACGCTCCGGCGGCGGCGGCTGAATGAGGCTCGGAGCGAGCGGCAGGAATTAGAAGCGGGGGAAGGAGGGGAGGGGAGGGGAGCGGGGGAGGGGGGGGAAGAGCAAAGGGGGGGGGGGCGTTAGAGGAAGGAATAGGGCTGGAGGCGCTGGCTGCTTCCCGGGCTCTTCTCTTCCCCGCCAAGGGCGATCCCTCCCCGGGCGCCCCCGAGACCCGGGCGGGGCTAGAGCTGGGCGTGGGAAGCTCTGAGGAGGAGCCCGGCGCCCCGTCCCTCGGCCCAGCTGCCCGGAGGGGTGGCTGCCAGCAGCCAGGGCTGCGGCACGGCCATGGGGGGCGCTCCCCGCCGTGGGCGGTCTTCAGGGACCCTGGGCTCCCCCCCTCCCTCCCCGGCTAAAAACTGGGACCACCCGCTAACCCACTGCTCCGTCTCCTCAGGCTGGGGGAGCCCACCTAGGGGGAGGGAGGACGCGGTGGCTACCATGAGACCCCGGCTGTGTGGGGGAGAGCCGCACCCCAACAGGGGGGGCCCTGTTTGTGGGGGGAGCCGCACCGAGCGGGGAGGGGGCTGGTTGAGGGATGCCCTACCCCAGCAGGGGGGTTCCCGTTTGTAGGGGGTGCCCCAACCCAGCGGGGGGGGGGGGCGATTGTGGGGAGGAGTCCCAGCCCAGCAGGGGGCCCTCATTTGCGAGTGGGGAGGGGGGAGCCCTCCTGCTCCACTCCAGCCAGGGCTAGTAGTAGAACTGGGCGAACCCATATGCCTGTGGTGCCGACCCCATCAACTGCTATTTTTCAAAGTTACAAAATTTTCCTAGGTTTCAGAGCAGCAGCCCTGTTAGTCTGTATTCCCAAAAAGAAAAGGAGGACTTGTGGCACCTTAGAGCCTAACAAATCTATTTGAGCATGAGCTTGCGTGAGCTACAGCTCTGATGCAGCCCATGAAGTGAGCTGTAGCTCACGCAAGCTTATGCTCAAATAGATTTGTTAGGCTCTAAGGTGCCACAAGTCCTCCTTTTCTTTTTTTGAAAATTTTCCTAGAAATTTTCCTCAAAATTTTGCCATGTGGTGAGCCCTGGCCAGCTAGCAGAGAGCTAGCGGCCCTACCATCCAGGGCCCTCTGCTGGGGAGGAGTTTGGAGATGAGATGGAGCTTGAGGTCGATCCCTCTTCCAGACCCCTCTGTCCACCCTGTCTTTAGTTGTCTGAGGACCACTGGCAGTATTTTCCCCACAAGTCCCCATACCAGGCTGCTCAGCAAACAGCAGATGTGGCCAACTCTTTTCACTTCATGGACCTCCAGAGAAAAGTACAGCCAGGCCCACCCATCAGAAACTAATGGCAGATGCCTTACTTCCCACCCCCAAACACACACAGATAGGAACCAGGAGGAGATGACCATGGCCCAAGTCCCTCTTTTCCATCAGCCTTAGAACCAGTGGAGGTGGTAGTGAAGACCTGTCTGGTCCCTGGATTCCCAGAGAACACAGTGGATAAAGTATTCCCTTTCCCTGTCACCTGTGATCCAGCAGCAGATGATCATATCTGGCCACCTAATATCCAGCCACTCAAAAATAAGCCTAGCAGAAGCCGTTGGGTGCCAGGAGTTTACTTTAGTATATGGTTGGATCCATCCACTGGAGTCTGCATCAGCTGGAGATAATTTGCCCATGCCTCAATCTGTTCCACAAGTTCTCCCCAGCTACACTCACATTGTTCTGGGACTATATAGCCAGACCTCTAAGAACATGGCTCTTGTACTGTGTGGTTAATTCAGCATTGCCAACAACTCTATGCAGAGAGAAAAATGGCACAGTCACTACCCCTTGGAGATGGAACAAAAGGAAGGAGGCAGCATGGTAAGCAGATGGACTAAAGCACCTCAGGCTGGGAGGGATGCACTGCTGATGAGCCCAGCAGATTAAAGCTACTTCCTCCTGAGTACCATTGGTCTCAGGGAAAGAGCAGGGAGCCTCAGGCACTCTAGGTTGGTAGAATTACATCCCTGGAGAATTAAAGAAAAAAAATTATTCAAAGGGCCATTGTGAGTTGGAGATTCAATTCACAATCCCATTGGGGCAGGGTTACCTATGTGGGGAAACAGTTTTTAGGGGACAGGAATGTTTTAAGGTACATATGGGGTATCATCTGATATTATGATAGCCGCTGAAAACCAGACTCAAAACTCCATTATCTGGACACTTTACAAACAAGTAACAAGGAAAACAGTCCCTGCCATATGGTATTTACAGTCCAGGTGAGGCAGGATACAAGAAGTGAAAGAAAAAGATGAACATAGGGGGGGGATGAATTGAAAGGAGTAAAACAAGCCATTAAATTATTTTTTATTATTTTATTTTGATGGGAATGGTGTTTTCAGGTGGCAGATATCTGGTGAGGAGGAAATTTGTTTTGTGGAAGAAGTGGTTTTGGGGAAAGTTTTATAAGAGCAAAGTTGATGTGGGGAACTAAGTAAGAGGAAGGTGTTTTGAGGAAAGAGTTTCAGAGAAGAAGTTTGATGAGAATGTATTTTGGATGTGATTTGTGAGGGGAATTTGTTTTGGGAGAAGGAAGCTGTGAAGAAGTAGAAATGTTGTGAGCATTGTTTTGAGGGAAGGCAGCATGTTGTAAGATTTTTACACAAGAGTTTGCTAAGTCATATAAAGTCTGGTCCCATATACAGAGCAGAATGCACAATTTACTTTTTCTCACTATTGGCCTGATCCAACTCCCACTTAAGTTAATGGAAGTCTTTCCACTGATTTTCACGCAAGGTGGATTAGGCCCTAAATTCTCTGGAATTATGACGACATTGAAAATAAGCAATGGTTTTCCTTTGAGTATATACAGTAGTGACTGATACTTAGTTTGGTTCTGCTGTTGTCTCTAGTGGCAACGGAATTTCCATTTGGCAAAGCTCAGAGCTGGAGAGGTTGCTGGAACATGTTTTCTTCTCTTTTCCATTGCTAGTTTTGGATGCATAGGTGGAGGGATGATTGTTGAGATTTTCTTCTTAAACTGCTGACATCAGATTTTTCTTGAATATAAAGGAAATCTGAAAGCAATTTCAATCTAATTAAGCATACACAAAAGGTACTTGTAATACTCTTTAGTCAAATAGCATATTGATCTATAAATGTAAGCTTGCATTAATTCTATTCAAGAAGCATGTTAACAAATGAGTGTGGCAACATTAGATCTGGTGATTGGCTTGAGTTTGCTCCCTGGTTTCTGAGCTAAAATTTCAAAGATTAAAACTAATCAGATGTTTCTATTACATGTGTCTTGTGTGATCCTGTGCCTTTAGCAGTTGTAGTTGGAGGATCCCATCCTGCAGGAAAAATTAAGGTGAAATTCTCATCCAAATCAATAGAGTTCCAAGCTCAGTGCTGCCCTTTGTGTATTCAATAGCATCAACAATCAGCAGCCAAACCACAAAACAAGACATACTAGATCAAGTTTTGTTCATGATGAGAAACTGAAATCAGTGGCTTGCATGAATATATCTGAGGTCAGAATATGGCAAATTAGTATTAGCTACTGCATGGTGTATAAGTAAAGGAACAGTTCCTAATTACTGTGTCACCATTTCAGAAGATTTATTTTGGAAGGGCCACATCTTGATATCCTTACTCAGGCAAAACTCCCACTGAAGTCAATGGGATTTTTCCTGTTTTATGGACCTCAAGATTTGGCACATAGCTCCAGAGCACAAAGTCCAGCCTAGACCAAATACTAAAGGGATATGTACAAGGAGGCAAGGGAAGAAGAATCCCCCGGGCCACGGAACAGCAGAACCTACACCATCTGGATGGTTAAAGTAGGTTCTGACGTATCCTCCCCTCTTGGGATGTAGCACAGGAGGGTTCCCACATTGCCTGCAGCAGGAGTTGGAAAGAGCTCAAAACAGAGGAAGATAAGGAACAGGTGAGAGAAAAGGTGTCAAGAAGAAGATGAATGAGGAGTTAGGACACCTAACAGAGAATACTATTGACCAAAATTACACCTACGACTTCAGTTCAATAGGGTTTCACTGAAACAAAGCAGAATTTGGTTCAGTGTGAGAAACCAAAGAGCAGCTGGGATTGGAGAAGAGAGGAAAGAAGTATTCTCATGAGCCAAGAGGTCGGAAAAGGAAATAGCAACAGCTGCAGCAGCACAGTGAGAAGAGGAGAGCCTAGAGGGATAGTGTATTTTAGCAGAAGTGTGCATCTTGGAGGGACAAGATTAGAACTTAATTCATTTACTGCACAACTGAAAATTGGCAGCCCTCAGAAAACATCCAATAGCCACAACCATCACTGTAGCCACAACTGTCTTCTTTCAGGAGACGTGAACTTTATGGTTTATTTTTAGAGAAAGGTTGAAAAAAAATATAGAACAGATATCATCAGGTTAAAAAAATCATCTCATTAAATACAACTGATATAGAAGCTGCTACCACAACAAAGCTTGAAAGTCTTGGTATTTCTCCATGGCCATAAGGGTGAAGTGTTGGACCTTGAACATGAGGGTATTAAAACACAAAGAGAAAAGACAAAGGCTCTATTTTTTAAAAGGGTGGGGGAGAATGAGGATAAGAGGAAGGAGAAGAAACAAAACTTCTGATACAGAACATATCATATTTCCAATCTGTATATTATAATCTTTCCCATTGTGATTTACCAGTTGAATATTGCACAACTGTCTTCTTGTAAAAATGAAAATTGTAATGATGAATACTACCTGTAACCTGTACTCCCAAAAGTGCATTCCACCTCTATACCAAATGGCACCCTGGAGTAAATGGCTTGCATGGGTTTTCATTCTGGTACAATCAGTGACTAGAAAAGTTTGTTTTCATTCCCCTCAGTGTATCATGTTAGTGGAAAATTGTCCAAATCTGGAAGGAAGGAAGGAAAAAAGTAAGATGGTGGGGACATCTGCTGTTGAGCACAAGTATATCTAAATACTGAGAGTGAGTTCACAGTGAGCAGTGACTCTTCATCCCAGAACACCACAAAAGGAAGAGACTTTGGTATTGCCTACATCTCAATTTAAAAGTCATCGGATAGGTCATTTTAAAAAAATTTTGACATCCTGAATGAGTTATTTCTCTCTACTCCCGTTCCCCTGCACCTGGTATGCCTGTGGTGGTGGTGTCTAGCCTCCATTTCCACTCTGCCCACTCCAGCCAGACCCAAGGCAACTGTGATGGCAGTGCCTAGCCCCACTTCTTCCACCGCACTCCCCATATATGGGAGATCAAAAGCCCTGATCCTGCAATCCAATCTGTGTGATCAGACCAAGGGGATGACTTTAGTGGGATACCATGTAGATATAAGGACTCACTACTAGAGATCAAATTACGGAACCGGGGCTCAAATTTGTTCACGTTATAATGGGAGGGAAAAAAAAAATCTTTCTGTGTGGATCTTTTCCATTTTTATCAAACACCGGTTTAATAGAAAGTCTGGTTTTGATTAAGACCTTGACAACAGGAGCTAAATCAATTTACACCATCAAGAAATCTGGTTCAACATGTGCTGAGCACAGCTGAGTACAGGCCTTTCCAGATCCATGATCTCTGGGCCCATCCTGTACTTATTCAGTCCCCAGTATGGTTTAAGGCAGATCAAAATTAGGCCGGCTGGCTATTGCTCCAAAGAGCTGGTATAGTTGGTAGGAATTTATGGCATGCAACAGTACTCTGACCACACACCCTTTGTTTCTCTCACCTCTACATTCAACATGTCTGTCAAGCTGGGGGCTACGTAGGGGTTGGCAGAGTCAGCTCCTATGCCAATCAAATTCCCTCATGCCAGGAGAATCCACGGGTAGATATCTAATCCAGTTTTCTGCCAGTTTTGTACTTTAGAATAGCTCAACGCAGTTGATAAATCTAAGGATCTGGCCCAGAATAATTAATTAAGCTGTGTTATTCATCCCTATTAGACTGAAATACATTTACAGAGAATGTCATTCTAAAGTAAGTGAATTTCTGTATATTAAAGTATTGCACGCAGAGGATATATTATTCACTCCTCTGTAACTATAGAATTTGTTTATACACACACACACACACACACACACACACACTTCACTGTAACAAAAGTCTTTATTACCTAATATCCATACAGCACAGAAAAATTAGAAGAAAATGAAATGGTATGTCAGATGAATCTCAAACTTTTAAATGAACCTATATCTTTTGCTAATGGGCTTTTAGGGATACAGGTCAGAAAGCTAGATTTCTTTTTCAGATAAGATATGATTTACAGTTAGGAACTTGAGACCTATTTATTCCTGATGCCACATCTTAAAAGAAAAAAAAGAAAAAAATATCACCACCATTGTATAAAGAGAATTTACCTTTCAATGGAACTGTGATTAAGTTGGCAAGCAGGATCGGGCCCTTACTGAAATTTCAGATCCTGTTGGGGTTTTTAAATGACTCGGGGACTTGGGGGAAGTAATTTACATAATTCATTTTACATGAAAACAATTGTCCAATGAATTGTTTCAACTTACTAGAGAGCATACACAGTTTGAACATAGACAACTTGACAGAAAAACATGACGTAGCTTAATACTTAGTACCAATATTTGTGTTCTAATTCCACTTCTGAGCATCACTTTTTTTGTATAGCATGTGCTGTATAATTAACAGCTTTGCTTATTCCAACTCATAACAAAAGGATATTTAAAACCTTTACAGTTTGACATTTCTCTATTTTCTTTTGCTCCATTTAAGGAAAATGCATGTTATGATTCACAAATGATGGGGGGGGGGTTCAGTATATAGTGGGAGTATGCAACTTCAGTTTGCAAATACTCCAAAGTGTGGCCAAGTAGATTTAAGGGAGAATGATGTTCCTGTAATCTTAGCAGCTAACCCTTCTGTATTGATGAACAACAGGCAGTCATGCTTATCTAGCACAAAGATCTTTCTTCATTTAATGCCCGCAGCTTGAGATAGTCAATTTTGCCCAGCATGCACCTCAAGTATTTCACATTTTTATTTGTGATTTTTGTCTATGTCCCTGTGCTATTTCTGCTACGAGTCAATAGCTACTTAGCTACCCATGCAAGGCCATAATCAGAGGCACTGTTATACTGGTGACCATATAGCACATATCTCAGTGCTCAATCACTATCACCATTATAGCTGTCGGGTAAACAATTATAAATGGAGCTATTTGTTTATAGTCCAACAAAATAATGATAAAGTGTTAGCTATGAATTTTACTTTAAATTATAAAGTTGAACCAACTGAACTACCAAAATTGCATTAACATCTGATGTTTTAAACAATCCATATTCACTTCCATCTAATAAGCTCAAGTGAAGAAAAATGGATATACAAAAAAATAAGTTTGCTTGACTCTTTAAAAAGTCCATAGGACTATAATTCTTTAATACTGCTTTTATCATTAGATAAAATATTATTAAAACATTATAATTTAAGTCACATGAGTTATAACTAGAACATTAGATGATTTACATAATAATCATAAAACAGGAAAACAGTCTGTTATGAAATGTAGAAAAATTAAATGATCTATGTTGCTTTTGTAAAAAAAACTCTTCCATTTAGTTTTGAAAGTTCATTGGATGCAATATAAGATTTAGGCGAAATTCCCATGTGTAATAAAGCACCAATTTGTTTTATTACGGATGATTATTTAAAGAGACTGGTATTTATTCAGCATTTGTGGCAGGTTGCTTTTTAAATCATGTTGCATTTTTTTTATTGTCATATACTAGTTTGTTAAGGGGTATAAGTGACTCTCCGAGAGTGAGAGGGCTGGATGAAAATGACAGGTTTTGTTTCAAAGAAGGTAAGATGTGTTTATTCTTAATTGGTGGATGTAATAGAGAATCTAGTGAAATAGGTTCAGTCTCTGACTTTTAAAGGGTAAATCACCTTCTGCAGTTACGTTATTCAAAAATCAGCACAAGCAATAAGTTTTCAATGTCTGGAGGCACAAAATCTGGAAAGTTCACAAAGTTCTCATTCAAATCAATAGGAGTGTTTCCACCAACTGTAGTGACCTTTGGATCTGGTCCTATGGTGTCTGCAATCCCTGTACGTTGTAGAATAGTGCCTCACTAGGGTTCTTTTTTAGTATCACGCAGGGAGAGTTGGTGTAAAGATATGGAATGGCCATTAGATCTTCAAGTAGGTGGCTCCACCAGCCGAACATTCATGTATAGGTATTGCATTCTGAACCTCCATCACATACCCCTACAGATCTAAGATCACACCACAAGCCACAGGGTAGCTTTGGGAAGATTTTGTCCTCTATAGAGCACCTATTTGAAAATAAAACTAAGGAGATTGTGTGACTAAGGAGAATATCTGGGGCCAAGAATGAATTTGAGATTAACTAAAATGGAAAATTAAACAACTATCACATAATTGAAGTTGGAGATTGTTGTTGTTGTATGGCATTTTCATGTTGAGGAGAGAGTGGGGAAAACTGATCAAACAGCTGAATTTATCCATGCTTCATAAATGAGGCTGCTGCCATTTTCCAGGCATTTATATAACCATGCCAAGAGAACATACATCTTTCAAAAACAAAATTTTTAGTAGCTGTTCTTCTGTTTTAGTAATTTGATGCTTTTGGTTATTTGTTTTATTTAGTTGGGAGCATTAGTTATTGAAAAGAAAAACATAGCACAAGAGAAGAAAAACAAAGCTGAATCTTCTGATGATTCACTATCCAAGACCTGGGACAAACTTGCCCTCCATTTCTCAAAATGAGAAATTAAAATAATGAAAATGCTTAAATCAAACAATGTTGGTAATGTGGGTGTTGGTAAATGGTGGAAATCATTTTCAGACTATTCTACCATGTCACTGAATTAAATCAGTGATGAACCTCAGTCCCACCTGAAAATTCCCATGTCTGTATCATTAAAAAAAAAAAACCCTCTGGCAATTTAACATTTTCTTATCATCCCAGGCCTCTTTCAGGTTTCACAACAAAAATAAACCCTGTATGGGTCACACAAAAAATTCACCGAGTTTCTCACACCTGAGCAGCAGATTCCTGGGAGGCCTCAGAGATTTTAGCTGTCTCCAAACTGCCTATTTAGCTCTTACCTTCTGTGAGAAGAGCCTTAATTTTCATAAGAATTCCACTCGCAAGAAAATTCAGGATTCCTCTCGCCTTTGCATTATTTTAGGGGTGAGGAGGTAGTCCTCTATAATCTGACCTATGGATTCATACTGCACTCATTACCACGGTAACTGATGGACTGCAAATCTCCTCCCCGACTTTGTTGCTTTTAAAGGTGGGAGTAGCTTACTCCCTTATCTTCTATTTTTTAGGGTAGCACCTGTATTCCTGAATGAGTCTTATTTGGGGATGAGCCTGTCAGTTCCTTTTTTCTGCAGGAGCAGGGCAAGAAAACACCCTATTCCATTGCTGGGTACTCTGAAATCAGCATAAAATATGCCAGATTGCCCTACGTGACAATCTGAAATGTCAAGAGAAACTGAAAAGATGGAATGCACTGAAAACCCAGCCAAATGACAGGTTTCTCAGAGCCCTAGTGAGTAACACTTCAGTGGAGTTTCTCATTTGTCTCCTGCAAGTAAAGAACTGGATCTGCCTATACCAAGTTGTTTTTAGAGAATTTCTTTATGGTTTTATATATTGCTACCACCAGTTAGCTTTGTTTTATTTTGTCAGGGCATGGTGGAATGCCCCATTATCCCCTCTGTGTGTTTTTTCTTTCATGGCAACATAGAAGAAAGATGTCTTTACATCAGGCATGATCATTAACACAATAACAGAAACCAAACAAACTCAAGAGCACACATATAAGGCAAACAGGTAAATTAGCATTCTCCAACATTTACAGTTATTTGTGCCCTAAGAAATTTTGATCTCTTAAGAATTACTCCCATCAGTGGACCTTCATACTAGGTCCTCTCCGAGTTGCTTTCACTCTACTCTTCATCAATATGGAATACAAAGGTCTCCATTTCTCCCTTCATAGAGCTCGCTTTCTGAATATAGGGAAAATCAATGCCCAACTTGATCCCCAACAGTTATATTTGTTTCCAGCCCATGATCCCTTCTAGAATTAACCACCACAAAAAACATATGGGAGTACCCATGGTGTTACAGCAATGATTCCTGATATCACTTCTAGAACATCTCACAGCAGTAGGAACTAGCTTCGATAATTTTAACTCACGTTAAACGTACATTCTTATTATGTTACTGAAAGTCTAAACGTCATAGGGCAGCCCCACCCAGAGTGCCCCCCTGCTCTCCTGCTGCAGGCTACAGCTCAACTAGTGCTCCTGCTTCAGTTTTCCCAGTAACTCTACGCCAGGCTCTCCTACCTCAATAATACCCTTTTCAGAGCTGGTGCAAATGGTGCAAAACATAAGTCCCAATACACAGTTCATTTACCATCCCAGTGCAAGCAATCCTTAAAATCCCGAACCATCTCATTTTTTGACATAACCCATCATCTGCCATATGCAGGTTCCTCGTTGGTCCTCTTCTGTCCCTCTGCTGGGACAGCCACCTGAGCTCTTGCAGCTGGAGTGAAACCCTGCTCTTCCCCTCAGTCTCTGTGCTGGGAGCAGCCTCACCAGGAAAGCACCTCTCACTCCTCCTGGCACTCCAACTATTCACCAGGATTCCACTCTCCAGCCCTGGAGATGTCAACAGGTAAGTCCTCCATTACTCTCCTGTCTTCTGACCTCTCCAGCCCTAAGCTTCTCTTGCTTAGAAGTCAGCAGGCAACTCCCTTTACAGCTCTCTGGCCCTCAATTCTCTCGAGTACTTGTTCTCTGGCTTAGGGAGGTCAACAAGCAAAGCCCTCTTCTGCCCTCAGTCTTCTCCCATGAACCAACTATAGTGTCCTTCCAGGAGCTTCCACAGTCCCCCTGCTCTTTTCTGAGTCTCAGGGAGTTCCGACTCACCAGATCTCCTCCTCAGATTCTCCCTGATTCTTTATAGCCTCAGGTGCCATCCTATCCTCTTAACTGGCCATCTGACATTGGGAAACTGACACTGCTTCATTTACAAGGGCCAGCCACCCTGGTGACATCACCGTTTGCATCTGTAATTAGAATGCAAGAGGCTAAGAGAATTGAAACGCTGTCCTGCACAAGTAATTCCCATGTGCCAGTGAAAGCTACACATGTATTTAAGAAAGAATAGATCCAATAATGCTTTTGGTTGACAGACATGATACCCTTTTAGCTGAGAATACTAAAAGCCATTGTATTAATGTGCTAACTAGATAACCTAGGGTATGTCTACACCGGGATAAAACATAAGTGGGCTGGCCTGGGTCAGCTGACATGGGCTCAGGCTCCAGGGCTCGGAAAAAAAAAAAATATCACTCTGTAGATATTTGGGCTTGGGGTAGAGGCCTGCAAGGGAGGAGTGTCCCAGAGTTCGGGGGTTAGCCTGAGTGTCTAAACAGTGAGTTTTAGCCCCAGAGCCCAAGCCCCTAACCGGAGCCAGCTGTGAGTCATTTATCCCTGTGTAGATGTACTGCCAGAAAGTTAATTCAGATTAAGATATGTCCAGATGGTGGAGATTACTGACAACATGAAGACAGGAGAGAATTTTTTTCCAATGATTCTGGCAAAAAAAGAAATTCCTGGTCTTTTACCTAAAATTACATAACAAAATTTCCCAAAAGCGCTATGGGCAAATTAAGGCTGTGCTGGAGTTAAGATTTAAGGAGGCAAATAGATTAGTACTAGAAGCTAAAAATATATATTCGCTGAATTACTACTACAATTATTCTTGCTATCAAGTTCAAATTAGAAACAAAAATTTTAAAAACCTTTTGGCCACCAAGTACTGTCGGATGAGGAAGCAGGTCTGTGGTTCAGATGCTTTTACACTTATTATTGCAGTGAGTTAAAACATAAAATGCCAAACCTCTATTCTGATACTAAATCTGAAGTAACACCTTTGACTTATGTTTGGCATTGCCTTTAATGGAGTTACTTTGAATGTACATCACTGCAATCAGGATCTAACCACTGAGAGGATATTAGAAGGAGATTAAACATAATCTTAATCAGCAATATCCCAGAAGATCCAAGGATTTTCAGTTTAAAAGATTGTACAACTGTTGTAGAGTTGGATAAATTTCAAATGCAGTTGTTAAGAGATTTGCAGCAGCCCATAGGATCTGTTTTTTAAAGACCTGAAAGTTGACAAACAAACTGAATACTATGGAGGAGTGAAATAGAATGAGTGAACCTACAAATAAGAATATGTTCTGTTCCAGAGGGAATTCTGAGATCTGGTCTTTTAAACTTTATTAGATAAATGTATGGCATTCTCTTTTAGGCCCCAATTTAAGAAAGTACTTAACCATATTTAACTTTCAGGTATGAAAACAGGTATTTTGATGCCTAAGGAACTTTGCTTTGAGTACTCAGATGTTGGACATTCAGTTTGAGACTTCTGGGCATTCAGTTTTTCAAAGTTTCAGTATTGAGCACGCACTGTTATATAGTAAGGGTCTGATCCTGCCATCCTCTTTTAATCAAGCGATATTCCCATAGGATTTAATGGGAATTTTGCCTGAGTACGAGCTGCAGGAATCAGCTGCAAGACCACACATCTTGAGGGATACCCTCTCTAAAGTCATCAGCATGGCAAATTCAGCAACCCAATGTGTAATTCTTGAGGCAGAGAACGATTTTCATTTCATTCACTTTAATGTCTCATTCAGCAAAAGAACACAAAATCCATCTTCCTGCTAGCCCTAAAATAAGAGAAGTAGTTGATACATATTCTGGAATAAATGAGAATCCCCAAAAATGATTAGTACCAATACAATTCATTTTATGTTAATCTATGGATGAAAGGTTTTGATGCAGATATTAGAGATCAGAATTTAAAAAGTGGGGCATATAAATGTATATACAAAAATAATGTGTGCAGGTATTTACTGTGACTGTGTATGAAATGACAGTAATTATGCATGCAATTAACCATTTATACCTGTACCTGGTTCTTCTATGCACTTACTACAGTTGTGTATGCAAATTTACTAAATGTATGTACTAATTAGTCATGCAAATTTGGAAAGCTATACCTTTGAAAAAAATCAAGCCTTACATTTTAACCTTCTCTGTCATAGGATTGGGTTAACCATAATGGATCTTGAAGGTACCAGCAGAAATTCTAAATAACCAGAAATGTTCTAAAACATGTGATGGTATTTGTAAAATAATATGTATCGTTTGGTGGACTGTATTTCAGGATTTGTGCTAATCTTCTGAAAGCTATTTCCAAAAAAATATTCTCAAATCCTACTGGGTTTATATCTGCAAAGAGAGCTATAAGATGGCGTTGTCTCAATTACAGAAGTGAGGTTTCATTATTTGGATTATATACTGCCGTAACATTCTTACATCCTGTTTAGTATAATTATAGAAAACCAACTAGACATGCATATAAAAATTATAATGGTTTATTGCAATTGCCTGGAGCAATTAAGGCTTAAAATTAGAATTAAAGGTTGTACAGTTTGATATAGAAGACCCTATAGAGTATTAAAATTTTAGCATCACTTCATTCTCCAGGCACAAAGGTGTCATTAGTAAATATAATACTCATTTTTCCCCTCAATTAATTATAGCAAAGACATAACAGAATATACACCAAAGAATGCCCTGTATGTTATTCATGAGTCATCAGTGAAATGAAAAGTGAATCTACCATTCACTATGGTATTTTCAGTCAAATGTTAGTTCGAAGCTAAGTCCATGGCCTATGTATGTTCCTTCTCTCCATCTTAAAACTGCAGAGCTCTCCATGGCTCACATGGAATTCTGAAAAAAGAATTCCAGAGGGTGGCTATCCTTCAACAAAAAAAACTTCAAAAACAGACTCCAATGAGAGACTGCTGAATTGGAATTAATTTGCAAACTGGATACAATTAATTTAGGCTTGAATAGAGACTGGGAATGGATGAGTCATTACACAAAGTAAAACTATTTCCCCATGGTATTTCTCCCCTCCACCTCCCACTGTTCCTCTGATATTCTTGTTAACTGCTGGAATTAGCCTACCTTGCTTGTCACCATGAAAGGTTTTCCTCCTCCCCCCCCCACCCCCCGCTGCTGGTGATGGCTCATCTTAAGTGATCACTCTCCTTACACTGTGTATGATAAAACCCATTGTTTCATGTTCTCTGTCTCTGTCTCTGTCTCTGTGTGTGTGTGTGTGTGTGTGTGTGTGTGTGTGTGTGTGTGTGTGTGTGTAAATCTCCCCACTGTATTTTCCACCAGATGCATCCGATGAAGTGAGCTGTAGCTCACGAAAGCTTATGCTCAAATAAATGTGTTAGTCTCTAAGGTGCCACAAGTACTCCTTTTCTTTTTGCAAATACAAACTAACATGGCTGCTACTCAAACATGGGATTCTGAGTCTCTTCAGCTGGGGTCTCTGCTAGATGAAGTCTCCTCCTTGCGCAGCTGACACACAGGTTTTAAGCCTCTTTTGGGACTTGTATGTCATAGAATCATAGAATCATAGAATATCAGGGTTGGAAGGGACCCCAGAAGGTCATCTAGTCCAACCCCCTGCTCAAAGCAGGACCAAGTCCCAGTTAAATCATCCTAGCCAGGGCTTTGTCAAGCCTGACCTTAAAAACCTCTAAGGAAGGAGATTCTACCACCTCCCTAGGTAACGCATTCCAGTGTTTCACCACCCTCTTAGTGAAAAAGTTTTTCCTAATATCCAATCTAAACCTCCCCCATTGCAACTTGAGACCATTACTCCTCGTTCTGTCATCTGCTACCATTGAGAACAGTCTAGAGCCATCCTCTTTGAAACCCCCTTTCAGGTAGTTGAAAGCAGCTATCAAATCCCCCCTCATTCTTCTCTTCTGCAGACTAAACAATCCCAGCTCCCTCAGCCTCTCCTCATAAGTCATGTGCTCTAGACCCCTAATCATTTTTGTTGCCCTTCGCTGTAACTCTTTCCAATTTATCCACATCCTTCTTGTAGTGTGGGGCCCAAAACTGGACACAGTACTCCAGATGAGGCCTCACCAGTGTCGAATAGAGGGGAACGATCACGTCCCTCGATCTGCTCGCTATACCCCTACTTATACATCCCAAAATGCCATTGGCCTTCTTGGCAACAAGGGCACACTGCTGACTCATATCCAGCTTCTCGTCCACTGTCACCCCTAGGTCCTTTTCCGCAGAACTGCTGCCGAGCCATTCGGTCCCTAGTCTGTAGCGGTGCATTGGATTCTTCCATCCTAAGTGCAGGACCCTGCACTTATCCTTATTGAACCTCATTAGATTTCTTTTGGCCCAATCTTCCAATTTGTCTAGCTCCTTCTGTATCCTATCCCTCTCCTCCAGCGTATCTACCACTCCTCCCAGTTTAGTATCATCCGCAAATTTGCTGAGAGTGCAATCCACACCATCCTCCAGATCATTTATGAAGATATTGAACAAAACGGGCCCCAGGACCGACCCCTGGGGCACTCCACTTGACACCGGCTGCCAACTAGACATGGAGCCATTGATCACTACCCGTTGAGCCCGACAATCTAGCCAGCTTTCTACCCACCTTATAGTGCATTCATCCAGCCCATACTTCCTTAACTTGCTGACAAGAATGCTGTGGGAGACCGTGTCAAAAGCTTTGCTAAAGTCAAGAAACAATACATCCACTGCTTTCCCTTCATCCACAGAACCAGTAATCTCATCATAAAAGGCGATTAGATTAGTCAGGCATGACCTTCCCTTGGTGAATCCATGCTGACTGTTCCTGATCACTTTCCTCTCCTCTAAGTGCTTCAGGATTGATTCTTTGAGGACCTGCTCCATGATTTTTCCAGGGACTGAGGTGAGGCTGACCGGCCTGTAGTTCCCAGGATCCTCCTTCTTCCCTTTTTTAAAGATGGGCACTACATTAGCCTTTTTCCAGTCATCCGGGACTTCCCCCGTTCGCCACGAGTTTTCAAAGATAATGGCCAAGGGCTCTGCAATCACAGCCGCCAATTCCCTCAGCACTCTCGGATGCAATTCGTCCGGCCCCATGGACTTGTGCACGTCCAGCTTTTCTAAATAGTCCCTAACCACCTCTATCTCTACAGAGGGCTGGCCATCTCTTCCCCATTTTGTGATGCCCAGCACAGCAGTCTGGGAGCTGACCTTGTTAGTGAAAACAGAGGCAAAAAAAGCATTGAGTACATTAGCTTTTTCCACATCCTCTGTCACTAGCTTGCCTCCCTCATTCAGTAAGGGGCCCACACTTTCCTTGGCTTTCTTCTTGTTGCCAACATACCTGAAGAAACCCTTCTTGTTACTCTTGTCCCCAAAAGGCACTCCAAGATTTATTCTTCAAGCTCCATGCAGAACTCCCCTTAATATCACAAGAAGATTCATGAATAGGAGAAAGGGAAAGGGTACAATAAATGCTTGCAACACAGATCCAAGAAAATAATGTCCTAAATTTGTATAAGTCTTTATTTAGTTAAATCACAATTCAGCAAAGCACTTAATCATATACTTAACTTCAAAACATATGCTGAAGAGCATCCCTTTTTAGCAAAACATTTACGCATATGCTTGATGTCAGTAGGACCAGAGGTGAAAGTGGGCCGGTACGGTGTATCAATAAGAACTGGCTGCCGGTACTGGCCTGTACACAACCAACATAAAAGAGTTGCTGCCGCAGCGCTTTAATGTCGCTGCTCCTTTTGCCCCCCTCCTCCAGGTCTGCCAACTCCCTGGAAAACAAACTACCTATTTATTCAAGTCTCTGCACATATTAATCATGCGAAAGAGAATGAAACATGAAAAGGCAGTGTTTAAAATATGTAAAACAAACATTTATAAGATACAATCAAATATGAGCACAAATTTCAACTTATTCATGGTACACAGTACATGACATGTGAAAATTGATGGGGATGCTTAAGGGAAGTTCTATTAGAAGAAGAATGATATTCAAGATAACAAGGTTACCACACCATTATGCATTTTCTGCATGGAGGAGCAGGTAAGCCTCATTGACCGTCAAAATACTGTGCCAGTAATCAAAGTCCTTGAAGGCAAATATTAAAAATATTGTATCTTACATGAGACCAAGGAAAGAATCAGAAAATTAATTGCTAGAAAATGTTATATAACAAGAGAATTTTAGAAAATGCATGGATTAAAAAAAAAGGGAAATGTGTTTGCCAAGTGCCATTTATATCTAGAATAATTAGAGAATGCAGTACATTAACATAAAGCAATAGTATTAAATTGTTTTTTAGTCTCTGTATACTATGAGAGATATACCCAGAAAAAACTAAACTGATCTAACTGTCAAAAAATAATATTGGCTGGGAATAAAATGAAGAAGCTGTCATACAAAACAAAAACAAAAGGCCATTAAGAGCTCTGGTAATACATGATTTCTGCTACAAGTTCAAATAAAATAAAATGAAATAAAATAAATGGTCAAGAAAAATAAAATACTTTCTATTAGTGGACAAATAAAGGTCTGCACAGTAAGTTCATTTCAGTTATTCACATAATTTAAGTCAAGTTACTTCATACAGAGAAAACCATGAGGAAGAAAGATCTATAATCACAGAAAGTATAAGTAAAATTCCACAATATTTTTCAGAGGAAAGACTCAAATACCTTTGGAGCAACAACAGTGTCAAGAGGAGAGAAAATGTGTAAAGTAACAGCAGATTCATTCATATCCAGAACCACAGCACTAATCTGAAAAAAGATCCAGATCAAGAAAAAAAGAAAAGGGAGGGACATGAATAATTTATTGATATAATGTAACGTGAAATGTTACATGTAGCATTGTGGGCTATAAGTAGCAGCAATCCATTAAGAGTTTATATGTTGTCTTCTCAGCAGCCAATATATTGTAACTCCACTAAAAATAAATGGTAAATAATTGTCTCCGTGACACAGTCATTTACCTAATTCACAAGGGTGTTGTGAGCCATGATTCATTAGATTTGTAATGCGCTTTGAAATCCTGGAATGAAAGATGCTAAAGATACTAAGAGTATCATCATCATAATACATAGTATTATTCTTGTCATCAAACAATATGCCTTAGGAAAAGGCACTTTTACATATCAATTAATTTGTGAATTAATAGCTTACTTATTCCAGTGTAAACTCATTATTAGACCCGATCCTGGATCCAGTTTATAAGGCACTATAATGTGTTGGTAAGCCCCTGGAGGCCATATATACTGGCTGTACTCTGTACCATACACTTGGAGAAAAGCACTCAGATACATAAGGAAATTCAAACCTAAAACAGGTACAGGAGCTGTGGGGACATTAGAGCTGGTCAGAGAAACCTAGATGGAACTATATTCAATCAGAATATGCATTTGTGGTAAATCGAATTACTTCATGAAATTGGGTCAATTTCACCAGAATTTGATTTTGGAAGAGAACTCGGGGGAGGAGGGGAAAGAGGAGTTCAAACAGTGCTGAAAATGTCCATCTTGATATTTTGGAATAAAATATTTTCATTTTGAAATGATTTCTCATTTTTAATTTAAAATTATATTATAAAAATTAGAAATCAAACTAAAGTATTTTGAATTTTCAAAAGAAAATATTGTGATTTGGTGGAAATGTTCCATTTAGACAATCCAAAACTAAACATTTTTCAATTTTTTGCTTTTCGGGGAGTTTGGAAATGTTTAGTTTTCATTTTGATTTGAAACAAAACCTAATTTCAAAAACCTCAAAAAAATCTTTCATGAAAGGGAACTTCTGTTGTCCCTACAGCTCTAGAAATCCTGTATCCTCTCTATCTTTCCTACCTCCAAATTGCCATATGGATAATCTTCATACCAAGAGGTCCTAACTTTGACAGCCTCCAAACAAAAGTTTAGCAAGGAAAGGCTTTGGGCTGTGCATGTCAATTCAGTACCTCCTCCGGTCACTGACAACCAGCAGATCCAAGAACTCCTCTCCCTCTGGGATAATGCGGAGGAAATTCATATGCTCATTGTCTCCTCTGATGTTATTCCACTATACCCATACATAGCATTTGGCAAGGGCAAAGTATGAGCAGATGCACATGCGCTACATCTATAGAAGGTTGTCATGGGTCATCACCAGAACCTGGCACCTTTAGCACCAAAACAAGTCTTTATTACCAGAGCTGAAGGAGAAATCCTGTTATGTGGTATCAGTACAAGCCTCTCGTCATCTGTGGAACCAGCAGCAGACACACACAACTCAGTGTTAACATATGCCAGTTTGCAGGGAGCTTTTTTGTTAAAGATCAATGTTAGCCTCCTCAGCTACAGAACTCTGATGAGCCACATGTATTGCGGTACTGCTCACGTAGCCCAGTGTGAGCATGATATTGCTTGAAATTGGATAACAACTTGGGAAAGAGAGGAGTAGAAGGGCAGGCATAAAGCTTGTCTTTCCAAGAGACTAGGAAAGCATCTGTCAAAGAGCCCTGCCTTGGAACAAAAAAGAGTTGGCTCTTTCTGTTGAGATGAACAGCATATAGGTCTCTAAGAGGCCTGAAAAATGAATCTCATGACATTCAGCCTGAGACACCACTCACCATCTCTGCTGACTGATCTACTCAGGTGATCCCCCAAGCTGTTTTAAACACCAGAAAGTTAGTATGCTTTGAAATTCATTGCATTGCTGATACAAACTCCCAAGGATATATTACAAACTCTCATGCAACCTCTCCCTGCCCGTTCACATAGAACATCACGGCTGTGTTATCAGCAAGAATAGAGAGGATGGAGTTTTCCACAAAATTTTTTTTTTAGTTTTTCCAAATATAACAAATATTGCAGAATACCAGATTCATCATAATATACAAAGTAAATAGAGTTAGGATAAAGGAAATGGAGGAAAACCCAACATTTTTCTCTTCCTGGTCTAAGTTAATCACAGACCTTTAAAAAGTCTGCCCAAATTTGCTTTTTCAGGCATTCCCTTTTTGCAGAATGCCAGTCATTCATTAGATGCAAGGTCAGCCATATAACTGAGCCAAGCATCAATATTTGGATGTCATTGATTTTTTCCATTTTTTCAGGATTAATTTTTTAGCAACCAAAGGTTTGGCACCACAGTGGGGGTTAGCCTCAAGGCCCGGGCACCAGAGCCGGAGTTGACAACCCTTGATTAGAAGAAGTTGGTACCACAGCGTATCTTTTCCTTTTGGTTGTTTACCAGTAGACAGTACTGGAGACTTTGGCCTTCTAGGGGAGCTCAGCTCCTTTAAGGAACGGTGTTCCGTTCTTCTCTGCTTCTTCCATGGCACTGGAGAAGGGGCTTGGTGATGAGTTTCCAATACAACATCCAGAGAGGCACTCCTAACCGAGGAGTACTCAATGCTTGTGCTGAGGGTGGATGCAGGGCACCCTCCATGAGAATGTGACACAGTCTCACCTCTCCATCCTTTTTAGTCCAAGGGTTATAGTCCCTGCAGACCTGACAATGGTCTCAAACATGACCTTCACTGCTGCACTTTAGGAACTTGGAAAGAGGATCACTTACTTTCTGCAGCCAGCAGAAAGCTTAAAGCCCACAGACTGAGACATATCCTGGTACCGAGCAATGGTACTCTTTGTATAAAAGAGGAATCCAATGCCCCAAGTCAGAATAAGGAAATAAAGAAAACCAAACACTAATTTACACAATCAAGAGTATTTCTATTTTCAGAAGGGATATAATCCCTCTGCAGTCGGAGAAAACTTGCAGTTAACAAGCCTACATGTTCCGACTACCAAGCATGGGCAGTAAGAAGAAATGAAGGGAAGAGGCAGTCCAGGTGCCCCCTCTATATCATGATGCAGCAGCATGAGACTACTGAAACTGCCCATGTGCCCTGACAGGTACTGCTTAGGGGAAAATCTCCAACTCTGGTGCACTGGGTATGCGTACACCTGAAGTGGAATGGACATGTGCAATCACTCCAAGAAGAACTCCCATTAACTTTAACAGACGTTATTTGTTCCTACATGGGGAGAATTGGAGTGTAATTGGTTTTCCCTCAGTGTAATTCCTATGCAGTCCCATGCTGTCCACTCTTCATTTATTTGAAGTCTGTAACCTATGTTAGGCCGATTGGACAATCTTCTTTTAAACAACTTGGCCAGATACTCTCTGCTGATATAAATTTACAAAATTCTATTGAAATCAGTGGTTTTCTGCCCATTTATAGAAGCAGAGGATATGGTCCATTATTTCTAGTGTCACATAGTTCTAGAAAAGTAGTTATCACACA
This sequence comes from Dermochelys coriacea, assembly GCF_009764565.3. NCBI lineage: Eukaryota > Metazoa > Chordata > Testudines > Dermochelyidae > Dermochelys > Dermochelys coriacea. Next base: position 27,534,728 of record NC_050079.1, on the reverse strand, counting down.
GTACTACCAGGGATAATAAGTCAAAGAGCACTCTCTCTGAGAACGGGGATGGGGAGGAGACAGGCCCAATGCTACTCAAACTCCTTCCACTGGCCCCCAGAGCTGCAAGGATGGTGCTGCATCATCCAAAGGGATGGTACAGCACGTGCCAATGGACTAAAGATTATAGTGATAATGTCACAAATAGAAACACCCTCTCCCCCTGCGTAGAACTACACTGAGGAAATAAATCAATGCTCAGAATCTTCAGCTACACGTTCCCCAAGTTTACCCTACAGGAGCAGTGTGGAATGGGTAGGACAGGGCCCCAAAAGGTAGGGGGCAGTGCATGGGAATCCTAATTCTCAACTGTAGAGGGGCAGGGGTGCTGAGAGCCAATGAACAGAATTGTAAACCCTGTATATGATGGAAACCACTTCAAGTCAGGGTGTGTGGCACACCCCTAGTTCCAGCACCTCTGACTCCACAGATATCAGGCAGCTGCACAGAGGGACTGCAACTTTGGCAGCATGGATGGACTGATAGTTCTGTTGCTATTGGGTCACAGACCTCAGGTATGCTCTGTAAAGGGAAGTCAGAGAGAGTTAATGCTGCCTCAAGCAGAATTCACTGTTCTCATCTCTTCATTTGGATCGACCCACAGACTTGGAGCGTATGGGATGCACAGAGTAAAAAGGTTTCTATTATAATTACTATATCCATCTTAAAATGTTTCTCCTACAAAATCTTAAAGTAGTACAAAAACTGGACAAGGAGGTGCATTATAACAATAAAATTATGGAATTAAAAGCTAAAAGCATGAAATGATGTATTTGATGAAATGAAATTATGCATTTATTCAAAATGTAAAACTATTTGAAAGAATCCATTGTGAATGTAACATTGAAATGACCTACGAAAAACCAAACACCTGATATCTAAAGCACACAACAAGAGAAACCTAGGTAAAACATCAAACGCAGTATACAACAGTTAGTGTTATAGTTACAAAGCAACACAAAAAGTTGAAAAGGGAGACATTAGAAAAGAAAGTAAAAATAAGAAAGATGTTAATTGCCATAAGGTTTAAAAGAATGTAAATTTTCTAAGCATTCTAACTAGCTATAACATTCAAAGTTCCAGTACTGCATATACTTAAGCAATGAAGGAGTGCTGGAGGATGAGGGGATTCTGAATAAATCTTAAATTCTAAAAGTCAATCAAAGATCAATTTTACAAAAACAAAGCTAGGGACATGTTTTTTAATATCTAATTCATTGTCATTAATTACTACATCAGCCTTTGTAGCAATGTTTTAGTAAGCACGTTAACGGGATTGTTTATATTATTTATCACAATCCCTTAGAAACAAACAGCATATTTATTTTAAAAGTCTCATGGTTTAGTTGCAAAACTTTATGGCAAACTTTATAGCATGTGCCATCACCTTAAACAGCTGTTTTTTTTCAAATAACTCTTAGGTTTTTACAATGCAATATATTTTCTTAACGCATGTAATGGTGTACAGCTGCCTTTGCAGTGAATAGAAATTATGCCAGGTTAATACCCAAAGATGTACGGGTTCCAGTCAAAGAAGTGCAGCACTGTAACCCTTCCCATAGTCCACAACCATGATCCATCAGCTGAAACCACCTATTAATTACAGCCTCACAACTCACCAGCAGGACTTAACATTACTGTCCACTTCTGGAGGCAAGCTATCCACTCATCTAGGCATTTAAAATTCACTCAATACTCTGGTGTTTGAATGTTTGAAATCTGCACAACTTCTTGGGCATTTTCACACAAACCTTCTCACCTTTAGGTGCAGTGGTTAAACTTTCCTCCACCGATTGCCTAAATGTGGTAGATTGTCTGTTAAGCAAATGTTTAAAAGTGAGACATTCCAAAAGGGCCAAGAGGATTAGAGTGTGATCTAGGGTGGGAAATCTTAAATCAAATGGAGAATGGAAAATTAGTTTGATTTTTAAATTTAGGAAATATAACCTTATTTCCTTGTGGTGAATGTTTCAGACTGAGTAAAATGTTCTTTGTCCTGATCTCTGCCTCTTAATTCTGAGCTCAATTTTGTTCCTTAAAGCAGAAAATTTGGAGTCATACTTAGAATCATGCATATACTCTACTTACTTTTCCTGTCTACTTTTCCCTTCCAGTAAATGTTCCTGTCCTGAGAACGTTACCAGAATTTGTGCTTTACCTCAACCCTAACTCTGCTGAAGTCTTTATTCATACCTTAACTACTTCTCATCTCACCTATTGCGATTTCTTCTTCTATGGTCTTCCTAAATTCTTAATTCAAAACTTGAGAGTCCAGAAAGACAAGACATGATTATTCTCTCGCTTGAGAAATAAGGCCATATTGTGCTACTCGTCCATTGTAGTGTTACTGCTTAAGGATGTTTCAGGACCGATTCAACCAGGCCTACAGGTTCTCTCACAAATCCAAGGACAGAACCACCACTTATATCCATAGACCAGGTTTTATTTGCATACTTACAGAGTACTACACCCCAGTGATCAAATGGAATATAGCAGTTCAAGAAACTGGCTATTTTCGGAAACACAAAGACAGACTTTTAGTCTCAATACACTCTTTTATATGCCATGTATGACATGTTTTCTTTTTATTAACACTACTTTCTTTTTATTCACTACCCCAAATCTTTCCTTCCTATTTGAAAAATATGCATTAGATCCATGATGTTCCAAACTACTTATACATTGCTAATCATTAAATAAAGATTAGGCCTTTACCATGCTATATAGGGTAAGATCACCTAACCCAGGCTTTACTACCTTATAACTGCTCTGGGCCCAGGATGATCAGGAAAAATACACCACCATATCTCACGTAAATTTTCTTGTACAAGTTACATCTTATGAGTACAGGCATAAATAACACATGGCCCACAAGTCAACCACCTATAACAAAAGGAACTCAAGGCGTTGTCAGTCTCAGCATTTACAGTCTTTCCATTTGGGGGCATACAATCTTCCAATTTCAGCACCTTCAAAACTTTTGTATGTTACGAATACAAGCACCAGGAAGATACCAAAAGACCAAGGGAAACATTCGTCATTTTTATTACATCCTCCCACTGTTGCCAGTATGAATGCTATGCAATGTGGCCTACCAAAGTAGATGGGCTGCTAGAATTGCATCTTTGTTGTCTAATGCTGTTTAGGGGACGTCTAAACAAAACAATAGTTAAAATGTCAGGTATACCAAAGTTACACTATTGCTGTAGGCACTAGTGCTTCTAGCAGCACAAAAACTGCGGGGGGGGGGGGGGAAGCACAACAGAGTTTGTTTGTTTTTTAAATGAGTCATGTGGCTCTTTGAAAAGTACAATATGTAAAATACATTTGATTCTATACTGTGACTACGGCATCATCTAATAGTTAGAAAAAAAAAAAGAGACTGGCTATTGGATTGGCAGTTTATAATTATGGATGATGATAGGATGTCTCATAAAACCTCCCAGGCTGTTGATTCTTGAGAAAATAATTCTGCTTTCCCTCTCTTTCTTTTCCTCTGGTTCTCTCTCACCCTGTCCCCCTTTTCTTTCTACCTTACAATTACTCTTATTTAACGTTCAGATAACCATTTAAGTAACCCATTACATAGCCATAATAAGCACGTTAAATCAACAGCATGGTACATAATCCTCTTGCCTTTTGTGTTAATATCATTTTCTTTTGCTTTTTAGACATGACATTCTACATGCTTCCAGTGCATTAGGAATGAATTTTCTATTGTACGTGGTTGACTATTGTTACTGCACCTGCACTCAATTTTATTAATTTCTTAAAATAAAGCTAACATAAAATGTGTGGCTGAGAGTCAGTTCTCCTGGCTTTATTTCCCAGTTCTGCCTGTGACTCACTGCTTGGCATCAGGCAAGTCACCTAAGTGCTCTATGCTTCAGTTTGCCTATCTGTTCAAAAATTATTATATTTCCTATCTTACAAAAGGTGTTGTGAAACTTAATTCATGCCTTTAAACTTTGAGTCCATCAGAAGGTAGGTGCCAAATAAGTGCAAGGGGATTAGTATAATAATTCTATTGCATCCCTGGCAACAATGAGGAGATACTCTAGCCTTGGGAAGAAACATTCAGTCCTATGTTGTGCTGTATTTCTGGATTCCCATTATACTCCCAGCACAATTAGGTAATCTCAGTTCTGCTTGGCGTGCCCACCTAGCTAATATTCATAAACAGAACTGGGCAAATACTAAACCATTTTTTTAAATTAAACTTATAAAACAAAATCAGTAATTTTATGACAATAAAAGAGAAAAGTCTTCTTGGCTTGTGGCACCTACCATATTGTCTCCTTTGCATTTTATTTATGAACTTTAATTTTTTGCCACTACCTCATTATGATTTAGTAGTAAGCATCTGTGATAGAGATGGGATGGATACAATGCTTTACCATAAAGCAAAGAATGAAAGATTTTTGGAGATAGGATTCAATTTTATAATGTGCATCAAGTACTTATTTGTGAGTTGGAAAGAAAACACAAATTGACATCCACAAATGCAGCCAGTTCCTTATAAATTAAATAAAATTGTTCCAAAACTCCATTTTTATTCCCAAATATATCTGCGTCACAATGCAGCAGAGAAAAGGCTATGGGTCAGACATGTGGCTAAAGGTCCTAAAGCTGTAAAAATGGGGGAGGGGAGAGACAAAAGAAGCTTTTGCATTAAATCTATTTGAAATAGAGTTCTCTCTGCTATGCCTCCATCACTCATCATTTTTAAAGTTCCGTTTGAATGCATCTCACCAAACCACTTATTGTAAATTAAAGTAGATTTTCAATGTTTATATCCTAAAGGAAGGGGTAAGTGAATCCTGCAAGGTATACATGAATTAGAACTTGCAAGGCTTATTTGGTAGGGACTACGTCCAGCTAACCCCTGCTGGTGTGCTTGGAAGCTGTGGTTCTTTAGAACATGAACTCTGAGAAAGCTTCCAGCCACTATGTCCAATTGCCCTCTCCCAAGTCATTTTCTGGCATGCACCCTTCCCCTCCGCCCTCCAGCCTCTCAACCTTTGCTCCCTGGCTTTTTCTTCCACTCACTTCTGGGTCCAGACGACCCCAACCTCTGGGTTTTCAGGGGATCTTAGGACACAGTGACCACATCATACAGAGGGAATCAGCAGGGAAGTGCCCTACTCACCAAAAGGTTCACTGGGGCAGAAAGTGACCTGACAGTCTCCTAGGGAAGTAGGAAGGGAAAACATTCCTTCTCCCACTGTGAATCCTGGTACACTGAGTACAGGGACAGCTAATGCCCTCTGCATTTTAGGGATTTGGGGAAGCTAACTAGAGCTGCGTGACCAGCATCAGCATAGTCCTGCCACATGTCCTGATATTTACTGATTGCACTTAAAACACTAATTCACTTTGAATGTGGATGAGTTCAAATAGAAAACAATCCAGCTAAATATTTTGCATTGTCCTACTTCAAGTTAGGTTAGATCCTGAGTTATACCCTGCCAACTGAAAAAGACTGTTCTAGCAGTCAAGCTACCTGATTTTGAATGTTTCTGAACAAGCCTCCAGTGACTAAATATAGATATTTAATACAAATACAATAACTGTCTAATATGTAGCTTCAAATTCTGGCACCTGCCCCCCAAAAAGGCCACAGGATTTTTGTTAATTTGCACCTGTATTCTGAAAAAAGGCTGCTCAGCTACCTTGGAGCAAGGATAAGTCACACCAAACAATTCAAATAGGGAATTAACACAACACAATCAACTTTGATGGGCCAGCACTGTTCATTCTAAATCACACCCCCTGAATCACCTTGCCCTGTATGGCTAGACTTGTGAAGTGCCTGTGGACTGTCCACTCTCAGAACACAGTAGTTATGTTCCATGTTTTATCTCAAAAGCATGTGGCTAGGCATATGAATGCTAATATACATAGTTTGGCTAACACATTTCTCATGGTGCTAGCTGCAACACAGAGAGTGAGAGCCACACTGGTCTCTCATCCCCTCCTAATGCAACATTTATTAACCAATTGAAAGAATAAAAAGAGTTGTCCTTTAGCTGAAAGGGTTTTTTTTATTATTATTCTCCCTTCTTGTTCTCTCAAAACCAGCAAAACTCTTCTTAACAAGTAAAGCAGATGTGTTGAACATGTGGACACCAGGAATGTGGTTTTAACTAACCACATGAAAGGACTGGATTTTCCATTCCTGCACTGGGATATTTTACCATTTTGTAGTGGAGGGTTAAGAAACACATGCACCAAAAGATGGTCTTGAGTTGCAAGGAACTTGGAAGAAAGCACTGGATAAAAAGTGATTCATTTTAAGAATGGTTGTATCCTACCTGGTCTAATTATTTCTGGGAAGTTTGTGAAAACCTATGGGCCAAATCCTCTGCTGGTGTAAACTGAATTCACTAAAGCTGTGCCAGCAAAGCATTTGATCCTATATGAAGAACGTAGGAAAAATGTAAAGTGTAACAATTCCAAATGTAACTTTTCCGATGTAAAAACTAATAGCTTCACTGGAAATTGGCAGCATTCCCAATGACAATATTTAAACAAAAAGTGGAAAATATTATACACTGCAACATTGTACATTGGGCCAAATTTTTCAAATAACTCAAGGCCAGATTTTCAAGAGAGCTCAGCCCCCATTTAGGCACTTAAATAAGGGACAGGTTTTCAAAAGCGCTCAGTACCCAGCAGTTCCTATAGAGAGACTTAAAGGCTACATTGTGGCTTCTGAGCCACAACCCTGCATAAAGGAGAATGTGGAGCTGTACACCCCAGAAGGAACACAGGGGAGACTACATCTCATGCAGTCACAGTTTCTCCTTCATGTGTAAGATGAACAGGCTTCAGGCTGGCACAGATTGCTTCCCATGGTGCACTGACTTTGTTCTGAGTCTGATGTGGAAGATGCAAACAGGGCCTGCCTCCTCTCTTTCCCCTTTCCAGTTATTCACTCTGCAGGGAGAAAACAGTGCCTGCACTCCGCAGGGCAAAGGGATTGCTTTTGATGGAGGCCCTCCTGTGAGGCTACACAATGGGCTGGAAGCTTTTTGTGAGGCCACTCAAGAGTTAGCACCATTTGTCCCAAGCAGAACTTCAACAGTGCACACGTTGTCAGATATAAGTCTTTATCACTGAATCCCAACACATGGCGTAATTGGAAATATTTACTCTGACAGAATATTTATAGGCTCTCTCTGATACTTTGAGATGAAAAAGAATTATGACTATACTGAACTTTTCAAAGGCATTTTTTTTGGTCATCAAGATAAAGTGAAACCCATCAGTATAGACCAGTGGGTAAGATTAGATATGTTTTTAGGTCTGAAACTAAAAGCTTGCTAATGCTTAAAGGCATTCCTTGTCTAGGAATGTTTGTTAATTTGAACTCCCCTCCCTTGCTGTGTTTCTTTAATCTCCCAACCAGCTGTCTCCCATAAAAAGAAATTTCTGTTTTTAGTTACAAATCTGTTTAGAGATAAAACTCTCTCAAATACACAACCACATGCATGGATTTTTAGCTGACAGTAGAAAACTAACTCCAGATGAAAAATAGTAAAGTTTGTTTAGAAACTGAAAATGCATTATTCTACTTGCTTAAAGTATGGCACATGTTTTATAGATGCTCAAGGTTTTAGTTCTAGTATGAACTAAAACCTAGTGCAAACAACTCATTGAGAGAGCCATATTCTGTCACCTTTTCAGATTTAGAGATCATCACAGGGATAAATTGAAGTGCACACAGTTCACCAAAGTACTTTTTGCCTACATCTGTATGCACTCTTCATGAGAGGAAATAGATGAGTGTTTAAACAAAAAACAAAAAACGAACAACCACCCAGGCTTTGCTTTTGTACTAGTGGTAAAACCACAGGTAATATCCAATCTTTACTTTTCAGTTTTCTTGAAATGGTATATGATATTAACCCCATAACTACTGTTTTGTGCATGGATGGCCAGGAACCAGAATATGGTGCTGTTCATCTGAGTGATGTGTCAGAAGTGAAAGCGGAGCAGTTACTTAAGGCATATGCTGCTCAGAACCCAAATCCTATTCCAGTTCTCTCTCATGCTGTGCCACAGGTATAATTCTTGATAAATATATGTAGACTGTGCCTCTTGGCAGGTTGGCAAAAAACAACAACAACAAAAGGCGTTTTGGAAGAATACTCAGAACTGTGGAACTTGATATATAAATTGTAGCTCACTAAACCTTTGAATGACAACTAGCTTCAAAGAAAGATAGATATGTTCACTTTATGGTACTTGAACACAGGTTCCATAGGGACTTTCATAAACTGTAAGAGACTGATGTCCTGTTGACCTTGGCATTAAAGTGCTGGGCACTCTATTAATGCCTAAGTAGGCCTAATAACCCCAAAGAAATCTTCAAAGAACACTTTGCTATTCCATATAAGACTGAATACAATAAGCTTTACATAAATCTACATTTCCACAGATGTCTGCAAAGGCTAAATTTCAGCCAAGAGAACTAGAAGCAATACCCACTGTACTAATCTCAATCCACAGAATAGTTCTACATTATTGGCAACAGCCTTATGAAGGGAAGATCATAAAAATAAGTGAGGGTGTCTGAGGTCACAACATAAACTGCAGAAGACATTCAAAAAGTTTTGGGAGGTGCAAGGGAAGGGTTCTAAAATTTGCCTCATTCCATATTTTGATCCATGTAAGGTTACCTGTGAATGTCCATTTAATGGCCTCAGTTCACACAGTAAGAGATACTGAGTTATTTCATAAAGATGTCGAACCAATGAATCACTACTCATTCAAATTTGAGACAGATAAGTGTGGGACAGCGCTGCATTTCTTCTGGCTGAATTCTAGTCTCGGTGAAATTTACCAGTTGGTTGAATGATAAACATGCAACATGCCACAAAATGGCCCTCACACACATGCCAACCTCATGCACATTGAAGAGCACAACTGAATAAGATTTTTTCTTCAATACTGCACCAAAACCTGTATTCCTTATTTTGTTGAGAATCCCACTGATGTCACTAGGAATTCTTACTGAGTTCCAAGTAATATTTCCAAATTCATCCAAGAGTGTTTTACTGTTAAAAAAAATTAAAAATAAAACCTTGCCATTTTCCCTAGCCCACAAATCTTCAGTATTCAAAGTTGAAGCCAAAAACTTTCATATGTACTCTTTGAGTTAATTCATAATAAGATTCAGCATACTTGTCTATGGCAAATTGGTACAATTGCTTTTTATTTGTGTGTATATATATATATATACATATATATATACACACACACATATATATATATACACACACACATACACACACACACACACACACGTATGTTTATGAAAGTGGGATTATAGCTGTCTCAAAATGCAAAGTTTTTAAGGATATAAAATTTCCCAGAGAGTTCCCAAACTGTATGTTATACTGCTGAGTGATAATATTTACAATTGGATTTATAAATTAGTAGTTCTGTGGTGTTGGATGTATACAATTTCACAATAGGCTTCACATTGGATGAGACTGTAGGCTGTCAGTTTTCCCATGGAGATGTTTTATCTTAACTGCTTTTCATGGGAGGTCCATGACATTTATATGCCAAGGTGTTAGGTGCTTTTAAATACCTTACATAGATGAAGAGACAGCTAGGACCCAAGAGGAAGGGGAGAATCTCTTCAAGTTGGGGACAATTTCCTTGGGCTCTGTTTTTTATTGACAAGGGAACATGCCTTGATGTGGAAACTGCCCTTTGCTTCTGATTGTGCTTTGTCACCTTGACTATCAGCATTTCCAGTTGTTTGTTCATGTTTCAGGCTTGAGGTAGGGAAATTCAGGAATCATCCTAGGTCCTGATCCTTAATAGCACAAGCTTGAACCCTAAAGTAGATGTACTGAACTTGAAATATGTTGGCCAGCTGGCAATGCCTCAGATTCTCCTCATGGGATCACATAATTTAACTTGTTTCACAAGCTGGTCTGACATACAGTGATGTCATGGTCCCATCTGAGACAACTGATTAACAGTCCCTATGGTTCCAGTACATGTTAGAGCATCATTTGAAACCATGAAACACCTTTGAGAGGAACTAGGGAGAGAGTCCAGTAATAAAAAGGGAAGTTACACAAGCTATCAATCCATCAGATTCTGCTCTCATATACACATCAGAGCAGATCCATGTTAACTCCCAGTGGCTTCAGTAGATTCCAGGTTTACAGCAATATAACAAAAGAATTTATCCTACTAATAAAAACAATAAAAACTTCACAAAAAACTTTTTAAAGTAATAAAATAAATAATATGGAGCTGCTAAATGCCCTAACCATATATTAGGGAATTGATGCAGGCAGAATACAATTTCTACTACACCCAGAGTAGTGATATTAGTTGAAAAATGAGCTGACAAACATGATGCCTCTGGAGAGAAAAAGCTGGCAATTAAACATGACAAGTTAATATGCTACTTATATCCACAAGGCATTCATGGTGCACCCTTAGCAGTTGTGACTTGAGACTAAAAGCTTTAAGCAAATAAAACTTTTACATTTAACCAATACAATTATGCCAAGCACCAAAGAACATACGACTGTGGATCAATAATCCTTTAGAGACCATGTCTCAATCCAGAAACTGTTTTTCCACTGTTTTACAAATGCAGAAAGACAAATCATGGTCATGTTAAAGTTTAAGGAGTTAAAACAAATACAAAGAGAGAGAGGCCCAGATCCTATGGACACTTACCCATGTGAGTAACTTCACACACTTAGGACTATTCACACACAAAACTATTTGTGGGAGGTGGGGTCTGGCAGGGAGTGTTTTCAGGATCAAAACCTAAGTGCATTAACTGGGGAAGCTTTTGGTCTTTAATAGGAAAGTCAGTTTTAAATGAAAATCTGCCATATTATTTTACAGAGTGGCCTTGATTCTCTTATTAATAAAATGTTGATGTCAAATAATTAAATTCTAAGAATCAGCTATTTCACATATACAATCACAAGCCAGTACTGCATTTGTTAAACAGGCAAAACTTCCTTTGACTTCAGCAATAATTTGTTCCCGAGTATGGACTAGGCTACAGTATTGGGTCCTTATGTTTTAGAATACTGAGTTGAGCTCTTTTTCAGGTAAAGTTTAACGTGGATAAAACTAAGGCAGAGTGTTCTCAGTCTGTGGAACTCCCTCCCTGTGTATGTCCAACTGGGTCCCTTTGTAGATGTTTACAAAGCTCAGTTTAAGAATTTTCCTCTTTTACCACGCAGTTCTCCCTTCTTGCATCAACTATTCTCTAGTAGGTTATTTTTCTTTAACCTGCTTTTCTTAGAATGCTTGGGCCAAATTTTATTTTATTTGTTGTTGCTTTCAACTTTGGTACAGTGCCAGGATACATGATGATGTTGTTACCTATATAGGCAAAGAGTGGGGGAGAGAGAGAAAATAAATACAGATGCAGCCTCTGCAACTTGTGCATCTTAAGTTACTCCATGAGCACACCTTCCAATACATGGCTTTTCATGGAGAAGGCATGTTCCAGGGCATGCAGATTTCTAACTTGACTCTGTATTCTCTTGAGAAGTGAGAATGAAGGAGGAGTGAACCTTCCCATACAGGCATGGTCTGGCCAATTCAAAAACAAAACACATCAGAGGTTCTGGGTTATTGTCCCAGCTCTTTCAGACTTCCACTGTAATTGTGGGTAAGACACACCGTGTTTTACATTCTGTGAATCTCTTTCTTCAGCTTCCCCATCTGTAAAATGAGGATGATACTTACTTACCTCACAATGCTGTTGTGAAGCTTAAATCACTAAATCTGACAGATGGGGATGATAACCTAGATCGCTTGACTTTCTAGACTTGAGATTTAGACCCTAAACCTTCCTTCTCTGTATTATTGCTAAAGACACCAGGTTTAGGTATCTACACATTAGCACGTTTATCTTGCTGTAAAGTGCAGTGAACCCAGCTTTGCTGCTTTATGAAAAAGAAAATGAAACAAATGATCCAAAAACAGGATGAACCTGTACCTCCTTATGGGGTGACCCATCTGATATCAAATTTCTCTGACATTCCACTGCTCCATGAGTACAGCCATCAATCTGGGATGGCAGCTTTATCTTTCTCAGTGTTATAGGCTTTGGGAAGATCAGCAATCAGAGTAATAGGAAAAGCAATACAGAAAACATATAAACTCCAATGAGTATCCTCAAATGTTTTCTCAGCATGCTAGCTGTTACAAGCTCAGGCACCTGGATAGTAAATTACTAGAGTCTGATTTGTTCAACAGGTATTTTGTGCATGGTTAGCAAATTAGCAGTAACAATCCAAATTTTCCCCATAGTTATGGTCACCCATGATCCTTTTTGAAATGTCATTGCAAGTTTACTTGGGAAAGAGCTTTGAAGGGCAGTTTTCCAGAAAAAAAAAAAAAAAAAAAAGAAAAACAACTTTCATGGGTATTCTACTGGAGAATATTATTGTTTCCATTCTCAATTGCTTGACCTTCATGTTGTGGGCGAGGAAGTCATACAAAACCTCTTATATTAACTGAAATTTTTTTTTAAAAAAAAAGTTCTTTTCTTACCTATATTTGAAAGTATCAGAAATTCCCCCCCCCCCCCAAACACTCTCCCCCTCCTCCAACCCCCTGCATTTTGACTTCTTTTCATATTTGCTTTTCATTATATTGGGGCCAGTGGGTGAATTTTGGTCAAGGAGAAAATTCTGATTGCTGTTACATGCTTCTGTGGTTTGGAACTTCTGGGATAGTTTACACAGGGAGAGAAACCAGGAAAAAGAAAATCAAACCTATACCAAAAGTTGGGCCAAATCCCTTGAAACCAGTTTGGTTTTTTCCCCCTGGAGTATGCTTTAAGATTTGTTTTCCTACTATAGTTTTTATTTTGGAGAAGCAGACAGAAGTCAGGTGAGAGACTCCGATTGTTGGGAGAAAATATAAGATGGTAAAAGGGAGAAAGAACCCTCATATTTCACCAACCGATCCATACATCCCTTCTCCAAAACCCTATAAAAGTTTTTTCCAAGATGCTTGGCAAAATGGAATGGAAACAGACATGAAAACATACTCACTGTAGCATATTGGTGGGTAAGTAGTAGTAAGAAGAGTAGTATCTTTTCCTCCCACTAGCAAGTAGTATTGACTCCTTCCGTCTTAATATACTCTTGCTCACAAACAATAGCTTTTTCTTTCACTGCTCCTATATAGTACACCTGTGGTGAAAACAGTATTCCCAGACACCCATAAAGGTCATTTTTATTAGAGACTGCTACCATCTATTAGTTCAAGATTCTCTGTGTCAGCTCACCCAATAAGGAATGCTAGTCATACCAGTATTTCTGAAGCCACAATCATAGATAAGTCAAGCAAAATGGCACAGGGGAAAACAAAAACCAAAACAAACAGAAGGAACAGAAATAATGCTACAGCAGCAGCAGGTGAAGGTAATAGACTGCTCTTAATGACAAAGACTTCACCGTGGGGTTTTTTATTTTGTTTGTTAAAAGACAACATTTAAAATAGGAATTTAAATTTCCCCCTTGTAACAGGGTTCACTTACACCTGTGGTGCCTCCCACTGACTGTGTCTGGGGAACCAGCTCTTGTCTGATCTGGTGCCCCCTTCTATCATTCACTCACCTTCTAGCCTCTTTCTCTCTCTGTGACTGGGAGGGCATCTCTCTCTTTGTGACTCAGCCCTCCAGCCAGGTCACGGTATAATCTTCCCCTTCCAGGGTATCAAGGTCCCATTGGATCAGGTTCCACATGCCATTCTAGAGAGTCGTCTGCTCTAAAACCCTGTCCTATGCCACTTCCCCAGTGGCTGATATGGGGACCTGAGCCTGCCGCTACTCCAAGTTCCAGTCCAGTGATACTATGTCTAGCAACTCAGGTCAGCTTACTTCCAGACCCTGACGCTATTTCCCTGGACCCTTTCCTACTTCCCTCTGACTTCTTGCCAGATTTTGTAGCCCCTCCAGGGCTAGTGTGGGGTGAATATCCCCTCAAATAACAGTGTCCGTTTATCATTATCACTGTACACTCATGCATTCTGTATACATCATACATGCTCCACAAAAATCTTTCATAGGGCATTTAAATATTTTATTGGTTCTATTTCACATATCTCGCTGCCAGTAAAGCAAGGCTGCCTTAATACCATGACTGGAACTTTAGAAGACTTAGAGGGAATGGAAAACTACTATTACAATATTTATATCTGATGCCTTTAAATATGAGCTAAGTAGATATATAACAACATTGCCATGTTAAGTTTAAGTATATTGGGACCTTCTGTACATCTCTTTTCCAATGAAATAAGCTCCCATTTTGAATTCTGCTTGGTCATGGGATACAGTATCTAATTAGAAACCTGTCATTGATCCCCGATTGACCTGTGCCCACTTAACACCTCAGATCAGTGTGATTTGGAAAGAAAAAGGAAATTACACATTTAGAGAGAAAGAAGCAGGTATTACTTTGGCAGGGTTTTCTTTAATAAAAAATGGTTTCAGAGTAGCAGCCGTGTTAGTCTGTATTCGCAAAAAGAAAAGGAGTACTTGTGGCACCTTAGAGACTAACAAATTTATTAGAGCATAAGCTTTCGTGAGCTACAGCTCACTTCATCGGATGCATTTGGTGGAAAAAACAGAGGAGAGATTTATATACACACACACAGAGAACATGAAACAATGGGTTTATCATACACACTGTAAGGAGAGTGATCACTTAAGATAAGCCATCACCAACAGCAGGGGGGGGGAAGGAGGAAAACCTTTCATGGTGACAAGCAGGTAGGCTAATTCCAGCAGTTAACAAGAATATCAGAGGAACAGTGGGGCGTGGGGTGGGAGGGAGAAATACCATGGGGAAATAGTTTTACTTTGTGTAATGACTCATTCATTCCCAGTCTCTATTCAAGCCTAAGTTAATTGTATCCAGTTTGCAAATTAATTCCAATTCAGCAGTCTCTCGTTGGAGTCTGTTTTTGAAGCTTTTTTGTTGAAGTATAGCCACTCTTAGGTCTGTGATCGAGTGACCAGAGAGATTGAAGTGTTCTCCAACTGGTTTTTGAATGTTATAATTCTTGACGTCTGATTTGTGCCCATTCATTCTTTTACGTAGAGACTGTCCAGTTTGGCCAATGTACATGGCAGAGGGGCATTGCTGGCACATGATGGCATATATCACATTGGTAGATGCGCAGGTGAACGAGCCTCTGATAGTGTGGCTGATGTGATTAGGCCCTATGATGGTATCCCCTGAATAGATATGTGGACAGAGTTGGCAACGGGCTTTGTTGCAAGGATAGGTTCCTGGGTTAGTGGTTCTGTTGTGTGGTTGCTGGTGAGTATTTGCTTCAGATTGGGGGGCTGTCTGTAAGCAAGGACTGGTCTGTCTCCCAAGATCTGAGAGAGCGATGGCTCGTCCTTCAGGATAGGTTGTAGATCCTTGATGATGCGTTGGAGGGGTTTTAGTTGGGGGCTGAAGGTGATGGCTAGTGGTGTTCTGTTGTTTTCTTTGTTGGGCCTGTCCTGTAGTAGGTGACTTCTGGGTACTCTTCTGGCTCTGTCAATCTGGCTCTGTCAATCTTAGCCTACCTGCTTGTCACCATGAAAGGTTTTCCTCCTTCCCCCGCCTGCTGTTGGTGATGGCTTATCTTAAGTGATCACTCTCCTTACAGTGTGTATGATAAACCCATTGTTTCATGTTCTCTGTGTGTGTGTATATAAATCTCTCCTCTGTTTTTTCCACCAAATGCATCCGCTGAAGTGAGCTGTAGCTCACGAAAGCTTATGCTCTAATAAATTTGTTAGTCTCTAAGGTGCCACAAGTACTCCTTTTCTTTTTTTAATAAAAAATGTTCCCTTTCAGAAATAGCTGAGATTTTGGAACATTAGAAGATGGGTCAGGGCAGCTGATTAGTGGACAGAGTTCAGGTGAGACAGTCAAAAATGGATTCTAAATGTAATTTAACACAACTGCAATTAATCAGGTGGGTCTTGTGACTGTATGTATGTATGGCGCGCACGTGTGCATATACAATTCCGAGCTGCAAAGGCACGAGTGAGTTTGTATGCATTCCAAATGACTGCTGATAAAGCCTTTATACCATGTATCCACATGTTACACAAGTCAATTGTAGGAATCTTTTTTAAAAAAATTGCATTGTGACTATTGCTATACCTCTCTGCTGCCCATAAACCCAAGCATCTTAGCGAGTCCTTGTGTGTACAGGCCTTAGAGGGAGAGAAAAGTTCAAACTAATATATGCAGCTTTGCTTTTGTGAGCAAGGCACCTATCCCAAAATTCAGGCTGATAAAAGGTTTTATGCCACTCTCTCTAGCTTTTAATTTTGGTTTTCCCACAACATGTGCAGCATGAAAGTACATGGTATAAAGGTTTTATCAGCACTCATTTGGGATGACATGCATAACTCTTATGATTTCACAACTTGTGAGTGATGCTGCCATTCCAAATTCCTACAGCTAAAACATTTATACCACATGAAACCATAGTAAATTTTCTCCTTCCCTCTACAAGACTTACCACCTCTATAAACAGAACCAGGCTTGGAAGAGGGAAGTATGGGTGGGAGTAGTTTGTTGGATCTGACAAATCAGAGGCAATTTGTGCACATATTTAGTGAGTCTATGTACTATTGTATTAGTGTCATTGTAAGCCATCTATTCTTTCTCTTTATTGTGATAGGTCAGGGGGAAAAAAACAAAACAAAACTAGCATGATTTGATTTAAAAAACTAAATAAAACTAACCTAACCTTAGTTATCTGTACATTCTTTTTTGCAAGGACAATTGCCATACTTGCATTTAAATATTTTTCACAGAGTAATGTGAGTGTAGGCCCGGAGCCACTGGTGCCATTGCAAACCTGGTACTGGGCCTGCCAGAGGTTTGTGGCTTGACCCAGCATCACAATGAGGGGGATACCCCAGGTTGGTAGGGCAGAGGGCTCAGTCCCACAGTCCAACCTGCACCCTGGGACCCCCATCACAACTATCCTAAAGGCTATGGCACCAGAAGGAAAATAGAGATCCACATTTTAATCCTCTGAATTTTTTGGGCCTTCCTCATGATTTTTTTTTGTTTGTTTTAAGCACTTGGGGTTGGGAGAATGGTCAGTAATTTGCAGCACTAAGCAACAGCAAATGGTTATCCATCAGAGCAAGAGGGAGAACAGAAAACATGTGGCTCAAATATGTGCTGTATCCTTGTGATATAATCTAGCCCAGGGTAACTGGAGCCAAAAATCTTATTTTAATATTAAAATATTGTATACCCTTAAGTTACAAACCCATTGAAAGAAGCATGAGGCACTTAGTACTTTTGATTTAAATATTAATAGTGATAAAGTATCTCTAAATTATCTGTACATCAATGATTACCTAAATGATCCTTTAAACTACTTTTTTTTTTAAATTACATGATTTAGAAATGTTTATTTTTAAAAAGGTAAAAAACTGCATATGAACATCTATATAAAGGCTGGCAAAAAGACTTCAAATCTGTCTGGTGTTCCAATTACCTGTCTTAAGTGTATGGAACGGGATTTTATATATAGATTCCATTACAGGTTCCAGCATCTTGAACAAACACAGACATATCATTATGCTCTTGCTATGGAACTGCACCAGAAGATATTCCGTGAAATGCAAATATCTCAGCCAAGTTCCTGTATAATAAGATGCTGAGGGGTAGTCAATGTGAAAAAGGTGAGATCAGTTGAAATATCCCTGGGTCCAAGTTTTGACCTCTTAAGCATGAGAGGAAATAAAATAAACTGCTTCCACTCCCAGATGCTTCTTTTGATCAGATTGTACTTTGTTACTGTTAAATTTTATGGTGTTCAAGGGATAATTCATAGCATATGACAAATGTTCTGTATTAAAAATGGTATCCCAACTGTTTAAATAGACTCATGTTAGGTTCTTTTCAAAGGAGTACATATTCCTTCTACAGCTGCCAAATGGTAAAAGCAAATAATCTTCCTATTATTACAGTGGGAGCATTATTGTTGTATTAATACTTCTGTTAGAAACTCTCTCATTGGTGTCTTTGAGAACAGCTATAGGAATCTGCTCCAAGCTGAAACATGTCTGAAAGTGTCAACCAGGGTCCTTTCCTCCCAGAGGATTTGCCTTCCTTTCACATGTTTGTAATGAACAATATTTAAAAATATCTATTCAAAAATTATATTTTCCAAAAGCAAATTTACCTGTTTAAGATGATCTTTCCACCTGTAACACAGATATGGCTTTAGTTTCAAAATTGAAATCTGCTACTCTGTGCATTCAAAACATAGTGTAATTGCTCTTGCTATGTGGGAAGATATATATTTTACACACAAAAATCCAAACTAGGGTATATGCTCTACTATGCTGTACAGAAAAGAGGGGAACACAAATGCAGAATTTCCACTGAATCAGGCAGCTGTGTATATACTGACAAGGTGACCACATGTTTGCATGCATCCATGGTTTTGTAACATGTCATGCCTCAGGTATTGGGGGAAAAAACCCCTCATATAATTTATGCCAGGAGCATTGATGTCTTCCTGTGTGTCCAATAGGGGCTTCTGTGTCCTATCTAAATATTGATAATCAATAGAAGAGGATGAGAGCACAAACACACGACAGACATTAATCCCCTTCCTTAATGCACAAGCGGAAGACATTCAGATACTATGGGGATACAATTGCACTGGATCATGGGAATTGGATGCATATAACAGTTTGAGATAACTCCATTAGGTTCTTCTCATCTTGGAGGAAAGTAATCTGAACCCTGACCTCCGATGCTAACACCTTGATTATCCAATAAGGCAAGAGGCTGTGATCTGCTAGCCCTGAACAGAGCTACAAGAAGCTAGCAAGGGCCACAGTGATCATAGGGAGAGACAGACAACCCAAGGGTGCTAGTCCTTCATGCATTGTATTTAATTAAAAAGGAAGATACAGTATTTTAAAATAAATATTTTGATTAGTTTTCAATGCAATACAACCATACCTAAATCCTTAATTGCATGAACCTAAACATAATCCCAAACATTGCAAATCTGTTAAATATTGGGCATTTTATAAACTTACATCACTCTGTGTTTTCCCCCCCTAATGAGAAGAGGACATTTACATTTGTGACAACTGGCCTCGGTTATAAAATGCATAGATATGAACACCATATACAGCTTGACCCATAGTGTACATGCTTTAAATAATTGGACAAGCACCTCTAGCTCTTGGAACCGCTATCACAACTTCAGTCTGCTACAGGAATTATCATGCTTTAATGCATTGTATTTAGTGGTCTTCAGTCAGAAAAGAAAGCTTTGAAAAAAATCTGATTTAAAGTCAACAGCATCATAAAAAAGTTTTGCTGTGAATTGGATATTAGCACCTATTTTTTTTCAAATCATTAAAATTGTATTTTGGATACAAAATTAAAAGACTAAACATTTTCAGGGATTGACATTCATTTCTAATGTTTACATTAGAGTCAAATGGGTTTAGATTTGTTCAAGTCTTTTGAAAAACTGAGTTTGATTTACAGCACCACAGGTCAATAGGAGAATGATTTGAATCCCCCTCCTGCCCATTCACAATGCTTCAGTCAACAAATCAGGTTTGAGAACAGTTACTTGACATGGGATGAAAAACAATGTTTGAATTACTATACTTTGTGCAACTGGAGTGCTTTACAGTGAGTATGTGGCTCTCAGTTGGGGGTACAGTTACAGGGATCCAAGTCTCTGGTTTAATAATCATTGCAAATATTTCCACTGAGAAGACTTTTTAAGATGCATTCCTACATATTCACATATGTGGCAGATTTTCAACCTAAAAGGAGAAGGCAGAGAAAGAAAACAGAAGTTTAAAAAAAAGTAAATATAGTAATAAAGAAAAAAAACTGCTGATCTAACTGGCATAATATGCTACTGTATGCCAATCCAGAAATACTGCCTGGATACACAATTACTGACAATATCACATGGGACTAGGGCCATGGCATAGAGCCAGCAGTCATTTGTGGCTGTGTGTTCGGGGGGGGGGGGGGAAGATACAGCATGTGAGGATTTCTTGCACTTTACCAGCACAATTAGCATGAACTATTTCTCTAGGGTATGGGTTTCACAATCACTGAAACTGATCCAGAAAAAATGGCACACTTATGATTTCAAGTGTCTTAAGTCAATACCAACTAGTCAGTCAACATTAACATGCAAAATACATTGTGTGTTTTTAACATATGCATTGCTGTTGTATTTCAGCAGTACAAAGTAATTAAAATACTATCTCTCATTGCACACAGGGATGGTTTTCTGTTAAGTTATTCTTGACTTTGGAGTTAAACTTTGATTAGGTAGGAATTCAAAACTTAGGTAATTTCTTTTATTAACTATTCATCCTGTTTGTTGCTGGATGCAGTTAAAAGTCTGTCTGCCTCCATTTCTTCCAGTGCAAGCCAAATTTTATCCCCAGACAGGAAAAGTTGACTCACTGAAGTCAGTGGAAACTGCCCACATGATTCTGAATGCAGAATTTGGTGTAACTTGTTTTTTATTCATACATTTTTGAAACAGTATTCTGTTCTGTTGGTATCCTTCAGGGCTTCATGTTAAATCTACTTCTTTTCTCCATTTATAGCTATTCCCTGGTGACCTCATCTTCCACCATAGTTTCAGGTACACCCTTTATACAAATGACTTACAGAGTTAGGGGGCAATTTGTATCTCAGTTCTGGATGTCCCACCATGTTCACAAACTCCTTGTTATTCCTCCTGAACCCTTCCTTCTCACAACAACCACTATGCTCAGACAGATTCATGTTCATCTCCTCTCTTTTTTTCCCCCACAACACATTCAAGTACTTGACAAATGTTTTCATTCCCCCACCCCACCCCCCACTATAGTATCGCTAAAAACTATGTTCTCCGTCACAATTGTCAACTCCCTGCATTGCTCAACTCCAGCCCTGACTACTGCAACTTCTTGTACTGTCATGAAAGGGATTACTTTTGGATAATATATTATGCAATGCGAGTTAGAGTGCTATAACTGGGGCCCTGTCTAATTAATTCGGAGAACAATGAAGCAGGTTACTAAATATATCTACCCTCTACTGCAAAATAGATTTCATTACAGTGGAACTACTTACACAGAGTAAAGTAGCACTCACATTGCGTAAAGGGGCAGAAGCTAGGCCAGAATGTTTATAGAGCACTTTGGAGAATACTTACTACTAAAGGTAATGATAACAACTGAGTCTGTTGTATTGTATTCATTAGACACAACGTTATTTGTCCTCAAACAGCTGCAGGATCGGTGCACTCACAACTTAAACAGAACTGGCTGGAAATCATTTTTTCTTCTGCAGAAAATGTAAAGAGTTTTTGGCAAAAAAAAAAAGTGAAAAGCAAAAGCTTTTGGATGAAAGACAATAACTTTGATTCAGAAATGTTGCCATGTGCAATAATGCTGATCTGTCAAAGTGCACCATGGGAGTTGTAGCCCAGATAAGGTTTCCAGCCCTTTGAAGAATATGGGAGCATCAGACACTTGAACTAAAACTCCCATGAAGCACCACAATGGCATTCATTTATGAATGTTCAGATTCTCAATGAAAAGAGAAAAAGTTTTCTGCATAAGCCAGATACCCTTAGCAAAAAAATACAATTGTTGAAAATTCAATTTTCTGTCAAAAACAGTTTCAAATGAACATTTTTGACCAGCCCTACATTTAAGTAATTTGAGCTGGGAGAATTAATGAAATATTGACTTATTTGGAGAGGGTCCAAATTCTTGGAAATTGTTAGAGAGAGAGGCTGTTAGAATGCATTCATGTGGGCACAAAACTTCAACTGTCTGATTACTACAAGCGATTGTATCACCAAGTGAAAAGCGTTCATTTAGGGAAAGAGTTATTACAGCACTATCACAAAGGTAAAGTCCTTAAGCTGTCAATTACAATAAAGGAAATAATAAGAACTACAGTGGTGGTACTTAAAAGCTTGCCATTTTATCTAGATGAAGTATGTTATATTACCATAGATATCTACCTAAGATACAGAAATAAGGTTTTGGAATACTCTTGTAGATTTCTGTATTCAACTACTGTATTCAAGAATTCTAGCAGATCTCTGCTGTTTGTGTCCAATCCTGAAAGTGATGAGCAACCTCAACTCCATTAGAAATCAAAGAGTTGAAAATACTCAATTCCTTGAATGAGGCCATTTATCATCCAAGTAATTATTTAAACTAGGAATGGCTGATTGATGTGTGACTGGACATTGTACATGCTTCCCAAAGTCTATTTTAGGTTCACAAAACCAGACTGAATTAGCAGACTCCTGCCATGTAATTTAAACCATTCCCTCCTCCAGGGATGACTTTTTAAAAATGGTTTTATTTATAGCTAAAAGGATAGAAATTACACTCCCAAAACCAGAGGATTCATTGACTACAATAATATGTTATACTAGTAAAAATATATTTAAGCCAAGACTTTGAAAAATAGGAGCCTAAAGTTAGCCTGCTCTTCAGGTTCTGAAACAAGTGGCCAGATTTTGAAAGGTGCAGAGCATTGATCATCTATATTGATCATCAATGGATGCTGACCACTTTGGAAAATTAGAAAAAAAAAAACCCCAACATTCAGTAGCTTAAGTATGGAACACCCGACTTTTTTCTCTGCAAAGTCTGTCCGTCATATATTTTTTCATTTTACCTCATTTCTGCTGTGCTTTCACCCTATTTCCCCCCCCCCACACACACAGTTTTTTCCCCCCTGCTCTTCCTTCTCTGCTCTTTTTCAGGCTTTCCAAAGTGGAACGTGAACCCAGAAACGTGAATCTGAGTCAATATTTCTAACCATGGAGGTTTCAGTGGATTTGAAGTTCTACAAAATGAGTTCACCCATCTCTAACTGAGACTTACACACACAAAGGCTCCATAGAAAATGGATGTACTGAAGGCAGGTTCCTAGTATGAAGTAAGTACTTCCAACATTTATAGCCTAGAACTTAATTACAGACTGCCCCACAGGGAAAGGTGCTTCATTTCCCCATGAAGAGTTTGTTACTTACTGTTACAAGAAAAAACATTACTTTTAATAAAGAATCAACAACATTACAGCTGTTACATATTTCAATCTGTATTTAAAGCAGTCTTGTTCACTGAAGAGTCAGAATGGCTGCTTCAAGTATTCCGAGATGAGGAGTTTGAGAAATGTAAAGTTTCAGTAAATACTTTTAGCTGAACAGGTACATTTACTGAGAGCTGTACAGCTTTATAAACTTTCTCAAGTAGAATTACTTTCTGATTAGTAAGACAAGTATTCGTCTATGGTATATACACGAGTCCTGTATTTTAGAAACTGTCAAAACCTTGTACATAAGGTCATGATTGCCAAGAAACTTTAAGTGTATGCCATAGTGGAAAAATATTAAATTGTTCAAGCCATCTGGGTACATAAAACATTCACCAATTTTAAACAAAAGATACAAAACATCAGAAATTTCATCAGAGTTTCCAAAAAGAACCCTGTTTTTATAATATTATTGATGAGAAGTGAGTCAATTATCAAGTTCTACAAAAACTTTCTGCAAAGCACTGCATGGCTCAGGCATATTAACCCAGACAACAGCACAGAATATAGACTGTGGCAAGGCACCTTCTTGATCTCACCAACCTCAGCTGTTGTTTAGCCTTGGCGAGATGGGCTTGAGGTAAAACAGTCCCTCCTGGCTGCACAGGGGCAGTCCATTCCTTCTTTTAGGCTTTAGTTTTCTCCCTGAGGGGAGGGGAGGGAAGGCAGCCTCCCCTCCTGGTGAGATATGAGACTTGCTGCGTCTCACCTAGTAGTAGCTTTTCTCCTCCTCCATTCCCCCTCTTCTACCAACAGGGGAGGATTTAAAGAAGTCTCAGGGAGCCCTTAGTTGGAATCAGCTGATCCTAATTGATCTCTGGTAACCCCTTCTCAGCTGAGTCTGATTGACCTGCATTCACCCTGTCATAAACATAAAGGGAAGGGTAACCACATTTCTGTATATAGAACTATAAAATTTCTCCTGGCCAGAGGTAAAACCCTTTCACCTGTAAAGGGTTAAGAAGCTAAGATAACCTTGCTGGCACATGACCAATGAGGAGACAAGTTACTTTCAAAGCTGGGGGTGGGGGGGAAACAAAGGGTCTGTCTGTGTGATGCTTTTGCATGGAACAGATCAGGAATGCTCTTCAGAACCCCTGTAAAATGTTAGTAAGTAATCTAGCTAGAAATGTGTTAGATTTCCTTTTGTTTAAATGGCTGGTAAATAAGTTGTGCTGAATGGAAT
This sequence comes from Dermochelys coriacea, assembly GCF_009764565.3. Classification (NCBI taxonomy): domain Eukaryota; kingdom Metazoa; phylum Chordata; order Testudines; family Dermochelyidae; genus Dermochelys; species Dermochelys coriacea. The sequence continues at coordinate 27,510,350 of NC_050079.1, read as the reverse complement.
GTATATTCCTGTTCTTGTGTCTTTTTGTTACTTAAGGTTTTGCCTAGAGGGATTCTCTCTGTTTTGAATCTGATTACCCTGTAAGGTATTTACCATCCTGATTTTAGAGGTGATTCTTTTACTTTAATTAAAATTCTTCTTTTAAGATCCTGATTGTTTTTTCATTGTTAAGATCCAAGGATTTGGGTCTGTGTTCACATATGCAAATTGGTGAAGATTTTTATCAAGCCTTCCCTAGGAAAGGGGGTGTAGTGCTTGGCGGGGATATTTTGGGGAGGAAGATGTCTCCAAGTGGGCTCTTTGCCTGTTCTTTGTTTAACACACTTGGTGGTGGCAGCATAGGGTTCAAGGACAAGGCAAAGTTTGTACCTTGAAGTTTTTTAACCTAAACTGGTAAGAATAAGCTTAGGGGGTCTTTCATGCAGGTTCCCACATCTGTACTCTAGAGTTCAGAGTGGGGAAGAAATCTTGACGCACCCCATCTCAGATGATAGGGAGGAGGGCCTTTTACCCTTCTGGGACTGTTTTCTACCCCACCCTTGCAGCTGTCTGGTAATATTTCCATGCTATTGTACAGAACACATTTGGCCAATGCAATTTTCATAGGCAAGATCTTAGCCCCTTTATTCCTTGTTCAACAGAACAGCGATCTTTTCCTGGAACTCACTATTGAAGCACAACTTTATATGGCTCTGCTGCTTCAGTATTTTCTTCAGCACTTTGATTGCCAAATATTGTGTCTCCCCCATTTTATAAAGCAGTTAACCAGTTCTAGTTTTTACCAGTTGCTTATGCCAATTTAGCATTCCTATTTTATTTGGATTAAGGGCATAAGAGATTACATGTACACTTAACTGGTTAGAAATATGTGATATCTTATCTCCTGTTGTGAGCTCTGTTGCTCTCTACTGTTGTGTACAAATTAGAACATTATAATTACTTTGTGTTTCAGTAGGGAGCTGGAATTGAAGTGAGTGCTACCTATCAGTATTACAATGTGACTAGGAACCATCAGATAATCTGACCTATTTCATATCTAAAAAAATGCTGCAACGTAATATTAGCATTGAATGAAATTCAGAATTTGTCTTGCAAAAAAATCCAATGTTTCAGCATATTTTTACATCCTAAATTGGGATAACATGTTTAAAGAGTGATATTTTTTTTTTGCAGAATAAAATATTCTGAAAAATTTCAATTCAGAAATGTCAATGTTTCATTTTGATTTTTTTGACTGAAACAAACATTTCAACAATCCCAAAATCAGAATATTTCCCTTTGCTTTGTTGAATTGACCTAAAATATTTTGTTTCAAGTCACTTCATAATTAAATGGCATTTCCCTACTCTGGTGCGTTGCCTCATGGGAGTTGTAATTTAGGAACCGATTGGCTCCCTGGAGGGACTACAATTTCCATGAGTACCTGGGATCATGTGACTCCCATGAGGCACCACACAGTTTGGTTGGAAAAGAGGCCCTGTTGCATTATGGGAAATGTAGTCCTACGGAAAGCTCAACCTGTAGTAGAGAAGAGGGGAATATTACAACTGCCATCAATGAGGCAACATACTGATAGGGAAATGCAAGTTTAACATTTTGTTGAACTGTTTTGAAACAGAATACTTTGGTTAGTTCAACCAAATGAAATATTCTGATTTGAGTAGAACCTATCCTTCCGATAGAAAATTCCTTATCAGCTTTACCCAGTACTCAATAAGTAAGGGCTAGATTTGACTTTTACAACGTGTCCTGAGTAAGGGGCAGTAGGTTAGCTGCACCACCCCAAGTGCAGAGCAGAGAACAAACTGTGATTCTTAGAGTTACAATTCCTCCCCTGCTTGTCTCTTACTCTGGAGGAGCAGCCAGTTACTTTATCTCCTTCCATAAAACAGCCCATGCACCCATCCAGCTATATAGCTGGGGAGAAAGACAGGCAGAATGAAAGCTACACCCACTCTTCATCCCTTCCTCGTACATTTGTTCACATTAGATAGTACTGGATGAGTAACCCAATCTCTCCTCGCCAGCCAAAGGGCAAAGTGGACAAGTGTAAGGGCTGTAACAATATAGTCTGAATTAAACATGGCTATGCATTTCTGCATGTCTGACGGCACCACAAAGATATAGCCTTGATCACTTTTTATAAGGCTTCCAAATCAATTTCTCTCTTCTACAGCACTATATACTCATAGTGTTAGTATCTTCCTTCTTCCCTTATTGTCTTGATTATACTGTCAACTTTTATGGTCTTTATAAGCATAATGTAATGTAAAATATTTACTGCTTAAATATTTCCAAATTACATGGGGAAATAATTAAGTTCTATGGTCAAATAATATATTCCAAAAACAGCATCTGTCAGTTTTAAATATAAAGCTGTTATCACAAACAGGAAGCTGTTTGCATGAACAAACAAGAATACTGATACTAAAATCTGTCACAAGTGCTCCCCATTGGTATGCTTAGCAAATGAAAATTTGGAGGATGTACAATTCATGAGCATCATTTTAAAGGCCAAATTGATGTCACTTTGAAAATTTCTTGTTGCATGCATATTTGGGGATAGAGTTCCACCCACGGAAGTCAATGGGAGTCTTTCCCTTGAATTCATGGAGCCTGGATCAGGCTCTAAGTACAGTAAAATAAAGACCTGTTTATATATTCCTCTGAGTGCGAGTGTGAGTGTGCATACGCACGTCTGTGGTATCTTCAAGTAGCATGTTGGCAATAATCGCAGTTGTAACATGGGTACCTTGCTCAATTATAATCTAGAAACTCCCTGCAAGCATGAACAGTTTGAAAACCAAAAGTTTAACATCCCATCAGCAAACTTTCAATAAAATGTTTAGTAAAGATCAGGACCTGTGCAATTACCTTTTAACATACCTAAATTTTAAGTGATGAGCACAGTAGATTAGCAAGCCTGGGTTTTTCTCTTTCTCAAACCCCCCTTCCCCCCATTATATTGAATAGCGCCATAATCACAATAGGAATGTTGGACAATATATTTAGAAAATAATTACAACCACTGAACCACATTTTCTGTGCTCTGAAATCAACTAAAAGAAAAGGAGGACTTGTGGCACCTTAGAGACTAACAAATTTATTTGAGCATATGCTTTCATGAGCTACAGCTCACTTCATCGGATGCATTCGGTGGAAAATATAGTGGGGAGATTTATATACACACACAGAGAACATGAAACAATGGGTTTTATCATACACACTGTATGGAGAGTGATCACTTAAGATGAGCTATTACCAGCAGGAAGGAGTGGGGGAAGGAGGAAAACCTTTTGTGGTGATAATCAAGGTGGGCCATTTCCAGCAGTTAACAAGAACATTTGAGGAACAGTGGGGGATGGGGTGGGGGAAGAAATAACATGGGAAATAGTTTTACTTTCTGTAATGACTCATTCACTCCCAGTCTCTATTCGAGCCTAAGTTAGTTGTATTCAGTTTGCAAATTAATTCCAATTCCGATGGTTTTTTGTTGAAGGATAGCCACTCTCAGGTCTGTAATCATGTGACCAGACAGATTGAAGTGTTCTCCAACTGGTTTTTGAATGTTATAATTCTTGATGTCTGATTTGTGTCCATTCATTCTTTTACGTAGAGACTGTCCAGTTTGACCAATGTACATGGCAGAGGGGCATTGCTGGCACATGATGGCATATATCACATTGGTAGATGCGCAGGTGAACAAGCCTCTGATAGCGTGGCTGATGTGATTAGGCCCTATGGTGTCCCCTGAATAGATATGTGGACAGAGTTGGCAACGGGCTTTGTTGCAAGGATAGGTTCCTGGGTTAGTGGTTCTGTTGTGTGGTGTGTGGTTGCTGGTGAGTATTTGCTTCAGATTGGGGGGCTGTCTGTAAGCAAGGACTGGCCTGTCTCCCAAGATCTGTGAGAGTGATGGGTCATCCTTCAGGATAGGTTGTAGATCTTTGATGATGCATTGGAGAGGTTTTAGTTGGGGGCTGAAGGTGATGGCTAGTGGCATTCTGTTGTTTTCTTTGTTGGGCCTGTCCTGTAGTAAGTGACTTCTGGGTACTCTTCTGGTTCTGTCAATCTGTTTCTTCACTTCAACAGGTGGATATTGTAGTTGTAAGAATGCATGATAGAGATCTTGTAGGTCTCTATCTATTTGATAACATCCCTTCTATTTTTAGGGCTCGGTGAAACAGAAGAAAAATTGTAGGTTGTGTTTAATACACTGATGGAAAATCCCCTACCACCACCTAAGGCACTAATCCTTCAAACACTTACACAAAAATGTTGACCATGTATGTAAGTGTATGAGAAGTCTCAGTGACTTCAAGGAGACTATTTATGTGAAGCTAGTTGAGAGATCAGGGAACAAAATTCAAAGATCTAATGGTCCAAATGTATCCTTGCTGTCATTCCATTGAAGTCAATAGATTTGTCTAAATTGTGTCACCATACTGTAGAACATCTTAAGAAGAGCAATCAAATGCCATGAAAGACAAAAGCAAGAATGATAGAAGGCACAATAATATCAAAGTTACTGCTTAGCGAACTTCACAAGGTTCAGAGTTTGAATTCAGTTCTGGTAAAGCACATGAAAGATGAAGAAAAAAAATGAGTAGCTTATTTTAGAATGTCAATTAAGTTTATCAGTCCAACTTCCATTTCTAAAAAAAGGTTAGAGTTGTGGCAGAAACTGAGGGTTTATGTTACCTGGATGACCAAGAGCTGCTGAGCCGGCTCCCCCAAAAATGTATGTACACTGTAAAGATAGCGTGTCAAAAAGATGATTGGACCCTGCACTGTGAAACTGCTTCTTTTAGTTCTCAACTCTCTACATTTAATTGAAATAGATAAATTTGACAGAATCCCCTCAGATTGTGTCATGAGGGCTGGCAAGCTCTAAAGCCATCATAAACTATTGAGCCTCACAACTCCAAAGGTATCTGGTATTTGGGTATCTGTTTCCCCAAATAACAGATATCGTGATCAGTGTGAAATTGTTGAAGTTTATTTCCTGACTATATTACATGCATTGTATAATAAAGTGCCCTTGTATTTAGTATGTCCGGCTTCATGGCCGGACAAGTGTACTATTTATAGTTGCAAACTTTTAAAACTGTGTGTCAGCAAAATCATTTATCAAATATGAAAATAAATTGATGTCTGCAACCATATTGCACCATAGATTTTTGGGCAGAATTCCCCACTGAAATCAATGGTGCATTTTGCTTAAAGAGACCAGTGGCATGACATACCTCCAAGTTAGCTAAATATATATCTAACTAATGAATCTGCACTCTGTTTGACTGCATTGCCTTTTGTGAGAGTTCCTCCTTTCAGTAAGCAGATATTAAATGATTTTATTGGCAGGTGGACACCCTGATTTCTAGTAGTATAGTTTGTGTTGAAGTTATTGGTTCAAACAATATTGGGAGCAACAATATATAGAGTGCAACAATATATAGGGTGACCAGATGTCCTTTTTAAAGGGACAGTCCCATTTTTTGGGACTTTTTCTTATATAGGCACCTATTACCCCTACCCGCTGTTCCATTTTTTCACAGTTGCTATTTGGTCACCCTAACAATATATGGCCTTTGTATGCACACATTCCCTTACCCTACCACCTTCTTCCCACTATTAAGAAGATTTTGGGTAGAAGGGGGTCAAAATAATTAGTTCATATGCAGGTTTCATTTAGGCAATAATCCAATATCCACTGAAACCAGTAGAAGGACTTCTCTTGACCGCAGTAGGCTTTGTGTTGGCTCCTGGGTGATATTCTTCAAAATGTCGATGCTCTACATGGGATGTTAAAGTACTATATTTTTTTATTAAAACATCCATACAAGAATAAGTGATGATCTTTCATTAGACTGTAAACTCTATTTACGTTAGCATGTTTTACATAGGTCTGGATTACACAAATAAGTGTGCTAATGCTGTCCCTTGTCCCTTCATGCAGTCCCACTGACTTCAGCAAAACTCCATGTAGGTACAGGGGTCCAGGATTGAGGCCTTTGTATAGGTGGATCCTTGTGCATACATGGAGCCATAGCAAACTGTGGCCTCAGGCCTTAGACTGTAAGCTTTTGGGGAAGGGACCTGTCTGCCTATAAAACATCTTTTGAACAGTTATGTAAGACAATCATTATTATTATTATTCACACCAATTTCCCATAGCCTCCGTATGTTACAAAAGTTAAAAACAATTTATAATGAAAATGATGCAGATATGAAAACTCAGAACAGGAACAAATTCTTTGGGGCAGGCATTGCCTTTTATTATATGTTTGTACAGCAACTATCACAAAGAGGCCCACCCATATAAATGGTCTTGAGTTCAGGCCGTATCATGCAATTTTTGCAGGGTCAATTTTTAGTTCCAAAGAGTTCTGTGACTGTAGCTTTGGAATACATTAGAAACCACACTTTGTGTTCATAACTAGATGTTTAAATATTCCGTATTTCAGTATTTTTCAGTCAGTGAACCTTAGCTAGGACTTTGAGGCCATTTAGATATATGGAGATAATTCATTTTAAATTACCATTACACATCTGAAGACAGACAAATGATTGTACTGAGCCATGCTTTTCAATAAATCTGGAAGACATGGAATGCAAACTGAAATGTCTAACCCTGGGTTACTTAAAGTTAATTCTATTCAATATTCACATTACAGAGGCTAAATTAATCTAAAAAGCAAAACTAGCACATTTTGTAGTATGGCACTTATGAAGATTTGTAAACATCATGTAGATGACAGCTGCAGATTGTTTGACAAAATAGCGATCTTATAGTGACATGAAGTGTTTTCTATTTCTAATCATAAATGTGCAGGTTTTCTCATGTGAAATGCTGTTTTTCAAAAATCATTTTGCTTAAGTGCACAAGAACTGAAAAACTAAAGTTCTTCACTGATCTGAAGTTAGGCAGAGAATGCAGGTAAACACAATGCAGACTCCCTTGTAATATTCTGTTAGAGGCTGACCTGCAGACGCTCTTCTGTGTGAGTGGGAGGTAAATCGGCTTCTCTGTTAACTTAATCTCTGGCCTTTCTCAAACAGACTTGGTGATTGCTTCACAGTGCTGGATTTTTTTTTAATATTTAATAACTTTTCAATGAAAAATGATCTTCCAGAAGGACCAAGTCTAAAGCACCAAACAGATTTCACACAGGACAGGACCAGAGCTCAGATGGAAATTGCAAGTTTGGTGCTTTATTCATGTAATAGTACAATTCTTCATAATCTATTTTTTATAAGCAAGGAGAGATTGCAGAAGAGAGCAAGATCCTATAGTTTAATGTGAGGTCTTTATCTTTTGGATACCAGAGTACAAAAGAAGCTGAATTAATCAAATGGAATGTGGTCAGTCAGTTCATCACAGCCCTCATTGGACAATAGCCTGACAGCAAACTGCTTTCCCCTCAAAGGATCACTTAACTGAAGAAACATGAAAAATGAATTAGTTTCATCCCTCTCAGTGGAGTGAAGCTTACAAGGATGCAATCTAGATACATTGAAGAGGCAATATGGGTAAAAATGTACTCTGGAAGACTTGTTAGATAAGGAATCTTGTTCCTCTGCCCCTCACTGCCATCCTAACAGAGGCTTTGTAAAATAAGAACTTTATAAAAAAAAATTCCATATCTCAGAGAGACAAATGACACAGCAAGAAACGTATCTTTAAAATAGACCTGTTCAACAAGGAACTAAGGAATATCTTATTTACTTAGATTTACAGACTGTGTCTTTGCATAAGGCTCATGGCAATATACATCATTTATGAAATAAAACATCATTCAAGTTCTGCATCTTTCAAAAAGCTGGACTGAAAGGCTAGACCTGTAAAACGTGCCAAAATCCCTCCATTCTTCTTCACTTCTCCAAGGCCTCTAAGCAAAATAGGTGAGTCTTGCACTAAGCGCAACAAATGAGACACTGCCAGGACAGCTGGGGTGATGAATTCCGTAGTCAAGGGATGTCTACTGAAAATGTTCTACAACGAGTCCCCAGATAATTAAATCAACCAATCTCCTGTACTGTAGTAGGTTTTAGGGAAAGAGGTGTCTCTCAGATAGCCAGGACCCAAACCAAATTAAGCTTTGTAGACCAAAGCCTACATTGAATTGCATATGGAAGTGAACCGGAACCCATTACAAGTTCTTGGAGAACTGGTGTAAAATATTCATATCACTCTAACACTACCAAAGAGGTGGACTGACTCATTCTCCACCAAATGTAACACAAGAGCAACCTCCAGTTGAGCACATAATAGCCATTCCTGTACCAACAAAAGTATGGATTCTGGATTCAGACCCTGTTGTGAATGCCTAATTTGGTGCAAATGCTAAAAGGCTTCCCATAGACCACAGTTGCCAACTATCTAATCTATCTGTTTCAGAGTAGCAGCCGTGTTAGTCTGTATCCACAAAAAGAAAAGGAGTACTTGTGGCACTTTAGAGACTAACAAATTTATTTGAGCACAAGCTTTTGTGAGCTACAGTTCACTTCATCGGATGCATGCAGTGGAAAATATAGTAGGGAGATTTTATATATACAAAGAATATGAAACAATGGGTATTACCATACACACTGTAAGGAGAGTGATGAGGTAAGGTGAGCTATTACCAGCAGGAGAGGGGAAAAAAACCCTTTGTAGTGATAATCAAGGTGGGCTATTTCCAGCAGTTGACAAGAATGTCTGAGGAACAGCGATGGTGGGGGGGAATAAACTTGGGAAAATAGTTTTACTTTGTGTAATGACACATCCACTCCCTGTCTTAATTCAAGCCGAATTTAATAGTGTCCAGTTTGCAAACTAATTCCAATTCAGTAGTCTCTCGTTGGAGTCTGTTTTTGATGTTTTTTTAATTGAAGGATAGACACTCTCAGGTGTGTAATCGTGTGACCGGAGAGACTGAAGTGTTCTCCGACTGGTTTTTGAATGTTATAATTCTTGACGTCTGATTTGTGTCCATTTATTCTTTTGCGTAGAGACTGTCCGGTTTGGCCAATGTACATGGCAGAGGGGCATTGCTGGCACATGATGTCATATATCACATTGGTAGATGTGCAGGTGAACAAGCCTCTGATAGTGTGGCTGATGTGATTAGGCCCTATGATGGTATCCTCTGAATAGATATGTGGATAGAGTTGGCAACGGGCTTTGTTGCAAGGATAGGTTCTTGGGTTAGTGGTTCTGTTGTGTGGTGTGCGGTTGCTGGTGAGTATTTGCTTCAGGTTGGGGGGCTGTCTGTAAGCAAGGACTGGCCTGTCTTCCAAGATCTGTGAGAGTGATGGGTCATCCTTCAGGATAGGTGGTAGATCTTGATAATACGCTGGAGAGGTTTTAGTTGGAGGCTGAAGGTGATGGCTATCTGTTATTTTCTTTGTTGGGCCTGTCCTGTAGTAGGCAACTTCTGGGTACTCTTCTGGCTCTGTCAATCTGTTTCTTCACTTCAGCAGGTGGGTACTGTAGTTGTAAGAATGCTTGATAGAGATTTTGTAGGTGTTTGTCTCTGTCTGAGGGGCTGGAGCAAATGCGGTTGTATCGTAGAGCTTGGCTGTAGACAATGGATCATGTAGTCTGGTCTGGATGAAAGCTGGAGGCATGTAGGTAAGTATAGCGGTCAGTAGGTTTCTGGTATAGGGTGGTGTTTATTTTACGATCGCTTATTAGCACTGTAGTTTCCAGGAAGTACATCTCTTGTGTGGACTGGTCCAGGCTGAGATTGATGGTGGGATGGAAATTGTTGAAATCATGGTGGAATTCCTCAAGGGCTTCTTTTCCATGGGTCCAGATGATGAAGATGTCATCAATGTAGCATAAGCTATGAGGACTGTCCCTCAAATTCCCCAGATCTCAGGATTCATCAATCCATAGCCCCCGTTCCCCTCAGCATAGGCCTTTACTTTTAAGATACAACCTAGCTCAGTATTTAAATTGGATAGACATGAATACAAACACCAAACATCACAAAGGTTGCGGTGTTCAGAATTCTTTGGATCCTAAACTAGTTAGCAAAAAGAAAAGGAGTACTTGTGGCACCTTAGAGACTAACACATTTATTTGAGCATAAGCTTTCGTGAGCTACAGCTCACTTCATTGGATGCATTTGGTGGAAAATACAGAGGGGAGATTTATATATACACACACAGAGAACATGAAACAATGGGTTTTATCATAAACATCATGCATCCGATGAAGTGAGCAGTAGCTCATGAAAGCTTATGCTCTAATAAATTTGTTAGTCTCTAAGGTGTCACAAGTACTCCTTTTCTTTTTCCGAATACAGACTAACACGGCTGCTACTCTGAAACCTGTCATTAAACTAGTTAGAGTTCCCAGCCTGACATCCTGACAGCTATAAAGGCTTTCCCAATCCTCCCCTTGCAAAGCTAATTAGCATCCTCTCCTGTTTCTGGAAATAGAAAGTCTTTTGATGCCCCATCACCCTTCCAACCAAGGTTTCCTAGCCAGACCAGTTTCCCAACCATAGAAAATCTCCTGATGCCTGCCTAAAGTTCACGAATTCTCCCATCCTCACTTTCACCAATTAAGGGTTCCTTAACTAATCCAAACCTAAATATTCTGGATGTAGGTGAATGAAGCAATTAAAAATATGAACCCCAAAGCAGTAAATGCCATATATGGGCATCTCTCTCTCTCCTAATAACATAGAATCTGAACTGGTAGACCTTAAGCATATGAAACTCCTATTGGGAGTAATCACTGTGCAGTGACTGCAGACTCAGGCTTCATTGTGTTTCCGTATATTTTGGTAAATCCATGTCTTTAATTTTAGGTGGTATTTAAAGCTCCCAGTTCCATTCCATTTTAAATGCCCATGTACTTTGAGGTTTAGATTTTCAAAGATGTCTCCTTCTTGTTCATTTTAATAGGACTTGGGTGTCCATATCTCTTAGGAATTTGTGTTCGTCCCTTAGAATTCAAATGTTCTATGTTCCACGCATCAGCCATGCAACAAAAGGAGAAGTTATGTTTATTTAACAAAGCTTGTCTATTTTTCTCTATTACTATTAAAAGGCATGAATGATTTGACAATTTTTTTATACAAATTCAGGTGATATATTCTTGGGGCCCCTGATATCCAAAGCAAGGCAACTAATTGGAGTGCATTAGTGTGCACACAGATAGAATAAAATAATTTAGATTTGTATTGGGTCCACTGGCATTCAAAAAAATTATCACAGTTTTTAGTACATATTTCATCATTGAATTTACAACAGGATATTGATCTTAATGTTTCCTCCTTCATATTGAGATAATACAATTGTTTATTTCACTATGCGAAATCCTTTTGAAGAATAGCTGAGAGATCTTCAGTTTTAGCCAGTATTAATCACAAGTGAAGTGACAGAAAACCAATAGCAATACTTTAAAATGAGGCTGGGGGGGGGGGAGGGAGAGGAACTTTTAAAACATCATCAGTTTTTCAAGTTTAAATTCTAGCCAAAATACACTGAAAGGGGACACAGAGAGCAATGCAGCAGTGAGAAGCTCGTCTCCGCACAGTTGCTAAGCAGTTGTTCTACCAATGCAGAGTGTTGGAGCCTGGGAGGAGCATAGGGATGGAGACAATCTCCTCACTGCATCACAGATCTATGAAATCACAAGGATCTCTAACCTATGCCGATCTTGGAGGCCATGCTGTCCACTCATGACAGTCTTTTACATCTGCCAGCCTCTCAGAGCTGAAGATGCAGGACAAACAAGTCATATAGGTGAGTATATACATTCCTATCACCTACACACATGGGTTTTGGTATGGGATGATAAATTTGTGACTCTCATATTATCATTCATATGAAGCATTAACAACCCAGCAATGGACAAGCCTAGAACTCACAGATCCAGTTCATCCCAGTCTTCTGGGTTTGGAGTACTGGGAAGCAGAAGCAGTAAAAAGTTCATAGAAAGAAAGTAAGAGCTGTTAGTTGGGACTGATGGGAACCAAAAATGGGGCATAGCTTATTTGGGAGAGGCAAGAAAAGTCCCAGTTTCTCAGCTAGAATTACATAGGCATTCAGTTATACTGAAGATTCAGAGTGGTCTCTGAGATTTGGAAAACAGCAACAACAAAGCCAAAGTGTCTGCCCTTGTGTTGCGTGTCAGGCATACACTTCCCTGCTCTCTTCCTGCCCTATTTATGAAAGAAGAGAAGGTGGGCAGGCATATATGTGATGATTGTCTATGCTCACACATGTAGCCACAGTGTCGTCAAGAGCTAAGGTTGCATAAGTGTTTCCATTCTTCCCTCTTCTTTTTCATCATTGATTAATTTTGGTCTGAAAGTCTCCACCTCCTCGCTTGGGAGAATATCCTAGAGGACTGATTGTGAGGATACTTATCCGTAATATTTAGCATAAATTTTCCTTTGATCCATTTCTTACCACAAATCCCTTGAACTATCCTAACCATTCCTTTCTGTCCTTGCTGTTTACATTCTTCAGATGCCTGCAGACCATTATCACATCTCCCCTTCTAGCCACACTGTGCAATACACATAACTGTAGGCAAGAAAAACATCAAGATAAATTACCAAGGGATCCAAAATGACACAGGCATCCATGCAACAGAAGAGGAGTCAATAAGTTAAGAAGAGCAGAATATAAGAAATCATAGGATTTAGGTAACTGTAGCCTGTTTATTGAATCAAGTCCTGTAAGACAGAGCAAAACAGGCATTAATTACACTTTTGAAGAGTACATGGGCCTGGGGAAAGTGGATGAGGATGGCTGATCAAGTCAAGGAGCAAGTAATGGAGTTTATAAATATGGGATTTAATTCAAGTCAAGCTAACTGGCTAAACAATAGGCCTGCTAAGCAATTTTCTTTTTTAGCTTGACTTGCTAATACGTATTAGGTTTATATACCAGAAAATCTCTTGGAATTAAAACCCAAACAAAATGTAATTATAATAGACGAGGAAGGAAAACCGCATCGCAGAAATGTTCCACTTAGTCCCATGACAGATACAGAGGCGTGTTTAAAAACTTATTGTTTTTTCCATGTCCTTGAATGTAAGAGGCTGAAATACGGTATATTCGGTTTGTGGGGGGAAGAGGGAGGATTAGCATGAAAAAGGTGCACCCTGGTTTCATTCCTCTCTTGCTTTCCTGACCCCACAGATTTTCCACAGGACCTTACTCTGCAAGTAGACTGAGCAGGACTAAGGGCATTGCTGCTTTTTGCAGTACAGTACAACCCCATCCATAAATGGAATTCCTGATAAGATGATACTGACCCCTCCTGCATTCTTATTTGTCTCCCTGCACTGAGTAACCAGGGGTGGTTTGCAGTGGCAGCTGGTGAACTTTGGGACAAATGTGACATAGCACAAAAAAAATCAAGCCCATTTGCCCCCTGCTGCCCTCAAAACATGAAGAAGGGAAGGATCGGCTCTTCCTTCTATGCTGCCTCAAGTCCTTAATTACCTTAGGCCTGCACCTCATTCCCAGGGTTCTCCTTCTCTTCTCCCTCTCTCCTCGACTGCCACCACCTCCTCCTTCTGCCCTGCCTGGCATGGCTTTCCTAGAGCATTGAGCCACATGGACCTAGTCAGCGGAGTCCAAGAGGGAACAAGAGCCTGCCACCTGAGCCAGTCCTAGCACAGTGAGGTTTGGGGTGCTGCATTCACCACCCAAACCACAGGCTGCAGTGACTGTAGAGCACTCTAACACAGCAGTGGGCAACCCGTGGCCCCTCAGAGTAATCCGCTGGCGGGCTGCGAGACAGTTTGTTTACACTGACCCTCCACAGGCACGGCCGCCCGCAGCTCTCCCTGGTGGCGGTTTGCTGTTCCCAGCCAATGGGAGCTGCGGGAAGCGCTACAGGCTGCAGGTTGCCTTCCACTGCTCTAAAGGGTTGTGCTCTAACTGCCCAGTGTAGACCTTGTGGGTGCACTCTAAAAGGTACCTAGAAGCACATTAACATAGTGCTGTTTGAAATGGGACTGCCTCAAGACGAACTTTGGTGGGGTAGTGCCCCAACACTCTCTATACATGGGCAGCAAGGACTCCCTGGTTGCACAGCTCTTGCAGGAGCCATGCTACCATTCTGTTCTATTCTTTCAAGGCAAGAGAAGGCCAGAAAGTATTGCAAAGGCATTTGGAAAAGGGGCCACTCAGTGCACTAGCAACACAGTCCGTGTTGCTACGAACATGCTGCTTTATTCAACTACATAAACAGGAAGTAAGAGAGGGGCAGAACATGGCTCCAAACCATAATACTCTGAGTAACCCAGTTAAACCCAGTTAATAAAGTTAATAAATAAAAAATAACCCTTGATAACCACATTACTATAAGCATAGCCAGCCCTGGCCCTCTTTGATTTCCTAAAGGTGAAGAGAACAAACCTTCCAGCAGCCCACAGGTGGAAAAAAACCTCCCCATTCCAGCAAAACAACAAGGCGGACGCTTTACAAATAGGGCTTTTGTTTCTTTTTCCTTATATAGGTTCTCCTGATAGGGGTGATGATTTGACCTCAGAAACTTTATCATATGTGACATTTATTGCTGCACATGTGAGAATGTAGCAGATGTTCTCTCCAGGGTATAGATAACCTGAACGAACTATATGTCCCCAGTCTATATTAGAGATGCATGGTGGGTGAGGTAATACCTTTTACTGGACCAACTTCTGTTAGTGAGAGCGATAGAGAGCTTTTCTTCAGATCTGGGAAAGGTACTCAGTGTCACAGCTAAATATAAGATCGAACAGATAGTTTAGCATAAATAATTAGCACATATTCTAAGGACCATTCAAGGTGAAGTGGCTATGAACTCTCCTGGAGTCAAAGGACAAAAATGGGGGTTAGTGGGTTACAGATTGCTATAAACCAAAAATTCAGTTTCTTCATTAAGACCATGATTTTTAGTGTCTAGCAAAGTTATTAATTTAAGCTCCAATGCTTGTCTTTTGAAAGCGTTGTACAGGTTTCCTTTGAGGGGTGGACTGATAGGTCAGATATAGTGTGATCACTTTGTAAAAAGTGTTCACACATGGGTGATATGGTATTTTTTGGCTTTTATCGTTTTCCTATCAGCATTTTCCTACTACTGTCTGGATGTCTGTAGTACCTGGGCTATATATTCATAAGGTAATTCCCATGTCAGAACATCTGTTAAGAAATCTGACAATGGTTTTAATAAGGTAGGTATCAAGCTCTCGAGTAATCTGTTTGCCTCATCTTTACCCTCTGAATCCTGAGAATATGCTGGGAGTTAGCATTCTAGTATGTACAGAATTCGCTGTTTCTGCCATCTACTTTCTAATCTAAGTTATGAAGAACTGACTGCTTTATTCATTTTAAATCAAGCTAATAGCAACCATTAGGGGAGGCCCTAACATGGGTGACTCAGAGGAGCATATGTTATAGTCCTCTTAAAGGAATTTTAACCATAACTGAAATAACATACTTTCAACCTTATTAGTGTAGGAACTTCTTGGGGCAGGTAGGAAATGCATTTTCCTACCATCACTTAATATGAGTGCTGTATTTTCAAATCTGACTTCTATTCACAGTAATATACTCTTAGCTTTATTTTTATGTTTGAGACAAAGCTGAATTAAATGAGGATATTAACTCGTGTTCCTATAGATCAAGGGCAGGGTAATTTTTTACTTTAAATAAGAAGGTTGTCCATCCCCCCCTTCTCCAGCCCAAATCAATCAAGGAAGTTTTTGGGCTGAATGTTCATAATGACCTTGTTCTGACTTTAATTGCTTGGCAAAAGCAAGTCTAATTCAATTACATGGAGCTTTAGCAAAATCTTAAACTTAATTTTTATTCAAATTGATAGGAACATGGACTTTTTAGGCTCAGAGAACAAATATAATGTGATGAATTCAACAAGGCTCTCTTAAACAAACAAACAAAACAAACAAAAAACCCTGCATCTTTTCAGTCTCTAATTGTGATGCTAAATGTTTGGCCATATTTTGGTCTGTGATGTTTATATCTTGCACACAAAGGATATCCGATACCTTAGGTGGAACTACATCAAGAGTTGGATGGAGGGAATTGCTCACATAAAAATAATGTAAATGGGGAAAGACCAGTTGGATGGCTGAGCAGGACAATCCCAGACATTTTTGCTGCCCTAGGCTATCCCATCCCATTTCAAGTTTTTAAAAACCCTCTGATTATCTATATAATAAGATTCCAGGATTGTCACTCTAGAATGTCTGAGTTAGTGTGAACGATGAATACAGCTAATAAGCATGGTTCAGAGCTCTTTTTGTTCAGAATATCATCAGGTTGAATCATCTCCGGATTTTGCTGACCCTTTCCAACCAATTTTTAAGTTCTCAGACATTTTGATTTTTACATATTACACCCATTCAGCATACAACTACAGTAAGGTATGTATCTATGCTATGTCATGAGTATTAGACTATGGTAATATCAGAAGCAACTCAACCAGTCACAACCCTTGCTCAACAGCTAATCTGCATGCAACAATTTCACTGCAAACTGGAATGGAAACATTTCATTTCACTGCAAACTGGAATGGAAACATTTCATTTCACTGGAAACTGCCTACGTGGTGGATTACTTGACACAACTCTCCCAGCATTTTTTAAAGACATAAATCAACAGCTTCCCACACAATCTCACCCCACAGCCCTCATTTACCACCATCACAAACCGATACAACTGTCCCAGCACAACACAACACACAGACAAATCAACACAACCATCTACACAATAGCCCAATGATCACTCTGAAGCCTAGGTCTGTAGAGTCAGTGTGAAATGATGGAAACAGTTACCTCGTTGCAAGCTCTCTTTGTTTACAGTACCACCAGTTTCAATCATTTCTGGGATTTTGCCTGTCCAATTTTTAAATTCTCAGGCATTTTCCATTTGTTTTACACACATGACTTTATGAATTACATTGGAGCAATAGTACAGGCTTTTAACTACTGGGTTCATTAAAATATTTTGGTGATCTACTTTCTATGACGTATGAAAGACTTTAATTGTTTCTCCCCGGACACTTTCTCTGTTCCCTAGTCCAGCTGTCTCCAACAGATCATGCATCCACTCCTGCTTCCCCATAAAAACATATACATGCTATTCTCTTCTGCCTCTCAATAACAAATCATATTAATATTCTCTCCTGCCCACATCACACTTCCTTTCTTGCTCCCTGAAAATTTTTACACACTTCAAATAACTCACATTTTCTTCTGTCCCCCAAATCCCAGACACTCAAATTACACAAACACTTCTGAACCCCAACATCTCACATACATCCTCTCTCCTGTGCTGGCCCCCCCCCCCCACCTTCTCTACCCCCTCATATACACACATCCTCATGCCCTCTTCCTCTAAATTACAAGCAAGTTTACAACTCAGGTTCTGCAGTCCCACCTGTTCCCTCTTACTGGTGCTGTTTCCTCCTCCTCCTCTTTCTGCATAGTAATGGCTGCTGTGGAGTGGAAGAGAGGGGAGCAGCTGTACTGTCCTGGGCGGTCATATCACTTCATGGAGATAGGGAGAAAAAGGAATCATTTGAGCAATCAGTGCTTCCTCCTTTCCTGCAGGCTGTGTATCAATGAAGGGGCAGAAATGGGGATGGGAAAATCTTCATCCATCCCACTGATTTTCTGCTCTGTAGCAGAGAGGAAGAAATGTGGATATCTATCACCCTTAAAAGGCAATACCTGTTGATCCAAGGGTGATAAGAGAGAGCAAGTATTAGGAGAGAGGAGACAGGATTAGAAAATTCTGATGGAAGGCCAGGAATGAAACATATCAATGTTAGGCACTGTTACCAGGAACAAAACCCAAAGGAGGAGCTTTGCCTGACATGAAACCAACTTGCACATAAATGCAAATCCCTGAGAGGGTCAGGACTTAGGACACAACCCTCGTCTTGGCATCTCCCATTGGCTAGCTTATGCTAGTGTGTCGCCTAGCATACTGGCTTCTCTGAATCCTATTCTGAGATGCCTCTCCCTTTCCTTTCATTGCATAGGGAGCCTGGGTGCCTAACTTGGACTTTATCAATTCCAGTGATCATCGAGGAGCCTAGAAGTTAGGCATGATGAGACTCAGTGTTCCCAAGTCTAATTTCCTTTGTGAATCTAACCTTCTATATCCTCTTACCTTATATTTACATTGTAAGCTCTTTGGGGTATTGACCATTGACCCCTGACCATTGACCTGATCTTGGATGTTTTATAGTTTTGGGTAACATATAATTCCTTTGCTAAGCATGTTTAATGGAAGTTTTGAAAGCTATAACAGCAAGTTGGAGAACAAATAATTGGTTTATTAGGCTTGCTATGAATAAGGAATAGTTATGCTAATAGCTGGGACTTAAGTAAATAGTGTAGGCCTAAAGAGGTCACAAATTCTACACTCACATTTTGAGAAGACAAACAAGTGACCACAACAGGTACAGTAAATCACAGAATTCTGGAAGATGGGAGTTTTGGGGGGCTTTGGCAATTAGGTTGCTGTACAATTAAATCTCATTTACATATAGGAATCATTAAGCAATGTCTTATGTCTGATATTCATGTTTGATGCTTAATTATAGACACCACAAAGGTCAGATATGGATAGGGGCAGTATTGACTTTATTATAATCGGGATAAAGGATCAAATATATAGTCATACTATTACCATAAAGAAGGTTATATAAAACCACACCCAGTTTCCATTTCTTGGGTTCATCAGGTTCCTGAATCAGTAAAAATTGAATCAGGACTTACTTTCAGATGGGATCCACTTACTTTTTCTTCTATCTTTGTTTCTAATGGTCTCAAAAGGCTCGTCTCCACTTACCATGATCGACGCTGCGGCTATCGATCCACCGGGGGGTCGATCTAGCAGGTCTAGTGAAGACCCGCTAAATCAACCGCCGATCACTCTCCCATTGACTTTGGCACTCCACTGGAACGAGACGCATACGCAAGTTGACAGGAGAGTTTCTCCCATTGACCCAGCACAATGTAGACACCACAATAAGTTGGCCTAAAGAACATTGACTCCAGCTACATTATTTATGTAGCTGGAGTTGTGTAACTTAGGTCGACTTAGCCGCATAGTGTAGACCTGCCCTTAGAGTTGTAAGTATGCAAGTTGTAAGAATGAACAGTGCAGGAAACCACTTTACTATATGAACCTTTATTCATATACTTATGTACATTGATTTTTCTATTATTTCAGTTATGTGTCTGTGTTAAATAAAGCTCAAAGTTTGTGTGTGTACGTCATCAAATTTCATCTTCTGAAGTAATTCTAAGTAGCTGCCTGGAAAAGAACTTGTGGCAAGTGCATGTTTTACCCCTAAAAAATATCAGTTATAATTGTTCAAGCTACAGTCCTAGTGTATTCCCTAAAATTGAGGATTTTTTACAATTTAAAGGGAAGCAATATTGTGTTAAATACCTTCTCTGCCCTCTCTCTCATGCAATAATCAGTTTGTAATCACACCATTCATTCTAATGGCTTTGTATATATTTGTTAGAATTGGCTCATAAAAGGCTCTTACTGGAAGATAGGTAAGTTGACTCTTTCTCCGTAGTTTTAAAGTATTCAGAAATGCTGATATTAACCAAAATCTATATTCAGGGTTTGATGGCATAGTTAATTTCAACACAGTTGATCAGAGAATGAAATAATAGACATCGACAAACAACAACAAAAATACATTAAAAAGAGCATTATTAATGATGCCAAGTCGAGAACTGCCAGAATTAAGATTACCTGTGCAACTCTACTTCAGTGTCTTTGTATGTGTGCATTATAATGCAGTCTTTAATAACATGCTCACATACGTTTTCCCACCAGACTCTGTCTCATTCTACACACACAAAGTACAGTGCTTACTTAACAAGCAGCTATTCAATATTTTGTTTTCTCCTCACTGTTCATTGTGTGGCCCTAGGCCTTATTTTCTGCACACTAATGAAACCTTTCTCTGAAGACACATTTATTTATTTCCTCATGGGATTTTCTATGGAGGTCACCACTGTAGTCTCTGTGTGCTTCTAAAACATTATCTTATATTCACAAAACCCATCTGAGATGAGGGGATGTATTATCCCCATTTCCCAGATGGCAGCTGGGGCACTGAGTGATTAAGATAGAAGTGTGCACTAACTCTAGATATCCAATTTGATATACCTAGGGCCTGATTTTTTCAGAGTATAGCTTTGCACTGAATAGCACTTTTTATGTTCCAAGCACACCATCCATTGATTTCAGTTATACCTGTAAATTCTCCACACTTCTGCAAATCAGACCCCCAAGCCTCTCATATCTGGCACCCAGAAAATGAGGAACACAATTATTGACCACCAATGAGGTGTTTGGTTTAAGTGACTTGTCAAGTCTCACACAGGAACTCTGTGACAGAGAGAGAAATAAAATCCAGTTTTCCAGGTTAGTATTCAATTGCCTTAATGATAAGCTACTCCTTTCTTTCCTGCAATCCCCTGCCTCATTCACTACACATTTTCCAAGGCTGTTGGCCTTTAGTTTTGGGTGGGCATAGGCCTGCCTGTCACAGTATCGGCAATAGTTACACACATTCCAACTTCACAACAAATGGGATGGGGTCCTAGAAACAAACAAACAGTCTCCTTCACTGCACAACCCTGATTCATCCCAAGAGAAGGTCCATCCCAGGCACTGAATGAGGCACGGGTGTTGTGGAAAAAAAATAAATAGTCAGGAGTCATGCATTTAGAGACTGTATCATGCATGATAAGGTTGCTGGGTAATTCTGCCATTTTCTAACTTCTGAGTGCTTGACTTGGGAACCTTAATACTGTTCTTTTCACATATGGTGTAGGTGTAATTTGTTTGCTTTTTTTTTTTTTTAAAGCTAACTGAGAAAATCACAAAAGTCACTGTACGAATCATATTGGCACCCACAGTCATCATCAGCAGGGTTGGGACCTGGAGAAGCACCATACAAACCTCTGGCATTTAAGCTAACAGAGTAATGGATGGCAATAGTAGGTTGTAATCTTCTGTGTCAGTGCCAGCACTAGAGGGGGATGAGACACTTTGCCAGTGGATTTCCCAGGGGCTCTTGTTCCCTCTGCATTTAAATCCAGCACCTTCCTTCTCCACTCTGCCTAGGTACATTGTGGGGGTCAGTTCTAGCACCGGGCCCTAGCCCAGTGCAGCCCAGAGCTGCAATTGTCAGGAAAGTCCTGCTCAGCCTTAAACTGGAGCACACGCAGTGAGGATGGAATCTTCTGAGTTTTTAGCTACAAACTTCAGGCAAGTCTCTACTGAGCATCTATGAAGTGAGATTTTTTCAGAGGCTCATAACATGGCCGAAATTTCACAGGGACTGCAAAAGGCACATCCATGACAAAATGGCGACCTTTCTGACAAATTTCTATGCTTCTTCAAACCCATGGAGACACTAGAGCTTCTCAACAAAACAGTTTAACACGGGCAAAAGAATGCCTTTTTCCTCTAACCTTCTTCTCAGAAACCACTAAACTATTTTTGCCAAAACTTTCCAGAGCAGGCATCAGCGACCTGTGGCACGCAGCCCGTCAGGGAAATCCACTGGTGGGCCCGGATGGTTTGTTTACCTGCGGTGTCCACAGGTTTGGCCGATTGCAGCTCCCATGTGCCGTGGTTTGCCATTCCAGGCCAATGGGAGCTGCAGGAAACGGCATGGGCCCAGGGATGTGCTGGCCGCCACTTCCCACAGCTCTCATTGGTCTTGAACAGCGAACCGCGGCCAGTGGGAGCTGCAATCAGCCAAACTGGAAGACGCTGCTGGTAAACAAACCATCTGGGCCCACCAGTGGATTTCCCTGATGGGCCACGTACCAAAGGTTGTCAATACCTGTTCTAGAGCAATTCTTCCTGAAGCAGACCCAGGGGATGGAAAATTTCAGCTTAAAAGGTTAAAGTCTGGCAAAGTTGTAAGCAAATATGAACTGGATCAAGTAGAACCAGATAACCTTAACAATAAACAATGCTACCAGCCCTATCTACAAGCCAGGTCTTGAATTGTGTGCATGCATTTTTGCACATGAACGATTTAGGCACACAAAATACTTCCACAAATACTTTAAAAAAGTTATGTCTAGCTTCTGATATATTGTTGAATGGCTTCCTTAAACCATGAGCGCTGTATTATGTTTTGATGGAATCTGATAACTGCTTTACAAATATTTGTGCACTGAAGGGAAAATCCTGAAGCCATGGAGGGGCCCCTGGCAGCAGAACAAATGCTGCCTCTCTGGGAATGGGGAGTAAAACAAGGAAAATTTGGGAGGCCCACTCAGGGGCTGCATACCCACTCTGTGGCACAGAGCTTTGCTCCATGGCAGCTGTGTGCAGCGATGGGAGGACAGAGTGCTAGGGCTCAGCAGGAGAATGTACTTTTACATGAATGCCTCTATCCTCCTCCCTTACTTTCACAGATGGGGTGTAACTACAGCACCCAAAGTACACTGGGTAAGTGAACAAGATTCCTGGGAGGAAAATAATCCTTATCTCCCATGCTATGGAGTGTGTCCATAGGCACTGTACCTTCCCCAAAGCTACGCAGTGCACTGGTTTGAACATCTGGTCTATTTTCTTTCCACAGTGAAAGAGAACAGTAAAAAACAAATTCCAGCAATGATAACCACATAGAATATAAGGAGCCAAGCTATTCCTTCTGTGTAAAAAGAAAAATAAAGAGGAACACTCTTTACCTTACACCACAAAGTTTTCTCTGCAGGAAAATGCCTATTTTTTCCCCAAACAGGTTGGCATTCTCCCCCTTTATTCTAAATTATATGCCAACTCTTTGCTCACTCTTCCAGACTCCCGGAAAGCTTTAGTGTTTGATATGTCAAAATACTATAGCAACTCATTGTGCTTGGACTTCTGGTGTGAATGACGATTCTACCATTAAGCACAAGCAGTAAAATCTCACTAAAACTTTTATGGAGACTTTGCAGTGAAGAATTTGCTGTGAGAAGCTGTGGATAAATAATGTAATGTCTATTCCATTTGTCTGAGCATGTGTATTCTAGAATCAGCCCATCTGCTTCTCCACAAGAACAAGTGTGCCACATAAAATTTAGTTGCCAATCCATCTTATTTACAGGGCCGTGGCCTTTAAAGAACAATTGTAAAACCAATATCAGAGTATTCTAACTATCTGGCCATCACCAGGAAACCCGTTGAATAGACACAGGCACACAAATAAACAAAGAGAAATTACATCATTAGATGATTGGTAGGGTGCTTTAAAAATATAGATTATTTTATAACTTATATTAAAGAATATAAACTCTTTATGGATATACTGCATGCAGTACGGCAGCATAATCTGACCAACTTGTGGGAAAAGATGGACTATATCTTGGTATCTCTCTGAAAGTGACAGCCAACATACACATGGCGAGTTAATTCACATGGCAGGAGGGACAGCAAATAAGGAGGCGGTTTTAAAACAAATCTAGGAAAATAAGAGTTGTGGGTTACCTGTATCACAGTCTTTGAAGCAAAGGTCTTAGGAGCTGATCCTAAACCCACTGAAGGTAATAGAAAGACTAACAAAACTCCAAATAGCACCAGATCAGGCCCTTAATGAATTCAAAACTATTAAAAAGGGCCAAAAATTGGCTGCATCAGCAATAGCTTAATAAGGACTGCATGCAAAGAGACACTAGATCAGCAGAATTGTCTGGAGGTGTTGGCTTGCAGAGAATAGAGATGATAGAATGCTTCTTGGTGTGCTGGAGAAGTACATGGAGTATCAGCAACTGCTACACCCTCAAACAGACTGTAGTGTTTGCTCCCCAACACTGTCTCCAGAACAGCGGCCAACTGAGGAGAAGCAGTGTTACGGCCTTTCCCCTGCCTTACTCCTTAGGAGCAAAAGGAGGCCCTATGCCTCCCATTCCTTGGTTTTAGTGACTGTGAACTCTGGGATACTGGCTTCCTTCTATTTCATGATTTGCATGGTCTGCTTTTGGGATCTCCTCCCTGCACTGTCCACTTCATTAGAGAGGAAGCATTCTGGCTGAGATTTGTGGGGTTTCCCTCTGGTCACTGGTGGCTGACTGTCACCATCCATTTCACCTTCCAAACTGTACTCCATGTTGGTTAATCAACATATCTCAACTGCTATTGTTGAAATGAGTCCTCTCGCTCTAATGTCTGCTCTATAAATATTTCTTTTTTTCAGTACATTAACAAAATATAGTATTTCTCTGATCATGAGTATTGCCATTGGAAACTCTGCAAGAAGTTTCAGAGTAGCAGCCGTGTTAGTCTGTATTCGCAAAAAGAAAAGGAGTACTTGTGGCACCTTAGAGACTAACAAATTTATTAGAGCATAAGCTTTCGTGAGCTACAGCTCACTTCATCGGATGCCAAGCATGCATTATCTGGGAGAGTAGCAGTGTAAGAATTGATTTTTAAAATTGCATTCCTCTGGCCAGCAATATAAAAAGGTGTGTCGAGGTGGAGTGAGGGGGGAGGTTAATTTTATGAAGATAACATTTAGCCTTCAGAAAGTATAAATCACTCTTCTCCTCTAGCTTCATCTGTCATGCAGTCTGATGAGTAGCACAGACAGAAGTCACAGATGATGCATGGGTCTGCTTCCTTCTCAGATGGATTAAAAAGACCACAGGATAGGATGCCTGAGAAAAAAATGTTGTAATTAGAATGAAGAGGCAGAAAAAGTGGGGCAATTACTTGTACAATGAAGATGCAAAGAGCAATGCTATGGTGATGGAGATATTAAAAATAACCCAGGAGAACAATGAGGGGAAATGTCTGTCTTTAGAATGAAGGTGTGAACAATAAGCCATGCTGGCAGGACATGGGACAGAAAGGAGACAGTGAATCTAACTTAGGGTTCAATTCATTAATAAAATGCTCGTCTAATATCTCAGTCTTATATTCCGCGCATAATTTCTCCCTGCAAAGTACCCTAGGTTTTGTAATTCTTTATGACATTTGTAATCTTGTGAGCGGATTCCTCTTATTAAGAGCCCAACATTTTAATTTTCACAGCAGTGTGAAAATATTTCACTGTCTTACAGAGGGGATTCCTGTGAAGACATGTGGGTATTTTTGTTTCTTTTGTTTTGTTTTGCTCATAGAGAGGTCTTGCAGCCATGTTCTCATTAAATGTTATGGCTTTTTTTAAAATCGAAAGTTATTGTCCCATATACCTACATAATCACACGCTAATCAAAAGAGTTGAAAAAGCAGCCTTGCCAGAGACTGCTGTAAAGCAAATGAAGGGAGATCTTTAATTTATGAATGGCCAGTTAAGTTTTGCTCATGTAAACCCAAGCTACTTCCTGCTGTTTAGGCAGGAGTACAGCCCAGGGAAGGTGGGACAAGAGGATTGGGGGATGGGGAAGGAAAAAATTAATGTAAGAAACCATTCACATGTCAGGTTTACAGTCTCATTAAAATAACCCATATACTGATAATTACTGGTCTTACATTTTGTTTTTAAAACATTCATGTGCATGCAACTAATATGCTAGTTAAAGAGTAAAAGATCCAGAGTACAGATGACTCACTTGTACTTTCGGAACCAAAACAATGAAGCCAACATTTTCAAGGAGTGGGCATTGGTATTCGAAGCCTAGTTTGAGATACCCTGGGCCTGATTTTCAGAGGTGCTGACGACCTACAACTCCAATTGACTTCAGATGAAAAGCAGATACCCATATTTTGAAAATGTCAGCTAAATTTTGCTTTCTAATATGTGTGAACAGCTCCACTTAATTTCCATGACAGCTTTGTAGATCCAAAGGAACACTCCTCTAAAAAATATTATAGACAGGCCAATGAGGCAGTGTGCCAGTTCTAAATTAGGTTTGGGCTGAATCATGCATGTGGTTCAGATTCAACAGCCTTGTAAAACATAAGCTTTTCTTAGGAGACTTTTGCCCTAATTGTAGAAATCCCAAGTTGTCACATCATATTGTGATTTTTTCTCTGTCATCTTCAAGGGTGGAAATCTCAAACCACCACTGTTTTCATGAGATTTCTGATCGCTTGAGCTGACATATCATGAGAAATGCTGGTCTCATTTCAACTCCATCTGAAACAGCTGGAAAGCAAATCCCTGTCCAGTCCAGTTTTGGACCTGACCCGGAACCAAAGCCATAAAGTCAGGTGTAAATCCAAAGTGATGACTCCAAACTTGAAAGTTTGGCTGAAGGTTAGTGATGAATAAACTTTCTGTTTGTTCCACTATTCTCTGTGAGGCTATCCAGGCTCGTGAGGAGAAATTATGTTCAGGATTTTCAAATGTGGTACAACTGTGTATTTTTATTATCTCCACCTTTTAATGGGTAAAACCTAAATAGAGTTATGAAGACAAAGCTGCCTGAGAATGAATGTTGAGCTCTTTGAAATATCAATTATTTTCTTGTAGTAGGATTTGAATTTTATGAAAGACCAGGAATCTGAAATTGCACCCTCTGGCACTAAATAGTAATCCCCCAGGACTAAATGCTGTTCAGAGCCCTCATGATTTTGGAATAAATTACTTCAAAGGACATCATTATTCAAAGTTACTTTTTGGTTATACAATTAGCATTTGCAGCTTCAAATTAGTTCCTGTAGTTCATGCATTTTTTACCAATCTAAACAATAACTGGAGGCACTCTTCAAATGATTAAAACTGAACACAGCAATGCTGTATTAAGACATGTATGATATTTCTCGATACGAGTGGAAGAAGTGAAATTGTGTGTGGCAAGCCCTAGATAGGTGCTGCAGCAAACTGCAGGAATACAAACATCTTTGCTTCAATAGGTATGTTTCTCCTGATTCTTCCAGCCCTTTTGCTCAAAGCTCTTGATAACTTGAGTAGGAGTTACACATCATCTTTCTTTCTTTGAAAAAACAACAAGGATTCCTTGTAGCACATTAGAGACTAACAAATTTATTTTTGCACACTCAAAATGGCTATTAGAGTTAATGGGAGTTAGGTGCACAAGGAATGCAGGACTCAAAAATGTGTAAATGCTGGCCTGAGTACAGCATAATAATAGCAAGATGGGCTCTACATGTAAGATTAGCTGCCAATACTGAATAGCATGTTATTCATTTACATTACAGGGAATGATCCAAAGGAAACTAATAACAGAACAGACAAGTGTTGAATCAAAACGGTTTGATAGATGGAAGCAGAAACTGGTGGAAATTGATGTTTCTCCCCCCCCACCTCCCAGTTGCATAACAGAAAACCAAATTTTCCGTATTAGGAGTTACATGACACAACGGTGCAGAGCTAGAAACACATAGGATCACATCAATGTTTGTTTTGAAATGCAGGCAACTAGCCACAGGCAACTCTTCCCATTATTCACTTAACATTAAACAGGAAGGTCACCATTTGTTATTCATCACAGTATTGCTTTCAGCTAAGATCAGATAATATTTCCCTTTGCAAAAAGAAAAGGAGTACTTGTGGCACCTTAGAGACTAACAAAATTTATTAGAGCATAAGCTTTCTTGAGTTACAGCTCACTTCATCAGATGCATTTGGTGGAAAATACAGAGGGGAGATTTATATACACACACAGAGAACATGAAACAATGGGTTTATCATACACACCTTAAGGAGAGTGATCACTTAAGATAAGCCATCACCAGCGGGGGAGGGGGGAGGAGGAAAACCTTTCATGGTGACAAGCAAGGTAGGCTATTTCCAGCAGTTAACAAGAATATCTGAGGAACAGTGGGGGGTGGGGTGGGGGGAGAAATAACATGGGAAATAGTTTTACTTTGTGTAATGACTCATCCATTCCCAGTCTCCATTCAAGCCTAAATTGATTGTATCCAGTTTGCAAATTAATTCCAATTCAGCAGTCTCTCCTTGGAGTCTGTTTTTGAAGCTTTTTTGTTGAAGGATAGCCACTCTTAGGTCTGTAATCGAGTGACCAGAGAGATTGAAGTGTTCTCCAACTGGTTTTTGAAGGTTATAATTCTTGACGACTGATTTGTGTCCATTCATTCTTTTACGTAGAGACTGTCCAGTTTGACCAATGTACATGGCAGAGGGGCATTGCTGGCACATGATGGCATATATCACATTGGTAGATGAGCAGGTGAACGAGCCTCTGATAGTGTGGCTGTTGTGATTAGGCCCTATGATGGTGTCCCCTGAATAGATATGTGGACAGAGTTGGCAACAGGCTTTGTTGCAAGGATAGGTTCCTGGGTTAGTGGTTCTGTTGTGTGGTGTGTGGTTGCTGGTGAGTATTTGCTTCAGACTGGGGGGCTGTCCGTAAGCAAGGACTGGCCTGTCTCCCAAGATCTGTGAGAGTGATGGGTCGTCCTTCAAGATAGGTTGCAGATCCTTGATGATGCGTTGGAGAGGTTTTAGTTGGGGGCTGAAGGTGATGGCTAGTGGCATTCTGTTATTTTCTTTGTTGGACCTGTCCTGTAGTAGGTGACTTCTGAGTACTCTTCTGGCTCTGTCAATCTGTTTCTTCACTTCAACAGGTGGGTATTGTAGTTGTAGGAATGCATGATAGAGATCTTGTAGGTGTTTGTCTCTGTCTGAGGGGTTGGAGCAAATGCGGTTATATCTTAGAGCTTGGCTGCAGACAATGGATCGTGTGGTATGATCTGGATGAAAGCTAGAGGCATGTAGGTAGGAATAGTGGTCAGTAGGTTTCCGATATAGGGTGGTGTTTATGTGACCATCGCTTATTAGCACCGTAGTGTCCAGGAAGTGGATCTCTTGTGTGGACTGGTCCAGGCTGAGGTTGATGGTGGGATGGAAATTGTTGAAATCCTGGTGGAATTCCTCAAGGGCTTCTTTTCCACGGGTCCAGATGATGAAGATGTCATCAATGTAGCACAAGTAGAGTAGGGGCATTAGGAGACGAGAGCTGAGGAAGCGTTGTTCTAAGTCAGCCATAAAAATGTTGGCATACTGTGGGGCCATGCGGGTACCCATCGTAGTGGCTGGGGTATTCTATCTGCTACCCAAGATCCATAAACCTGGAAATCCTGGACGCCCCATCATCTCAGGCATTGGCACCCTGACAGCAGGATTGTCTGGCTATGTAGACTCCCTCCTCAGGCCCTACATTACCAGCACTCCCAGCTATCTTCAAGACACTACTGACTTCCTGAGTAAACTACAGTCCATTGGTGATCTTCCTAAAAACACCATCCTAGCCACTATGGATGTAGAAGCCCTCTACACCAACATTTCACACAAAGATGGACTACAAGCCGTCAGGAACAGTATCCCCGATAATGTCACGGCTAACCTGGTGGCTGAACTTTGTGACTTTGTCGTCACCCATAACTATTTCACATTTGGGGACAATGTATACCTTCAAATCAGCGGCACTGCGATGGGTACCCGCATGGCCCCACAGTATGCCAACATTTTTATGGCTGACTTAGAACAACGCTTCCTCAGCTCTCGTCTACTAATGCCCCTACTCTACATGTGCTACATTGATGACATCTTCATCATCTGGACCCATGGAAAAGAAGCCCTTGAGGAATTCCACCAGGATTTCAACAATTTCCATCCCACCATCAACCTCAGCCTGGACCAGTCCACACAAGAGATCCACTTCCTGGACACTACGGTGCTAATACGCAATGGTCACATAAACACCACCCTATATCGGAAACCTACTACCACTATTCCTACCTACATGCCTCTAGCTTTCATCCAGATCATACCACACAATCCATTGTCTACAGCCAAGCTCTATGATATAACCGCATTTGCTCCAACCCCTCAGACAGAGACAAACACCTACAAGATCTCTATCATGCATTCCTACAACTACAATACCCACCTGCTGAAGTGAAGAAACAGATTGACAGAGCCAGAAGAGTACCCAGAAGTCACCTACTACAGGACAGGCCCAACAAAGAAAATAACAGAACGCTACTAGCCATCACCTTCAGCCCCCAACTAAAACCTCTCCAACGCAACATCAAGGATCTACAACCCATCCTGAAGGACGATCCATCACTCTCACAGATCTTGGGAGACAGGCCAGTCCTTGCTTACGGACAGCCCCCCAATCTGAAGCAAATACTCACCAGCAACCACACACCACACAACAGAACCACTAACCCAGGAACCTATCCTTGCAACAAAGCCTGTTGCCAACTCTGTCCACATATCTATTCAGGGGACACCATCATAGGGCCTAATCACATCAGCCACACTATCAGAGGCTCGTTCACCTGTGCATCTACCAATGTGATATATGCCATCATGTGCCAGCAATGCCCCTCTGCCATGTACATTGGTCAAACTGGACAGTCTCTACGTAAAAGAATGAATGGACACAAATCAGACGTCAAGAATTATAACATTCAAAAACCAGTTGGAGAACACTTCAATCTCTCTGGTCACTCGATGACTCCAAGGAGAGACTGCTGAATTGGAATTAATTTGCAAACTGGATACAATCAACTTAGGCTTGAATAGAGACTGGGAATGGATGTGTCATTACACAAAGTAAAACTATTTCCCCATGTTATTTCTCCCCCCCCCCACCCCATCCCCCACTGTTCCTCAGATATTCTTGTTAACTGCTGGAAATAGCCTACCCTGCTTGTCACCATGAAAGGTTTTCCTCCTCCCCCCCCGCTGCTGGTGATGGCTTATCTTAAGTGATCACTCTCCTTACAGTGTGTATGATAAACCCATTGTTTCATGTTCTCTGTGTGTATATATCAATCTCCCCTCTGTATTTTCCACCAAATGCATTCGATGAAGTGAGCTGTAACTCATGAAAGCTTATGCTCTAATAAATTTGTTAGTCTCTAAGGTGCCACAAGTACTCCTTTTCTTTTTGCGAATACAGACTAACACGGCTGCTACTCTGAAACCTGTTATTTCCCTTTGGTGTGCTGGTTTACAATAGGAATCATTCCTTAGGAACTGTCATGGCAGAAATGGGATTTATTTCTATTTATATGCTTTGATATCTAAATGGATCCATCATATTTGCCCTGCATCACATGCATCTAAAATGTTTTAAAATAATACAAAATTAGTTGACCAACATTCAACTAAATATTGTTGACTCAAAACCCAGAGTTCAGTTGTAAATATAAAAACATCAGATCTATTATTTTATTTCTATATACACATAGCTTCCGGATATTAAGTATCAAAGTGCTCAGAATGTACAGTGACTTCCGGATCATATCACACTGAAATGCTGGCTGGTTGTGAGAGGAAAGTATGCTTGTGTTGTTCCTAGTCAAACTAGGAATATCATTTCCCATATTGAATCAGAAATAGAAGCACTTATGCATCTGTGACTACTGTCCCCATTTTGATGCATCATTCAGCCATCTACTATTTACTGACTGCCAGCAGCCTGCTCAGTGCTCTGAAAAACACAAAGGAAGACACAAGTTCTGTTCCAAGGAGCTCAAAATCTGAACAAACATTGCAGTTCAGACACACAGGGCGAGATGTTCACTGGGACCTCAACCCAGCCTACACTTTTGTGAAACTTGAGTGCATCCATAGACTTTAATGTTTGCAAGTTGTATTAGCTGCACATGCAGGTTATTAGCTCTGGAAAAGCACTCATATGTGAAGCCCAAGAGCTGTAAACAACGGTCTGCCTCATGTGATGAAATATGGAATTATCACAATGTGGCTATTATGTTTGATTACCGCTGGTAGGTTGTGCAGAAGAAAGGTGTTTAAAGCTGGATTGCAACAAAAGGAGTGTGAATACTTGGTATACCAGGGGAGACAGTGTGTTCCAAGCATAGGAGACAAGATGGAGGAACTATGTTAAAGACAGTGTAAAAAAAACATAGAACAAAAATGTTGGTTGTGATATTCTGAGAACCATTTGCCTGAAAAGAATGATGGATTAATCCAACCCAGAAGATTAAGAATTATATAAAGCAAATACTGAAAGAAGTTATCACTCAAAAATCTGCCTTAAATTAAAAAAAAATTGTCATTTTGTCTCATCAGGCAGTAATCTGTGCTAACACCACCAGTGTAAAGCAGGTAAAGTGCCTGAGAAAAAGGGAAAGCAGAGGCCACAAAAGAGCAATGTGAAGAAAAAATATTAATATTTTCTATGCTACCATGAACATTATCACCTTGAAAGTCTTCCTAACTCAGCCTGTCAGGAATCTGGCATGTGATATATTTTCCAAATGTAGTACATGCAAAGTCTTATTCTTGATGCATAGTATAGGAGAAGTTTAAATTGTTTTCCCTAGCCATAGCTTCCCATCATCTCAATTTAGGGGACTATTCTAATATATTCCATGTGTGGGATTCCTATTGAATCTCTGGGAATTTTGCATAAAGCTTATACACAGCATATGGTCCATGGTGGGTTGGGGCGTGTGCGAGTTTTTGTAGCTAGTGCTTATAAACATAGTCATTACCCAACTATCCCTCTGACTTTTCAGAGGGATAGTTGCCAAGGATACAGTAATCAGTGAAGTTTTTAACTTTTTTAGTTAAGTTTTTAACTTAACTAAAAATGTGGGGCATTCAGACCTTTGCACTAAGCAAGGGGCTTCTCCCTTTTAGCTACATTATTTGGAGTACTGAAAATGTGCTCTAATTACCTGTTGGGCTAGCGTGCAAGCTGGGTAGGGAACAATAGTTTTTGCTAGAGCTAACCACAACTCATTGGGGAGTTTCTCAGTTCCCAATAAATTATCTTCACTGACATATTTTTATCCTTCATCATGGAAATATGCTCCCACTGATATATGGTATATGAAGACTGAATTTCCTTAGATAGCCCCAGCCAATTTTAGACTGATGACAAAAACTCCAAGCGATGCATAAACTCTGCACATTTACAAATGAGCCAGGCACAATAACAGAATTTGATGCTGCTGTAAGCTCTTACTGATGATGTGGTTATCATCAACAGAAGTGATTTGGGTGCTAACCTGGGACTTGGAAGACCATGGTTCAATTCCCTGCTCTGCCACAGACTTCCTGTGAGACCTTGGGAAATCACTTGGTCTCTCTTTGCCTTAGTTCCCTGTGTATAAAATGGGGATAATAGCACTGCCCTAGCTCACAGGATGCTGGGATGCTATTTACATTAAAAATCATTATGGTCATGAGGACCAGAGATAGAGTATTGCCATTCAGTGATCTGACTTCTGCACAGTCCATAAAACCACACCTTTTTCTTCATTAAATGGATTTCACTTGGTCTGTTACGACATTGTGACCTTTGAGAGAAGAATTTAACAGTATATACATGCCTGCTTGGTGTGGAAATACTGCATAAATCTACTCTTGTATTCAAAGTTCCCCTTTGAAATGGCATTTCAGCAGGGCCCTGCTCAGTTATCTACTCCCCTCCTGTCACAAGCACAACTTATTTGCAAGAAGGGCAAAATCACCTGTATCCATGTAAACACCTTGTTGGATTATTGACGTCTTTATCATTGTACTTAGGGGCATAAATGGATGTTTAGGAAAAGATGTTTAGCTCAGCTGAAATTGCATTCTGTTTTGGCATGACACTGGAATTTGATTTCTGCTTTTGGCTCCCTGACTAAGTTTTTCATGATACAGTTTCCCTCTTCAGCAGCCTCTGTTTCTTACAGGTTCTGATCTCCCAGTTACTCTGTAGCTTGGCAGAATTTTTGACTGGGATAAGAATTATTATAACCCTCAGCCATAACTAAAAGTCCCTGTTCTCTTTACATCTTATTCTTTTCCCAGTTTAAAGAAGTGAAATGGGAAGCAGGCCCTTAATGTTAATATTTATCAAGTTTTGAGCACAGACATTGCTTTTTTGAGATGCTTCTTGGACAGAAACTACACCATTGACCCCAGGAAAGCAAACACAGGGCAAAACATACTCCTCTCACAAATGGATATAAACTATCCAACCACAAATTTAGGTTTGAAATTAAACTATGGCTTCTAATTGGCAGAGGAGTGAAGTTCTGGGAACGGCCTACCAAGGGGAGAAGTGGGGGCAAAAAACCTAACTTGTTTCAAGAGCTTGATAAATGTATTAATGGAGGGGTATGATGAGGGGGCCTACAAAAGCATATGACCCTTCAAGGACTGCTATTAGCAAATATCTCCAATGGCTGGAGATGGGACACAGACAAGGAGGACTCTGAGTGACTACAGAGAATTCTTTCTCAGGTTTGTGGTTGGTGGGTCTTGCCACATGCTCACAGTTTAACTGATCACCATATTTGGGGTCCGGAAGGAATTTTCTCCCAAGTCAGATTGGCAGAAAGCCTGTGGGGTTTTTTGTTTTTTTTGGGGGGGGGAGGCGGTTTCTCCTTCCTCTGCAGCATGGGACATCGGTCACTTTCTGGTCTGAACTAGAGTAAATGATGGATTCTCTGTAACTTGATTTAAGGACTTCAGTGACTCAGCCAGAAGTTATGGGCTATTACAGGAGTGAGTGGATGAGGTTCTGTGGCCTACATTGTGCAGAAGGTCAGATTAGATGATGGTCGCTTCTGGCCTGACAGTCTCTATGTTTATGTAACTCTAGTACGCTTGGTTAGCTAGCAGATCATAGTGAGCCTTTGAAAGTACGAGTCCCATAGTGTGCAGATTTTCCTCCTGCAATTTTATTGCTCATCATTTCTGATATTGCGATAGGGCTCACGACAGTCCTAGGCTCCTAGAAAACGCCACCACTAGTGATTAGACAGCAGTTCACAGAAGGGTATGGCTAGACTACCTAACAGTTCTTTATACAGCAAAGGAGCCAAACAGCAACCCTGCTAATTTAATTCTCCATTCCTTTTTGTTAAGCAGTGACACCGAGGGTTTGATTGTTAAAACTTTATTCATGGTAGTGAACTCTTACACAAGGAATCCCATTTATTTCAATTAAAAAAAAATCAGGCCCAATGCTACTTATATCAAAGCTAGAAATAGACGAAGTAGCAATGAAAGTACAAGAGAGGTATAGCAAGTGTTACATTTTTTTAATAATGCAACAGTGTCCTAAATGTTCAGGGTCTTTTTAAAACATAGCAATACACATAGTGTGATCAAGGGATGAGGCAAACAAGACAGTTAAGACAGTGGAGTTACACAGTGGAAGGATGGATTCCTGGAAAAAATAGGTTTTAGGGAAGGATTTGAAAGAGAACAAAGCAGGTGATTGGAAGACAAGGGCAGAAAGACTGCTCCAAGTAGAGGGGACACCACTAATGGAGGGGAAAGGTTGAGAGTGGAAGAAAACGACAGAGATGATGAGAACAGTTGGGATGAGGCTCAGTAGATGCCTAGGGAGAGGCTTGTAAAGCATGAATTGTCTGTTGCTGGTAAGAGAAAGTACGATTGTTAGCATAAAAGTTACTCACTTACTAATGCTCTCCATTTTAGACAGGTATCATGATATTGTACTTCCTTGTAAGCTTTCCCCCTTTGTGTTTATTAAAGCATAACTGTTCCTCAGTTTAAAAAGTTTTAAAATGACTAATTTATCTAATATACTCTAATAGGTAAAAGATAAGATAAGATGATGGGACAGTTTTTATCTTGCACTCTTCCAAACCCCTGGCCCACTGAACTGCATTTCTATTTTCCCTTGTAGAGCAGATTAGTGGCAATATCTTTCTCAGAGTGTCAAGGTTCCTTCCCCACTCTGAACTCTAGGGTACAGATGAGGGGACCTGCATGAAAAACCCCGTAAGCTTATTTTTACCAGTTTAGGTTAAAACTTCCCCAAGCTACAAATTATTTTACCTTTTGTCCCTGGACTTTATTGCTGCCACCACCAAGCATGTAACAAATATAACAGGGAAAGAGCCCACTTGGAAACATCTTTCCCCCCAAAATCCCCCAAAGCCTTACACCCCCTTTCCTGGGGAAGGCTTGATAAAAATCTTCACCAATTTGCATAGGTGAACACAGACCCAAACCCTTGGATCTTAAGAACAATGAAAAAGCAATCAGGATCTTAAAAGAAGAATTTTAATTGAAGAAAAAGTAAAAGAATCACCTCTGTAAAATCAGGATGGTAAATACCTTACAGCGTAATCCAATTCAAAACATAGATAATCCCTCTAGGCAAAACCTTAAGTTACAAAAAGACACAAAAATAGGCATATATATTCCATTCAGCACAACTTATTTTATCAGCCATTTAAACAAAACAGAATCTAACGCATATCTAACTGGATTGTTCACTGATTTTTTACAGGAGTTCTGACTTGCATTCCTGCTCTGGTCCCGGCAAAAGGTGTGTACACACACACACACACACACACACACACACAACCCTTTTCCCCCCCCGCCCCCCAGCTTTGAAAGTATCTTGTCTCCTCATTGGTCATTTTGGTCAGGTGCCAGCAGGGTAATCTTTATCTTCTTAACCCTTTACAGGTGAAAGGGTTTTTTCCTCTGGCCAGGAGGGATTTAAAGGTGGTTAGCCTTCCCTTTATATTTATGACACAGAGCAAGAAAATTCAGCAAACCTCAAGAATCTCAGCAATCCTTAATTTGTATTTCATGCTAGTGTATTAATAGAGATGTGTTACTTGAGTGGTCATATATTATCTCAGAACACCCTTCTAATCATGTTCCCGATTCAAAAAGTTCATAGATTCATAGATACTAAGGTCAGAATGGACCATTCTGATCATCTAGTCCGACCTCCTGCACAGCGCAGGCCACAGAATCTCACCCACCCACTCTTATGAAAAACCTCACCCATGTCTGAGCTATTGAAGTCCTTAAATCATGGTTCAAAGACTTCAAGGAGCAGAGAAGCCTCCCTCAAGTCAACCATGCCCCATACTACAGAGGAAGGCGAAAAACCTCCAGGGCCTCTCCAATCTGCCCTGGAGGAAAATTCCTTCCCGACCCCAAATATGGCAATCAGCTAAACCCTGAGCATATGGGCAAGATTCACCAGCCAGATACCCAGGAAAGAATTTTCTATAGTAACTCAGATCCCATCCATCTAATATCCCATCTCAGGGGATTTGGCCTATTTACCCTGAATATTTAAAGATCAATTAATTACCAAAATCCCATTATCCCATCATACCATCTCCTCCATAAACTTATCAAGTAGAATCTTAAAGTCAGATAGATCTTTTGCCCCCACTGCTTCCCTTGGAAGGCTATTCCAAAACTTCACTCCTCTGATGGTTAGAAACCTTCGTCTGATTTCAAGTCTAAACTTCCTGGTGGCCAGTTTATACCCATTTGTTCTTGTGTCCACATTGGTGCTGAGCTGAAATAATTCCTCTCCCTCTCCTGTATTTATCCCTCTGATATATTTATAGAGAGCAATCATATCTCCCCTCAACCTTCTTTTAGTTAGGCTAAACAAGCCAAGCTCCTTAAGTCTCCTTTCATAAGACAAGTTTTCCATTCCTCAGATCATCCTAGTAGCCCTTCTCTGTACCTGCTCCAGTTTGAATTCATCTTTTTTAAACATGGGAGACCAGAACTGCACACAGTATTCTAGGTGAGGTCTCACCAGTGCCTTGTATAATGGTACTAAAACCTCCTTATCCCTACTGGAAATGCCTCTCCTGATGCATCCCAAAAACGCATTAGCTTTTTTCACAGCCATATCACATTGGCAGCTCATAGTCATCCTATGATCAACCAATACTCCAAGGTCCTTCTCCTCTTCCGTTACTTCTTATTGATGCGTCCCCAACTTATAGCTAAAATTCTTGTTATTAATCCCTAAATGCATAACCTTACACTTCTCACTATTAAATTTCATCCTATTACTATTAGTCCAGTTTACAAGGTAATCCAGATCCTCCTGTATAATATCCCGATCCTTCTCCGAATTGGCAATACCTCCCAGCTTTGTATCATCTGCAAACTTTATTAGCACACTCCCACTTTTTGTGCAAAGGTCAGTAATAAAAAGATTAAATAAGATTGGTCCCAAAACCGATCCCTGAGGAACTCCACTGGTAACCTCCCTCCAACCTGACAGTTCGCCTTTCAGTAGGACCCGTTGCAGTCTCCCCTTTAACCAATTCCTTATCCACCTTTTGATGTTCATATTGATCCCCATCTTCTCCAATTTAACTAATAATTCCCCATGTGGCACGGTATCAAATGCCTTACTGAAATCGAGGTAAATTAGATCCACTGCATTTCCTTTATCTAAAAAATCTGTTACTTTTTCAAAAAAGGAGATTAGATTGGTTTGGCACGATCTACCTTTTGTAAAACCATGTTGTATTTTGTCCCATTTACCATTGACTTCAATGTCCTTAACTAATTTCTCCTTCAAAATTTTTTCCAGGACCTTGCATACTACAGATGTCAAACTAACTGGCCTGTAGTTACCCAGATCACTTTTTTTTCCTTTCTTAAAAATAGGAACTATATTAGCAATTCTCCAATCATTCGGTACTATTCCTGAGTTTACAGATGCATTAAAAATTCTTGCTAATGAGCTTGCAATTTCAGGTGCCAATTCCTTTAATATTCTTGGATGAAGATTATCTGGGCCCCCCGATTTAGTCCCATTAAGCTGTTTCAGTTTCGCTTCTACCTCTGATATGGTAATATCTACCTCTATATGCTCCTTCCCATTTGTCATGCTACCATTATCCCCAAGATCCTCTTTAGCCTTATTAAAGACTGAGGCAAAGTATTTGTTTAGCTATTGGGCCATGCCTAGATTATCTTTAACCTCCACTCCATCCTCAGTGTTAAGCGGCCCCACTTCTTCCTTCTTAGTTTTCTTCTTATTTACATGGCTATAGAACCTTTTACTATTGGTTTTAATTCCCTTTGCAAGGTCCAACTCTACTCGACTTTTAGCCTGTCTCACTGGATCCCTACATGTTCTGACCTCAATTAGGTAGCTTTCCTTGCTGATCCCTCCCATCTTCCACTCCCTGTATGCTTTCTGCTTCTTAATCACCTCTCTAAGATGCTTGCTCATCCAGCTTGGTCTACAACTCCTTCCTATGAATTTTTCCCCTTTCTTGGGATACAGGCTTCCGATAGCTTCTGCAGTTTTGATTTAAAGTAATCCCAGGCCTCCTCTACCTTTAGATCCATAAGTTCTTCAGTCCAATCCACTTCCCTAACTAATTTCCTTAATTTTTGAAAGTCAGCCCTTTTGAAATCAAAAACCCTAGTTGCAGATTTATTTTTGTTAATCCTTCCATTTAGTTTGAACTGAATTAGCTCATGATCACTTGAGCCAAGATTGTCCCCTACAACCATTTCTTCTATGAGGTCCTCGCTACTCACCAAAATTAAATCTAAAATGGCATCCCCTCTAGTCGGTTCAGCAACTACTTGATGAAGGAATCCATCAGCTATCGCATCTAGGAAAATCTGAGCCCTATTATTATTACTAGCACTGGTCCTCCAGTCTATATCTGGGAAGTAAAAGTCTCCCATGATCACGCAGTTTCCATTAGTATTTACTTTATTAAAGACATTAAAAAGGGCTCTATCCATATCCAAATTAGATCCCGGAGGTCTATAGCACACCCCAAGCACTATCGTAGGAGAGGCTTTACTAGTTTTCTTCCCCAATGTAATTTTTGCCCAGACAGACTCTGTCTTATCCATTGCATCGCTTCTTATTTCTTTACATTCTACCTCATCATTGATATACAATGCTACTCCACCCCCTTTACCTTTGTTTCTGTCTTTCCTAAAGAGCACATACCCTTCAATACCTGTAGTCCATTCATGACTACTATTCCACCATGTTTCTGTTATCCCTATGATATCTGGTTTCACTTCCTGCACCAGTAGCTCTAGTTCCTCCATTTTGTTACCTAGACTCCTCACATTGGTGTACAAACATCTTAATTTTTGCTGTTTGGCCTCGCTCACATTTTGTACCCTATTAGGCACAGTCATTCTACATCCAGTATAACCTATTAGACTAGTATCCACACCGCCCTCGCTCCTTATATACATTCTCCTACCCATGGCTGTATCCATTCTTACTTCATCTTCTTCCCTCTCAATGCTAAAATCTGGCGTGGAGATTTTCTGGACATCTCCCATCCATCTCCCCCCAATTCCTAGTTTAAAGCTCTCTTTATCAGTTGTGCCAGCCTCGATCCTAGAAGTCTATTTCCTTCCCTACTCAGATGAAGTCCATCCCGAGAGAACTGACCTCTGTCCGTGAATGCCTCCCAGTGGCCATACATCCCAAAGCCCTCCTTATAGCACCACTGCCTAAGCCATCTGTTGACAGGCATAATCTTGTCAGACCTCTGTTGCCCTTCTCTAGGAACAGGAAGGATCCCGCTAAAGATCACCTGAGCCTCAATTTCCTTAAGTGTCTTCCCCAGCCTAGCATAGTCTCCCTTGATACCTTCCAGCGAGAATCTGGCTTTATCATTTGTTCCCACATGAAGGATAATTAGGGGATTCTTTCCCGCTCCCTTGAGGATCCTTTTCAACCTCAGGTCTACATCCCGTATCTTAGCACCCGGAAGACAGCACACCCTTCTATTCTCAGGATCAGCTCTAGTTACAGGCCTGTCTATTCTTCTCAATAAAGAGTCCCCGATCACATAGACCTGCCTTTTCCTGGTGACAGTGCTATTCTCCAGTCTCTCCCCTGTTCCCTCTGGCTGCAAGTTCTTTCCATTCCTATTTTCCCTTACAATCCTCTTCAACCCATCCTGTATCCTCCTGGGGCTCATATTTGGTGTAGTCTCCCTTGACTCTTCCCCTTTTTCTATAGGGCTAGCCTCTCTTCTCTTCTTCCTTACCCTTCCACCTTCAGCGACTACCTGCTGAGCCACTTCTTCATTTTCCAACTCTGCAAACCTGTTCCTAAGCTCTATTTCTCCTTCACTAGCCCGTCTTTTTCTCTGCCTGGTTCTTTGAGTCACATGTTTCCACTGACCACTTTCCTCATCCAGTCTCCCCTCAAAATTCCCCAGCCCTGCTTCCATCTGCGAGTCTGAGCTTTTCCCTTCAGATACCTCACATCTTTGCTCCATCATCTGCTCAAACCCCTTCCTAAACTCAACCAGACTTTCCACCTGCATCTCCAAACCTCGGATCTTTTCCTCCATCAGCTCTATCAGATGGCATTTCATGCAGACAAAACTCTTACCGGTTCCCCCCTCCAGGATCATGTACAGACCACAGCTTCCACATCCTGTCATCCTCAATGTGTCTTTCAC
This sequence comes from Dermochelys coriacea, assembly GCF_009764565.3. Lineage (NCBI taxonomy): Eukaryota > Metazoa > Chordata > Testudines > Dermochelyidae > Dermochelys > Dermochelys coriacea. The sequence continues at coordinate 27,469,220 of NC_050079.1, read as the reverse complement.
TGCAGGAGTCACTCCCACAGCTGCCTCTGTATCTGTCATCTCCTTCCCACCTAAATCCTGTTAATCTGGGAAACAGGAGCCACACCAAAAAGACCACACACCCCCCAGCAAAAGCAAACCCCAAACAAGCACCACAAGCCAAACTCCCCTTGCAAACTCCCACTCAAACTCCCCTGTTTAGAGCTCTGTTTGCTAGCACCTGTGCCACTGCAGCTGTCTGTGCCACTGCACAACTGGCTGGCTGGCTACCTTTATAGGGCCCCTAGTCAGAAGCCCCACCCCCTAGGCAGGGCTCAGCTGCTCTCTCAGCACAAAACCCCTACACACACACAAATACAAATACTAGAAATACAAAACCAAGTACAACTACCTTCTCCTCCAACAGAACTCCCACTCAAACTCCCCTGTTTAGAGCTCTGTTTGCTAGCTCCTGTGCCGCTGCAGCTGTCTGTGCCGCTGCCTCAAGTTATTTAAATGATGCCCAAACTTAAATACACAGGTAGTCCCATTGACCAGTAAGACCACCATTTATTTTTTACATTTTCCTAAGAATCCATCACAGTGTTGGTTGATCAGCTCTAGTCAGTGCCAAGGTCTCAGTTTAGATGTACATCTTTGAAGAGCTGCCCTGGGGTTTGTAAGTATAGGTTAAGACCAAACCCGTTTGGCCCATCAGTCTCACATCACGCCATTACAGCGTGAGCACAAAATCCTCTCCCACTGAGAATTTCCCTCAAGTATCACAAGTGCAAAAACATATATTCTGAAATAACTTGGTTATGATCCACTCTGACTGATCATCAGCGTTCAACATTTCTTGTTTCATAGTATGTTGCAAGCCAGGCTGCTATGTAAACTATACTTACTCACAGGTTTGAGACCTCTTAAAGAATTTAGTTTTCACACAGCCTTCGAGGCATACCTGCATTGCTTTATTTCCTTCCTTGTATTTTGCCCTATTGAATTTAATTAAGTCAGCCATAAGGCCAGGAGCTTGAAAAACACTTACAAAGAGAAAAAGTGGCATTTGTGTGTGCGTTTTGCCAGGTGTAGGTTTCTTAACCATTTTCATCCCTAATAACAACAGTCTCTTTCAACATTGAGTAGCTCTAAAGTAGAATCAAATGCGTTCTGGTCAACTGTAAATAAGTCATGTCAAAGCACTGTTCTTTTAGCCCTTATGAATACTGTGTTTTGAAAAACAACTTTTACAACTTCACCATTTTTTTATATAAGATCGAATTGCAGCCAGTCACTTGGGTGATAAGATCTCACTGAAGTGAAAAGGTATAGAAAAGTGATTGCAAAGAAGGACTGCTGGGTATCTCTTTTTCATTATGCCTTTACCTGTATCATAGAGGATTTGACCCGAGAGAGATGAGGAAATTCTACTCGAAATAAGCACCAAATGCACCCCATTTTACCAATCTTGCAGGGGAATTAGTCATCTAAAAGCTCACACTAACATGGGGAGAGGTAAAATGTTACATTGATTTCCCCAAGTGTCTAATAAGTAGATCAAGTAACACTAAAATGAAATTGTCAAACTGGAAATGATTTTTATCAGGATAACTTTTATATAAATAAATGTTTCAGACCATTCTGAGAGTAGTGCAGTCCAGCTCTGAAATGTCCCTTTACCAAAACTTACCAGATCCCACATACATTTTTATTGCACTTTGTTTGTGAACCACTTATTTGAAATTAATGCATAATTTGATATTCTGTCCAAGAACTAGGTATTGCAAGCTATTTGAAACCATCCTGTTTTTTTGTGTATTGTACTGCACCACATGCATTGCTACTGGTAAATAAATCATCACAATGATAAAATGTATATATTGGTGGTAAATAGGTAGTGGGGCCCTGATTTTCAGTCTGGCATCCACTTTGCCCAGGCACATACCAGTGTGTGCACTTTTCCAGCACTGACACTGGTTATGAAGGTGAAAGAAATTTTAAGCACAAAACACATTTGTCTCAGTGCACATGTCCAGTGCCAGGCTGTGTCCAACTAAAAATCAGGCCTTCCATTTATGTAAGGTAGCAATAATCACTAACTGAGATTGTTATGACTATTTATGTAAGGCAGGAAGCAGTGTGACATTTTCAATGTTGGAAATATCTTTTTATACTTTGTGTTAAAAGTGGGCGTAGGTGGTACCTGACAGCTTTTTGTTCACTGCTGACTCAGGAGCATGAGAGGTGGAAAATTAGAAGACAAAGACATTGCTCAGGCTTCAAATTAAAGAAAAACAGATAAAAATAAAATAAGTTGATTTTAGAAGTCCTATTTAAAAGAATCTTAAGGAAAAAGTTGATGACACAGCATAGGAACAAAGCAATAATATGTTTGATGGCTAGGTAATACGAGGTTCAATAGAGAATGTGATATTTTAGTCAAGGACCATGGTCCCCCATAGGTGGGTCAGGAATGGGTGGGGTATGAGGTGCAGTTGACCCACAATGAGAGACAGTGTAATTTACTTCTGGTGCTGGCTAGCAGAAATTACCACCATTATAGAGAACTAGGGAAGCAGGGAGGAAATTGCCCTAGAGTGGTGTCAATTAGTCACAATGTCTCCCAGCACTACCTTAGGGTAGTGTAGTTTACACATCTACTCCTTGCTCTGGCATGGGCCTAAAAATCAAATCCTAGCACTATGACTTTTAGTGAGAAGATAGCCCTAAGGATTTCAGTTAAGTCTGATGCTAGCCCCTCTCAAACAAACATTGTTCCACTTCTAGTGTAACATGTGTGCAGATCTAAGATCAGAAATGAATGTGTTGATCATGCATGAAAGCTATTCAAGAATTTTCAAAGGCCACTGCTTTCTGTGTGGGTTGGGTGGGATAGTCAGACAGAGTTTGCTTTGGAGTACAATAAAAACAACAACAACAACAAAAGGTTGAGAACAACTGCACTCCAGGAAAATGACAGACAGGCAGAAGAAAGAGATCACCTAAAAATCCAAAACTGCTTTGAAAAGAATTTAAAGTTTCATCAAGCAGAAAGTACTTTTATAAAATCCAGAAGAACAAAAAAAAGGGACATGTACATTTTATTATGTGCTTTTACTTTTAACTTTTAAAGAAGAACTTCCAAGTGTTCTGTCTCTTACTGACACATTTACAGTATGAGCAAATAAAAGAAGGAAAAGGGAAGTCAAAATGAGAAAAAAGGCAGACATCATCCTCAAAACAGAGCACTACAAGAGACGGATGTGGTGTGGGCTTGAGGTCAAATTACAGCAGAATAATGAGACAGACTTTTCTTCTGGAAACAAACACGCAGGAAAGAAGTAGAATATGCAGTTTCTAATAAGCACTGGAAAGTTACAGGGCTGAGCAAGACAATGACTCAGGTTGCTTGACTGGTTGGGAATTAGCTGTATATATTCCAACTTTAAAATAGAGAACTCATATTAAACTTATCAAAACTATTGGGGAAGAGCAAAGTCACTGAGTTTATTTAGACCAGTTTGCCCATGTCTAAACACTTCTCAATTACCCATCACTTCAGGCAACACCATATCCCAGTACATGGTGACACCAAAAGAAGTTTTTCATTACCAGACATAAGCCTCAGATGGTGTAAATTGACATAGCTCTATTGACTTGAGTAGAGCTGTGGTGATCTATACTGGTTAAGGATTTAGCCCCAGATTTAAGGAATGATGACAGCATAGTCAATAGTGGCTTTTACATTCAGGCCCTAAGTCAATGCACCATGGCATTCAAAATCATACAATGTGCTAGAAAATACCTGCAAACTGCAGGTCACTGTGATTTTTAATCCACCTCAACGCAGATAAAATTAATTAGGTTCAGATTTTAAACTGCCAGAGGGAGGTGACTGGAAGTTTCTCATCAAAGTAGTTTTACAATGAAAAATTCCATTTGCATCTAAATTGACATTTCAATTAATTTGTTTTGTTTGAAACAAAACATTTTGATAATGTCAAAAAGTCACATTTTGACATTTTTAAAATGGAATTTCATTGTTTAGTATATTTATAATGCCCCAAATGTTCCAAATGATTTTTTATTATTTCGTTATTTCATTTTGTGAGAAAATTTGAATTTTTTTGTTCTTGTTCATTTTCACAACAAATTTTTTTCAAAGTTATGGAATTTCCTGTGAAATGGTAAATCCAGTTCCTGCCCAGCCTATGAAGAAGAGATTTCTTTATTTTTCATCTGCAAATGAACATGGGTCAAGGTGTCCAATCATTCATAAGTGTCCAATCATTTTCAGTGAGACTTATGTGCCTAATTGCCAATGTCACTTAGGAAAATGAGGCAGACTTCTAGATCACTTGGTGCTTCTGAATATTTCACCCAGGTCATTAATTCTAAAACCATAAAACATGTCCTAATTATTTTTCTTAATTAATCCCTCCCCCCAAAAAATAAAACCAAAAAACCCATCCCACAAGCCATACTTATAGAAAAATACATGAAACATAGACCAATTTACAATACATCCAGGTTTCGTTTATCCAGCTAGTTATGTGACTGAAAATTAAATAGTTGTATGCAGTGTAGTTGTAGCTGTGTTGGTCCCAGGATATTGGAGAGACAAGCTAGGTGAGGTAATAGCTCTCTCACCGACAGAAGTTGGTCGAATCAGAAATATTACCTCACCTACCTTGTCTCTCTAACTTAAATAGTTATCAGTCTTGTAGTATATTTATAATGCCCCGCTGACTGGATTAGTGGGAGATTTGAGTATAACAAATACATAGGTAGAAACTGACTCCCAGGGACTGAGTATGACTAAAGATAAATAGAAAAGGAGTACTTGTGGCACCTTGGAGACTAACAAATTTATTTGACCATAAGCTTTCGTGAGCTACAGCTCACTTTATCGGATGAATCATGAAAGGAAAGTTCATGAAAGCTTATACTCAAATAAATTTGTTAGTCTCCAAGGTGCTACAAGTACTCCTTTTCTTTTTTGCAGAAACAGACTAACACGGCTGCTACTCTGAAACCTACAGATAAATAGGAACTTCAGTAGTCTGGGTCTGTAAAATGTTTTGATCCTTTAGAGTCTGCAGACCAAGGGGTTGATCCTGCAGGGTGCCAAGCACTCACTTGAGCTCCATATATTGTCAGTGACAGGTGAGGATGCTCAGCACATTCCAGCATGAGGGCCTAGAAGAGCAGGAGGAAGTATAAAATAATCTTATATTAGTGCTTCAAATAATCCTGTGTTTTCCAGCCACAAGGTGGTTTATTAGGGTCTCACCAGCAGCCAGAAGAGATAATTAATGCACTGTACTTCTGAATGCAGTTTATCATTTCCTTGGTAATTCTAGTACCCTGAATTTCTAACCAGTGAATAAACAAAAGCATTTTTAAAGTATGATTTGATTAATGAATAAAAACTATGTTTTATAAAATTAGTTGGGGGCTGTTAATATGTTCCAAATGATTTCCAAATCCTGTTGGGAAAACTTTCCTAGAAAACAATAAAATATGTATTATATGGGCACCTCAAATCATTCATTTTTAAAAAGATCTTGTTCCCAATCACTCCATAAACAGGAATAAATCAAAAACACTTCAGCTGTTCACTCCATTGAGGTAGGGTATGTACTAATGCTATCTCAAAGAAAATTGGCAGAGAAATATTTAAGCACTTTAAAATAATTTTGAGTGACAGAACTTTCCAAAACATCTATATTTATTTCTGTATTCATCCTATTCCTTTACATTTGTAGCTCATGCATAAAAAACATTTTAATGGGATCACACATCTATGTGCGAGCATTTGAAAATGCATTATTCTCTATATAAAATCAGATTAATATGTGTCCTTATTCTATTGCAGAAATATAATGCAGGGAGATGAATACATGTGAAATGCGATTGGCATAAGTGTGCTAGTGACACAAATTAAACCTTTGATCTACTTCAGTTGAAATGGCTTTACGTAGACTATTTGGCTGTGCCCTTGTATACCTTAGGAGCTATCATAGCAAAGTATTAACTAATCTGTGACCTTTGAAACAATTTTTGTACCAATGATTTTAAGCATTTGCCCAGATCAGATTCAAACATTGAGCCTAAACATGTAGAATAAAATGAGCACATCAGTAAATTGTTCGAGTTTTTGGTACTAGTAAAAACATAGGCCAGAGTGTTGAGTAACAGCTTATTCCGTGAGTAGCCAAGTTGACTTGAGTGGGGCTATTCATTAAGTAAGGTACTCTAAACTGAAGAGTGGGTCACAATCTGGCCCTTACAAACCCAGACACACCAGGCCAGGCTTCACTATCCCAAATAAATGATTGCCCCTTATCCACTTCAAGTAGTACTTACTCCTTGAGTAGCTTCATTCATTGCAATTGGGTTTCAAGGAGTAGTATATTACTCAGTGTGAGTAAGTGTAACCCACAGAGAGTAATTTGCATGGCAGTGATTTTTACATTTAGTGCTCCAAACACACAGAAAACCACTTTGGATTCTGTGTTTGCTTAATGAGAGCAAACAGTGAGTGGCAGAGAAAATGAGGATAATTCTGCAGATATCTTCCTCTGAATTCTGTCACCTGCACTGTAATGAGCTCCAGACATTTGTGGCACCTCTTCCGGACAGCCCTGAGATTCTGCCTGGCAGCTCTGTCTCTGGTGGCGGAGACAGGTTTCTTGCCTTCCTCCTTATGCTAATTAGAAGCATGCATGCTCTGCTGACCAGACTATGATTGAATACAAATGCTGGCTACATCCCTTCTATCAACTCAAGCATGATCCCTTTCTCCTTCTATCCCTAGTTGCAAGATGCTTCAGGCAAAAGGCAAGAGAACTGTAATAAAATGACATCTCCAAACACAGTGCCTGTTTCCCCCCAAGACCTCTGGCTATCTCCGTTTCATTACATTTCTCAGGAGGGGGCCTCGCTCCCTGACAAGTAACATCTGGCCCAAGAGACCTCCTAATTTAAAACAACAAACTAATTATTGTCACCTCCTCTTTCCTGTAGCTTTTATCTTTATTTATCTTTTCCAAGTAGAATTATATCAGCGTATTTTCTATTTGTACTATTAATGTTTTATTTTCCCTTCATTATGTTTACATTTCTTCTAAGGAAATAAAATTCATATTTTAATCAATTTCTATTGCTTACTGTATTCCAATACTTTGTGTAGAAGTACCAGTTTGGAAGAAGGTCTCGATTAAAGACCTCGAAAATGCTTCAATACTAGAAGAACCAATCTGCCTGCTTGCATCACATGTAGCACAATACACTGCAATTCTGTGTTTTTAAAAGTTGGAGTTATTTACACACTTTGCTGGGTCTTTGATGAAAAGCAATAAAGAGCTGCAGGCATTTATTTATACAGTAAGACTATTTCCTCCAAAATGTTCTGGAAAAGATTAGAAGCTTGGTGGGCTGCTGTGTGGCAACGTAGTCCACTGTAATGTATACCAGGCTCTGAGTCTAGAAATCTAATGTTCTAAACCTAATTCTGGCACTGGCTTACTTTGTAACCACTCACCCTGTCTGTCCTTCAATTTCCTTATCTTTAAAATAGGAAATAATTAGTTAATGGTTGCACAGCACTTTGAAAATAGAGAATGATATACAAAATATAAGTATTGTACTACTGCACACAAATTCCTGAACAGTTGTTGCCATTTAAAAGTCAACATTTGCCATGTTATCACATGGCTATGTCTGATAAGCCACTATTTTCTTTTGTGTTTTGGAAGAAATCATTGTACATCAGGAAAAGAATAAATGGTGAAATCTTGGCCCCTTGCAGTCAATGGTCCTTTTGCCATTGACTTGAACAGGGCCAGGATTTCACCCTGGCCTTCTATGTTTTAGAGCTTTACATCTCAAAAGTAAGGTGTCAAGGAAATATTTCCTTTTTAAAAAAATCAGGAGGAGTTACCTGGCAACTTGGCCTGAGTCAACCATTGTATAAGAAGTACAAAAGAGCTTATCAGAAAAAACAGAAAAAGTTAAAAACTCAGAATACCATTGTTCTCTGTGAAAATAAGGAGAAGAAACTGATATTGGCACTAGGAAAGGTACAGAAAATTAGAGAAGAAACTTAAAAAAGGGGAAAAGAAAAAAAACATGAGGAACTGAATTTAAAAAAAAAAAAAGTAAAGCAGATGGAGAGAGATTTGCAATTACAGCCACTTCTACCACCGGCTACACAGTCACTGGAGAGTCTATTGATCAGCTCCACAGATCTCTCTCTACATAAACAAATCCAATAAGCCAAGAGGAGACACTAGCAACTAACCATCTGTGTTCGTTAAGATTGGGACTTCTAGTCATCTTTTTTATCACATGCGGATGTTCCTGTTCTTTGATGTATGTATATCAGGGCTGGCTCTAAAGCCAAATGTTTTAAGGTGGTCAAACCAAGAGGTAACTGACCTCAGGTTACTTGTGTTAAGTTAAGCTTCAAAGCATGTTTAAGGCTTTTAAGGAAACAATTATATTTTTACTCACTTATTTTGGAAAAGATAGTCATGGTTCTTGTATGCTCATAGTACTGATGATATAAGGGTTTTACTGGTTTTAGCTAACATTTTTTAAAGAAAGCATTTGACCCAGATATGTGATTCTCTGTATCAGTTTAAAATATACTTTTCTGTTGCCTTATCATTTCCATGCTGGAAAAGATACTGCAGGATCCATGACTAAGTTTATTTATTTTTGCCGGTGAGCATATTGGAAGAGTCATCTACATGCCTCATGATTTGGGCAATAAAGGGCTCACGTACATTTAAAATGGATGTAGGATCTTTAAAATTATCAGTATAATTACTATTGTCTTTCTGAAGAGCAATTTTATTATCATGTTGTCATTATAATAGCAACAAGAGTTCTCTTAGGTGATTTTACTTTCCTAAAGTAGGTTATTTTCAGTTCACGCCTGCCTACAACATAGAACTGGAATACTTACTACAGTCTGGCTTTTGTTTGGCATTCCTAGGCCCCAACCTCCTCCCTCCTATGGAACAATCTGTGGGAGGGAGTCAGGGAGGAAAACTCCAGTGGATTGTTCCATCAGTCATTCTAGGGGCAGGTCTGGGTTGCTCCAAAGCAGAATGGGTTAGTGGTGGGAGAACTATTTCATGCCTGTAACCTCAGATGCTGTTGTTCAATAGGAAGCCATGACTATCCATATGGAAGCCAGGGAGCTCTGAACTAGTACAAGCTCTGGGCTTCCTTTGGCTTCCGCATAGTGCAACTGCTCTGGAGCTTTGATACCGGGTTTCCATGCTGGAAATACTCCTGATACCTTCCCACCTTCTGCGAGAGGAGGTTTTCAGATGAATGGGTAATACAGCCTTAGTTTATATTACTTTTTTATATTGTGACGAGGTGACAACACTCCCTCTCCAACCTCTCCCTTCACTAGGATCTTCAACTCCATGCAAAGGAAGACCTATGCCCAGATGTGTGTGAAATTCCCAAGGAAGTGATTGCGCCCAGAGCAGGGTCCTTTGTGTTATGATTATATTGGATATGGTTTCTAATACACCAGGGAGTATTTAGTGATAAATGCACCAGATTTCCCTCATGCACATTTTAAATTTCTAGTTAAACACAAAGGCAAAGTGAAAAGGGACATGATGCAGCTATTTACTTCAGATGAAGAGGGGCAGGAAGTTATTTGATCATGGCCTAGATGGTGAAATTGAATTCCCCTGAGCTCCCAGCACACGGTTGCCTCGTCTTTGATCTGTGTGTTTTGGATAAAAATTAGTTGTCATTTACAACTTCCCCAGTTATCTGGCGCAAGCCAAAATGATCTCTGACACATTTTCTTCTTCTGGGGTTGGTTTTTGGCTCCCACTGCGATGACCTTGAGTATAGTGCCAGCAAAGAATTTAAAATACTTGATTGCATAGGTTTAAGTGAATCATGACTTTAATTTTACCCTGGTGCTTGATAACATTGTTATAGCTAAAAGTCTATTAGCATTTCCATTATAAAGCGGTTTATAACTTGGTTGTTTCTGATCAAACAGGGCTGAACTTCGATAGGCTGTTACTTTTTTAAAAAAAAATCATAGTCTAACCATTTTATAAAAGAAAAAAAAAGGAAAAAAGAAAAACTTTATCTCAAGCAGAAATATTACTCTGAAAATGGAAAAGATTCCAGGAAATCCAGTAGGGGACTTCACTATTAATATTGAATTTATATGGAAGATACTCAGATACTCCAGTGATGGGCAGTAATATAAATAGATAAAATTCACAAACTAATATTCACAGAATCCCAGATATATTTCCCACTCTCTTCATTGTATTGTCTGCCTTGGAGTTCAATCCAGCAAAGTGCTGAGCAACAACTGCCATTCCTATTAACCTCAGTGGGAGTTAAGGATGCTCAGCATTTTGCAGGATCACTGAACAGCTGGAAACATGTCACACGCAAGAATTAATTACATATTGTAAACTAACATGGTTGTCAGCAAATATCTACACTACAGAAATGTTGGCAAATGACATGCTTTTCTGAGCATAGCAGGGGAAGGTAGATGGAATCTGAGAGTAATAATATTTCCAGTCTCATCTGTACTAGGCATGAATGGAGAGATACAGGAGGCGGACTGCAACAGTAGCCAGAAGATAGAGCTTCCTGTGTATTGGAATTTCTCTTCTCGTCATTCCCCACAAATTGCCTAGCCACTAAATTGCAAATGACTAGCAAACACTGCACAAACCCAACAAAATATATGATACTTAGCTTCATAATATGACAGCAGCAGGATATTCGGAGGTTGGGCGGAGGGAGGACAGACCAACGCACTCATTAGTATGATCCTACTTTAAGATTCCTCCCATACACACTACAGAGGCATCCACAACACATGTGACTTGGGCCTCAATAGTTGTTGGGAGACTAGAGAAGAATCCTAAAGGAAAAGTGCTGTGACACCCTGAAAGGGACTACAAGAAACAAATAATTTAATGAATGACAGTTTAAAAACATATATTTTTTCCACATCAAGTACAATTCAAAATCATTTCCCAGTGTGTCACTCTCAGAAGTTATTTTTAGAAGTTCCCTGGAAAATATAGAAGATTGTTTAAACATGCCATGAGATTCTTGTCAGAGATGAGGCTGCTTTTCTCATGTTAGTGGTATGGTAACACCCATTGTTTCATGTTCTCGATGTATATAAATCTACCCACTGTATTTTCCACTGAATGCATCCAATGAAGTGAGCTGTAGCTCACAAAAGCTTATGCTCAAATAAATGTGTTAGTCTCTAAGGTGCCACAAGTACTCCTTTTCTCATAGCAGAAAGCTGTTTCAGTGGTTTCTGTGCAAGTCAGAAAGGTTTAAGGAGGAAGTAATTTCTGTCTAATCACCTCAGTGAACGTCTTGAGTATCCACACCTACTTTTTTAAAATTAGCCAGGATGGCCTTGATCTCACAAACCCTTATTCATGTTAGCATTCTTTACTTGCACAAGTAGTTCCGCTACTCACATGAATAAATGTTGTCACAATGGGGCTCTAAGCAAGAAAAAAATGTTGTCAGCAATTCCAGACAGAGAATCCTCTGCACTCAAGTCATGTGATGATGGGGAATTTCTGGAATAAACGCTTACAAGCAGCTCATCCCACTAACATGAGAAAAGCAGCCTCATCTCTGACAAGAATTTCATGGCATGTTTAAACAATCTTCTCCAGGGAACCTCTAAAAATAACTTCTGAGAGTGACACACTGGGAAATGATTTTGAATTGTACTTGATGTGGAAAAAGTATGTGTTTTTAAACTGTCATTCATTAGATTATGGCTATTTTAGTAATAGTTTCATTAGCATAAAGGTACCTTAGAGTGAAATGCAGGAATATGATTTAGGAATAACCTTTGAAGATCATGTGTAGATCTGGTCCAGTGATTCAGAACAACCTAAAGTGGTTCTTGAATTCTTCTGGTGTTTCTAGCATTTCATCTTATTGAACTTTTATTCTTTTTGATGTCTCCATTCCCATCTCACAAACCAGGGTTAACCCTTTTTGCTAGCATGATAAATAGTGATTTAGGGCTGATAGTTACAGGAATGGCAGGAGATTCTTTATTATCTTCTTCTGAAAGTTCCTAGCAGTGTAGAACAGTGTACTGTGACAGGGTCGGGCCAGATGGCTATAGGAGAGTAAAAGAAGGCACATATATTAGCCGCAGGCTAAGTAGGTCCCTTTTCCCTGGGTAAGGGAACAGGGAAGGTTCCAGAACAATCAGGAACCTTCTGGAGACAATTAAGACAAGCTGATTAGAACACCTGCAGCCAGTCAAGAAGCTGCTAGAATCAACTAAGGCAGGCTAATCAGGGCACCTGGGTTTTAAAAAGGATCTCACTTCAGTTTGTGGTGTGCATGTGAGGGGCTGGGAGCAAGAGGCACTAGGAACTGAGAGTGAGAATGCGGACTGTTGGAGGATTGAGGTGTACAAGCATTATCAGACACCAGGAGGAAGGTCCTATGGTGAGGCTAAAGAAGATGTTGGGAGGAGGCCATGGGGTAGCAGCCCAGGGAGTTGTAGCTGTTGCACAGCTGTTCCAGGAGGCACTCGAGCTGCATTCCACAGGGCCCTGGGCTGGAACCCGGAGTAGAGGGCGGGCCTGGGTTCCCCCCAAATCCTCCCATCTGCTGGTCAGACACAGGAGGAGTCAACCTGGACTGTGGGTTCAGAAAAACGGCCAAGCTGAGGGCTGCTGTGAAGCTCCAAGGTGAGCAAATCCACCAATAAGCGCAAGACCCATCAAGGTAGAGCAGAAACTTTGTCACAACTGGTGTAAGCAGTGGGATCTGGTGTCCACAGCACAGCAGAAGAAGGAGGGTGTTTGGAAGGGGAAAAAAAAGGGGGAGGAGAGGGTCTATTTTTATTTTTTTTTACCACAATGGAGGAGGTAGTGCGGGCACTGATACAAGCCATGGCAGCCCAGCAGGAGGCTACTCATGTCCAGGCAGCCGCCCAACAGGAGGCAGTGCGGCTGCAGCAAGAGACTAATCACCTGCTGATGGACCAGGCTGCTCAAGACCGAACTATGTTGCGGAAATTGGTAAACCAGGTAAAGGCCCTTACAGAGCTGAACCGCAGCCGTGATGGGACGCAGATCATGCGGGGCAGCAATTGGCTGCAGAAAATGACGCGGGAGGATGATGTAGAGGCATACCTCCTGGCCTTTGAGAGGACAACTCTGTGGGAGGCTTGGCCCTGAGTACAGTGGTCTGGCATCCTCGCTCCACCCTGTGTGGGGAGGCCCAGAAGGCCTACTATGATTTGCCTGAAGAGGCTGCAGCAGACTACCCCCAGCTGAAAGCAGAGATCCTGGCCAGATCTGGGGTAACGACCGCAGTGCGAGTCCAGTGATACGTGTTGCCTATTAGTTATTTGTCACTGAGTTATAGATGCAATTTGGAAGCCAAATGCCTAGTTTCTCTTTTGCTAAAAGCTGTGCAAATTACAGAAGGGTTTTGATAACATTTGGTGTTAATTGGACTCAAAATGTTAATCTCCAAAATCATTGTGATCTTAAAAATTCATGTAAATTATCCCAATATGCAAGAAAGCAAAAATTCAGACTGCATTGAATTCTTTCCAAAGTATGACTGAAGGAGGCAAAGGTGATTTGTTACTTTTATGATGTTTGTGTGTGATGCTTAACGGTGTGTGTGTATAATTTCTTTTATTTTTATATATATATATATATATATATATATATATATATATATATATATATATATATATATATATATATATTCAGAATATATCTTTTCTAACTAAAAAAATAACAGTAAATTAATTTAGTGCTCAAAAAAGGTATCAAATTAACAGATGGATTCCCTTAATTTATCCAAAAAAAGGTTGAGCATTGGCCATATAAGTAAAGCCTTCCCCGCCGATATGTCTTAGTCCTTATGTGGAGGGAATCACCCTGTCAGTTATTCCTGTCCCTGTCCCACCAGCCTGTCACTATTTCTTCCTCTCAAATCTCTTTTCAAAATACACCTCTGTCACAGACCTAACTCTCCACTCTCTTATGTAGGAGAGAACATGAGAATACAAATTAAGTTAAAGATGTGAGCATCAACTGCCAAATTACCCACATTGTCTGACTGCTGAACCTCCCCCATGCACCCACACATGCATGCTGATGTTTATCCACATCCCTCATATGCTTTGCCTTAATCCAGAGCCTGTTCTGCTGTGCTTACACAAGTTGAATAGTACTGCATTTTGTATGTAATCTCATTAGTTTCAGCTCAACATGACAAACGATACAAAATTGGGCCCTTACATTTTAAGCTTCTTGGGCAGGGTCATCTGACTTGATCATCTCTAAAATGCCACATACACTTAGGAATAATAGTAATATGAATAGTGATTTAAAATCAGGTCTGTAGAGGTGATTAAGAGTGCATTATAGCTTCAAAATTAGAGCCAACCAAGACATGAAAATTTAGAAATAGCACAGCAGGTATACATTCATCCTGGCAGGTTTCAGAGTAGCAGCCGTGTTAGTCTGTATTCACAAAAAGAAAAGGAGTACTTGTGGCATCTTAGAGACTAAAATTTATTAGAGCATAAGCTTTCATGAGCTACAGCTCACTTCATCGGATGCATTTGCATCATGAAAGCTTATGCTCTAATAAAGTTGTTAGTCTCTAAGGTGCCACAAGTACTCCTTTTCTATTCATCCTGGCAATAAATCTTCCCTCAGATGTATTGTACATCAGGTTAATCTCTGAATAATATCAAATCTAGTCTGATCATTTGTGGAACCCTGTCAGTGCTGGACTTGTGGCTGAACAAACCTACAGGCATTTTGGGAACCTGTAATCATCAAGGCTAGACTCAATAATTACAATTTTTAGAAAGGTGTTTAAACCAATGGGATGTGAAGAGAGCCTTGAAAATGTAAACCCAGAGCTCACATGGATAGCTTGTCACTGTGACTTTACCTAGCAATAATGGATTATGCAGTGGGTTTCCTCTGCAACTACCAAGGACTGGTCTTAGATATCTGTGAATCCCTTGGCCACTGCTCCTTCTACATTTTTTGTGGGGTGAGGGATGGACATAATGGCTTCCACTTTCAACTGAGAGAGGCATTGCCAGCCGGAGTCTTGCAGACCAACTTGAGAATTGCTAAAAGCAGCTCTGGATCTTTGCTCTTTATTTTAATATGACAGGTTCATTTCAATAAATAAGATGTGATTCAAAACTGTTCAGGGCCAAATAAACAGCAGACTGTTCAGTAAAGGACCCACACAACATGCACATCTTTCTATATATCCTATTTCTAATGTAACCAGCCCATTTCTAGAATCTAGTTGTTACATTCAAATGAGATTCACACATAGTACCCTTCCTATGGATTCATTCTCTCAGTGTTACTTCTAGCACTTGATGAGCCATTTAATATCATACAAATATCAGACATTTAAATGTATTGCATTTGATACATGTTATTAATTTTGATGGTGGTAACTGTAATCCAATTTAGTTCAGATACATGGATCCAGTTGGAAGAAACCCTGGTATTATGACACATCATATAACCCATCTAAAGAGGAGTGTGTAAAATTATGCAAATGATATGAAACCATCTGCACGAGAGGATGAAGTGAAAAATTACTTATTGATCAGATTTTATATATGGCATATGAAAAGCTACACAGACAGAGATATTCTGATGACTTTAACAGCATGATATTATTCATTATCAGCAATGATTTAAAATAAAGGGAAAATAAATGCTGTGTTTTTAAGAACTTTCCATCAAAACACACACAAACAGAAAATAACTAGAATGTTTGACAACAAAAACTTGATTTAAAAATAAAATAGAAATCAGAGGCTATTAAAATGATGCAGTTTCTCCAATTATCCCCTGAGGCATATTCAGATTTAGTGTGGAAACCTGACAATGTACTGTGCATTTATGCCAGCTTTAAATAAAACAGCTTTCTGTCTTCATAGGATGCTATATTGGAAGTATAAACTATGAGATTTTACACACAATTCAAAGGATTCTGATGACGTTATAGTAACCATACAAGAAAAACTCCAGTGATTTGTAATGTCATCAGGGTGTGTGAGCACACATGTAGCTACAAAAATTTTATCAGCCACCCTATAATACAAGTATAATACTTCTCCAGGCTATTAGCTTTCTTTTTGCCAAGGTGATCAAAACTAAGCCTATACAACCAACTTATGTACTCATTTACTTATGCCCATGCAACCTCAAGTGAAATGCAGGGCAACATACAGCTCATAGGACCCACATTTTCAAACATGAATTCCTACATAAGAATGGCCATACAGACCAAAGGTCCATCTAGCCCAGTATCCTGTCTTCCAGCAGTTACCAATGTCAGGTGCCCCGGGGGAATGAACAGAATGGGTAATCATCAAGTGATCCATCACCTGTCACCCATTCCAAGCTTCTGGCAAACAGAGGCTAGGGACACCATCCCTGCCCATCTTAGCTAATAGCCATTGATGGACCTATCCTCCAAGAAATTATCCAGTTATTTTTTGAACCCTGTTATAGTCTTGGCCTTCACAACATTCTCTGGCAAGGAGTTCCACAAGTTGACTGTGTTGTGTGAAAAAATACTTCCTTTTGTTTATTTGTTTTAAACCTGCTGCCTATTAATTTCATTTGTGACCCCTAGTTCTTGTGTTATGGGAAGTAAACAGCACTTCCTTATTTATTTTCTCCACACCAGTCATGATTTTATAGACTCTATTATATCCCCCCTTAGTCATCTCTTTTCCAAGCTGAAAGGTCCTGGTCTCATTAACCTCTCCTACTATGGGAGCTGCCCCTAATAATTTTTGTTGACCTTTTCTGAACCTTTTTTTGTGATGGGACAACCGCATCTACACGCAGTATTCAAGATGTGGGTGTCCCATGCATTTATATAGAGGCAATACGATATTTTCTGTCCTATTATCTATCCTTAATGTTCTTAATTATTCCAACATCCTGTTTGCTTTTTTGCCTGCTGCTGCACATTGAGTGGATATTTTCAGAGAACTATCCACAATGACTCCAAGATCCCATTCTTGAGTGGTAACAGCTAATTTAGACCCCCATCATTTTATATGCATAGTTGGGACTATGTTGTCCAATGTTCATTACTTTGCATTTATCAACATTGAATTTCATCTGCTGTTTTGTTGCCCAGTCACCCAGTTTTGAGAAATCCTTTTATCGCTCTTCGCAGTCTGCTTGGGACTTAACTTTTAGTTTTATTTCATCCGAAAATTTTGCCACCTCACTGTTTACCCCTTTTTCAGGATCATTTATGATTATGTTGAATAGGACTGGTCCCAGTACAGACCCCTGGGGGGCACCACTATTTACTTCTCTCTATTCTGAAAATTGACCATTTATTCTTATCCTTTGTTTCCTATCTTTTAACCAGTTACCAATCCATGAGAGGACCTTCCCTCTTATCCCATGACAGCTTACTTTGCTTAAGAGACTTGGTTAGGGACCTTGTCAAAGGCTTTCTGAAATTCCAAATACACTATATCCACTGGCTCCCCCTTGTCCACATGCTTGTTGACCCCCCTCAAAGAATTCTAGTAGATTGGTGAGGCATGATTTCCCTTTACAAAAAACATGTTGACTCCCCCCCCACCCCAAATTATGTTCATCTAGATGTCTGACAATTTTATTCTTTCCCTCTGTGTGGTGTCTAAGTCTAACAAATCAGTACTTGGGCCTTGAGTCAGCAAAGCATTGAAGTGAATGGAATATTTACTTGCTTAATATTAATCTTGTGCTTAAGTGCTTTGCTGGATCAAGGTCTTAGAAGACTAGCTCCGAAGTTTTGAAATGTACACATGGATAATTTGCATGCACAGTTAATACAGTTGTTTGGTATATTTCAAGTTACTGTACATTCAAATAGCCAGTTGGATGTCTGATTAGTCATTTGCACATAAAATTATTGGGAAGGTGAGTGTACTGCAGTAGCTGTGTGCAAGACAGTGATAGCTGCACAGCAATTATAGAAGCTCATTTTGTACATAAATATCAGAAATCAGAGTCTTCATTTTAGGAACCCAAATACCAGTTTGAATGCCCAGATACAGAACCGCGTGTTAGAACCTTGGTGTCCACATTTGAAAATTGGGCTCATGGTCTTGTTTTAAACAAGGTAATAAAATAGCCTTGTAAACTGCCAATATTACCTGTTTGGATTTGTACACTGTTCATTTATGCAATCCAATTTCATGCTTGCCTTTTTTCTGACTCACACATCATGCTAACATCTTAATGGATTTGTCTATAACAACATTTAGATCTTTCCCTTGCCATTACGCTCATAACTGTTCTTTTGTATATACACTTTCTAATTCGGTTCATTGCTTACACCTCAATTATTTCACATTTGTCTATGTTAAACACTAAACAGTATTTTCCACTTACTGACCTAGCCATTTAAAAGATCCAAATCCATCTGAGTCTAATTGGTTGTTTCCCTCCTCTTTATTAGTTATACATTTAATTTTGGCAGCACTGGCAAAATGTCATCCAAATTAGTCATACAGACTTTGGTATTTCTCACCATGACAATCACAGAATCAACCTTCTGCTAGCATATTATCACTTTCTAAAGTAGCAGTCACAAAATGGTACTTCTGAGACTGCTGGCTGACTCTATTGTGCTGTCTTTAAGATGTTCTGCACTCTCTACTGTATCAGACTGACTTACAAAAGAGTGTCCTTTTATCCCCCACTCTCCTTCGAAGAAGTTACTTCATAGGCCCCTCTAGATCAGTAGGGTTGAGTAAATCAGAGTGAAACCACAAATCAGCATAAGTCAGAAAGTTCAGATCTAGATGCAAATATTCCCACAATTCAGGGGTGTTTGGGATCCATGTTTTTTCCTTGGTCCCAGCTCTAGTAAGATCACATTTCCCCTTGACCCAATCAGTTTCTACTGACAGGTTCTGGCTGGACCTGGCATAGGTGAAAATGCTGTGAGGAAGACTGTTCTCAAGGTATTTATGACTGCCTTCAGACTGGATTTGGAAGGTGGTTTGGAAGGATAACGTGCCTAATAGGCTGCTTCCTGAAGAGAGGGAAGTTGACTGCTAAGCTTCCTCATGTCTCTTGAGCAGAAGATATAACCAGGAACCAAGGCCTGCTGGAAGAAGAATGTTGTGTAGATGGGAAGGGGAGTCATGGGATTTGCTGAGAAATAGGGCTCTGTGGAGTCAGAATGCTGGAAAGCCCCCTAGAAGTCTGAAGAGTTTGGAATGCATCAGAAGTTTGATCCTTATTTGAGCTGAATTCAAACTCTGAGCCATTGAAAGTTCTCTCGTTGATACAAAATACCCAAGGGCACTTCGGTAAACCCTAGTTAAGATGTCATTATTTTCTGCCTCATTTATTTAACATATGGGCATGTGGACCTAGATTCTTGTCTAAATAATTTTAGACCTCATGAAAAACTGGAATATTGTTTCCACTTCAATAACACATGCCAAAAGCTCGCCAGTCTTTGAAAAGTGTGAGTATATGCTCCCTAAAGAACCGTAAACATAGCTTGATACAGTTGGGGATCCATAATAGCCTGCACTCAGGCTTGCATGTCACTTCTGAAATCTCCTTCACTCCTTGTATTTGAACTGATCATTTTGAAAAACTATATATAGGACTTCTGTGCCTGGTGTTCCAAGTGGCCTGACTGCCTTACTGACTGCCAAACCCTTAATATATCAGTAAAACAGTTTCTTTATGATCTCTTTGCACCTTTCATTATCCCCTTTGGGACTGCCACCTGTTGTGCTGAGACTACCTCTGAGTCCGCTTTCCCTGCCAGTTTGGGAGCAGCTGTGCCCTGCCTGGTTTGAGCCAGATCCACTTGCCTGCTACAAACACTGACCCAGGTCTGAACCACATCTCCCAAACGCTGCAGACTTAACTGAAAACAGCTTAAGGAGTGTTCCTGTCTCCAATACTCAGGTACCCACTTCCCAATGAGGTCCAAACCCCAAATAAATCCATTTTACCCTGTATGAAGTATATACAGGGTAAACTCATAAATTGTTCGCCCTCTATAACACTGATAGAGATATATGCACAGCTGTTTGCCTCCCCCCAGGTATTAATACATACTTTGGGTTAATTAATAAGTAAAAAATGACTTTATTAAATACAAAAGGTAGGATTTAAGTGGTTCCAAGTAATAACAGACAGAACAAAGTAAATTACCAAACAAAATAAAATAAAACACACAAGTCTATGCCTAATGCTGTAAGAAAATTGAATACAGATAAAATCTCACCCAGAGATGTTTCAATAAGCTTCTATCACAGACTGGATACCTTCCTAGTCTGGGCACAATTCTTTCCCTGGTACAGTGCCTGTTCCAGATCAGGTGGTAACTAAGGGATTTCTCATGACTGAAGCCCCCTTTGTTCTGTTCCACCCCTTATATAGCTTTGGCCCAAAGCGGGAATCCTTTGTCTCTCTGGGTCCCCATGCCTCCTTATAAATGGAAAAGCACCAGGTTTAGAATGGATTTCAGTACCAGGTGACATGGTCACATGTCCTGTGAGACCCCAAGCCTTCATTCTTCCCAGCCTGACTTACAGGAAGGACTGCAAGCAAACAAAGCCATCCACAGTCAATTGTCCTGGTTGATGGGAGCCATCAAGATTCCAAACCACCATTAATGGCCCACACTTTGCATAATTACAATAGGCGCTCAGAGTTATATTTCATATATCTAGTTTCAGATACAAGAATGATATATACATACAAATAGGATGACCACACTCAGTAGATTATAAGCTTTGTAATGATACCTTACAAGAGACCTTTTGCATGAAACATTTACAGTTACATTATATTCACACTCTAGCATATTTTCATAAAATCATATAGAGTGCAATGTCACAAATACATTAAAAGGTTGTAAGGCTCACAGATACTACAATATGTATCATATAAGTACCTAAGATAGAAAGAACCATAGATTGTCTTTGCAGGGAATTTCCTTAAGGCAGAAATTCTTCTTTATGGTATCTTGGTCCTTTGTAGAAATTTCCAAATTTTATTTGTGAGTCTATCAAGCAATTAGATGATATTTTCTAATACAGTGTCATGACCACTGCTATAAAGACCATTCTGAACATCTTCCTCACCTCTGACTCCTCCAAGGCTTTAAGGATAACTTCATGGATTTCTCCTTTGACCTCTTTCACTGGGTCAAATCTAAGCCTTATTACTTTTTACAGTCCTCATTCCTTACTGCATCTGTATTTTCTAGATATCAAGGCAAAAAGGACAGTTTGACGGACATCATATAGTGCCCTGGATAATTTAAACTTCACTAGTGTGGACCAAAATTATTTTTCACATGGATACTCCAGCAGGAGACAGTCATAATGGGCCAAAAGTCCTCCAAAACATAACACTCAAGTTTTCATGAACACCTATTTGCAAATGCAAATCCACCACTTTAAGTAGATAAATGACTGATTTTTGAGGTCAAATGCATGAGCATATGCTGGTATCTGTGAAAATCACAAACTTTGAGTATATTCTGAAAAGCATAGATCTCCGGCTCTATTCTCATTCTCCATTAAACACTCCCCTGTATTTTTCAACTTTAATGGCATCTGCAATAGCCTTTTCATAATTCTGCCCCATTGTTATCTTTATACTATGAACCAGTAACTCCTCTACCTTATTTGAAAAACTAGATCCTTGATCCAGGCAGCTTTCCATTCTATTCCTCCTCTACTGGAAAGTCAAAATAAAATAACTTAACAACTTAACAACTGCTATTTCTTTCATGCCTGTCTTCAATTCTCTGCTATCAATTTTTAGAGAACCAATTTTCTCTTTTATCTTCTATAAAGATGAAAATACGTATCAAACAACATGAAGTTATGCAGTGTAGGAATTGCAATTCAAATGGATTTAAAATTTTATTTGTAAAAAAATTGCATTTGGTCTGACAACTTGTGTATGAAATGTAGCTCAGCACAATTTAGAAAGAGAGCGTTACATATAAACCTTTGAAAACTGGGAGTTCTAACAGAATTGCTGACGGAAATGTCACCATTCTGGAGTAGTGTTGCCACTATATGAATTAATTTTTCAGAGTCTATTTTACCTAGGGTTTTTTGAATGCAAACCTAGTATTTTGGCACTGAATACACAGATTAAAGATAGTATCAAAATTATTTACAAGGATGCTGACTTCTCTGCTCTTTCTTGTTTTCAATTCCTCTTCCTCTCCCCCTATTCCATGACAATGTTCACTGTCTATCTGCCTGAAGGTACATAAAGAGTACTCCCCGTCTTGAGCTGAACACCAATAAAGTGATGGAATCATGCTTGGAAATTTACAAATTTTGAATAATTCTTAACCATCGTTATGTTTATAGAGGTACAATGCTATTAGAATATACCCTGCCATTGTTCTGTAACTTTCTTGTCATGGTTAAAAAAAAAAAAGACAAGGCCAAAGAGGTGAGAGAAACAACTTTGGATTGAAAGTGTGTTTTTATTCCTACCTACTGCTGTTCTGTACCTTCCTTCCCAATCCAGGAGCTAGCTGCCATTCTAACCCCACCTCATGCCCCTCAATCTCCTAAATCCAGCTGCACCTGATACCACTTCCCTTGATTCCTTCATGTGTTCCACATTATCACCTCCGTTCTCAGTGGCTGCTTATTTCCCCTGTTCCACCATTATCCACTCCCATCTCCCAGTCCAAAGGCCTGATCTACCAACAATTGGAGTCAATGGGAGTATTTCCCTGGATGGACCCCCACTGAAGCCATAACTCCACCAGAAGCTTGATAGCCCCCTCACTCCACCAACAACTGCTTCCCCCAACTCCTAGCTGGAATCTTACCTTTTTGAGAGATTAAGGCAGGAAGGGGAGGAGGAGAAGAGAGGGAACAAAGTAGTGTGGAATGGTACCCAGCTGGTTAAATTAGAATGATTAACAAGACATCCTAGAACCAGATTTGATTAATAGTTTTTAAGGTCAGAAGGGATCATTACGATCACCTCATCTGATTTCCTGCATAACAGAGGCCGTAGATTGACTGAGCCGTAACATATTTTAGAAAGACATCTGATCTTGATTTAAAGGGCGATATCCACAAAGGGGACACTGGCAGGCCTGGGCTTAGCAATAGTACCACCTAGTGATTAGATCACTGAGTCCCAGCTCTTCCCCATCCCTGACATCCCTTGACAGCAATCACTCACATTGTGGTAGGTAGTGACTCAGCCCTCCAGACAGTTTATCAATTATGTTGGAGTAACAGAGTCCAACAAAGTATATATAGTCCGACATCCCCACAAATGAAAGGGTCTTGAGCCCATCTCTAGGCCCCTGCAGGTAGTGTGCCCTTGTCTTAGGGCTTACAGTGTCTTGATTCCCCCTCATCTGAATGAAACTGGTTTGTGCCCCCTTTCATGAAAGAAGTGGTTGGTAGGTGAGTCCAACCCTTCCTCTACACTGGGATCCAACCCAGAGCCTTATGAGAGGCAGCAACAGCAAATAGCCAGAGTCCTTCCCTGGGGCACTTCCTATCACCTACTATCCCAGTCCAAGGGGAAAAAAATAATCCACCAGAAGTTAAGAGTGAAAGGTTTCCAATCCCTAAGGAAAGGCTAGTCCATCCTCTAGGGCCTTGGGCAGCTGTTGCTTGCAGACTTTTCCTGTGCAACCAGGACTCTTGTTGTACCCTTTGGAGATCCCATGATAAATCTCTCCTCTCCTGTCAAACCCCCCTCTTGAGCTGTCTAGCTCTCTTTTAAACTCCTCCTCCAGCTGGAACAGACT
Source organism: Dermochelys coriacea (assembly GCF_009764565.3). Classification (NCBI taxonomy): domain Eukaryota; kingdom Metazoa; phylum Chordata; order Testudines; family Dermochelyidae; genus Dermochelys; species Dermochelys coriacea. Next base: position 27,445,379 of record NC_050079.1, on the reverse strand, counting down.
GTGGAAGTGCCACAGGGCAAAATCATCTGGGCCCAGAACCGTTCCTTAATCCTTTCTGTCCCAGCGTGGGATTTATACACCCCATCACAGGCACTTAGACTTAGCATTGCAATGCCTAATGTTTAAGCATACTGCAGCCTAGTGGAATCCACTATGCTGAGTTAGGTGCTCAGGCTTCCTATGTGATGTTGGGGAAAGTAAGGCACCTAAGCATGGGATTCACAAAAGCCAGAATGCTGAATGGGGAGTGCCCTAAGCTAGCCAGTAGGAAGTGATGAGGAGAGAGGTGGGCTTGATATTTACCCCCAAAAGGAGTAGTTTTGTGCCTAACACTGGGCCAGAGGGGCGCCTCTCTCCACTGGGGATTCACACCATGAATCCTCTCCTGGAGTTAGGCACTTACTTCGGGTCACTCCTTTACCACACAAAAAAATGAGCAGGGAGGAGGCAGCATTGAGCCAGAGAGAGAGAGAGAATGACTCTAAACCTCAGTGGTTAGAGCACTCACCTGGGAGATCCAAGTTCCAGTCCCCGATCCAGTGAATATTTCACTATTTTATACAAAGTGGGACAGATTCAAGAGAAGAGCTCCCTTGGCCCACGCCGCTTCCAGCAGCTCCCAATGGCCTGGAGCAACGAACCGCAATTGGCCGAACTTGCGGACACGGCAGGTAAACAAACCAGTCCAGCCCTCCAGGGCTTTCCCTGCACAAGCGGCGGAACAAGTTTGGGAACCACTGTGCTAGACAGTCTCTTAGAACACCTACCAGTTCAGGCCCTGCCGGGGGATAGGTGGATGAAAACCTAATTTGGGGATCCCACTGGGGCTTAGACAGCAAGCAACTCAGTGGTTTTGATGACAGACCCACAGACACTAAGGCATCTACAGTTTTAGGTGGCAGCTTAGCAGTGGTTTTGATGATCTAGATGTTGGACTTAGTGGACTAAAGAAGCAGATCTTTAGACACCTTTGCAGATCTAATCCCAAGTGACTGAGAATCCACTATATTCCTCAATAACTTGTTCCAGTCCTTAATTACATTCCCTGTTAAAATGTGTGCCTAATTTCTATTATGAATTTGCCTCACTTCAGATTCTACTCATTGGATCTTGTCATCTATCTGAAGTACTTATATGGACATGTAGACAGGTACCAACAGAGGGTGCCCCCTCCTGACCTTGGGTGACCCTTTAGGAACACTGCCTCAGTTTCCCTCTGAGGTTCCAAAATAATTCACTCACATCCAAAGTCTTTAAAATAATATTTCTTTTCTCCTGGGGTCTAATTTGTTAAACCTCATCCAACTCCCCAAAAAAGAATCCCCTTTGCTATCCTTTGCCCCTTAGTCTCAGGGTTTCCCAGCCCTCCTCCTTGGGACTGTGCTTCAAATCCTGACCTCCCTGGCCTGCAACCCCATCCCCACCCCCTGGGGTTTCACAGCGCTCCTTTCCTGGGTTGAGTGCTTCCCTTTCGGTGTTGGCTTTCCTGACCTGTAAATTCCCCTCCCAACCCAGATTCAGGCATTTCATAGCTCTCCTTCCTGGCCTTGTGTCCCAGTTGTGTTCTTCTGCTGTAGCAGTTCTTTCTGATGGGCTTGGAGCTTCCTTTTGATTCCCCTACCCAGTTAACTAATCAGTCTCTTAATTCTTCCCATCTGGGTCTAATAACCCCAAACACCTGTCCATGCTGGCTGGGAGAGAGGGGAGCCTTGGCCTGGTCCCTTAAGGGAACAATGGTCTGGAATAGCTCCATACTTTCTCTTTCCTGAAATGAACTGTTCCCAGGGACTATCTTCCTCTCTCCCAGTTACCCCTTCAATTATTTTCTCACCTTTTCCTGCCTCCCTGAACATATGGAATTGCTAACTGGCTTTTCACACTCCCCCCTCTGGCCTTATAGGGTCAGTACCTTGTTACAGGCCTCCATTACTGTAGTTTCTAATCCCCTCATTGTCTTTAATATATTTATCCTTACAACACCCCTGTGCGGTAGGAAAACACACTAGTATCCCCATTTTACAGATGGGGAACTGAGGCACAGAAAGACTAAGTGACTTGTCCAAGGTCACACAGGAAGTCTGTGGCAGAGCAGGGAAGTGAACCTGAATTCTCCAAAATCCTAGGCTAGCAGCCTAACACTGGACCATCCTCCCCCTCTTTGCCTTTGTCTGTACTTGATCTCTAAGTTAGAGACAGGCCACCCATTTGGAATATTGCCACCATGTAAAATTCAGTACATAAGTGACTATCATCCAATTGCAAATCACTGAAAAGGGAGAGGCTTACTGAGCACAACTCTGCTAGTGAAGAACATTGTTTCCAAAGTCAGAATAATTTATCTTTTACTGATATTGCCAGACAAGATGTTTACTGGGGGAGGAAAAAAGTATTTTACCAATAGCTGTTTATATTTTACAGCTGATGAGTATTGGCCCCTAGAGGTTGTGTGACAGTTGGATGAGTTTTCTTTTAGGGAAAAATAAAATCAAGCAAGTGACAATGGCACAAAGGAAAATATATTCCCATTATGAATTATATACACCTTTTTATACCCAGGAGAAAACATTTCATTTTTTTCAATTAATCTGACCTTCACCAAGAACTAGCACAGAACAAACTCTCTCTGGCAGTGCTAAATACTTGAACTGCAAAGTGAGTAGTACTGCAGATCTGTACATAATGCACTACAGAGACTAAGCTTAAAAATATGTATAGATAGCATTGTATATGACTTTGGATTAATATTTGGTCGCAACAGCATGGCTTATACATGCTTGCCTGAACATATGGTAAATTAATGATGCATTGGTAATGATTTTAAGCACAAAATATTTTTCAAGTAGGTGCTTTTCTTTATACCTGTTGTGCTGTTGTGTGTTACCAGGTTGACTGAATGTGATATTGTGTAGGACTCAATCCTACTTCCATTGAGTCAAAAGCAACACTTCCATGGTCTTCAGTAATGGTGGATCAGGACCTATCTTTTGTCTTTTGATAGTAAATACAGCAAACCAACTCACTTTCTCATAGTGATCTGTAAACTTAAGCAATATTCTCCATGTTGTCCTAATAGCCTGTTTACCATTGTGCTTATTCATTGGATTCAAACTGAGAACACCTGATTATCATACTTCCCAATCCTACATGGGAAAAATGCAATGTTCATACCTGTCGTATATAGTGCAGACAAAATGGGTACTACAGATATAATTGAAAATGGTATAATATAAAATGAACATAGAGTCATAATAAAGAACTTGTACTATTATTACAGGAAGGAGGCTCTTTTCTTGATCTGCAGCGTAATCCTCAAGCACAGCCATCTAGCACTTACACAGGTCTTGTGAACCTGTAGATATTTTATGTTGAATAGGCTCCGCAAATGGCATTTACTAACTCTCAAGTTCAGAGGGATCCAGGGAAGAAAATAGTTAATGGTGGTCCTGGAGACAGGAACGCTAAGGAGGTGCTTACAGTTCACCTCAACCAGCTAACATGATAAACTAAAATGGCCTTTATAAGAACATAAGAATGACCATACTGGGCCAGTCCAATGGCCCATCTATCCCAGTATCCTGTCTTCTGACAGTGGCTGGTACCAGACACTTCAGAGGGAATGAACAGTATATGGCAATTATTGAGCGATCCATCCCCTTTCATCCAGGCCCATCTCCTGGCAATCAGAGGTTTAGGGACACCTAGAGCATGGGGTTGTGTTCCTAACCATCCTGGCTAATAGCCAGGGATGGACCTATCCTCCATCAACTTACCTACCTAGTTATACTTTTGGCCTTCATAATATCCCCTGGCAATGAGTTCCACAGGTTGACTGTGCATTGGCTGAAGTAGTACTTTCTTATGTTTGTTTTAAACCTGCTGCCTATTAATTTAATTGGGTGATCCCTGGTTCTTGTATAATGTGAAGGGGTAAACAACCCTTCCTTATTCACTTTCTCCACACCATTCATGATTTTATAGACCTCTATCATATCCCCCTTAGTCATCTTTTTTCTTAAGATGAACAATCCGTCTTTTTAGTCTCTCCTTATACATAGGGCCCTACCAAATTCACAGTCCATTTTGAGCAATTTCACGGTCATAGGATTTTTAAAATGGTAAGTTTCATGATTTCAAGCTATTTAAATCTGAAATTTAATGGTATTGTAATTGTAGGCATCCCAACACAAAAAAAGAGTTGTAGGGAGGTCGCAAGGTTATTGTAGGGAGGGATTGCAGTACTGCTACTCCTACTTATGCACTGCTGCTGGCGGCAGCGCTGCCTTCAAAGTTGAGCAGCTGGTGAGTGGCAGCTGCTGGCCAGGAGTAGCGCAGAAGTAAGAATAGCATGGTACGGTATGTCGCCCAGCTCTGAAGTTAGCACAGAAGTAAGGGTGGCAATACTATGACCCCCCTAAAATAACCTTGTGATGCCCCTGCAACTCCCCTTTGGGTCAGGACCCCCAATCTGAGAAATGGTGGTCATTTCACAGTCCGTAACACATTTTTCATGGCCGTGAATTTGGTAGGGCCCTACTCATATGGAAACTGTTTCCTACCCCTAATCACTTGTGTTGCCCTTCTTTTGTATCTTTTCCAATATTAATATATCTTTATTGAGATGGGGCAACCAGAACTGCATGCAGTATTCAAGGTGTGGGCATACCATGAATTTACATAGTTGCATTATGATATTTTCTGCCTTACTTTCTCATCCCTTTTCTAATGGTTCCTAATATTGTTAGCTTTTCTGACTGCCACTGCACATTTAGCAGATGTTTTCAGAAAACAATCCACAATGCCTTATCTACACTCTGTTGCTAACACTTGTTAAAAACACATCTCTTTTTCCTTGTGTGGACATGGCCTAATTATAGTTAATAATCAGGAGGGAACAAAATATAAAGATGACCAGGGAAACACATATCCCTACAGGCTTGGACGGAGCTGGATTCACTGGTTTGGAAACTACAGTCAGAGGAAAGGAAGGCTTAGTCAACAGACTGTCTTTCCAACCATTGGGATGGAGTATGTTTCTAGGACTCCCAGAGATAATAAGGAACAGCTTGGGGGCAGACTGTGAGGGATTTTTTTGCCTCTGAGAATGCAGCTTGACCACTCTAGAAATGGGAAAACACTGTCCTTGATCAAAGGGAAGGCCTAGATACTCACTGCAGATACTTTGGAACTGATCCCAGCTTATACCCAACCCAGGCAAGTGTTGATTGTTTTGCTTATTTGTTACACGTAAAGAGGTTTGTATTTGTGTCTCCCCCAGCTCCCCACCATGAATCATGTTTTCTTTCTGGCTCTATTGATGTGACATCTGCAAAGTCTCCTGTCCACCTATCCCTACATCTTCCAATTCTAATTCTATTCTAAAATTCTTCTCTGTTCTAAAATTACTGTATAAAACTCTGGTACTGTATCAGTTTCCCCCAAAAAAGGTATTTATCTACATAGCTGGATTATGCTTATCAATGTAAACAATTTGTTCCAAATTAAGATATTTAATTTTATTCTAGGGATCAAGAAAGGACTAATTTCTCAGAAATGGGAGAGGTTCAGTCATTCGTCAGCTCTTTAGAGGTATTTTAGTGGTGATAATTTTGCACATTTCGGAGCACACAAAGGCTATTCACATACGCAGCAAGCCTGAATATGCTGAAACATGTTTTGTTTCCTTTCTACATAGTTGGGGCTAGTAATCTGAAATTCAAAATAAAAAGTTGTTCGAAAAGGAGAATTTTCCCTCAATTTTGCTTGTGATTTCACAAGAAATTCAGAATTATGACTTTTCATTTATTTTTAACTGCGGTCCCTCCATTTTGTTGTAAGAATATTATATGCTTAATTGAAGGGTAGACTAATATGGGAATGAGTGTCTGCATTCATGAGAAAGCTAAGTACTAAGCTTTTGCTATGAGTTGCTGTTCACCGCACCTGAGTTACTGAGCACCCTTTATTGCCATTTACTTTACACAGAGTTGAGGCTCTGCAGGACCCAGCAGGATCAAATCCTAAGAGCAAATGTATAAAATTATTTGCAAATGCCATCACCTACATAGTTGCCAAGTCAATTTGGCTGGAAAGACTAAATTGACTCAGAAGAACACCTATTCCCCAGCCAAAAATGAGTGTATATGACCTTACATTTTCCTCTCTACATTTCTCAGAGATACTTCCATTTATATCAAAATCTAATGAGTACAGGAGACAGAGAAATGTCAAGGTGAATACTTTTTAGCTCGTCCAAACATTATTTTTCCTTTCTGTCTCACCTCAACACTAATTAAAGTTGCGGAAATAAAGCACAGCATACTCAAATGAGAGCAACATTAATATGTTACATTTAGTTGGTATCTAATCAAAGGACACCCCCACCCCAGGACATTTTACAAACTGTTTCCATAGCAAATGCCCGAAGACATTTTATATAACTATTTCCACTTCATCCATCATTAAAATGCAACCAGTTCTTGGGTGGAATAGAGAAGCTCCAAAAAGTAAACAACAGTACACAATGATTTAAATAGGAAGTGAAGAAAACTCAATTTAAATAGAAGGGGATGGGATCTGATAGGTAGGTCACACTTAGGCAGGACAACATAGCTAACATTTTTCAGAGTAGCAGCCGTGTTAGTCTGTATTCGCAAAAAGAAAAGGAGTACTTGTGGCACCTTAGAGACTAACAAATTTATTAGAGCATAAGCTTTCGTGAGCTACAGCTCACTTCATCGGATGCATTTGGTGGAAAAAAACAGAGGAGAGATTTATATACACACACACAGAGAACATGAAACAATGGGTTTATCATACACACTGTAAGGAGAGTGATCACTTAAGATAAGCCATCACCCTGGTGTGTGGTTGCTGGTGAGTATTTGCTTCAGATTGGGGGGCTGTCTGTAAGCAAGGACTGGTCTATCTCCCAAGATCTGAGAGAGCGATGGCTCGTCCTTCAGGATAGGTTGTAGATCCTTGATGATGCGTTGGAGAGGTTTTAGTTGGGGGCTGAAGGTGATGGCTAGTGGCGTTCTGTTGTTTTCTTTCTTGGGCCTGTCCTGTAGTAGGTGACTTCTGGGTACTCTTCTGGCTCTGTCAATCTGTTTCTTCACTTCAGCAGGTGGGTATTGTAGTTGTAGGAATGCATGATAGAGATCTTGTAGGTGTTTGTTACAATCTACTCACCAGCAACCACACACCACACAACAGAACCACTAACCCAGGAACCTATCCTTGCAACAAAGCCCGTTGCCAACTCTGTCCACATATCTATTCAGGGGATACCATCATAGGGCCTAATCACATCAGCCACACTATCAGAGGCTCGTTCACCTGCGCATCTACCAATGTGATATATGCCATCATGTGCCAGCAATGCCCCTCTGCCATGTACATTGGCCAAACTGGACAGTCTCTACGTAAAAGAATGAATGGGCACAAATCAGACGTCAAGAATTATAACATTCAAAAACCAGTTGGAGAACACTTCAATCTCTCTGGTCACTCGATCACAGACCTAAGAGTGGCTATACTTCAACAAAAAAGCTTCAAAAACAGACTCCAACGAGAGACTGCTGAATTGGAATTAATTTGCAAACTGGATACAATTAACTTAGGCTTGAATAGAGACTGGGAATGGATGAGTCATTACACAAAGTAAAACTATTTCCCCATGGTATTTCTCCCCCCCACCCCACCCCCCACTGTTCCTCTGATATTCTTGTTAACTGCTGGAATTAGCCTACCTGCTTGTCACCATGGAAGGTTTTCCTCCTTTCCCCCCCCTGCTGTGGGTGATGGCTTATCTTAAGTGATCACTCTCCTTACAGTGTGTATGATAAACCCATTGTTTCATGTTCTCTGTGTGTGTGTATATAAATCTCTCCTCTGTTTTTTCCACCAAATGCATCCGATGAAGTGAGCTGTAGCTCACGAAAGCTTATGCTCTAATAAATTTGTTAGTCTCTAAGGTGCCACAAGTACTCCTTTTCTTATAGCTAACATTGCTACTCTTGTGAAAAAAATCCCCATGAATAAAATCAAAGCATTTGTCAAAATAATTGAAACCATGGTCTTTACTGCAGACATTCATAAATTTGACCTATAGGGCTATACAGACATTATTGGATTCTGGTAACATCATAATAAATCTAAAAACCAGTATTTGAAAAGTTTTTATTCTTTTAGTACAACCCAAAGAATGTAATTGCAGCATTTGTTTTTTCTAGTCTCCCTTTTTTGTCTTCTGGAATGCATGCTGACATCTACATTTAAGTCCAAATATAAAACACAGGCATTATTACAAATCAGAATGGATAATGTTTCTGCTTGTTCTTATGTGCTCTTCAGTTCACTCCAATAAGTCCACCCCCGATATGGCTGCTTCTTGTTTTTCTGATCTACATGCTGTTTCATTTATTCTCACTTCCTTCATTCATTCAGTTCCCTGTTGTTCCTTTTTTCTCTTCTTTCAGCTCCAACTCTTCTCATCCCACTTGTTCTTCTCTTCTATTCTCAAAAATGCCAGTCAGGTATTAAAAGTCAAAATCAAAAGCTCTTGTTATGGCTGGTCTGTTCTATAGCACCTAACTAAACACTGTGCCACTTTTATCTTTAGGATTTTAACACAAATCTTTTTTCTCTTATTGTGCTTTGTTTAACCTGAAAATAGTCCAAGTTACTATATTGTAAGAGTATGGGAGGCTGCAGCTGTGCTGATGCAGATGACTGAATTGGCTAGTGCAACATATGACATCATATAATTGATTTACCGCCTTTCAAGGTAAGTCATGTCCATCAGTCCCATCGTGATTTATATAGTTGGTTTTGATCAGTTCTAGATCAGAATTAAAATGGCCTATTTTTCCAATTCAGATTTAGCCAAAATCTCAGGAGAACAATTAATTACAATGTGGTCACATCTCATCCATATCATAGTCTTGATTCTGCCTCACACTATACTTGTCACCTAGTCCTGATCTCAGCACCACCTTCTTGGCTCACTTGGTTTACAGATAGACAGACAGGTGTATATGCTGAAGTTCTCATGCCATACAGGATTTCAGACAAATTAGACATACAGTTGTGTGCCCAAAATACAAGTGCAATGTTATGCTTAGTTTTGAAATGGTGTGTGCCAATTAGCAGAATTGCCCATTGCCACTCACAATTACACAATTTGTGGATGCAGTCATGGTACATGGGCATCTAACTTGCTTGGAAATCTGGCTCAGTTTATACTTCTCCTAAAAGCATATCCTTTAAAGCACACCAGAGTATAAAGTTTTAATGATTCTTACTTGAATGGGTTTTAAAGATTTTTTTTTTAAAGTGGTTGCCTCCAGGGATGCAGAAAGAATCCTGTTTAGTGTAACTGATTAGCATTCAAAAGTATTAAATTCTTTGGGCACATTAAATCACTAAGATTAAGCTAAAGAAAACTTATTTTCCTCACAACCTTTGAAAGGAATTCAGAATCTAAGGTATGTTTTCTTTTGAAAAAGAAACACACATAAATATGAGAATATCTCAATAATTTGGACTTTTGAGCCTCTTCTATATCTTGTATACTGTAAAAGCAATTTAACAATACATGTTTTTAAAAAGCAGAAAAACAGAATTTTGAAACATATTTGCAGGAAATTGCTGCTTTCTTGGATATATTATATAGAGTGTAGACTTCCCCTCCCACATCTGAGAAAAGGTTGTTTTCTGATACCTCTGGAAAAATGCATCAATGTTAAGGATCATCTTCAGTTGTACAGCCAGTACTATATACTGTAGTACTTTGTGTACTGTCAGTTCTCTGTGAAAACTGATATCCTGAATGAAGATGAAGTGTGGTTCTTCACTAACATTGTCAGACAGTGAGAACTTCAGTTTGAACAGAATTCTGCCACTATTTGAGTCTGATAAGATTAGGCTGTTGTGGTTTTGTTTGATAGAGGACAGTGTACAAGAGCACCCCATTGTCTCCATTATGGCATCATTTTTGTGGAATATCCATTATGTTATAGCCGGATAGTTTTATGGGATATGACATGGAATTTAGGGACAATTTAAGGGCTGTGGGACAAACAGTGGTATCTCCAAACCAGAGGGGAGGAAGCTCAGCAGCTTGTCCTTAAGACAAGTTTTTTTCTACTTATTTAATAATCTTCTAAGAATGGTTGGATGGGTTTTATTATATATTGATAAAACACGGTTGAAAACATAGCTGGCATGTGGAAAGTAGAAAGTGCCTCCAAAACAAAGATTAAGTCAGCCTTCCATTAACAATTGCCCTCACCTATTCTCAAGAAGCCTGATCCAAAGGTGACAGAAGTCAGGGGAAGGACTCCAACTGACTCCATCAGGCTTTGGATCTATTATTGCAAATAACACCATCATCATTAATCATTGGAAACAAAAATCTTGGAACTAATAGGACTTGTTCTGAATTGAATGTAGACACCCTTTACTAGAAGGGCCTCTGAACTTTATTGGGAGTGTTCCAGTTGGGAAGATCCTGTGTGCTGCCATCTCACCTTAGAGATGACCACTCCCATGATGCCTTGGGGAAAGAGGGAGAGACTTCCTCCTGCAGGGAGAGCAGGCGGTGGACTCTCTTTTGGGAAGAGGAGTGAGATTACTGCTGTGGAGCTCTGCCCATACCAGGAGCTGCTGCTAGGCAGCCAGAAGCTGCTGCTAGGAGCCTGCTGGGGCTTTGATCGAGCAGGGAACCTCAGAGGCTGTTGGTGGCTTCACTGACTGGAGCCAGGGCAGAGACTGTTGCTGTGCCTAGAGCTGATTGAGGTGGGCCTGCAGTGAAGAAATTGTGAGTAACCCCCACTCTGGTTTGGGAAAGTACTTGCAAGGAAGGGACACCACAAAGAGTCTGAGTCTGAAGAGAGGCAGAGTGATCGTCCCACTGAACCAGGACCCAGAGCTGCTGACATTTGGTGGGGCCAGCTCCAATCGTCAGAGGGGTTTTGTGGCTTGTTGCCTTGGCTGGTCTGATGCACAGAACCAACACAGTGCTGTCTCCAGCTGCAGATCTTCCAGTGCGCCTACGCAAGCATCTACGACACTGATATCCAGAGAACTGTACACTCTGGGGTGGGGTAAATGGTAGCAGTGTAAACGCCAGTTAAATAAGTTTAATTTATTATTGTATTTGTTAATTGATTTTATTCAACTGCCCCTGTGGATTTAAATTAGTGGTGACATTTAATCTTAGTCTGTTATACCCTGTTTCTTTACGTTGTTAAGTAAGTGAGTGTTAGCTCTAATTTAAGTATATTCGATGAATATTATTTATAATTGGTATGAGTTAGACCCATGCCACAGGTTATTATTAATTATTGACTTTGACTCCCTCAGGGAACAGATGGCCAGGATCCCCTGGGGGACTAACATGAAAGGGAAGGGAGTCCAGGAGAGCTGGCTGTATTTCAAGGAATCCCTGTTGAGGTTACAGGGACAAACCATCCCGATGAGTCGAAAGAATAGTAAATATGGCAGGCGACCAGCTTGGCTTAATGGTGAAATCCTAGCGGATCTTAAACATAAAAAAGAAGCTTACAAGAAGTGGAAGGTTGGACATATGACCAGGGAAGAGTATAAAAATATTGCTCGGGCATGTAGGAAAGATATCAGGAGGGCCAAATCGCACCTGGAGCTGCAGCTAGCAAGAGATGTCAAGAGTAACAAGAAGGGTTTCTTCAGGTATGTTGGCAACAAGAAGAAAGCCAAGGAAAGTGTGGGCCCCTTACTGAATGAGGGAGGCAAGCTAGTGACAGAGGATGTGGAAAAAGCTAATGTACTCAATGCTTTTTTTGCCTCTGTTTTCACTAACAAGGTCAGCTCCCAGACTGCTGTGCTGGGCAACACAAAATGGGGAAGAGATGGCCAGCCCTCTGTAGAGATAGAGGTGGTTAGGGACTATTTAGAAAAGCTGGACGTGCACAAGTCCATGGGGCCGGACGAATTGCATCCGAGAGTGCTGAAGGAATTGGCGGCTGTGATTGCAGAGCCCTTGGCCATTATCTTTGAAAACTCGTGGCGAACGGGGGAAGTCCCGGATGACTGGAAAAAGGCTAATGTAGTGCCCATCTTTAAAAAAGGGAAGAAGGAGGATCCTGGGAACTACAGGCCGGTCAGCCTCACCTCAGTCCCTGGAAAAATCATGGAGCAGGTCCTCAAAGAATCAATCCTGAAGCACTTAGAGGAGAGGAAAGTGATCAGGAACAGTCAGCATGGATTCACCAAGGGAAGGTCATGCCTGACTAATCTAATCGCCTTTTATGATGAGATTACTGGTTCTGTGGATGAAGGGAAAGCAGTGGATGTATTGTTTCTTGACTTTAGCAAAGCTTTTGACACGGTCTCCCACAGCATTCTTGTCAGCAAGTTAAGGAAGTATGGGCTGGATGAATGCACTATAAGGTGGGTAGAAAGCTGGCTAGATTGTCGGGCTCAACGGGTAGTGATCAATGGCTCCATGTCTAGTTGGCAGCCGGTGTCAAGTGGAGTGCCCCAGGGGTCGGTCCTGGGGCCCGTTTTGTTCAATATCTTCATAAATGATCTGGAGGATGGTGTGGATTGCACTCTCAGCAAATTTGCGGATGATACTAAACTGGGAGGAGTGGTAGATACGCTGGAGGGGAGGGATAGGATACAGAAGGACCTAGACAAATTGGAGGATTGGGCCAAAAGAAATCTAATGAGGTTCAATAAGGATAAGTGCAGGGTCCTGCACTTAGGATGGAAGAATCCAATGCACCGCTACAGACTAGGGACCGACTGGCTCGGCAGCAGTTCTGCGGAAAAGGACCTAGGGGTGACAGTGGACGAGAAGCTGGATATGAGTCAGCAGTGTGCCCTTGTTGCCAAGAAGGCCAATGGCATTTTGGGATGTATAAGTAGGGGCATAGCGAGCAGATCGAGGGACGTGATCGTTCCCCTCTATTCGACACTGGTGAGGCCTCATCTGGAGTACTGTGTCCAGTTTTGGGCCCCACACTACAGGAAGGATGTGGATAAATTGGAAAGAGTACAACGAAGGGCAACGAAAATGATTAGGGGTCTAGAGCACATGACTTATGAGGAGAGGCTGAGGGAGCTGGGATTGTTTAGTCTGCAGAAGAGAAGAATGAGGGGGGATTTGATAGCTGCTTTCAACTACCTGAAAGGGGGTTTCAAAGAGGATGGCTCTAGACTGTTCTCAATGGTAGCAGATGACAGAACGAGGAGTAATGGTCTCAAGTTGCAAGGGGGGAGGTTTAGATTAGATATTAGGAAAAACTTTTTCACTAAGAGGGTGGTGAAACACTGGAATGCGTTACCTAGGGAGGTGGTAGAATCTCCTTCCTTAGAGGTTTTTAAGGTCAGGCTTGACAAAGCCCTGGCTGGGATGATTTAACTGGGACTTGGTCCTGCTTTGAGCAGGGGGTTGGACTAGATGACCTTCTGGGGTCCCTTCCAACCCTGATATTCTATGATTCTATGATTCTATTATTATTATTATTATTATTTGAAGGAGTTTATTTCTGGAGGTTCTCAAGTCACACCATTGAGTGTCAACAGGGGCCAGCCAGGTGGAAGCACCACCAACTTTAACTTCCTTTAGGAGTAAAGGGACTGCAGCAGAGAGGTAGATGGAGGATTCCCACTTATCCAACATCACCACTGGAATACTCAGGATCTCCTTTAATGTCAACATCATCAGGCACCCAGGCACACAGGTGAGTGTTGCCTGCTCCCAAATAAACCAGGGAAGAAAGTGGGGTTACATTCACATCTCGGCCCCTTTGCTATCCACCCACTCCTATTCTCCCACTTCATCTGCATTTAATTCTTCCGGATGGGGACCTTACATGCACTATGCACATCCACGGTGCTGCACAAATTCACACATACAGCAAAAGCAGCAGGTAATCTCCCCCGCAAAAAAGAGGGAGAGGGGGATAAATAAAATGGTCTTGCCTTCCCAGTCAAAAAGAGTTGTAGATCATTTAAGCTCTTTTTCCTGCCATTGTGGGGACCTCAAACACTGGTGTACCTCAGTCCGTCCTATTCTCTGCCTATGGCACATAATGGTCTAGTTTCCTGTGAACTGTAATACTTTCGTCTCCTTTTGTTTGTAGAGGTTAATGTGTGGGTGCTAGGCAGTGGTAGTGCTCTGTGAGATACAGGAGGTCAGACTAGATGGTTTAGTGGTCCCTTCTGGCCTTAAACTCTATATTTCTGTGAGGTCTTTTATCTCTTCAGCCTTCACAGCTAAAGGTCTGGAATAAAACAGTCCCACATTCACACAAGAAGATAAAAGAATTCCTAGACAGAAAATTAACAGACATGTCTATAGCCTCTGCTCTGGGCACCACTCTGCAGGTTCTTCTGTTATAACAAGTGACCTGCAGTAGAAAAGCAAGCTGCAGCCTAGGAAGCATCTGTTGTGCTTCTGTGCATCATTATACAAGTTCCTTCCAACTAAAGCACATCTTAGAACCCGCGCAGTGTGTGTCAATTCTGGCTGCCAACCTCAGAAAAATCACTCGTTTGACTGAACAATACCAAAGGCCATCTGGAGCTTCCCTTTGCACTTAATGAAGGGATAAATAAATCAGAAGCTCTGTTGCTGAGTTCAGAATCCTGATAAAAAACAAAGGTATATATAACATGTTGGATAAGTGTCATGTTGTGTCACCTTCCAGAAGCTGGGGCACACAAATGATAAAAGCCTATTATTACTACCAGCTGTAGGAATTATGCCATTAGCTGAGGTGGCAGGGACCTGTGTTTTTGCTGCAGCATGTGCTTTGTTCTGTCCTTCTGGCAAACCAGCATGGTGGGGGGTTTTATGTATGCAAGATACTGCCCACCACAATAGATGGTATTCTGAACCCAACAGCAATAGCTGCAAGGGCATTAGTGTCTTTTCTAAGTACAGTTTGCATATGGATCACCTGGACATTTTTATATTAGCATAGAGTGGCTCAGATGTATCCGAGAAAACCAGATCTTTTGTCTATATCAAGAGAATACTACTTATTTGATAAATAGTCTAGAAATGTTAGGAAAGTATGTGATGTTTATAGAATTTGGCTTAGAATTTATAGAAGTTGACTTTGGCAAGCTCTGATAAAAAATATGGTTTTCTGCAATTTTTCAGCATTTAGTGAACATGCACAATGCATCCTCAATGCCATGCTATCCTCTATATATTTGATTTATGCTTATAGAGCTGTGACTATGAAATAAAAATCCCTGAACAATGTACAGGGAATACAGACTGTGTAAACTACCAAACGTGCTGGATAACTGCTGTTTGTTGCACTCTGCAATAAGGAAAAAGACTGTTTATTTGAGCCAGATCTGAACACCAAGTACATAGAAAACCTTTCAGAATATACAAATGCCCACTTTAATGTGCATTATGCATTGTAAGATAAGGCTGAATAAAAGAGCCATATGTGGGATCTTTATTCAACCTGGGAAGGCGTGATGCTGAGTATATATTCAAATCCCCTGTAAACTATCTAGGGCATGCTATTATATGTCAGCACATACTCACTGGTAGTGTCACCACCTTCTATAACCATTTACACCAGGTCAGACCGACTGTAAAACGCTGCCAAATCAGCCAGGCAGTGTTTTACATTCACTTCCTTGGTGTAAATGACTAAACAATGTGCAGGGCAACATAGCATTCATTCCACTGTCTATTGCCATGATAGTGCAAATATAACAAATTGTTCCAACCTCTCAATGTTTAGCTGAAAAGTAAAATGAAATGGATGACTTGAGCCCTGCTTTTTGCCCTGGACACCAAAATAAAAGACTTATAAGCCACCACTCAATATTAACAGCGTTCACTCTTAGCTTAGAAAAAACAAACCCTAAACCTCTGGAACGTACCATCACTGCCCTTATTTGATAAATGTTTTAAGCGCAGCTGAGCTTGCTCCAACTAACATATTCTTAAGGACTTAACCAAAGTCGTCTTTATGGTATGTCTGACGTGATCTATGATTCTCCTGTGGTATCTTTTAACTACAGCTGAGTGAATATCATGATGCCTGGTGTGATGCCTTCAGCTGTGGTTACTCTGGCTGACTCAACAGTCCTTAATAGACTATGTATATTTGATGATGGTGAATAATGAAAAAAATATTCATAAATATTGTCTCTATATTTAAAAATCATAATATATATTTGTGCATCTCTTTGGTAGTTTTTGCACTCTAAGCCAGTCATATCATGAAAAAAATATGGAGTGAATAAAATGTTTGATGATTATTATTCTACCAGCTCTGCCTGTAACCTGATGGTAACCGTTAGAAGTCTTATACACACTTTTCCTGACTTTCCATAATGCTAAAATCCTACTTAAACATAGCCAGCAGAAAGTTGCATGGGAACCATTGAGGGCACATTAATAAAAATGTATTCAAAATATGTCTTAGTTTGATGGGTTTGTACAAGTATAACAGCTAAGTTTCTATACTCTACAGGAGGATAGCCGTGGTTTATACATTCCTTTCTCTTCATGTATGAAAGCCTTCCTTTGCTTCTCTCTCTCTATATATATTTCCTGAGGGAAAAGTGTGGATTTTTGTGTTTATGTGAAACAAGAAAAAATATCTCTAGTTTTTTAAGAACTGCAGATATACTTGCTCGACTCTTGTTATGAATCAGTTAAGGTAGAAGAGTCATATGAGGGATGGTGCCATAAATAAGAATCTTCTAATAATGGTGGACTATAATTGTTCTATTGACGCTATTTTAATGGACATGATTTTAAAGTATAAACAAATCTAAAAATGATTAGGCATAATTACCCTGCAGATAAAAAATTAATTCTTTCTAAATGGGGTGCTCTGTTTGAAAGGGATGTGTAAATCCTCAGTGCTTGTGCATGGTTTATACTGTATTGATTAAGAAGAGATAGGGTGTTCACTAATGACGAAAATATTGAGCATCGTTAGCAACTGCTGCTAAAAATGAAGGATTTGTTATTGATTTTTTTATATTAAAATAGCTCAAGCAAGAAGACCATGTCAGAGAGGAATATGCATAGAAAAATAAACAAGGGATTCTATAAAATGCACAGATATGAGGCAAGGCCAATTTTTTTATTTTTTCTTATTGTGCTGCACCATGTAATGATTCAGCACAAAAAGAAAAAATAGAAAATTTGGCCTTGCCTCATAGCTGTGCATTTTACCACAATCCTCCATAAGGGTTCTGCTGAGAGAGGACAATTTTAATCTCTATGGCCTCTCCAGCAAAGCGTGTCTATTGGATATGCTGAATCAATTCAAACCCTGGATGTACTACCCATACTTTGACAGGCGCAGATGTAAGAACGAGTACTGTTTCTTTACATTTTTACCAGGTAGGGTTGCCAACTTTCTAGTAGAACACGCTAGCCCTGCCCTTTCCCCAAGGCCCTGCCCTGCTCACTACATTCCCCCTCCCTTGGTGGCTCGCTCTCTCCCACCCTCATTCACTTTCAAAGGGCTGGGGCGGGGGGGCAGGGTACAGGAGGGAGTGAGGGCTTTTACTGGGGGGTGCGGGCTTCAGGGTGGGGCCAGAAATGAGACATTTAGGGTGTGGGAGGGGCTACAGGCTAAGGCAGGGAGTTCGGGTTTAGGAGGAGGTGAGGGCTTCTGCTGGGGGTGCAGACTCTGGAGTAGGGCTGGGGATTGAGGGATTCAGAGTGTGGGCGGGGGCTGCAGGTTGATGCAGAGGGTTGTGGTGTGGGAAGGGGTGAGGGATCTGGGCATGGGACCAGCAGCCAGCACCCTGGGAGTGGAGGCCTGGGAGTGGGGGTGGGGCCGGCATGGGACCCCAGGGCCAGCGGACAGGAACTGAGCCCCCCTACCGCCCAGGTGAGGTGAGGGGTTGGAGGGCGGAGGATTGGGAGTATGGCATAGGTGCAGGAAGCATCCCCAACACCCCTACTTCCTGTGCCTATGCTGGCACCGCACTGTGCACGCTCCCAAAGCAGCGAATAACCAGGAGGTCCGGCTCCAAGGTGGGAGGCTCCATGCGCCGCTCTCACTCACAGGCACCGCCAATGGGAGTGTGGAGCCAGTTCCTGGAGTGGAGGCAGCATGTGGAGCCCTGTGTCCCCTTCCCCTTCTCCCCCGCCTAGGAGTTGGACCTGCTGGCTGAAATTTTGAACCCACTGCTAGTCAAAACTACCAAGCCCCACAACTCTATGATCCCACAAGTACAGTGCTGAAAGCTCATGTCAGAGAGAATAGTACCTGGGATTTCACCAGACTATGCAGATTCAGTCTCTGTATCTTCTCTTTCTTACCCGTATTGGCTTGAACAATGGAAAACCTACCACTGTTGTGGACACCAGGCTTTGTGCTCTCATTTATGCCAGGATCCTCTGGGCTTCCCGCATACTGAGAGCAGTAAGTTTGGAACTGGAGCTAGTACCAAGTGAGTTCTGGGTTAGAATAAATGGAATTATGGGAAGATGGGCCAGTCTCCCACAGTGCCTCTGGCCTCCTGAAGATATTCCACAATATGGTATAGAAATTGCCCAGAATGCAGTAGTCCCATCTACATGATCCGATTGCCCATCTTCCCCAAATTTCCAAGCACTGCTGCCACGGATGTAGGTGAACCAGAAATAGCAACAGTAGGAAATGTCTGCAAAATTCCCCTATCATAGACATTGCTTTTGGTCTCTGATGCAACCAGCAGTTAGTCTGTGGTTCTCATCACACTCACAAAAATTCATAAAACCATGAGGTAGGGAAAAGCCTCCTGAGGAGTAGACTGGATGCATATTGGGAGAAGATATTATTACTGCTGCATTATTCCTCTCTAGTCCTTTCTCTTCTCTTTCAAAGAAACTATTGATGTCTTTGTATTCTTACATCCCAACAGGTCCATCTAGTTTTTACCTACTCCTATTTCAAAATAATGTTTATTATAATATCAATAAGTATCATAATATGTCTCCTGATAAGCTATGGAAAAATAACCATATGTAGTACAGTTGAAGGGTTACTTTACTCCATTGTGAATATATGAAATAATAATACTGTATTGCATTGTATTGATGCTAGAGAGGAAATTAAATTTCAATGTGTGTACATATATGTATGACTGACCTATTATGCAACTATAATCACCAGTTTTCATGGACAGTTCATTGCTATAGTAGCTCAGGATAGGAGAAATTTCAGATTACATTAAGTATTACATAGATAATTCTTCTTTCATTAATAACAAGGTAGCCTGTAAAGGCATAATTAAATATTCATTCTTAAAGGCCCCAATAACAATAGCCTATTGAAATCAACAGAAAGACCAAATAAATTGATGCAGGAAACTGACCATTTAACTTTCTAAGAACATATTGTGATTCCCCATTCTGGTATACAGTGGGGAAAAATCCTTATACATAAGAATCACACCAATATTTTCATTTGAGAGATTATACATTGAGAACAGTGCTATAGAGAAGTAATACTTTTGGATTGGGAGGCTCAGTCAAAAATAGAATAATATATTAATATACTTTTTTAAAAAATGAAACTTATGAAACAGCTAGAGCATTAAAGCCAAAAATTGGCAGTCAGTGGAATGATATGGAAAGTATACGTAACACAGACGCAAATCAAAATATGCATTTTTAAAAATGCTTTGCAGAGGGTATGATATATAAGTGTCAGCCACAGAAAGGAAATATCAAAGTAGTAACAGAAACTGAGCTTAAGATTTCTCAATATGTTTACTTTAGTTACAAAAGATTTTTATGCTCCATTTCAGACATTATTTAAACATTGTTATTTCTGCAAACATGCCACACTGAGATAAGGTTTCATGCTGCACCACATCAAAATGCAGATTGGTGCAGAATGTCTGAAATTGCCTTTATTAAGGTAACTGTTTATTAAACCTTAGAGGAATTGAAACTGCAAACTCTTAAAGAAACGGGAATTGGGGAGCGGGAAGGAAAAAAGGATTTGTAATGTTTTCCTTAATCATATGATTTACACAATATTAGTACTGCTATAATCCAAATAAAGTTTCCAGAGTCATCAGGATATTGAACTGTAGCTGAATCATTTAATCTAATGATTTACATTTGGGTAATTTTCCTGAATTTTAATCTATTTAATGACCACCTTCTTTTGGCTCATTTACTATGTCTGAATCTATATTGCACTTCATTTGCAGGACTTGGGACCTGAACACAATCTTATGCAAAATAAAAAAGAGAAACAGAGAACTCTGGTAAATATGCTATTTTACTACAATAGAAATGTTTGTATGTTTCATAATGTGAAATAATATTTGAGAGAATTTCAGAGCATGAATTTGGTCTTGATTTGGGTTTACTTCATTGTGAAAGAGGATATTAAAGTTTCAGACTCTGGTGACCTATAAAGATGGACAAGAAATTTGAGCCATCAATTTAAAAAATCCCAAAATCTGGACATCAATTAGGATCCCAATATTGTGTTTGAAGCTTGCCTTCATAATGGGCTAAATCACATCTCTGAACACCCCTGATACCCAGATATTAATTTTAATACTACAGCCCATCTGTGCTAATAGAGGAAGTAATTTGATTAGCATCCCTGTACTTTAGCACATATTGTTATTGCCATAGAATAACATAAACATAAAGTAGGCCCTCACTTTATACCACTGGAAGCACAGCGCTGGAATATGAGCAATAAAAATTACATTAGCATCTGAGCCAGTCCCTCAAGTGTCAGGGCCCCAGCACGACTGTAAGTTAAGAAACATTCTCTGATTACTGCGTGGGCAGCTGAAGTAGTTGTGTGTGCAAATTAAGCACACTGCTGGGCATGGATTCTGCACTAGCAATTTATTGTTAAAGGTTGGGGGGGGATTAAGCAAAGCAAACCTGAATTTGCATAATTGGGAAACTTGTAGAAAGTATTGCAAAAAAACATCAGAGCAGGAGGGTAAAAAAGGGGCTCCAAAGTAGTAGTAGATTCACTTTAAAAAAACCCCCAAAACTTGTATGTAGAGGACCTTACAGAGGAGATTACACTTTATGATTGGGAAATAGGAAGCAAATAGCTAAATTCAGAATGATCTGAATAGATTTTAGCTATTAGCAGATAATGAGATCATGAAGTTCAGACTGTAAGATGTAAGGTCATGAAACTAGGAACTAAAAACACCATCTATATAAACGTTACAGGATAAATAACATTATAGTAGAGAAGATAAATCTAGAGGTAAAAATGACTAACACACCAAAGTGACTTAGGCTCCTAAAGCCCATTGAAAATTTTAACCATCATCACACAATATATGGCAGTAGAGGTTTTATTTATTTTATTTATTTATTTGAACACAAGGTGTATTTAGGAAGGATGCCAGGAGGGCTTTGTTTTCAGCAGCATCTTAGAAAACATTGTGTTCAGCTTTGTGTTTGAATAGGGTTTCCTTTCTGAAAATCTCCCCAGATCTCCCTAATGGTCATACAATTATGCTTGGTGTTCCCTCTGTTTTTTCATCCCTTTTTGGTCTCCTGGTCTTCAGCGCTTCTCTTTGAACCTTTGGGGAGGTGGTATATTAGCATTTGGCAGGAGTATTCTGTTAACATTTATGGTGCTATAAAAACAATTGTGCTGGCACACACAAATTGTATCTGGATTAAGGAGTTAATCCAGAAGGTTTTACTACATGTGGAAGTAGTGTTTATTATCTGTATCATTTCCAAGTTGTCTATAATAAAGTGGTTACCCTGCTCCTAAAATAAGAGAAGTGAAAGCAGGAAAGCTAGGCTGATTGAGGAAGCAGCCACTGCTGTGGCCAGCTCAATTACGGCCCAGCTGACCCTGATAAGAGGGCTGTGGGCCGGAAGCTGGAGGAATCTCATTCTAGTCCTGGAATAGGAAGGGCTAGCTGCCTGGGAGCAAGGTACCTGAAGCAGAGCAGTGATGGGGAAGGGCAAAAGGGAGCTGGAGAGCTCTAGCCTGGTAAACCCCCAGATTACAGGCCTTGTTGAAGGCCTATGAAAGGTACTGGCGCTGCAGAGAAGCAGCCCAGGGATAGGCAGAGGCAGCTGGTCCTAACCCTTTGCCAGTGATGAGTGGCCATTACAGACTGCAGTCTGCCCCAGTGACCAGGGGATAGATGATGACTGGCAGTAGCCACTGAGGGGAGGTGGTGTTAGAGGGTTGGGGGTTCTCCTAGGTTCCCCAGAGTGCGGGGCCACTGCCAGGGGGCAGCACCCCAACGTAAAGGGGCACCGGGGTCTGGAAGGGACACAGGGGCCAGTGGCAGGTGAGACGCCGGCCAGGAGGAGGCGCTCCATACCCCAGTAGAGAAGGCAGGCCCTTACTAGAGACCAGCAGATGTCCCATTGCAGAAAAAATGTCCAGAAAAAAAATAAGGCACTACTGAATATTTCAAACATTTTTAAAGGACATATAAAATGCATGGGTGTCCTTTGAATTCTTTCAATGTTCAGTTCAATAGAACACATTGATAAAATATTGTCAGATGATTAACTCTGTAACAGACACCTACAGAAACTTACTTCAGCTATTTACTTACTTCAGTATTTAAATTTTGAATGGAAAGAATGAGAGAGAGAGAGAGAGAAAAAAACACTTTGGGTGAAAAACTAAGTTATAATTCATTGGTAAAATTATTAATTTTCACATTACTCAGAGCCAACAGTGTATAAGCACGGGCAAGAGATCAATTTCAAAAATGTTGCTTGTCAGCAAAACATATTTATTCTGAATTTATAATAAGCCTCCTTCTCATAATGATTAATGGTAATTAACCTTTTAAAGCTGTCAGTCATTTACCTGACCATTTCCTGCCTGGCCAAGTTAGAATACTTACTGCACAAAGGTTTCCTAGCCTTCTCTCAACTGTTCGCAATAAAGACACAAGATTTTGGCCCCAAATTAAGGGCGACGGGAAAGAATCCTGTAATTCACCCTTAATTAGTCAATGCCTAAATCATTCAGCTTCAGACATTTTATTGCTTAGATCTGGCTGAAATCACTCAGTGGTTAATAAAAAAACTAGTAGACAGGTTATGGGACTCTGCTTTTCCTATGATTACTTTACATTGCAGAATACATCTTTGTGTCTTTCTTATGCTTTCATCTAATGCCATTTTGGTTGCCAAGGCAATAATGCGTTCTACAATTATTCTCTCCTTTCTAACAAACTACAAATTCTATTTAAAAAAAAGGCATCTGACAGCGCATTTTTCGAAGTAAACGGATATATTTCAGTAGTGAAAAAAGAGGCACTGGTTTGGTGGAATAAAGCACAAGTAACATGTTTTTACTGTTGCTCTGTGCTCACACTTATTTTTTTGATAGAGCAGACTTGCTGGAGAACTATTTGACCTCTACGTTTCTGTCTAAGTTCCACAATGTGTTATATTTTTTTCAAATGCTCGCTGCAGAGGAGATGGAACCAGGATAGGTCATATTTAAAATAAATTCTTTTCAAGTAAAACACTTTATATTTTACAGTGGTAACTCCCATCCACTTCTGAGTAACTAGTCAGACACAATAATAGGAACATGTGCTCATGGCATTCGAAGATCTAAAAGTTTGCTGAGACCCCGGGAATGGTTGCTTGATATTACTGTGCAGTGGTATGACATGAGGTCTTCCCCTGCATAACTTGCACACCCCAACTCAGATTGAAACTGTTGAGAATGTAGGATCAGATCCCTGGGGCAAGGTTTCTGAGCTCCTTAGTCATGTACAGGGATGTCTTGCTTTACAAGTAGTTCCTTGATTTCAGTAGGATTATTTCTGAAATAAGGTACGACTAAGTATGAACAAGGATATACGAGTTTGGCCCAAGATGAGTAAAATTACATGCTAGTATGCACTTAATTTGGGTCATCATTAAAACTTATACAGAAAAGGTTTATTATATATTATAATTGCATTAATAAGTATAAATTGCAGCTACAAAAAGCAATGACAGGCCCACAGAAATCAAAATACCTTACTATGTAGAAGTTTGGAAATATTGGGTACACTTAAAATTTTTACTATTTTGAATTTTTTACCATTGACAGGATATTCTCAAGTCTAAAGAAACTCTCTCAAACAAGAAATTTCTTTCAGACTGGTTAAAAAAAATGTTTTAGTTGTACCCACTGTCAAGCAGTTTTCTGAAATGCGAGTGATGAATGTCTGGAAATCAAATGGAGGAGCAAGAGGGTTCTTAAATGCACTTTGTTGCTTGAGATTGCTTTCATGTACCTTAGATACATGGAAAGCATCGTTAAATACTCCCTGCTATGCAGTATGAATACATCCCTAAGAAAAAAGAGGAGAGAATCAGCAGTGCATGCTACACACCCAAGATTACAATTGTTACCTTAAAATTGAGGATCATTTGGTTTAATCTAAAATTCAATTTAAAGACCACAATTAGTCATATTTTGGAGTATTTCCTGGGTTGGGCAAAAAATTAATTAAAGATGACAGAAGGATCAGAATGGCTTCATGCTCCGGAAACATTTTCAATAAAATAAATGGTGAGATCACGTTCTCGAGCAACTCCCTATTCTTTGAAAATGTTAAATTGTAGGTAAGATGCTCTAACAAAGGCTGCTTTAATGAGACATCTCTTTAGTTTTTGCCATTGCTAAGGTTAGGTATGTTCTGTGTCAGAGTCAAGCACTGTAATGGAATAAGTGCTTGTGATTTCTTATCTGAAAACACTCTGTACTGTTAATGAAGCAGCTACATGACTGTCATCCTTCCCGCAACCCCCTCTGCTTCATGTTTGCCCTGAAGCTAGAGGCACTCCTCCCAGTCTGGGTAGACAGACTTGCACAACTAGGCTAAAGTAGTTTGGGCTGCAGTTTGGGCTGCAGTTTGTGCGCTCGAGCCTGGGGATGCAGCTTGAGTGCCCAAACTGCAGCCTTAGCCACCACACAGAAATGACTACCAGTAATCCTTTTCAGGAGCATGGAAGAACCACAGATAACACAGACTCTGTAAGGTGAAATTCATCCTTGCCTGACTGCACCATGGAAGCCTTACAGCCATCATGCTTAACAGAGATGTGCACAATAACCTCACGTGTGGCTTCCAAACAAGCCAGCACAGAGAAGCGGGGCAGGGGCAAGACCCCTAGATCTGCACATCTGTTGATTCAGTTGCCAAATACCCGAGTAGGACAAATGGCTCCAAATAGCCTACTGACATCAGTGGAAAGGCTCCTCTTGACTTCAGGGGTGTTTGGATCAAGTCCACAGTGGACATAAAAGGGAAGTGGCTGCTCTATTTTTCAGGCCCTGAGATTTCTTCCCTCTCTCTGCCTTTCCAACCCAGCTGTTCATAGAAAACTTGCATAAAAAACAATTGTTTGGGTATTGTGAGGGTATTTGGGTATTTCCAGAATTTCAGCATAAATGACTCATTTTGTAATGCATTGTTGTTAGTTTTAATTTCCAAGTGCAGACCGAGAATCTTCTCCCTCTTTCCTGCTCTGTAGTACTGACACAGGCTGAATATAGCATTCAAAACTATAATAAACAGGGCAGACCTTACACTAAAGTCCATACTACTGAAAGCTTCTGCAATACTACAGATTGATATAGCTTGTGTTTCCTTATTCTCCTCAAAAGAAGCCAGGCACTTAAATCTTTCTGAGAAAAGGAAGCACAACACAGAAAATTATTTTAGCAGGATGTGAAATTAGCCAGAGGTGTTGGGTTTTAAGATGTTACTCACTTGCAGCACAGTGGAAGCCACATCAGATAGTTATTACAGGAGACTTATCCAAGTGATTGTTTCCATTTTTGTAAACATCCCACAACTTTTTGATCAGAACCACAAATACATACAGAAGAAAAATGTTAAATTCTTTCCCTCCCCTATCCCACTGCTGTTGGTGCCTAGAAAAAAAAATACAACAAATTTGTTGACAGAGCCAGAAGAGTACCCAGAAGTCACCTACTACAGGACAGGCCCAACAAAGAAAACAACAGAACGCCATTAGCCATCACCTTCAGCCCCCAACTAAAACCTCTCCAACACATCATCAAGGATCTACAACATATCCTGAAGGACGACCCATCACTCTCACAGATCTTGGGAGACAGACCAGTCCTTGCTTACAGACAGCCCCCCAATCTGAAGCAAATACTCACCAGCAACCACACACCACACAACAGAACCACTAACCCGGAACCTATCCTTGCAACAAAGCCCGTTGCCAACTCTGTCCACATATCTATTCAGGGGATACCATCATAGGGCCTATCACATCAGCCACACTATCAGAGGCTCGTTCACCTGCACATCTACCAATGTGATATATGCCATCATGTGCCAGCAATGCCCCTCTGCCATGTACATTGGCCAAACTGGACAGTCTCTACGTAAAAGAATGAATGGACACAAATCAGACGTCAAGAATTATAACATTCAAAAACCAGTTGGAGAACACTTCAATCTCTCTGGTCACTCGATCACAGACCTAAGAGTGGCTATACTTCAACAAAAAAGCTTCAAAAACAGACTCCAAGGAGAGACTGCTGAATTGGAATTAATTTGCAAACTGGATACAATTAACTTAGGCTTGAATAGAGACTGGGAATGGATGAGTCATTACACAAAGTAAAACTATTTCCCCATGGTATTTCTCCCTCCCACCCCACCCCTCACTGTTCCTCTGATATTCTTGTTAACTGCTGGAATTAGCCTACCTTGCTTGTCACCATGAAAGGTTTTCCTCCTTCCCCCCCCCTGCTGCTGGTGATGGCTTATCTTAAGTGATCACTCTCCTTACAGTGTGTATGATAAACCCATTGTTTCATGTTCTCTGTGTGTGTGTATATAAATCTCTCCTCTGTTTTTTCCACCAAATGCATCCGATGAAGTGAGCTGTAGCTCACGAAAGCTTATGCTCTAATAAATTTGTTAGTCTCTAAGGTGCCACAAGTACTCCTTTTCTTTTAACAAATTTGTAGAATCTCTATACAGTCTATAGCCTTCTATCAAGACAGATCATAACTGCCTTCAACTTGTAAGCAGTGATTCTTTGCCACATACATGTATAATATAGTGGGTTCAATTAAGTGGTTGTATGGGATCTTCACAGCACAATTTGTGCAGTAATCACTGTGTGCAAATGTCTATGGCTTGCATTTTGTGGAAAGACAGACTAGATCATTATGGCCCCTTCTGACCTTAAAGCCTATGAATCTATGAACTTGCAGAAGAATCTGTGAGCCAAATTTTGAGCAGTAATGAGCACCTACAGTTCACAAAGAGCTAAATAGAAGATGACTTGGCAGCTTTCAGAATTTGGTCAAGGATGAAACATGAGAGTTTGGAGTTTAGACTTTGAAGTTTTTCTGCCTAAAATGCAAGTTTTATTTTGGAAGTTTCTATTTTAGCGTTTTGTGACTTGTCAGGCATGCCACAAAACACATCTGTTCAATAGGGTTTCTGGAGAAGGCCAAGATTGTGCCTGTTATATGATGAAAGGGTAAAGGATGCAGAGCTCCCCAGCCAAATTCCTATGGAAGTGATTTCAAAGCTGCTGAAGTTTATTCAGTTGTATTATTGTATGTTTAATTATATGAAGACACCTAGGAGCTTGGATACGAGCCTTTATTATTTTAAAACTAAATAAATAAATGCAAATAAAGGTGTGAATATTTTTATTCAATCACTAGTTCTAGAATTTCATTGACAAACCCTATGTTGTCCTATCCCTTTAAATGTTTGAGTTCTCTACCATGTAAAACCTCACTTCCATGTTAGTTTCAGTTTTGATGCCAGAACAATAAAGCAAGCACAGCACACAACTGTGTATCTATCAACTCCCTCTGTGTCAGTCTGTCTATCTCCTTCTCTGCTGGCTCCAGAAATATAACAAGACCAAGATTTCTCATATTTGCTCCCATAATTGTTTCATTTCACTCCTTTATTACCTGGCGATTTCTTTCATGACTGATTTACAAATGTACCTCATATAGTTACAGACTGCCAGATAAGAGCAGTGTATATTCAGATACACATGTTAAGTCTGATAAAGTTAGTAGAAGTTATGTGCCCGCATCTGGGGGCAGAGCTGAGGGGCCCTTTAGAGTGTGGAACATAAACTTAATAGTACCCCGAGGTCAGCTTTGCTAATAAATTGTACATTTGATGGATGTTAGATAATTCAAAGACAAGCTCCAGATACAGAGTAACTGCTGAAAGAAGCAATGGGCTAGATTCTGCTTGCACAAACACCAATGTAAGAAAGATCAGAATCTGACACAACAGGAGAGATTCAGGCCCAGATCCAAATAACCTTAAGCTTTGTAATACTAGTATGCACAAAAATAATGCATGTCTATAATAATGGTAATGGAGCATACAAATCAGATTATAAATAAAGAACTTCATTTAGAACCTGTCTCTTGTAATCCATTTAAAACATTTTCTTTTGTTCTCATCTATGGTTCCTCCCCACAAGCACATTGTAACAGTTAGATTAGGAATGGCTGCAATGGGGACAATGTGCTTAGAGTTCCCAAGATTCACAGAATTACAAATGCAGCATTCTCTCTATTTTCTTGGGATTTGTCCTCATTTTAGAGATTATCCCTCAGGATTATTTCTATTTGTCAGCATCTTCCAGGGCTCTCCTTTTACCATATCAATCCACATCCAAATGAAGACTCCTCTTTACCCTAGAAGATTAATTAGAAAGTCTGTCCCCTGAGCCTTGCTTTTTAGATGATATCAGCCTTCTTCCTCCTCTATTTTTCTCCATCCCGCCAAGATGGTAAATATGATTCCATGCCATGATGAGGAGGCTTAAATTTCCTTATATTGCAAATAACTTTTCCATCTTTAGCCAAAATAAGGATGTTCTGCAAAATATTTAATAGACCTGGCAAATTAGACTAAAGGATCCTCCACTCTCCAAATTTAGGGGGAGGAAATGAAAATGTATATAGGTTTTAAAAAAAGCAACTTATTTTAAATAATTGAGAGGACTGCCAGCTTTTTAAACTTTGCAACCCACTCTTAAATCAGGACCCCTGGTCTCTTCCAGTGTCATTCCATTGATAAGCTTGGAACCATCTGAAGTGTATACATGTAAATGGAAAGAATAACCATCTTCATAGAATCGTAGGAACTGAAACTAGAAAAGAGCCATGATATCACCAACTCCACCTCTGTGCCAATGCTGGCTTGCTCCCTCTGGTACATATTCTAGTGCAATCTAATTTAAACATCCTAGTAGCAATAGGACTGACCTGAAAAACTTCCCAAAGCTTAGGGTTATTTGGATCTGTGGTTTTGTTTTCATGTAATACAGGGACAGGAGTCAGTCACAACTTCCACATCCAGGATTTTGGTTTAGACTCCCCTCTAGACCCAAATAACAATGCTTCCAACACTTCAAAGGGGAGACTATTTCTGAATGTAGAAGCTCTCATGGACAGGTTACAGAGTCACAGGAGTACATGCATAGAGTTGAGAGTCACTGAGAAAAGTAATGTGCAATAACAGAGCAAGTGCCGTAAGCGATGTGTTTTTTTCCCAGTAATTGTATGCAGAAATTGGAGAGAGCTTCCTTTCCATATCCCGGTGCTCTCAATATTTCCTATGTCTGACACAGCACACAACTATGGTAACCACGGAATTCCAGTTCTTGATGTTTGACCCGCTTATGTGTTTCTTTTCTATAAAAAAAGGGATAAAATAATTCTCCTCTCACTCAGCTGAGGGAAGCACATGACCCTTTGGATTCCTGGGGGCCTGACCCTACAATTGCAGAGCCCCTAGTGGGAGGCACTGGGCTCTCTTAACTTCAGTCTGTTTTGAGGTACAGAGCAACTCTCGGGATTGAGCTCTGTTGAGAATACAGAATAGAAACACTTTCCTGGTGTTTTTTTTTCCAGAACTGCTACGAAATAGCCACTAGATGGGTGAAATATGTGAATAATACATATCTGGCCTAAGAAAACCTTTCACCTGTTCAAAGGCTACTTTGTGATAGGATATGCAAATGTCATATGCAAAAGTGAGCTACTTGGTATGCTTATCTGAATGTCAGTAACCAGAATGTTCTTTTAGCTCGCAACTAGCTCAAAGCAGTGCTGGTTGTGAGACAAGTCTGAAATAGTTGGGTTTACATTCATATGAAACTAATTAACTTATATTCACAAACAGATCAATGGCAGAGATTTTTGGCCATTCCTTTGTATTGCATTGAGCATTCACCCTTATGATTTGCTGGCCTTATGGACTTCAGTAACTCAGCAAGAGGTTATGGGTGAGGTTCTGAGGCCTGTGATCTGCATGTCATGATGATCACGACGGTCCCTTCTGACCTAAAGGTCTGAGAGTCTAAATTATACGTTTTTCAATATGCTTATTAACATGATTATATTTGTAGTATTCTTGCTTTTCAGGGGTCACTCTACTGTGATTGAAGTGACCTTTCTTCAATAAATTGTAGGCCCCCATTTGAGAATATAAATATACTAGTATACCAAACTCTGACTTTCGCAGAGTCCTTAACACTGAAATTTGGCCCATGGTCAAAAGTTAGCAAGATCCACTGCCATATACCATAAAACTACCTCTGTGATCCCTCTCACAGCCTTGTTCAACCCAACGTGCCAACAGACCTGACAGTTGTTTAAACAGTGTCACAGAATCTTTTGCAAACAGAGTTTCTTGCTAATGTTTAATTAAAAATGAAGCTTGTCACACCTCGCCATCAATGTGCACAGTGTCTCCAAATACTATGATTATGCTGGCAGATAAATTAATGAAACTTCTTCAGGATAAATGTGAATTTATATCACGTACGACTCAGGCTAGGGATGAAAGTGCTGTACTACCCACTATTACATTAGCTAATGATGCTGGTAGAAAAGATACACAAAATTGTAAGATTGAGCATAGCTCTGAGCTGGAAGCTTAAATTTAGTTTTTAGTCACATGATTATTCTGAAACGGGATGTCTAGTTTACAATATTTGAAAATCACTTTTATTTATACATTTATGCATGTATTACAATTTCCTTTTCTTTTTATCATTGATCCTTCTTTGGATGCAAATTGTCAAAAAAAAGTCAGTGATTCAGTTATCCAACATTTTATGATAGTGCTACATGCATCGAGTAACTCATACTACTTAGTGTAACATGTGCAAGGTACATGCACACACTGCTCCTTCCCTCTGTGACCAATTCCCAGAGTAGCATACTCCCAAGTACATTAGAATCCAGATGCTCATTGTTATTGCAATGCCCCAGCATGCCTATTTCTAAAAGAAATCAAACCAGCTTCTTAAGTGTAAATGAACAGTTCATTCAGACTGTCAGTCTCAAGAAAATGTTAATCCAAAATCATGTCTGCTTTGCAATACTAGTAATTGCACAAATTACAAATTCAGTGACACCCCATGCTTCCGCCCTGCTGTACTAGCTCTCATTTTTATATCTAAAAGTATACCACAGTTTTCAGCTAAAAACAATACGTTTTATATTTTACTAACAACATTCTTGGTCTTAAACCCCCCACCCCCCCGAAAACATTGTATTGCTTTGATGTGACTTAAAAGAACTATGTTCAAATTCCCTATAAAAGGGATGTATATATCAATCTTGTTTCAATACAGGATATAAAGGGATTTGTCAAAAACTGTTGCAATTTCAGTGATGCAGAATAACTACAGTACTATTT
This sequence comes from Dermochelys coriacea, assembly GCF_009764565.3. Taxonomy (NCBI): domain Eukaryota; kingdom Metazoa; phylum Chordata; order Testudines; family Dermochelyidae; genus Dermochelys; species Dermochelys coriacea. The sequence continues at coordinate 27,413,675 of NC_050079.1, read as the reverse complement.
GCTGTGCTAGTTCAATGACCAAATTACAGATATAGCTATGCTTTTTCCACTGCATTGGCTCTGACAGTCTCAAACTTTCCCTCTCCCCAATGCCCCATGTGTTTTTCTATTGTGTTACTATTATTGTTTTAAACTTAAAAAGAAAGAGCCCTCAATACGAGCTTTGCAGTCTATTTAGCAAATCTTAAAGCTTATTCTTCAGAACAGACGTGCTAAAGGGGTTTATGAAAGTCTATGTAAATTATCCAGCCAGATTAGACCATCTGATAAAGTTGTAGATCACAGTATACAGCTTGCATCTGTGTTTCAATCTGCACAACACTAACGGAAAATTTCAGCATATTTTATTGTAGAATCACCAGAAGATCCAGCCAAATCAAGAATTAAACCAACTCACTGCACTCACAGGAGGCTGATGGAATATGTATTTGAAAGGGTTTAGGCAGGAAAGAATAATACATTTAAAGGATTTTAACAAAAATCTGGGAATCAGGTAATTCTTCCTTACAATAAATCCAATATCTGGTTCACTTAACAGAATCTATACCCATAAGGTAAGCAGTATTTTGAGTATTACTATCAGATCTTGGAACAATCGCCCATTCATAAACCTTAATGAGTGAAATTGGGGTTTTTTGTATCACTATCAGTTATTTTACGAATACAGTATTGTTTTGTTAGCTGAGTGAGGCAGCATTCTCTCAGGGCCTGATTTTGCAGTGGCTTTGTATACAAGACTCCTCTTAAAGTCAGACAGAATCTAACTGTTATTCCTTTGATTTATTGTTTTGATTTGTTTTTTTTTAAATCACAGCATGTCAAGGCATATGTTGACTGAGGTATGAATATTTTGAATAATACATGGTATGGCACTATGTCAAATACTTGTACTGAGCCCAATACATCCTCATTTAGGCAAAACCAGTGTCACTGATTCCAGTTCATACTGAGTAATGTGACTGCCAATGCACAACTGGAATGAGAGCTTATAGCAGTGCAGCTGCTGTAGCCTCTCTAAGCCAACAGGAGAGAGCTCTCCTGTCAATTTAATTACTCCAGCTCCCGCAAGCAGCAGTAGATATGTTGGTGGGAGAAAATCTCCTGCTGACCTAGCACTGTCCACACCTGCACTTAGGTTGGTGTAACTTACGTCGCTTAGGGGGTGGCTTATTCACACCCCTGAGTGACATAACTTATATTGACATAAGTGGTAATAAAAGACAACATACCTGCAGTAAAAGCCTAATAGACAACATACCTGTAGTAAGATTGGCTTGCCTGGAGTTTGCTTTACAGTACATTTGAATCTACTAATTATGGTGCTTCTAGTAACAACTACCAAAGTCAGAAAAAACAACGAGGAGTCCTTGTGGCACTTTAGAGACTAACAAATTTATTTGGGCATAAGCTTCCGTGGGCTAAAACCCACTTCATCAGATGCATGGAGTGCAAAATACAGTAGGGAGGTATAAATAGATAACATATGAGAAGATGGGAGTTGCCTTACCAAGTAGGGAGTCAGTGCCAACAAGCCAATTCAAGTAAGGTGGAAGTGGGCTATTCTCAACAGTTGACAACAAGGGGTGGATGTCAGAAAGGGTAGAAAGTGAGAGGTTTTCTAGCTCTGTATAGGCAAAGAAGGGCAAAACTATGCACATGTCTCTGACCCTAGCTCCTTTGAATGTTACAGACTACACATTTTATTTTGGATGGTGCCTGATATAGAAGAATGGACTATGGCTTGCAACCTATTAAGCCTACTTGCAGCTCTGATGTACAAGCATTTAAGGTCTGATCCAAAGCTCACTGAAATCAGTGAGAACCTTTTCATTAGCTTAAGGGTCTGATCCAAGGCCCCCTGAAGGAGCAACTGAAAATGCATTTTTGTATCGCTAAATAGGTTGTGTTTATTCCACGGAGTTGTGTAGTTTGCTGTTTGTATGGAATCTGTTCATTCATGCACAGTGCTTTGAGACTGTCATTCGAAAGCATTTATGTAACTGCTACAGAATGTATGGACCGGTGTAGGAAGGAGCGTACACCACGCAAGTGGGTAGGGCATTATAGGGAATCACTGTGTTTAGTGAGTTCAGTGTAACAATATTAAAAAAGGGGCTACATTGACAGCTGGGCTGAACTGAAGGATGACATGCAGCCCTAGCCAATTGTGTTAATTCAAACTCCGTATTAATATTATACATTTTATTCTAAACCCACAAACAACAATAATTCTGATTGACACAGCATGGACTGTAAATCCAGTCCTTCAGCCAAATGAAAAGTGCTTCTTAAAGGTTTCTATGTGACACCATCCTTCAGAAGGGAGACCTTATGACTTCCGCTCTTAAAGGTTTTTGAGTTCTTGATTTCATCTTCAGGCTTGAGATAAGAAATACCTTCACTTGGCAATAGAAAGAGCCATAAGTGTCCTGGCATTAAGGTAAAAATCAGTTCATGCAGTAACTGGCTCTGAGATTGTGAGAGTATATGAGACAGAGAGAGAATGCTTTATCAAATAGTCTTCCTTTGTACTGTAAACATACTCCCACCTTTAAAAGCTTTGAAATAAAAGGTTAAAGGAGTTAGTCTATAGTAGTGCCCAGTGATTTTTGATCAGTGAGGAGGATATTTCATTATACAATTGGCTTATCTGCTGTAATAAAATGCATGATGCTTACTTAGGATCCACACATCTGCTACTCCCAATATCTTGTGATGATCTGGCACTTCTCCAATTCCGTTAGTAAAAGTTTTAGATGACACTAGAATGCAAACTCATAATAAATGATCACGGGTGTTTACACACTCAACTTCCTATGCAGTGCACGCAGAAAATAAAAGGGAGCATAAATACCCAGACAGTTATTTGCTGATTTAAAATGTGTACTTTACTTTGATTTTCATATATCCATAAGTCACTGTCTTATGGGTTCACTCACCAGCCCATAAACAAAAAGATCACTCTCCAGCCCCAAGAATGCAGTTCCGTTTTCTTGAGGCACTCAGTTTGATTTCTTCAGAATAAACCTATGTACCACAAGTTCCACATATCAACCATGTCCCTGGTTCCTGCAGAGGACTTTGGGTCAATCTACTCCCTGTTGGGTTACATACCTAACACCTAAATGTCACATATAAACTGGCCTTTTTTTGAGGGTCTCCTGCAGGAGCCTTTCTACTCCCTTCAGCTCTCCAGCTTAACTGAGCTACTTGGTGGCTTTTATGAGGACTAGATTATTTTTGAAGCAATCACCAGGCCTCATCTAGGAGATTGCTGTCTAATCAAGGTGGAGCTGATGTGAATCCCTCTTAAAGGGACAGCTACCCAGCAGTATAGTCAATATCTGATTTTAACAAATATTGACAGACAGTTTGGAATGTTACAACAAAAATCCACATACCTCTCCTACCAGATCTAGATATGAATAGGCTTTTTCTAACAGAAAAGCATTAGGGCTAAGCTTAAAATTAACAGAGCTTGAGCATGAAAAGTCTTAATAAAGTCAAAGTTCTCAAAAGGACCATTTGCTTTGTTGTGAGGCATGATCTCCAATATCTACATACACAAGCATGAACACACACACAACTGCCAGTTTAGGCCACACTTCTGCATCACTAAATTCAATGCAAAAAGGATCAAGGTGCTAAAGCCTTTTTTTCTCTGCCTGAATTGATGATCTATGCCCAGATCCAGCAGCATACTTAAGAGCATGTATAATGTTAAGCACATACATAAGTTTTCTGTTGTATCAATCCCTGTGATGCTGTATGTCCCTCAAACACTTAAGACAAATACTGCCCTGTAAAGATTCCTGCAGACTGAAAATTTAGATTTTGAACATTCACACTGGAAGGAAAATAAACAGAAATAGAGAGTCATACAGGCTATTCCATTAGACACAGGAAAAGCAATATACAATTAGAGCTGTGCAAATAACTGATTTTTCAGTTTTCAGGCTGATCAAAAAAATTTTTTTTAATTGTCTTATGTTGATCCGCAGCCATTTTTTTGAAAAAAAAGTTCAGGAACTGTAAAGTTGGGTCAAATGAAATGGTTTGTTCAAACTGAAATGAAACATTTCATTTCATATGAGGTGTTCTAGATAAATAAAATTGAAGTGAATTTTTAAATCAAAAGTTTTTTTAAAATTTTGTTTGGTTTTGACCAAAACAAGTCAATGAATTCAACAAAAGGGTTACCCAGATTTGTTTTTTTTTTTCCCAGCACAAATAAAGGAACAAAAAAAGTTTTGACCAAAGATTTGCACTGAGCTCTGTATACAATATATTTTAGTTATACAGAATTGCTTAATTTTACAGGTAATCAGCATACTTTGATCATAGAAAAAATAGCTGTTCTTCTATGAATTACATTGACTTTGCATGATCTAATAAGGAGATCAGGGATATTTATTTAATTAGACACACAGAAGCACCCATACAAAATTATCACAAAGATATTCTGTAAATTAAAGGTTGGAATAAACCAATGGCATGTATTCTGCAGATGTATTAACATGAATATTTCTAAAACACAAAGTAGAGCAGCAGTATTATTAGTCAAGGCTTCACATATCTTCATGCTGCCTCCATTGCATCTTTCCATTCTCTTTCATTTTCCCATAGAAGCCTTTCCCTCTAGGTGCTCCACAGCAATCAGGATCTGCAGAGCTTGCAGCAGCATTAACTTAGGCTCTGGGCCTGTTCCCCCAAGAAGACAGTGCTGTATGCAAGTAACAGTAAATCAGCCAATGACAGTATGGCCCCTGCAGAATTTATGCTGTCGAAGGTGAACATAGGCATAGGTGCATTGCAATTTTCTGCAGGACTGAAGGATCTGTAGATTTGGAATGACTTCCATCACCACCACCCCAACCCACTCCACCCACAGAGGCCAGTTTGTCAGAAATTCCAAGATGTGAACTTCATTGGGTCCCTATAGCCCTTGCCACTGGTATTGTCATGGATGGGGACAATCCTGTCCTTAGAATCTTGCAGAACAATTCTATGTTTTATCATTTTTATAAATTAAATGTAAAAGATACAACACACCAGAGGTGTTTTAGTGTTGTGGGAGAGGGGTTCATTTGGATTGCATAAATATTTAAGAGCTAAGTTGACATGTTTTGTGTATTTCTTAAAGGACTACACAACATGTTTCTTAAAGTCCCAGAACATTTATAGAAACAGCATAATCGGGAATTAAAGATGTTCTGCATTTTCACAAGACAATTGATGGGTCCAGAGTCAGTTTTCTCTGTTCTCCCCACTGCCAAACTATTCAGTGATTGTGCATATTTTAAGGCCCAGTATCTCATCGCTTTGGAATGAGTGAAAAACCATGTCAATTAAGTTTTCCTTTGCCTTTTTTTTGGTTGTTTGTTTTCAAAGCATATTTGGAAATATTTACTCCTCTTATAATAATTTCCACTGCAAAATGTCCACTTCTGAATTTCAGGCCCTTTCATGTTATGGACCAGATTCTGATACCCTTTCTCTGTCAGTACATTAAAATTAAATCATATTGCAAACTTGACAGCAGCTCTGATTAAAGGTTTTATCTACTCTCAATTTTTTTTTTAAGTAATGGGAAGTAGCTGAATGGATGCCCAGACCTGTGTTAGTGCTAGATTGGTCACAGTATCATAACAGACCAACTTTCTGAAAAACTTACTACTCAACAGGAGGAAGGGGATCAGAATTTGACCCTTTGGTAAGAAGCATTGTGCTGCTGATTTGAGGGAGGACGATGCTATCATTGTGGCACTGATTCATTACAACTTTAATTGCTTTGAAATGCTAGCAGTGGAGAGCAGTCTAATCCTCAGCTGGTGTAAACCAGTTTAGCTGTATTGACTTATATGGAGCTATACTCATTTACACCAATGGATAATCTTGCCCTGTGCGCTATTGCCTGATTTATTGATTATATATTGATTACGTTGGTTATATTGATAATTTAGAATCCCCAGTTGTCAAGTAATTAGACTTCTGAGGTTTGGTCAGTTCTAGCCCCAGAATCATGCACAAGAGACTTACGATTATTGTCTGGTTGGCACCCTGATGTGCACTCACACTGAGGGCAAAGGTGATTTTTTACGATTTTTATGAACATTGCTAGTAAAAACACAAATGTTCCAATCCAAACGAGAATGTAGCTAGAGTTCAGTATGACTTTGATGTTCCATGTCCTCCCATATGCATATTCACACAATTCTCAGGGAGATCTACAGAGGGAAAGGCAGGTGGTTCCCAGGCAGCCTATCCTGTCTTTCCAGAACGCCAAGTAAGTCCAATGGTCAAGATTTCCCGCCTAAAGCATGGCTGAGCCTATTACATGGTATGGTGGCTGCCATGACTATTCATAAGAGAGTTCTGCCTCCTTTTCCTACAACTAACTTCCTCTTCCTAATACTGTTGGGCTGTTCTTATTCTATGGAATAGTATATTAATTATCGCAAATATATTAGCCTATGCATCAAACATTTACTATGGCAATATTGCGATTGTACATCTGTTCATGTTCCCTTCTCAAAATACCCAACATTGGCATAAGCTGACTTCTTGCAGTTACCTGTCAGCATTTTATGCAAGATCTCAGCAAAAACTAAATATCACAAAATAACATTTGATGCCCTCTTGTGACTTTGGCCACTGCTTGTCAACTTACTTATGCTCAGGTTCGTAGGCCTGACTGCCTTATGCTAACTGCTTACAGGTTTGAGGCCTGCAGGTTTCTTGCATTTCTGCTGGGTATAACATCCTTGCTGTCCTAAAATCCAGTAATATTCTCTGTAAGCCACAACTAGAAATACTGCACTTTCACTAGGAAAAATTCAACGCTGTACAGCTCTGCTAAGTTTTGCTAGCATAGCTGTAGTCAAAATACCATAGCAAATTAGTTTACTAGTTATTACATATGAGTGCAGCTGCAACATTGCTCGCATCAGTGTAAACGATAGTCCAAACTGGACTCAGGAATTTTCAACCTCATGTTATATACTCCCAGTCAACAAAGGATTTGATGACATAGTGAGAAAAGCCCTGTAAGCTAGTCTAGACTGCACCAACTGCTAGCACAAATGCAGCTCCAGCCATTACTAACAACAGGTAAAAGTCTGATGCAGAGGACAAGGCCATAATGGGCCTTTAATGAGGACTGCTGTCAGGTGGCATTACTGGAGGGTCCCACGGGACCTAACTCAGTGTGAAATAACATCATGAATATTTGATGTGAACAGCACTGTAGAAGTGGGAATGTCATTAAGAACAGGTTACAGAGTAGCAGCCATGTTAGTCTGTATTTGCAAAAAAGAAAAGGAGTACTTGTGGCACCTTAGAGACTAACAAATTTATCTGAGCATAAGATTTCGTGAGCTACAGCTCACTTCTTTGGATGCATTTGGTGGAAAATACAGTGGGGAGATTTATATACACACACAGAGAACATGAAACAATGGGTTTTATCATACACACTTAAAGGAGAGTGATCACTTAAGATGAGCTATTACCAGCAGGATGGAGGGGGGGAAGGAGGAAAACCTTTTGTAGTGATCATCAAGGTGGGCCATTTCCAGCAGTTAACAAGAACGTCTGAGTGGGGGGTGGGATGGGGGGAGAAATAACATGGGGAAATAGTTTTACTTTATGTAATGACTCATCCACTCCCAGTCTCTATTCAAGCTAAGTTAATTGTATCCAGTTTGCAAATTAATTCCAATTCAGCAGTCTCTTGTTGGAGTCTGTTTTTGAAGGTTTTTTGTTGAAGGACAGCCACTCTCAGGTCTGTAATCGTGTGACTGGAGAGATTGAAGTCTTCTCCGATTGGTTTTTGAATGTTATAATTCTTGACATCTGATTTGTGTCCATTTATTCTTTTATGTAGAGACTGTCCAGTTTGACCAATGTAGTGTAATGTAATGTAAGAACATTCCCTTTAATTATTGGTTCCCAACAGTCTGTTTTATAACTTTTATTCACAGTCCTCCCCCACTACATTCCTTAGAAACCAATCTGGGACTTTTTAACTTGCTTTTAGTTCAAGGCAACTGAACCAAGCCCAATGGAAAAAACTAGATCCATTTACACTTCAGAATAGTATTAACTAATCTTGAAATGAAAAACAAAACAAAAACAAACAAAAAAGTGAAATTAAAGCTGGCACTGAAAGTAACAAATGTAAGAACATTTTGATTAAAGGTTACAAAAATGAGTCCTTTTGCCTGGAACTGAATCATATTCAGTTTGTAACACTGCCCACTGTTCAGTGGTCACTTGGTTTTTGCTACAATATCTGCATGCAGAAGGGTCAAGAAGAAGCTTCTATGGTACCCTTAACTCAGGAGTTCGATGCTATTTCTGGTTTATACTAAAAATGTTTAAAATCATGTACCTTTATTCACTTTTTTTAGTGTCACTGAATGATATTACAACTGCAAGAAACACCATTATGTTCAAACTTACTATATAAAAAAAGGCAGGAAGCCTTGTACAAAAAACCCTATGAAATGGAGCTTTGTTTAATAAATATAATAGGGACTGGCATTCTTCATCACATCCTTTGTCCTACAGAATGTCAAAGTGCTCTATAGACTACGGACCTGATCCTCAGCAGCGACCAAGTGCATAAAACACTGGTGTGCAGATGTGTGCGTGTATAAGGGTGGTTATAAACCTTTGTGCTCCTCTGGGGCAGTGCCTGGACACTTTTAAGTGCTGACTCACCTAACATTTCTCAGAAGATGTCTAATCAATGTGGTGCTTATCCTGGTTGTGGGCAGTCTCCTCTAGGGACCCCAACATTGCTAAAAGCAGGGGAGCTGAACAGTAGAGAAGGCTGGCAACACTGGGAAATGTTTGAAAAATGTCCCTCGTGTAGATCAGGCTTCAGAGGGAAATTTCACTTTGCCAACAGCTCTGGATCGAAGCATTTGTCATTTAGCAGCTAAGTGTGACATGCTGCATTCCAAGGGGATTTCTTCTCCTTTTTTTGCAAAGCCAGAGCTAAGTGGAAGAGGGAGAAAAAGTGCAACAGCAATGTGCTACTATAGTTATTCTGTGCTACAATTCATGACTTCAATTCATGATAATTTCAGTGCATAAAGCTCCTCCCGCCTCCATTACTGGGCAGGCCAGAGACTGATAGCTTGAGAAGTGACAAGATCACAGCCTAAGACAGTATGGCCCTAGGCCAAGAATGGAAATAAAAAAAATATGATAATTCTTACCTCATATGAAATTTTGGTGCCAATTATTTGACTCTTTTAAGCATTAACCTCTAATTTGATCTTGCTTATTTCCCCCCTCTCCCACCCATCATTCTGGGTATTGAAAGTTTTTATTGATTCGTGCAGTGCACTATGGAGGTGGGCGGGGTGGGGGAGATTTAAAATAGGGAACTGGAGTAGAGGTACCCTTATCTTCCTGAGAAATACACTTGTGTGAAAGGCCTTCTCACCCACCCTATTTAGGCATCTGAATCAAACATATACAGGATAATAAGGGCTTTAATTTTGTCCCCATTAACCTCAGCTGAAAGAGTCCCATTGATTTCAATAGGAGCAGGCTCAATACATAACTGAAGTAGAGAATGGAGTCAGGAATGCTACATTTCAGTACATTTGAATGTAATGAAGCCCCTGTGGGGACACCAGCTGCACTGCACAGGAAAAGAGGCAGATAGAACTTCAGTTGCATTCTTAGTTTTGGAAACAAAGAATTATTTAAAAAAAAAAGATTCAGATTGCCGACTGACAGGCACTTTGATATGGATTTCCCCCTTTGATTCCATCTACCCATCTGTCACCATGCTGAATCAACAGCGCAGCAAGCAAATGAGCCTTTCAGGATTATTAGTATATGTCCACTACAGACTGTTTTAATTCCTGATGACAGGATTATGAATATACTATTGTGAGTTGCTTTTGGTAGGTTATAGGGCATGGATTTCAGGTCATTCAGTGAAGCAGGACAAAAGAATGGGTCATGATGACAACTTCTACTTGCAACTCATCTTAGTCTCAGTTCAACTCATGACCCAAGGTCTGTGCCCCCATACCACTAAGAAATAACAATAATAGCATATCCACCACCACACTCACGCTGAGTGGCTCATAAGTAAAGAGTCCTCAAAACTGAACATGTAGACTTAAAATGCAGGAAAGAGCTGAACAAAGGAAAATACAGTGTTGCTATTATTTTAAATGAGAACAAACATGGAGCAGTTAAGAAATGTAAAAAAGTTCAAGGCAATGAAAATCACTAATTGCCCAAACTCCCTGTGAACAAAAAGTATCATATAAGGTGAAATATTTAATGCTCTGTTCTCGAAAATTGTACATACTTAGCTGAGATTTTGCTTCCTGGCTTTCAATTTCTGAATATAGTTGATTTTTCAATGTTATGCGAATGTAGAAACATTTGCACCCCTTCTGTGGTTTAAGGTGAAACACATTTCAAAACTTACCACATCCCTATTTACGCTGCTAGTTCTAACCAAGTTTATAACCAGTTACAGGCATTTTTTTTATCATTATTAACCTACATGAACTGAGAAAATTTAATCATTTAAGTTATACGGATGTGTCTCCTTATTAACATTTGTCACATAATTTCATATTTCCACATACTTATGATGAATCTTATCTATAACTATAAAACAATTTACCTATATCTCTCCTACTACTCCCAATTTATTTAACGGGGGGGGGGGGGATCAAGAGAGCCTGCCTCAAGCCTCTAGACAGCACAACACAAAATAGCAATTTAAAAAAAGATACAGCCAAGAGCCCACAGCACACATTGTCCAGATGTAAATAGTTACCCTCCAATGAGGCCTTCCAGACGTTTTTTTTTACTTCTATTATTTTCCCTTCTATAAATCATGTAATTCATACCAAACTGCTATGTATGTCCCTTTATGTGGGTAATCTATGTATTGCATGGTTAAAACACACAGTAATTGTTGTGTCCAACATTGCTTTGCTTCTGCAAGCAGCCTAGTTTGGTATATGCCCCTCTCCTCCCTGAATTTGTTTTTATTTATGTGTGCACAAGATCCCTTAATCATACTTTTGTAATTGATTGGGCCACTCCTACCTCCCAGTCCTTTGTGTGATGTAGCATACCAAAATGTGTGCTGAACTTGTTGCATTATGGAATAGCTCCCCAGGATTTCCCTGCATTGTCTCAAGTTGTCCTGACTCTGGCAGACAGAATCTATCCTGAATCACAGAGCAGCTTCAGAGCTGAAAGGTCTTCTATCGACATGATCGTCTCGCCTAGACAACTATAAGAGAAACACAGAGAACAAAACAAAGCCCCTCTATGTAGCCTTCATTGAGCTCACAAAGGCTTTTGACTTTGTCAGTAGAAGCGTACTATTTGCACTTCTAGAAAAGATTGGATGTTCCCCCAAGTTCTTAAGCATGATTCAGTCCTTGGATGTGGGGAAAAGGGAACATCACACTCAAGACCACAGCCTTTGGAAACAAGAGCTTAACAAAGGTCTTCAGAGTTATGAGAGGAAGCGTCCAGCTTAGCAGAGGAGAAAAGAGCTCATAGAAGGCAGAGCCCAAAGGGTCAAAACATCGCCTTTAAATGTTACAGATGCGGCAGAGATTGTTTCTTTCGAGTGGGTCTCTTCAACTCACAGCAGCCATAAAACCAACTGAGTAAATTCTTTACCTCTCAGGGGTGCATACCCATAATCTCTCAAGACTGAAGGATGCCTACTACTGATACAAAAATTGTTAAGCAGCATGGCCCATGAGGACATGCAAACATGGTTGTAATATCAGAAAAGCTGCCATGGGAATATATAATGAATCATATTACTTGGGACCAATTAAGGTGATTGTGTCATGCTGGTAGGTATAGATATATATATATATAATGCTGTCGATAGCCCTAAATGGACTAATTTTGTAAGACTAGAGTCAAAGTAAACTGAAGGAATTTAATGGCATGAAGAAAGCTAGATAAATCAAAGGGTGAATCAATATTCTGGATGAAGATAAAGAAGACGTTGGGCCAAATTCTATGGACAGTTGTGTCAATGTAACCAAAAGCAGCATTGAGCCAAAGCTTTCAGTTCTCCCATTTGTAATGCACAAATTTTCCTATGAACATCAATGAAATTAAGACATAAGTCCCAAATAGCGATTAAATCTCCTGGGGAAGAAAGGCAAAGAGAGAGCACCCATGTAGAAATATTTTTAGATGTAGATCCTTCTATGCAATGATGTAGTTGACAAAAGATTTTCAAATACTGAATATGTCAATAAAACAATACTGATGAAAATGAAAACCTTTAAAATAGATGGCCAAAAGATAATCTATAGGATGGGCAACATTTAAATACTTTCTATTATGTGACATCAAGCATATGTTGCAATGCTGTTGAGTAGATGACACAACTTTGAATGGGAAGCATTATCCTAATGAACAGAGCAGATCTGAAATAAAGCAATTAACTCACTCTCCATTCACTGTTTTAACATTAAGAAATATAAGATAATGCAGACACTCAAGATGGTAGGCAGTAAAGATAATCAAATGAGACAATATCTTTTAAAAAGAGTGTCAATGTTTCATTCTAGGGTAGCGAAAAAGAAAGTGCTTCCAAAAACTGCTAATTCATATTTTCTAGAAGAAAAAGTTGTATTGGATCTACTAGATCTGAGAGGATTTAACTCTAATAGTGCAATTAGAAATGTGTAATGGATAACTAGCTCATTCAGTAAAAAATGTTTGGTTTCCCTGCTGACAGGACTTTATGATGCTGGGACACAGAACTTAAGAAAAAATGACTTTAAATGTGGTCATAGGCTTGGTCATAGTATTGGTCGTGCGTTAGAGGTGCATAAACCCAGATATACATCAGCCTTAGTATTAGCAGTCCACGGAACAATCAGGGAACTCTGTTAGCTTTCCTTTGTGAAATATGTATTAGTACTGCATTGGAAATTCATATGACTGACACTTTAAATGCATCAGAGCATAAAACCAAGCCTGTTAGCTCTTAATCATAATTACTTAGATTTATAGTATTTAAAATTCATATATACAGCCACCCATTCTCTCTGTCTCTCACACACACACCTCCCACAATTCAGGGCATAGCCAACCACTAACTTACCAGGTTAGAAGTTTTCCCCTATTGGTAGTTCATTCCATATTTGTCCACTACAGGATTTCTTGCACTTCTTTTAAAGCATCTGGTAACCACCACTCTCAGAGAGAGAAGATATGGGACTAGATTGTTTGTTCAGTGGTTTAATTCAGCAGCAGTACCTCTGTACTGTTATATTCTCTCATGAGAAGCCCCATCCCTGGAGCTACTCATGTGGGCACTGCGTATCAGGCTCACAATCTATTATTAATTGCATTTTAAAGAATGTTCCACTTAAAGAAGGAAGAAATACATTGACTTTAAATGTTAAAGGAGTGAATTAAAGTATATATTTAAATGGCTTAACCCAACTACAAAATACAATTTTGCAACTGACACTGTGAATTAGGCTGCACAAACCATGAAGACTGACTGTTTACCCAGTTAGTAGATTGTTGGGTGAAGAATAGAGAGGAATCAGTTGATCAGTGTTGGAAGCCTATTAAAGACGTTCTTTTACATGACATCATAACATGCATGCACACAGAAATTCATACATATAACTATGAAAGGAGAATCTCAAGAAAATTAGCTCTCCTTGGCCTCCAGGGTTTATAGCCTGAAAAATCCATTTAAAATTAATTAATTTCTTAACGAGAATTTGTAAGAAAGCCTTGAATTGTTGTTTATTATTTGGCATTTGAAGGCTGTGTGCAGGCTTCATGGCTAAAACTCTCAATAAAATTCCATTTTGCCATAACAAAGCATTCATTTTTGCCTTGGTTCCATTTTGACTAAAATGCCTCATGACAGGTTTATAGTATTAATTTCCTCTTCTTCTATCTATCCTTTATAAACGTTTTCTTTACAAATAAATCTCATCCCCAGTTCCAGGTATGCAAAGATTCAAATAGATTCCTTTACCAGATTTTATATCACAAACATACTATAACTAAACTATTCATGATGACAGACCTTAATGCTCAAAGTCATCCTAATGCAAAAATGATATGCTGATAAAAGTAAAAAAAGCTTTTAATTAAACAATTTCTCAGGGCCTTATTACTAATTCAGTCACAGAAATTTCTAATGGGTGTTGCTAGTTCATATAGGGAAGTTAATCCTGTTAACAAAATTCAGTTTTCTTTGCCTCAATAATATATACTTTCAGATACTTATGATTGGTCTAAGGTATATTTGTTTTTCAGAATTATTTCTCCTAGCTTTTAAGTAAAAGAAACTAGTTAGGTAGATTTGGGGAAGGGTTTGTTTCTGGGAAGCCCAGGATCATCATTCACATCGCTACTGCAGCATAGCTGCACCAGAGCAAGCTCCTCATGTAGAGGCATTCATTTGGGCACAGGTGCAATTAACTTTGATTTCACAAGAGCGCAGATGTTGTTCTATATTGTTCAGTGAAAGGCATCTGCACTAGCAGATGTACTGGTGAATCTACACCTATACAAAAATCCCTAATATAAGCAAAGCCACACATGAAAAACAAAAGCATTTCTTTAGCCAGGGATATTAATTATATTTTATTTATCTAGTTCTTCTGAAGCTGAAACTATGTCATTTTAATTTTTGGTCCTAGGCTGAGGACTTCAAAAAATATAGTCACTTGTGAGTTTCCTTGAGAACATGAAACTAGTAATAAAGGACCTAATTCTGGTACCTTTACGTGTAACACCACCTGACTCCACTCATTAATTTAATGGGACTGCTTGAGGAATAAGGTAGCATGTGATGAGAATGAGAGAATCAGAATGTGACCCTAAAACTTTGCTTAGTTTTACTGGGTTTCCCTGAAAAGCCCACACAGGGGCAATGGTTTGCAAATTATTTTATTGATTTATTGTGAAAATTGTCACACTTTTTTGGGGATGTTTTAATAGCTTCTTAAAATGCAAAGCAGCCTTTCCATTGTCGTCCTCCTCAAACAAAGAATGTCGAGGGGCCAACTGAATTGTGAGATTTAGTACTTGTTCTCATGACGGGATGGCACTCTAACAGCTTTCCTTTCATTGCTGCCTCTGTGTTGCTCTTTGAATAGGTTATTAGGGATGCCATGATCCATGCCCACATACATGATCTCCAAGATCCTTTTCACCTTTTTTTGAAAAAAGAATGGGGAGTCTTGAAGCTCCTCCTAAACCTGACTCTCCCATGTGGTGAAGCAAGCTCCATTTATTCAAACTCTTACAGGATAAAGCAGGCACATCAGCCTTGGGCTATGAAAGGACAGGAGCTTAAAATATGAAACTAAAATGTTGTATTAAAAATAATTTTATTACAACTCAAAAACCATTCTATGTTTCAAACCAGGCCTGGGATGATATTTGTTTACTTTGCATGTTGCTTTGCTGAACTGAAAACTTTTATTAATATTTGTGTTTCTGATTTTTTGAAAATTATCACAACTGATGGATTTATAGATCTAAAATGGTAACCAAATTTTAATAATAAAGTCATTAATATATACCTTGACTTGAGGGTACATTACTTGTGACAGGATAATATTTGCTTTGAAAGCAGCAGTCCCCAAACTAATATGTTTATATCTCAATGTGAGGTGCATGAACATGCTCCGTCATTAGCAGCACATTGTGTAGTCTTGACAATCAAAGCTGTTCTACAGATTTTGTCTCTTTGTTCCCTTTTGCAAAAGGATGCTTTTATATTATATTAATTAATTAATGATCAAGATGATCCTCAAAGATTAGATAAAAATAACGTAGGAAGGGATTTCAATTTAAAAGGGTCCCTGTTCCCAGTGATTCTTTGTAAAAGCCTTTGGTGTTCTTGAGATGCAAGTCCACATTTACATATAAATATAAATTTATTATTTATATATTATATATATATTTATTATATACCCTTTCAGATTTATCCTTAAGAAATGTACAGACTAATACCCCTTTAATCAAATTGGATACTCCCAAACCTAAAACTATTTACACACTATTATGTCCTGTAAGATTATTTTCACCCTTGCATTTGCCAGGGATATCATCATCATGAGTGAAGAAATAACAAGGAATGGGGAAGTAAAGATATACAAACTACCGAAAGGTTTGCTTTGCTAAATGATTGCATTTTTCCCGCCGAAATATTTTGTTTGTTTTTTCCCCTATGTCCCTAATGCAGCCAACTATCTATTTGTAGAGAACTACAGATAGTGTGTACAGGTGCTCAGTGAAAATGAAAATGTTAAGAGATTCAGAGCTCAGGCAAGGAGTGTAATTCTACTCTCACTCTGAACTGAAACTCATGTTCACTTTAGCATAGCTACACAGCCACTAAAAATCCGATCAAACTCAATAGCCTCCAAACTGGTGGAGAACACAAAAGGACCACTCGATAAACACACAAGAAAAGAAGTGTATCAGCAACTCTACCAAACACTTGCATTAATCCCCCAAGGAGAACCTTCCACTGTCAGCATTGAGGAAGTAAAAGGAGGACCTGCTGCAATGAAAAAAGGGAAGGCTGCAGGCCCCGACGGTATTCCACCATCTTGGCCCCAAAGGACTCCAATGGCTAGCAACATTGTACTCCTCTATCTTAAGGACAATATGTATCCCTGAAATATGATGTGAGGCAATGGTTTTTGCCATTCCAAAGCCTGGAAAGCCCCCTGATGAAGCGGGAAACTATAGGCCAATTTCTATACTATGTATGACATATAAACTTCTTGAATGTATCATCCTCAAAAGAATACTCCTTTTTACTGAAACAATTATTCCTGTCAAACAGGCGGGCTTCCGGCCAAAATGTAGTTGTTGTCACCAAGTTCTGGCACTCAAACCTCACACTCAGGCTGGCTATCAAAAAAACCTAAATACTGGCACAGTATTTGTTCACCTGTCGTCTGCGTATGACACTGTATGGGTTAAGGGCTTGCTGCTGAAACTTGCTAAAATTATACCTTGCTACCAAACACTTTGCCTGCTGTGGACCATGCTGAGTAACAGATGCCTGTGGTAAAAATGTGAAACACGATTATACTCCAACATATCTTGGAGTGAAACTCGTCTGCACCCTCTCCTTCCATGATTATCTCGAGACGGTAGCTGTAAAGATAAAAACAAGAGCGAACATAATCCAGAAACTAAGAGGTACAACCTGGGGTACACCAGCATCAGTGCTGCAAACATCTGCAATAGCACTTGTATATTCAGTAGCTGAATATTGTGCACCAGTATGGAGTAGATGCAGCCACACACAACTTGTGGATACCCAGCTGAATATAGTGTGCATCATGGGAACCCTTAAGTAGACTCCAGAACCATGGCTACCTGTCCTGTCTAACATCGCTCCCCAGCTGATATGCCAAACTGCTGCACAAAGCTCAGCAAATTGAGGAAAACAGATGTCTTCCTATTCATCAAGACATTGACAACACCCCCATGGGAACATTTGTTTAGATTCATGCAATCAGGCTATGAACAGGAGGAGGCTTGGAAAGCAGATTGGGCTAAACAAGACTTAAAAAATAAGCACCTTGTGCCAGATCCCATGCAGAAGGTTCCTGGGTTTGACCTTCCATGGTTATCTTGGTCCACTCTGAACCGAATTCGAACCAACCATGGTAGATGCAGATATCTAATGCACAAATGGAAAATCAAGGACTCCCCGATGTGTGAGTGTTGTTCCCTACTACAGACCATCAAACAGATCACTACCTACTGCCCAATTTATAAATATGAAGGAGGCATTACTGCAATAAATTCTGCTACTCCTGATGTAGACATTTGGCTCAATCAACTTCAGGTGAAATTGTAGTTGCTGCTGTACACCAGCCATATGAAAGAAGAAGAACAGCTGTAACTCAGGGTACAGTTTAGCTCAGTAAATTAGATAGTTCCTTTCACAATAATCCCTCAGTGAGTCTGGCTTTGAATTCTGTGGACTATGTCCAACCCAAGGACAGGGGAGGGGCCAGCAGAGCAGCCATTTTGGGGCATGAGGCTGAACAGACTTTGAGGGGTTCTGACTGGAGCCAAAGGGAGAGGCTCCGACTAATTCCAGAGGGCTGACTGGAAGGCTGAAGATTGTAGGTTCAGGAGAGTCATGTTGTGGGTTATATATGGGGCTAAACTTTCAGGATATGTATGTTCATGTATTCTATTTTACTGTTAATATTAAATATTTTCAGTCTGATGAACTGGATCATCTCAGCCATCACTGCGAATTAATGTTGATTAGAAGCTGAGGGCTGCATGTCTAAGAAGAGGTAACTATTTCTTCTGAACCTAGGGGTGAGAAACAGAAACCAAAACTCTTTGCCAAATGCAGCAGCATTATAGGAGGCCATGATACTTACCCATAGACACAAACAGGCATGTCACATACAACTACTTACTCATGCAGCTGTTAATGCACAAAGAGCTTGCATTAAATTCAAAGGGTCTGTTTTTTATCAACTTCCACTCATTAACTCTGCAGGGGCAGTTCTGAGCTCCCAAGTAACTGAACCCACAATTTTACTGTGGCAGAAAACTGCAGGTGCAAAGGATGCTGTTGCCCCTCTACGATGAGCTACAATCATACCATTCACACATCTCACTAGCTGATGTGTGGACACAATCTCATAATTAGATGCATACAGTGTTTTGAATTGTTCCCAGAGTTATTCAGGGTACCTCAAAAGTATGTTTGCAAAACTGTAAACTGTTTTTTCCCCTGAAGAACTTACTTACCCTTTTAAGTAAAACAAACTAGTTAGGTAGATCTGGGGAAGGATTTGTTTCTGGGAAGCTCAGGATCATCATTCACAGTACTACTGCAGCATAGCTGCACCAGAGCAAGCTCCTCATGTAGAGGCATTCATTTGGGTACTGGTGCAATTAACTTTGATTTCACACAAGTGCAAAGGCAGTTTTGTAGATTATGATGTACTGCATTAAATTTTCCTTTTGAATCATTCACTTTAGCCTGAACAAAACATTTCATAAACCAAATACATTTTTAATGAATGGGAAAGGATGTTTTTGTGTGTGTCCTTTCCTTTGCTCTTTCTAAAACGATTTAATGAAACAACAGTTCAGGGGAGACATACCTTATTTAGCAACTTGAGTATTGTCTTGGTCTATTAATCAGACCAATAATTATAAAATCTGAGCAGGAATTAATTTGCATTTGAGTGTGAAAAACAGATGAGGCAGCATTTATTTCAATGAATTTCCTTCAAAGGGAGATTCCTTTGAATCCAGACTTCATGTTCCCATTAGCCATTATGTTACTTGATTCATAAATTCAAACTTTACAACCCAGTTACTATTATGGACAATATTTCTTTCATAGATAAATTATCAGCTTCATACTACATTAGGATTTGAAACTTGTTCTGTAACTTTAATATTCAGCAATAAAAGGAACCTATGTATACTTTATCTCATCTTTATAGTACTAGAAAATATATACTAGCTCCATGTGACATTAAATGCACTTAAAATCATGTAGGCTGTTTCATGTTCATTATTTTCTAGAGAAGAGACTCCTAAATATTGATGTATATTTATTTTTTTAAACAGTTGGGTTAACATGACTTTATCCCACAAAGCCCTCAAACGCTTAAAATACACACCTTCCGTTATACCTAACCAAATGCGGTGATGGAGAGATAATTACAACTGTACACTAATCATTGTATATTTGATACACACATCAGCTCAATCTATAGATGACAGGCTGATCCTGCTTTTTGGGCAAAGAGAACCTTTTCTATTTAAAGGAATTTCAAGACAGGGACAAACCTCTTGCTGAACAAAGCAAGAGGTTGCACATTGAACCAAGTATATCTCAAGTCATATTCCTACATCTCATTCAGATTAAAGCCATGAAGGTATAATCAATGGTGTTCTTCATAAAAAGTCAATAGAAGTGGTAAACATAGTAGAGGATCATATGGATTAAAGACCTTCTTGTAATTCTATCTCCATTTATCTCCGATTTTTATAGAAAAAAAACTCTAGACTATTTTTCATGGATGTATTTTGTCCTCTCCCAACAGCTAGAAGTGAGTGTGGGGCCATAGAAGAGATTTGAACCCCATGCATTTAACATATTTCCGAAACAGTTACATTTAAACATCTTCTTTTCTAATATTGCACAGGCAATGTTTCTACCTAAAAACAGTTTTCCAGAACATCTGAATTTAAGATCAAGATTTTCAATGGGTTTGCAAACCTTCTATGAAAATTCTAGAATTTTAACCATTCACATTACCATTTTGTTTCGTAATTTGTGCTTTGCTACCCTCTGTCAGCTTTTTCTGTAATTTAAACACGAGAGCCCTACAGTGCAGCTCTTAATTCATTCAAATTATGAGAAATAAGTATTCTTCTTTTGCAAAAATCTTCTAGGCAAATTTGGAAGACATTTAAACTAGACAGAGAGGAAGAATGTCACAAACAAAGTTATTACATGACAAAAGCAGTGACTCAGTCAGCTTATGCAACCAGAAGGGATAACAGCAGTTAAGACATGGGTCCTGACCTTGAAGGGACAGGAATAGCTGGGGTAGGTGGAAATAGACAAGAGGCAGGGCAGAGAGAAGCAGCAGGGAACAGATGGAGGGCAGAGGGTGCCACTTATCTGGTTGCCACCAACTCCAAGGAACCCCTTGTTCTTGGGTTTATCCAGAGAGAGATTGTCAGGAGCAGGAAGCTGCGGGTTGCCCTCGGTCTACCCCACTGGGCTGGGTCCTTCAGCAGCTTGGTCTGTGCTGAAGCCTCAGCATGTGTATTAATGTGCACAGAGTGCACAATGTGTGCATCCTGCTTGTGACGTTGCACCCCATATTCTTCATAGAAATATGGTTATGATATGAATGTGGGATAACTAAGATGTACTTTATGCAAGATGGCTCATGTAAGATATCATTGGAAAGGTTATGATTCACTGAATGTGATTATCCAATTTGTATGCATGTATCATTTCTGTATCTAAATTTAGGAATATTGACTATGTAACAATTACAACTGTGTGTGTACGTGGGGGGAACGCCCACCAAACACTAGGCAATTCTCCTGAATGACCCATTAAGAAGAAACAATAAGAAGTGATCTGTAGCTCATGAAAGCTTATGCTCAAATAAATTTGTTAGTCTCTAAGGTGCCACAAGTACTCCTTTTCTTTTTGTGAATACAGACTAACATGGCTGCTACTCTGAAACCTGTGAAGATACTCTCTCTTCTTCCTGAGAGGCATCCTGGGACATAGCTTTGACACTTCCAGGTCAGGTGATAAAGTGACCTGATATAAAATACCACCTTGGACACTGATCACACTTTTCCTCTGTAGGGGGATGGGGATCAAACAAAGGGTTCCCGCCTTAGGTAAATCCTTTTTAAGTGCTGGGTAGGGGGTTAATCTGGACTCTCCTTGATTGCCTACCCAAGAAGGAATGCTGAACGAATCTGAAGGGACAAAGGCTCTAACCTGAAGTGAAAGGCATGGGTGAGTCCAGACTGAGACAGGGATTCAGTCTGTAAAAAGAAATAACTGGATCTCTGAGCTACAGAAACTCTGCATCCTGCCTAATTCAACATTTAGGGTGAGAAATTACATGTTGTAACCTGTTTCTTTAGTGAATTAAGCTTAGTTTGCATGTTTTATTTGATATGTAATCAGCTTTGTTCTGTTTGCTATCCTTTATAATCACTTAAAATCTGCCTTTTAGAGTTAATACATTTGTTTTTCTATTATTAAACCCAAGTTGTGAAATTTCTAACTGGGGAGGCAAGAAGTTGTGCACATCTCCCATCACATTGAGGGAGAGAGTGAATGTTTATGAGCTTGCGCTGTGCAGATCTTTCTATATAGTGCAAGACAATATTATTTTGGGTTTATTTCCCAAAGGAGGTGTGCACGTGAGTGCTGGATAAATCCTCTCATACAGATCTGACTTCAGTCTGTTTCTGCAGCTGGGTGTGGCTCTACCTATGTGTGTGTGTGCATGCTGCAAGAAGCCAGAGAGCCTAATTCAGCAAAACAGGGATAGGGAATCCAGGCTGGTGGAGCACTGAAACCCCAGTACATCAGGTGGAATCCCAGAAGGGGTACCCACTAACTTTATTTACATTAGTGCACTTTGGTCTAATCCCATTTCAAAGAGGACTAGATCAAAGCACATTAAAGAACCGTTAGTGCACATCAGGTTGCACACGGACAGTTACTTTGTAGCACAGCAAACTAGTGCAGGGTAGATCACAGCCCAGTTTGCCATAAATCTGCCATCCAATTCAGCTATGCCACACTAGGCAGCTGCCAAGTTCGCCTATGTCTAGAGTGACTTCAATGCATAACAAGTTTGGAAAGGCACCACATATACACCTAAAGGCCCCCTATTAGCTCTGCTTCTGGTAAGAGAAGGTAGCTACACAAATACTTTTTATTGGACAGTTGGAGAAGATAAATTAGAACTATTGTATACTCAGTAAGGACCAATGGTGAAATCCAAGTCCCCTGAAAGTCAATGGCAAAATTCCCATTGACTTTAGTTACGCCAGGATTTCATACTAAGTCTTTACATCCTTCACAAAGTCTAAGTTAGTGGGGTTTGTAGAGTGGGGGAGTCTCTGAGAGTTAGAACTTTCCACCCCCAGCCAAAGTTGCTGGGAACTAGAGAAACATCTGCAGCAACACAGTTCAGTCTTCTGAATGCATCTCCAAAAGGATAATGCTTACCATTTTATAGCATGGGCTGGAATAGCACATGGGCTGTAATGGCAGCTGCACCCAAACCAGGCTGATCCATGGTTGGGGCCTGGGGCCAGTGCAGTCATCTCTACATGTAACAGCTCTACTCATAAGACTCGACATCCTCTGCATAGTTTGACTGTCCCTGGAGATGTGCCTAATGTGTTTCTGTGACACCCCTTCACAGAGAGCCAGTAAGAGGAGTACACACAATTCAGGGTTATTTGGGACCTGTCACCCAGATATGTGCTGACCCTCTGCAAAATAGTGAATTTTACCCTTAATGAAAAGCTTTGTCTTTGCATTAAATAAGGTTATTCTGGAACAACAAATTCTTCCTCAAAGCTTCCTCCCCCATTCATGTATTGTTTTATACTAAGACATGGTAAAACAAAACAACTCTCAATGTACACCAAAACATCTCTCACCTTTTGAAAGGTAAATGAAACTTAGTTTCCTTATGAATGTTGAGGGATTTCAAGGTAGATCTGTACACTGCTTTGATATGTTTTCTGACTTTGAAACATTGGTCCTTTGTATTCGGTGTGCCATATACTGCAGTTCAACATGTTCGCCAGGAAATAAAATCTCATACTTTTAACATCCAGATATTGTGAAACTGGCCATGGAAAACTATTTTAGAAACACATATGCTGATTAATGTTAATAAGTATAGATATAAAGACTGAACAATCTCAAAGTTCTTCTGTATTTAACACAGGCGGCTTTTGATTATTATTTTTGCTTATTACTTCCTGTTCTGTCGGTATGAAGACTTTTGAAAAAAAATATCCCCCCCACACAAATGTTCTTACTCTGTGCCAGAATGAAGGGATTTCTTTAAACCACTTGCATGAATGTATTAATGTTACAGTGAATCTAGCAGCAATAGACATATTTATCAGTGGTTTGATACATGCTGAACATTCGTGAAGAGGCCTGAGGCTCTTGAAGGACATTACGATAGCAATGTATATAAACAAGTCTGCATGTTAAGAATGCCAAAGAGTTAATTTATATGAAATGCCACATAATGTGACATTATTTCTAGACTGTAGTCAGCATATGGAAGCTGAATTCATAGAACTGTAATGTTTTCTAATTACTTTTAAAGCACCCGGAACTGTAGTCATTTTGCAATTTTCTTAAATTTTGGGACAACTGCCTACAAGCCTGTTCTTGGACTCAGAGCTCAGTGTGCAACTACTTGATTTGAAGATGCCTGGCAAAGATGTTTTATATTCATTTCAAATTCTACATGTCTGTCTAAGTTCCTTTATTGCACTCATCACACCACCTTCCACCTCTTTCAAGAATTCTGCCAGGTTGTTTGCTAATTGCATTAGCTGGGCCATGTTCATTTACAGTGTAGCCTCTCATTCATCACAATTAATGCCAAGAGAAATCACATGACCTGACATAAAGCAACAGAGCCCAGTGTAATCAATCAACACTTTATTCCACTGAATGCATCAGCAATGTTTAATACACTGTAGGGAAAAAAAATTTCAGGCAGAAGCACACAGGTCAGGGGGGAGGGAACATATCCGTTGTGCCTGAGTGCTGGCGATTGAGCTATTCTGCCCATGCAGGGTAGATGTAGAGACAGCATCTTGGGGACTGTATGATCCCTGCCACTGCCTATTGTTCCTTTCAGAAGGTGTAATGTGAGTTACCTAGCTCTAGCAGCATGCAATGACGGCTGCTGGAAAGCAGGAGGACATGGCCATGCCCCTAGACCATCACTGAGTGAAGAAGTGCTGCAAGGTGCGTTGGCCACTGAATAACTTAGCAATTAGGGAATTTCTAAATCTGGATTCTAGCTGCCACCCACTCATACACTGGCTGGGTGCACACGTAGGCGCACGTACTTGAAATTTGGGTTTCCTAGGAAATGCACTTTGAAATGGACCATTTTCCCTGAGTACTCCAAAATTGTTTGTGTTGTCAGGTGCCATCAGTCGCATGCAGCTTAGGTAATATCTACTGTATATGTGTTGTGTCTGGAAAGGATACTGAAGAAAGGGGTCATAAAGATAGCTAGTGTCACAAAGTAAATGCTTCATATTTCCAGTGACAGAGGTGACAATCAATACCACAATTCACAGCCAGCTAGAAAAGACTCCCATTGACTTCAATGGGCTCTTTGGACCAGGCGCTCACTGAATAAAAATAAAATATTTACCAGACTATTTTTTCAGCCTTGAAGAAAGAATGATTTAGGATACACACTATAGGTCATTTTTATTAAACCACTCTGGCAACATTTCAGTATGTTATGTACCTGAAATTAATATACTTGTCATAAGACATTTAGCATCAGTGACATCCATACATTGCTAGTGAATATGGAACAATTAATTATTGTCAGGCAGATTGTAAGAATGATATAGTTGTATCTTCTGAATCCATAGAGTTTTAGTTGTCCATTCTAGTCTGTCTTTAAAATGGTTTCTCTTTCTATTTATATGACTCTAAAAGTTTGATAAAACTTGTTCAGTGTAAACTGCACTAACCTTATCATACAGATACATAGGTATGAGGAGCTTCTGTTATTTGAAGACAATGTTGAAATATTGATTCTGAATTACTGTATTTAACTCTGGTAGCTTTGTGTGTGTGTGTGTGGGGGGGGGTTATTCACCTTTGAATGTGAACTTTTTCAGTACTGAGGTGTAAAAGTGGAGAAAGAATCCATAAAAGGGTCATCACAGAACTTGCACTTCATATTAGAGAATAGCAGCATGGTAGGAAATAGCATTTGCAATATTGAAAGTTACCAAGTGAAAAAAACTCTCTCCGTCTGTTCTCAGAAGTCAAGAAAGTTGAAAGTTTCCAAACTTTTGACCTAAACCTGACAGGTACTGCAGCATCTGATGTTTCATGTTTGAAGATATCTCACTGGAAAATTAATAGTAGTGAAGTGATTCTATCAGGTAGGGCCCCGATGCTGCTAGCTTTTTATCAGGTCTTATACCTGTTAACCTTTCATAAATGTCAGTCTAGAAAGAAGATAGTATAACCACACCCCAGGGCAAATAATTCACATGCTCATTCTGCTTTTTGACTGGCTTCAAATGAACACATTACAGCACTTCTCCTCCTATATAGCACTGAGGCCTTGTCTACACTGGCAAGTTTCTGCGCAGTAAATCAGCTTTCTACATTGTAACTCCCGAGGTGTACACACTGACAAGTCACTTGTGTGCAGAAACTGCACAGTTGCAGTGCTGTAAAAAAACCATCCTGACGAGAGGCGTAGAGCTTTCTGCTGCTCGGTGATGCATGCAGTGATCTCAATGCATCTTTCCAGGTGACCATGCCTGCTCCACGCACCAGGTGATTCCCCACTTGGAGCAATGCCAAGCTGCTGGACCTCATCAGCATTTGGGGAGAGGAGGCAGTCCAGTCCCAGCTGCACTCCAGTCATAGGAATTATGATACCTATGGACAGAGATCATGATGCATGACAGAAAGGAACCATGACCAGGACATACTGCAGTGAAGGGTCAAAGGGAAGAAGCTTCAGAACGCCTACCACAAGGCGTGGGAAACAAACCGCCACTCCGGTGCTGCGCCCACAAGCTGCTGGCTCTACAAAGAGCTGGACATGATACTCGGTGGCGACCCCACCTCCACTGTGAAGGCCTCTGTGGATATTTGGTGGCTCAAGTGCCATTCAAGAGTGGACTGAGCCAGGAGGAGGAAATCTTGAATGAGGATCTGGAGGGGGACCCACAGGCAGAGGATGACTCAGAGGCCACAGTGACTCTATGATTCCTGAACAGGCCAGTGTTCTGAAAGATGCATGCATCATGCACCTTTCTGGATCAGCCTGCGTTAATGTCTGTAAAACACCCACAGTGATCCACAAGCACCTGGAGTACCATTGAGAAATACCCCTTGCAATTAATGTACTCGGCGGCTAGGTGGTCTGGTACCAGAATTGGAATGTGCGTGTCATCTATCGCACCTCCGCAGTTAGGGAAGCCCATTTGTGCAAAGCCATCCCCAATGTCATGCACGTTGCCCAGAATCATGGTCTTTCGAAGCAGAAAGTGATTAATGGCCCTGCACAATTCCATTAACACGAGTCCAACGGTCGACTTTTCCACTCTGAATTGGTTAGCAACCGATTGGTAGCAGTCTGGAGTAGCTTCCACAGTGCAATCTCCTTCTCCGATGCTAGGGCAGCTCTCATTCTCATGTATTTGTGCCGCAGGCTGGGGCAAGCTCTTCACACAGTCCCATGAATGTGGCTTTCCTCATCTGCAAGTTCTGCAGCCACTGCTCGTCATTCCAGATGTGCATCACGATGTGATCCCACCACTCAGTGCTTGTTTCCCGGGCCCAAAAGCAGCGTTCCACTGTGATCAGCATCTCTGTGAATGCCACAAGCAATCTCATATCATAGCTACTATGTGTGGTGAGATCAATATCGCATTCCTCTTGCCTTTGTAGTTTAAGGAATAACTCCACTGCCACTCGTGACGTGTTAGCGATAGCGAGCAGCATGTTGATCAACAGTTCGGGATCCATTCCCACAGATTGAAGAGGCAGAACAGAGCACACAGTACACAAACCATTGAAAGATGATGGAAGCACAGGAGGGGTGTGAAGCAATGCAACACAGAGCATTGGGACAGGAACCAGGGTGCCCCATGACTCCCTCTGACTTCTCAGAACTTTTAGCAGCAGAAGAGGAAAAGATGCTCTGTGGGGTAGCTGCCCAGAATTCACCGGTGCAAACACCGCTGCAAGTGCTGCAAGTGTGAACACGCTATTGCGCAGGCAGCTGACTGTGTGAACGCACAACTGCGATTTCCCTGCAGTGCTCTCGGAGCGGCGCCTTAACTCTGCCAGTGTAGACATACCCTCGGACATGCAACTCATAGACTCTGAAAAACTGTCACATATTTTGGATGCGGTTTTGCTCCCACAATTAAATTAAGGTTAGAAGTAACTGTCTGATTGCAGGTGCAATTTATGCAGAAGCAATTATGATGCAACTAATTGCTTTCATTTAATCACAGAGGTAAAAAACACTCCCTAAATATTGCAGGCCAGCTGGAATGTCGGGATAA
Source organism: Dermochelys coriacea (assembly GCF_009764565.3). NCBI lineage: Eukaryota > Metazoa > Chordata > Testudines > Dermochelyidae > Dermochelys > Dermochelys coriacea. Next base: position 27,385,775 of record NC_050079.1, on the reverse strand, counting down.
AAATCAAGGTCAAATAATCTCGTATGTGATTTTCGAGACTCAAGATAATCTCTCTTCCATCAGTATTCTAATCAATCAACTTGCAACAAAATTAAAACAGAGAAAATTCTGGTGTACGGTAGGAAAGAAGTCATTGCATATGTGAATTTGATGGTATTTCCTAGTTAGGACATTCTTTTTTATTAATTCACCCTCCCCTCTGTAGTCATTAACTTAAGTAGAAACAGTGAAAGCCTGTCAATGTTTTTTACCATATAAAAATTAAAGCTGCCTAAAAATTTTTATTTGCCAGCTGACTCTTCCCTCGGGTGCTTTAAATTTATCTGCTCTCTGTAGTAGAATAGTCTAACTCATCACCTACCTGCAATCATCCTTTAGTGTTTCTGAACCTCTCTTAAATTATTCTCATTTAAATACCACATAACCTCGTGTTCCTCTGCAAAATGGTCATTTTCTCCATCTTCCTCACAGCTACAGCAATAGCTTCCTACCTGAAAGAGCCTCCTCATCTATCACACCCATTTTACCACAACACAATGGCATGTAAAGTGCCTAAGTAGGCTAGTATATGCATTCCCTAATTTGGGAATGCATAAAAAAGGGAAACTTGCACACCACTTTCAAAAGATGAGCCGGCGGGGGGGGGGGGGGGGGGGGGCTGAAATTCATAACTTTGCTAGAAACTAAAAATCATGATCTTAATAAAGACACTGATTTATGGCTTCTTACAAGAAATCTGTAACCCACTAATCTCCTTTTTGTCCTGTGATTACTGGGGTGTTAACAGGCCACTTCACCTTCAACTGTCCCTTAGAATATGTGGTTTCAGAGTAGCAACCATGTTACTATGTATCCGCAAAGAGAACAGGACTAACAAATTTATTTGAACATAAGCTTTCGTGGGCTACAGCATCTGATGAAGTGGGCTGTTGCCCACAAAAACTTATGTTCAAATAAAATTTGTTAGTCTCTAAGGTGCCTGTTTTTTTTTAGAATATGTGCTAACTACTTATGCTAAACTATCTGTTTGACCTTGTATATTTATCTGTGACACTTTGAGTACCTTTCCCAGACCCGAGGAAGAACATTGTGTAGCTTGAAAGCTTGTCTCTCTCACCAGTAGAACTTGGTCCAAAGTCCAAGATATTAGACTAAATTAGCTAAAAGATATTACCTTACCCACCTTGTTTCCCTAATTTGAACATGAAATTGCATTAACTACACATGCCAACAGCCATGTGACTGAGTAGATACCTTACACCTACTTTCGGTTTCAGCCATTTTGAAAATCTGGCCATATGATTAATCAGATAGTATCAGACAACAGGGTTATTACAGACAGGAAAAAGAACATTACCCTATTGCCTGACAACTATTTGCCAGCATGCATCCACTATGTAAGTAAGTAAATAAATGCCTGAGAAGTACAAATGTTACCACATACACAGGTCTGTACCATTATTTCTTGAACTTCTTGAAACGATGCAGTAAATTCATGATCTTTTATCCCTGTTACACCACACAGAAGATAGTACTTCCATGGAGTGCCAGCACAGAATGATGCAGTTTGCCCATAAATAAAAATTACAGGAATTAAAACACCTCTCCTAATCTTTGAACAACGGAGTACAGGTCAGCTTAAGTCCCATTTCCAGCAACTTATTGTGCACAATAATTTTAGTAAAAAATCAGTCATAACCTGATAGCAATCTAGATAGGTATATACCTATGACATATTTTGCACAGCACAGATATCAATTACAAAATCCAGGGACTCCATTGTCACCCTTTGCCCAGAATAGCTGCAGACCTTTTCCAGCAGTAGTCATTTGCAGTTCCTATAGATTACCATGCCAACATTAATTGTACCATACAGTATATCCATTTCAGAGGTGGTCTCAACTGTAACATCACATCCAAACTCCTTCAATCTTTGAGGGGTACCTAAAAATATGTTTAGACCTGCACATGGGATCTGAAATCCCCTTGAACTATGGGGAAGTTCACATCTGGATCCATCATGAATAACGATATTGCTGTCTAATATTGGATGGTTCTCCCTCATGCCTTACAACACATAGATGGATGAATGTCATGGGGTCACCTTCTTTCCTAGGTTGAAATGAAACATATATTAACGTTATAGTGCAGAATGTTTTTTTCTTCTTTGTTTTGTTGTTTGTTTTCCTTCCAAGAAGTTTCTTGGCCTTCTTGGGATGTTAGAAATTGTCTTGGTTCTAGGACTGACCCATTGCACCTGCTGTAAATTCAGCTTCTTGATGAGATAGTCAATACCAAAGTGGTACACTTCTTAGTTAATAAAAGAATGGAGTCCATTTATGTATCACCATGGATTTCAAACGTTGCAATTACTACCCTCCCTGAACCACCAAAGGTGTTAGGAAGACAATGTTGGGTACCGCTTTGATTTCAAATAAAGCTGTTATCCCCAGCCTACTACTGAGTTAATAGTGGGTATATATGGCTCTGTACTATCCAATAATTTGGATCTGAAATATAGATGTCTTGTGATTCCCTGAGCTCCAGCTTCTCAGAACCTTACAGCTTTCATTACGATCCAAAGATTTTGTTTATTTTACATGGATGTCTTTTGGTCTGTCATCTACTCTGAGTTGCTCTCAAAAAATAATATCCACCAGGAAAGCATTCCTTTGGCGGCAATTTACTTTAATAACCTAGTTCTGCTTGGCACGTTCTTTCTGCTGATCACGTTGCTACCTGAGTTGAGTGCTACAGTACTAACAGCAGTACAGACTCTCTCTCTGGAAAGGATCCGAAACTGATTTCTGGGTTATTACCATGGCAGAAGAAACTAACCTCACATCTAGCACCGTGTGGAGTGTAATTTTTTTGCACAGTGTTGCGCTTATCCTTGCTAATGGGATTCTATTGCTTCCATCGAAAACAATGATATTTCGATGTGACAGCTCCTGTGTTATCAGAGATTGTGCCATTTTATTACATGGATGGTATCAGCATGTCACCTCTGCTCATGCAATCAGCTCATGTCCTTCAATATGTCCTTCAACTAAGGGGATATATTAGAGAGGTCTATAAAATCATGAATGGTGTGGAGAAAGTGAACAAGGAAGTGTTATTTATCCCTTCTTATAACACAAGAACCAGAGGTCACCCAGTGAAATTAATAGGAAGCAGATTTAAAGCAAACAAAAGGAAGTATTTCTTCACACAACCCAAAGTCAAGCTGTGGAACTCATTGCCAATGAATGTTGTGAAAGCCAAAAGTATAACAGGGTTAAAAAAAAGAATTACATAAATTCATGGAGGATAGGCCATGGCTACTAGCCAAAATGGTCAGTGATGCAACCCCATGTTCTGGGTGTCCCTAAACCTTTGACTGCCAGAAGCTGGGACTGGACAAGAGGGGATGGATCACTCAGTAATTGCCTGTTCTGTTAATTCCTTCTGGAGCATCTGGCATCAGCCACTGTCAGAAGATAGGATACTGGGCTAGATGGACATTGGTCTGACCCAGTATGATCGTTTTTATGTTCTTAACCCCACGTTTCAAGGCATGGTTCATTATGATCCCAATACACAAAAGCACATATACACATCTAGCCTTAAGAATCAGTAGTCCCAGTGAAGTAACTGTGACTGCTCACATGCTCAAAATTAAAATGTTTGTAACTGTTTGACTGGGGCAAAAATCATGTATTTATAGTAATGACATGTGAATAATGAAACAAACTTCATACTTTTCTGCTTGCCAGAGTCCAACATGCCAATTCAGAAATGAGGTTGTTTGGAAAGTTAGATGATGAATGATTATTAGAGCTAGTCAAAACTCATAATTTTTGTTCCTTGTGAAATTACGACATTACAAAATGTGTTTCCATTCCGAATCTGAATGAAAATAAAACATTTCTACATTTCCCGAAAAATAAAATTCTGGTAAAAATTGTTTTTCAAATTCTACTTTTATTTGATATCAAATAAAAATGGAAATGAAACAGCATTTCACAATGGAAAACCAAAACCCTTTAGACCTTACGAAAATGTTTTTTCAAAAATTTTTAAATGAAAAGTGATCAAAATTTACATTTCCAGGAAATATGTCATTTTTTATAAAATGGTATCTTCCAATGGAAAAACATTTCATTGGAAAATTGCTGACTGTCAGAGACTGGGATGTGGGCAGTCATGCCCAGTGGTTAGAGCAGGAGTCAGGAGCCAGGAATCAGATCCCAGGTATGAGAGGCCAGGCACCAGAGCCAAGGGCCACAGTTTAAGTCAGAAGTCAAGGATTGGAGTTGAGGGTCAGAACTGGAGTTAGAGGCCAGATGCCAGAGCCAGGTCAGAGCTGAAATCAGAAGTTAAGAATCAGAGTGGAGGATCAGAACAAGGTTCCCTGGAGTAAGGCAAAGCAGGGGTAGGCTGAGTCCAGGGCAGGAGCAGGGCTGGGAACAAGGCAGAGGCAGGAGCTATTGCAGCCCTGGGCAAATGCTTTGAGCAGCCACTAAACTGCTGCTGGCTTAAAACCTGGTCTGCTGATTCTTCACACCAATGAGGCCATGTAGCCAATCAGGCATCCTGCTACAAGCTAGTTGCGCTCATTAGGTTACCCAGAGATTGGCCCTGCTGTAGGCCCCAACTCCAGACACTGACCAACCCTACTAATCATGCCTCACATATTCAGAACACATATGACAATGATTTAGAATTGGACTAACACAGCTGCAAAGAACACTCGAAAGAATTCCATGGCATGCTATTTCGATTAAACAATATAGTTAAAAGTATCTCAATCCACCACTTCCTTATGAACTACAACAGTTGAGTTACCTACCAAACACTGAGCTCAGATTATTGTGAACTGAATAATCTTGTGTACTGCTACCTAATCACAGCACCTTGGAAATGTAGGGATAGAAATCATCTAGTCCATACCCCCTGCTCTGAGGCAGGACCAAGTAAACAGACTCTCCTGGGGTCTAACTTCTTAAAAACCTCCAAATGATGCTTTTCAAATTCCACAACCTCCCTTGGAAGCATATTCCAAAGTTTAAAACCCTTAGAGTTAGAAATTTTTCCTCATATGTAATCTAAATCTCCCATGCTGCAGATTAAGCCCATTACTTCTTGTCCTACCTTCTGTGGACATGGAGAACAATTGATTACTCAATTGATTACTCAACAATTGATTACAACAGCTCTTAACATATGTCAAGATTGGTATCAAGTCCCGCCTCAGTCTCTTTTCTAAAGACTAAATATGCCCTGTATTTTTAACCTTTCCTCATAGGTCAGGTTTTCTAAATATACCATTTTTGTTGCTCTCCTGTGAGTTCTCTCCAATTTGTCCACATCTTTCCTAAAATGTGGTGACCAGAACTGGATACAGTGCTCCAACTTAGGCCTCATCAGTGTCGAGCAGACTAGGACAATTACCTTCCATGGCTTACATATGATACTCCTGTGAATACATGCCAGAATATTAGCCCTTTTCACAACTGCAACATGTTGTTGACTAATATTCAATTTGTGACCCACTATAACACCCCCAGATCCTCTTCAGTAATACTACCATCTAGCCAGTTATTACCAATTTTGCAGTTGTGAATTTGATTTTTTTTCTCCGTAAGTGTGGTACTTTGCACTTGTCTTTATTGAATTTCATCTTGCTGATTTCAGATTAATTCCCCAGTTTGTCAAGGTCCTTTTGAATTCTAATCCTGTCCTCCGGAGTCCTTGCAACCCCTCCCACCTTGGTGTCATCCACAAATTTTATAAACACAATCTCCATTCCATTATCCATTGCAACACTAATTATGCTCCTGTTAGGGCCAAGCTCCAGTTACATCTTTAAAAGACCTGTTATTAGATGCCAAAAGTTAAATCTCTCCTCAACATCACCAACATGAAGGATTCTGACACTTCTGCAAAGTTTCAACGTGAGCTTATTTTTGAAAATGATCAACCTGATTCCAACACCTTGTGGGAAAATTTTAAGAATAAGACACTGGCTACTGCCAAGGATGTCTTTGGAACAACAATGAAAAAACATCCTGACTGGTCTGAACATCTGCTGCTCCCACTTATAGAAAACAAAAAGCAAACTTGCCTAAGTCTACTTCAACAGCCATCCAAGCTCAAAACTCTCAAGTTTAAAGAGGCTATGGCTGCATTTGAGAAAGCCATTAGAGAATGTGCCCAGAAATGCAGAAAGATTCAGTTCTGGCTTTGAAAGATGGGACCTTTGTGGTACTATAATGGAATTATAGAGGCACTTGGTCCACCTTGTAAAAAGACCACAAACCTGAAAGTGAAAGATGTTACCATATTGACTGATGGGCAAAACGAACTTGACCGATGGACTGAGCATTACAAAGTACTCTATTCAAAGGATGCCATTATCTGTGATACTGCCTCAGCTGCCATTCCCCAGCTTCCAACAATGCATGAGCTGGACCAAATACCAACTCTTGACAATGTAGAGAAGGCTATCAAAGAGATTGCTCCTGGGAAAGCAGCAGGCAATGACCTCTGGAGCTCCTAAAGGTGGGTGGGGGGAGGGGAGAGAAAGCTTGCAATTGACATCTATGCACTTCTCTGCACCTGTTGGGAAGAAAGACTTATACCCCAGGATCTGAAAGATGCAAAGATCATTACTCTAGACAATATAAAAACAAAGGAGACAGAGCAGACTGCAACAACTATTGAGAGATATATTTGCTCAGAGTGGTCAGCAAGGTGCTTGCAAGGGTCCTGTTGAAAATTCTCAAAGTCCTTGCTGAGAAAGTCTACCCTGAGAGCCAGTGTGGGTTCAGAGCTGGACACTCCACAGCTGACATGTTCTTTGCAGTGTGCTTGTTCCAACAAAACAGCCATGAACAACAGGCACCTCTCTATGTAGCATTCATTGACCTACAAAAGGCCTTTCACACAGTTAGCAGGAATGGCATCTATAAGAGCCTGTTGAAAACTGGCTGTCCACAAAAGGTTCTCTCCCTATTCGAGGAATTCCATGAGCAAATGAAGACAACCATCCAGCATGAAAATGAAACATCATCCGAGTTTAATATTGATACTGGTATGAAGCAAGGCTGCATCTTAGAACCCACTGTCTTTAGCGTCTTCTTCTCTATTCTTCCTAAGTACATCTTTGGAAATGATCAATCTGGCGTACTAACTGAATTAAGGATGGATGGCAGCTTGTTTAAGATCAGATGATTCCAGAGCAGAAGCCTTACTATTTGGGATCTGCTTTTCACAGATGACTCTGCATTTGTCTCTAATTCAGCTGATTAACTGCAGGTCATGATGAATAAGTTTTCTGATGCATGCCCCAAGTTTGGCATGGTAATCAGTATCAAGAAAACAGTTGTCATGTCACAAGGTATCAACTTTCTACCCAAAATCTATGTCAGTAATTAAGTTCTATACACCATGGATCACTTCTGCTATTACAGATCTATTCTTAACAGCTCATTAACCTTGTTAGGGAACTTGATGCTAGAATTAGCAAAGCTTCTGTTACCTTTGGCAAACTTACCTCACATGTTCAGAACAAAAAGTTGCTAATCATGAACACAAACACGAACACAATACTCTCCTTTATGGTTGGGAAACCTGGGTTACGTACTCTGAGCAGGGGGGGAGATTGAACAGTTTCCACCTCTGCAGTCTTAGAGAAATTCTTGAAGTTTCTTGGTAGCAATGGATCACTAATAATGAGATCCTTGAGAGAACAGGCCTACAGTCTATGCGGACTATCCTGGACATTTGCAGGCTTCGCATGCCTCAAGATCATCTTCTGAAGCCTATGCTCTACAGCCAACTTAACAACTGCCTGCGATTCAGAGGAAGGCCAAAGCTCCGATACACTGACAAGGTCAAGAAAGACAATATTCCCCGAAAACTGGAAAAATCCTGCCCACAATTGTTCAGTTGGGAGAAGCTGAGATAAGACTGGTGTATTCCCCATGGAAAGCCACAAGAGATCCCAGGGTGAGGCCCACAGGTGAGCCAAGAAGCAGAGTATGCTTCAACTTCCATCTGGTGAGTGGGCCTGTAGCCACTGTGGGAAGGTTTGCCGCTCACGCGTCAGGCTCTTTCCCCATCCCATTGCTAAGCACCACTGACCGACTGACTTTGTAGCATGTACTTTCATCTGTCTAGATGTTGGACAGCCATATAATACAGTACATAAACCAATAAGCACCAGCCCATGGAGGTCCAAGAAGGCATGGTGAGAAGAGCGAGAGCAAGATAGACCGGAGTCCCTCTTTACTCTGGATAGGGACAGAGTGGGAGAGAAGAGTCCAGCAGCAGCACTGGAAGCACTGGGAGGGAAGGGAGAAGATCAGAGTATAATTGACCAGCTTCCACTGGCAATTGTATATCTCCAGCCTTCAAAAATATGTAGCTGTGGCTCTTTGGAAGTTGTGATTTGTTTCCAGCCACCAACCCACCACTTCCACCAGTTGGTTGTCTCTTAGAAGGGAGGAGTTGCTAGTCACAAATACCTGGAGGGCCAGTTAATATACTGTCATTACTATTGATTTTTGGAGTATGGACTTACTTGACCCTGACTCTTCCCAACCCCAGGTTCACTGAAAATATCTACAGCCCTATTCAACAACTCAGCTAATCCTTTCTACTAAATCCCTGCTATTGGATAAAGATGACATAAATTTCCTCTGAGATGTCATGAGCATGGAACAGGACTTACTCTTGTTACAAGACGCTCTTTTTCGGGGGTCCCTAGATTTCTTCACCCAGCCCTAGTTATTATTTTTAAGTAAATCCACACTGGGGTATAAACATCTCAGACACTGGCTTTTCTACAATGTGGGTCAAAGAAAATAAGGGAGTGACACCACCCTTTAGAGAACTGAAGTTGTGGAAGCTACATTTTGTCCATATGATCTGCTAAGAGCTGTGCTCCTCATTCTCTCTCTCTCAGTCTACTTTAGGAGACTCCTTGAAAACAATGTTTATAGCAAACACATGACACTTGCATGACTAATGCAAGGCTCGGGTACGTTCAAACATAGTCTGATAAATTAGGTTTCAGAGTAGAAGCCGTGTTAGTCTGTATTCACACACAAAAAAAGGAGGACATGTGGCACCTTAGTGACTAACAAATTTATTTGAGCATAAGCTTTTGTGAGCTACAGCTCACTTCATCGGATACAGATTGACAGAGCCAGAAGAGTACCCAGAAGTCACCTACTACAGGACAGGCCCAATAAAGAAAATAACAGAACGTCTGTAGCGATCACCTTCAGCCCCCAACTAAAACCTCTCCAACGCATCATCAAGGATCTACAACCTATCTTGAAGGACGACCCATCACTCTCACAGATCTTGGGAGACAGGCCAGTCCTTGCTTACAGACAGCCCCCCAACCTGAAGCAAATACTCACAAGCAACCACACACCACACAACAGAACCACTAATCCAGGAACCTATCCTTGCAACAAAGCCCGTTGCCAACTGTGTCCACACTATTCAGGGGACACCATCATAGGGCATAATCACATCAGCCACACAATCAGAGGCTTGTTCACCCGCACATCTACCAATGTGATATATGCCATCATGTGCCAGCAATGCCCCTCTGCCATGTACATTGGTCAAACTGGACAGTCTCTACAAAAAAGAATAAATGGACACAAATCAGACATCAAGAATTATAACATTCAAAAACCAGTCGGAGAACACTTCAGTCTCTCTGGTCACTCGATTACAGACCTAAAAGTGGCAATACTTCTTCAAAAAAGCTTCAAAAACAGACTCCAAAGAGAGACTGCTGAATTGGAATTAATTTGCAAACTGGATACAATTAACTTAGGCTTGAATAGAGACTGAGAGTGGATAGGTCTTAAACAAAGTAAAACTATTTCCCCATGTTTATTCCCCCCCCCCCCCCACAGTTCCTCAGATGTTCTTCTCAACTGCTGGAAATGGCCCACCTTGATTATCACTACAAAAGTTTCCCCATCCCGCTCTCCTGCTCCTAATAGCTCACTTTAAGTGATCACTCTGGTTACAGTGTATATGGTAATACCCATTGTTTCATGTTCTCTGTGTATATAAATCTCCCCACTGAATTTTCCACTGAATGCATCCGAAGAAGTGAGCTGTAGTTCACGAAAGCTTATGCTCAAATAAATTTGTTAGTCTCGAAAGTGTCACAAGTCCTCCTTTTCTTTTTTCTGATAAATTAAAATCCCCATCAGAAGTGGAATCTGAACTCCAAGTGAGAAGGAATGTTTCACCTTTTCTTAGAGTGTAGCTTTTATTCAGCTTATATTAATAAACTTATTTTGGTATTTTCCATTTCAAAAGCACAGCATTGGCCTTTATTAAATATTAATGTTGACTTCCAAGTATAAAAACTATGGCAAGAAAAACCAGGCACTTAGGTTAAGAAATCCTGTTGTACTCACATGGTCATTAAGTGAAGGGGATAATATTATGCCCTTGTTTTAATTTAACCTTTGTCCTGTGTTTAATTTTCATCACTCAGTTCCCTGCTGGCTCTGAACAAGATATTGCTTCTGTTTTTCACATTTCATTTTTAATTTGAAATTTTCAAACAGAAATATTCCAGCATCTAGATCTAAAGTTACTAAAAAATACATGCAGCCATATAGACCCTGACCCAGCAAAGTTTTTGAGCAAGTTCCTGAATAAGTTTAAGCACATGAGCAGTTCCAATGATTTCAATGGGACTGTTAATGAGCTTAAAGATAGGCATGTGTATAAATGCTCTGCTGCACTGGGACACATTTGCTGTAGGCTTTCTAATTGTTCTAATTTCAAGAGTTTTAAAATGATGTTCGGGATTTTGTTTCTATCATTTACAATGGATTCCAAGTTTATGACTAACCATAACTGTATATTCACTGGCATCAGGGCATACAGTGCATCAATTTTCTTTCATTTTTGTTTCTCAAACACTACGACAAACACAACACTATAAATATGTGACATGACTAAATGATGAAACAGCAGCTTCCTCCTGAAATTTTAAAGCGAGATAGACATTGTTTTAGCTGAAGAAGCCATTTAGATACCAGCTGTTCCCACTGAAAAGATGTGGCAGCCATCAGCAGAAATAAGAAATGCTCCCTCTGTACATATTGAAATTAGTTTTATTTCCCTTTCCTCTCAGTTTTGTGCGCCTGCTGATGAAAGAGACAAGCTAATTCTTCCCTATATCTCATCCCAAGTAAAAATCTTTAATGACAGGTATCTTAGCAGCCAGCATTGCACTCAGGTAAAACCTTGCAGCTTGCTACTGAGCGCAGGAGAAATACTATGTATGGTAATAAACCATTCAACAGCCTCAGACCTGGAGCTGAGAGGAAGGGCCTAGTTTATATGTATATATCAAAATTACTTTCCTCCATTTATGTGTTTTTAGATAGACTAAAGAAATAAATATATATAGGCTAAGTAGATGAAAATAATGTGGTATACCCCAGTGTGTGACCCCAGGTAAATGCTGACTTCTTAACAGTGACCACTGTAAATGATTTTTCATTTGGTGTGGGCTACAACATTGTGACTGACTATGAATACTCTAGTCATACATTCTAGAATGTAAGAATACAATAACTGAAATGTTATTTTATGGGTAATACCATAGTCTGCATATTAATAAACTCAGCATGTGTTGGTGTCTATTTAGAATAAAATTGCTAATGACTATGATAGACTATTTGTCATATTTTTTTGTCCAAAGGGAAGGTTATGAAGCTGGCATAACTAACATCTGTCCTCGGAGACAGGTATAAAATGCATCATATCTTATTAAAGATTTTGCTTCTTTTGCCACAGGCAATCAATTACAAAATATTTGATTAAGAAAACATTGCATTAGTATTGTATTCTCAAGCTGTCTCTTATCATTTTCCTGTATCATACTATAATGACAGTCAGTATAACTCATTATTCCAAGTAAGGAATGTAGTCATTTTCTTCTTACTGATTGAAGTGAAATGTATCTATGGGGACCATTTTTAGTTTACTCTCTCTTACACTATAATATTTTCATTGTTAATACTGCACACAGTGCTCTTGTAGCCTAATAAGTGTCTAGAGATTTGAATACAGTTAACCAGGCACAGATCTACTGAACCTGTTTGTAGTGCTACAACAATGTTTCACATATCATGCATTTCATCCAAGAACCTATAAAAAGTAATTAATTAAACTTCACATACTCCTGTAAAATAGATAATTATCACAAAACTGAGAGAGAGAGGTTAAGTGACTTGCCCAAGGCTAAACAGTATAACAGACGCAGAGCAAGGAAAATAATAAAGAATACTTAGACTGTTAGTCCCTACCTCAAAAAGCTATCTTTTTGTTCTGTGTTTGTACAGCGCCTAGTAAAATGAGGTCCTGAGGTCCTGACTGGGCATTACTGCAATTAACTAAATAAAATAAAATAAAATAAAGAGAACTTGGCTTCCACTCTCCTGCTTTTGCTGCTAGAAACACAGCTTCTCAAGACAATGCGTGGAGGTTGGAATCCCCAATCTTATCTATCTTGCATTTGACAATTTGTACTTCTCAGCTAGAATGCCAGTGTTATATTCTGTACATCTGAAAAATGCACCAAAGCATTCATGTGAATAATTTTGGCAGATGATTTCTAGGGATTTAGGAAAAATGGCTTTCACCATGAAATATCAAGGCCAAGATACTTCAAAGTAAGAATCTAAAGACAGATCTCTGAATGCAGATAAGTAGCCAGATTTTCAAAAGTATGTAGACACCTAAAGATGGAGATCAATGCCTAGTGGCATTTTCAAAAGTGCCCACGTGAGTTAGATACCTAGGTTTCATCATTGGTTTCAGATGCAAATAGGTGCCTAACTTGCGTAGGAACTTTTGTAAATCCTACTAGGCACCAATCTCTACCTGAGGTGCTTAAATGTTTTTGAAAATCTGACTCATAGCAACTCAAATGAAGTCAACAGATCAACTTTTGTAAGCCAGTAATTAAAAAATAATAAATAAACAAACACACATTCATTTAGGAATCTTTATAAATTATGTAACAACACTATAAAGATGAAGTGCATTATATTTTTTCCAATGCCAGATTAAATGTATTTTATTATAAAATATTAGAGTTTTTAATGATTTAACCCTAAAGTAATCTGGGAATCTCTAGCCAAAGGAAATCTTCTGTAAAGCACTGAGCCTGCAAGGTTAGTTTTAACTTTCATCAAGTGCAAGTGTACATTATCATCAATCATCTTATTATGACAGTAAAGAAAAAAATCTATTCTTTTTCCTATACGCTTTGTAGAAATACTGTATCCACAATTTAAGGTGATTCTGATTTAGAAATCTGATCATTTGTTTCCTATGGATTAAATCATATTACATAATTCATTTTTACTTAAAGGAAAATAAAAGGCTTCAGAAGAACAACGTATATGAAATTCAGAGTAAAATAAAATCATAGAAATGTAAAAGGGACTTAGAAAGCACATATAGTCCATCCCCCTACAAACTGAGGGAAAGTCTAGCTCATCCCAGACAGGTGTTTGTTTAACCTGTTCTTAAAAACCACCAATGACAGGAATTGCATAACCTCCCTAAGTAACCTATTCCAGTACTTAATTATCCTTATAGTTAGAAAGGGTTTCCTAATAACTAACTAAATCTCCCATCAGATTAAGCTGATTATTTCTTTTCCTACTTTCAGTGGACATGGAGAACAATTGATGATCATCCGCTTCATAACAGCCTTTAGTATATTTGAAAATGGTGTCAGGTCCCCCTGCCCCTATTTCTGAAGACTCTGTATACACAGCGATTATTTTCCAAACTTTTCTTATAAATCAGATTTTGTTAAAAAAAAAAAAAAACCTGTAATTTTTATTGTTCTCTCCTCTGTCTACATCTTTCTTGAAAGAATGGTGCTCAAAACTGGACAATTCTCCAACTGAGGCCTCACTTGTGTCTAGAGGTACAATTACCTCCTTTGACTTCTATATAATATTATATATAATGTTAATATTACCTTTTTCACAACTGCATTATATTGTTGACTCGTGTTCAATTTGTGATCCACTGTTCATCCAGATCCTTTTCTGCAATAATATTGCCTAGGCCAGTTAGTTCCCAGTTTGTAGCTGTGCATTTGATTTTTGCTTCCTAAGTGTAGTATTTTGTATTTGTCTTTATTGAATTTCTTCTTGTTGATTTCAGACCAATTCTCCAATTTTTCAAGATCATTTTGAATTCTAATCCTGTCCTCCAAAGTGCTGGCAACCCCTATAGTGCAGTTGAAATCAATGAAGCTATGACACTTTACTCCAGCTGATGATCTAGTCCATTCAAGTCAATAAGTCTTTTTACATTAATTTCAAATGGAATTCAGATCAGACCTCAATGTCTGCAGGCCAGCAACTCAAGTGATTTGGGGTTTTTTGGGCTCATCATTATGTTAGTTTTAAAGTCTTTTCTACGGTCTGCCCAAATAGACAACTGGAAATCACTACGTGCTGCAGGAACAGAATCACTGTTGTATGGAAAGATTTGTGTACCTCGCTTATGGTATCTCAAATGAAACTAATTTGGTTTTAACAAAAACTAATTGAAAGTAATTTAATAGCAATTGATTGTTAAGAGTATACATTTTGCGGTTTATTAAGTCTATAGGAATGTTGCATAGTTAGTTCAGAACTGCACAGGCAATAGTGTAATTATAGTCTTGGCAACTTTAAACTTCAAAGCAATATTTAAACAGTTAATTAAAATGTAAAAGATAATGATATATTAAATGTCTTTAATGTTGATTGCTAAAAATGCTAATCAATATTTGTTAAGTAATCCAATTAACTGAGTACTCTAATCTCCAATATCTCTGAAGCTATACAAATATAGCTTTATAAACATACTTTTCAAGCTTTATAAATATCCAGATAAACATTTAATATAAACTAACAATCAATTACATAATAAAGTCATTGCATTATTATTAGTGATGTACATAAGGTCAACTGTGTACCAACCAGATCTTACATCTTGTTGTTTTTTAAGATATTGTACAAATTAAAAAAATATACACGTAACCTCACTGATACCACTGAACATATCCAAGTCATTGAAACCAAAGGGTTTCTTTTTATTTACTTTGGGTGTCTAGGATGTGCAGATTCATCAGCGCACCTTTCACGTGACTGTTCAATAGGCATGTCTACACTTCTACAGCACTGAAGGAATTGCTTTTAAAATGAGAATATACAGAAGCAAAGATACCCATCACATCCAATGAAAATATTCAAAGACAAAGAGAGGGTGAATGAAAAACAGATTTTGAATTGAAAATGACGTTTCAAAACATAGGTTTTGGAGACAGAGCCTGAGAGTTGCTGAAATCAATGGAATACCAGGTGATCGGTGGTTCTCAGGGTCAGGCCATAGAGCTATATTGTATTATGGAGAGATTATAAATTGTTAAGAACCCACTCCTGCAATCACTTGTGACCAAGCTGCTGTAAATTGCACTAGGGAACCAGTCTGGCATAAACTGGGGTGAGGATTGAGGAATGCAACCACCTTTGAAACTCCTACCACTCCAAACTGTGCTGTTTCATGTTGAGACATAGCAAAGAATCTAGTCCATTGTCATCTCTTCTCTGACTATAAGGATCTGTTTAGAGATGACAATTTAACAATGTTACACAAGCTTTATGCTAACAAGACTTACTGACCCATGTTTTTAACAGACTTTATAATCATGACATCTGTTTTTACCATTTTACATGTGAAATAATCATAATCCTGGCGACGTTGCATGCTACAGCTTTTTCCTTTATTTCCAAACTAAAAAACTTTCCTCTCCCCCAAACTTTTGCGTTTGTAATATAACCACAGCATAACTTTCCCCATGTTTTTGCATTTAACATACAACCGGTTATATCCACTGTGGTTTCAGGTGACCACACTTTCATATCCCTCTTTTAAAAATGGATCTCTCTCCAGTTCATCAAATAAAAATGCTAAAGTAGCTGCTCCTATTACATCACCCCTTGTTTTGTTCAGGTCTGCTCTAACCTGTAAGTTCACTGGGGCAGGGACCATCACTTCTGATATGTTTGTGTGGTTCTTATTGCTCTGTTAATGACCATTAAGGGCTAGGTTTTGTAAGTGGTTCTGTGTGGCACAAGCACACTCCTGCACCATATAGAGCCTCACTAATTGTAATGGGGCACTCTGCAAGTGCATGGATGAGCCCACGGTGATCTGTTTGCAGCATCTATTCTTAAATAACTACTGTATATAGAAAATTGTAGTGGCACATGGACAAAGTAATACCATGACAGATGAAACTCTAGTGCAGACTTTGATTTTACAGTACTACATGTTTTAATCTTTCATATGCTTATTGAAGCCTGAGCTTTCAATCCGATATACAATGATGGACCTTTACATCTGCCTGGAGCATCACTGAAGTTGATAGGCTCTGCATGAACACAGAGGCTCACATGTATTGATAAGATTGCAGGAGCAGGGCTTTAGTGACGAAAAGGTTCATGTACTTGCACTGTAGCACGACAGCATTAGAACAACATGAAATTAACAAGTTTAGCTTTGGTGTTTGCCAGTGTCAGCAAAGCACCTTATCTTTCAACCTCCAAAGAACTCTAACGAGGACCAAAGATGTCCCAAACCAATATTAGTCCAATCTACTTTTAATTTTTGTTTTAAAAACTGAGTAGTTAAAAGTGGTGCTTCTTTCAATCCCTGAGGCTTATTTTAGGAAGGCAAGTTACATTAAATTCATTGCTATAATGCCTTGGCTTAATTATTTTTATTTTTATTAAGTTGGTAGGAAATTTCCAAGAAAGGCTTAAAAAAAAAGCGCCAAGAAGGATGAAAAATAAAACAGGAAGTGAAAAATGCTCCGAACTGCAGCATTTAACACTGTCTATAGTTTAAGATTTCAAAGTGCTTGTTCTCCAAATTATGTCAGAACTATGGCTCTTTCTTTGACAGCCTTTTTTAAAAAGTGTGTGACAGTTTTAACTGTAAGCAACACTGAAGGACAGGAACTTGATTTCATCATTTCATGGTTGTCAGCTCAACAGACAGGAAGGTATATCTTAGGACAACACACTTCTCAGCAGCTGCTTTCATGAATAAGAACACACTTCCATCATTAGTCATTTAACCTATATAACATGACAACAAAATTTATTACAGCAGCTAAAGATTCGTGACACTACTAAGAATTCAAAATTGCTCTTTACACAATTTGCATCTGTTGAGTGCTTCAAGGTGACAATATATTTGAACATCAATTATATTTGTCCTATTCCTACTTAACTAACTAGATTCAGAAGTATTTCAAAGGCTTTAGAAGTATCATCTTGTGAGAAGAAACCAAGAGATCAATTATGGCTCATAGAATCTTAGTAGCTCCAGGGATGGTGTGGGTTTGCACTGCCCAAGTGGTCTTGGACTTTTAAAGAGAGGTAGGATGGGAAGAGATGCCCCTTGCAACAACTGTTTGAGGTGTAACCAGAGTTCTGCCAACACTCAGCTATCCCAGTACATGATGTGTGGGAGTTCTAAGGTTATAGATCATCCCTCGCCCCACCCACAAAATGCCCTTTCTAGAGCACTTAGCATTGCCAGTAGTGCTAGCTTTTTCCACACCTCTAGCACTGGGAACCAATTTATGCCTTGCTTATCTGTGGGGGAGAGGAGCGACATCTCCTGTGCTTAATTCTCCTAGCAGGCCACTGCAGAGCAGGCATAATTCAACATTAAATATACTCTCAGATATACTCAAAACTGCCTTGTGAAAGTCTTAACAATTAAAAGGTATAAAAATATCTCAATATACTTTATGGGCCTGATGCTTTAATTTTTGGTCCTTATTCAGGAAAACTCTGACAGCAGCTAAAGGGAGCTTTTTCTAAGAAAGTCCTGGGTGGGACTGTACAATAATTAAGGTATATAGAATTGTCAGTATTTACCTAGCAGCTTCATAGCATTCATCATGAATCTGTGACAATCAGCACAAAGCACTTGGAGATTCTAAGGCATGACAATCATCAAATAAAGTAGTAGTGGAAGAAAAAATTAATCTTCTTAGATTATTGTCATTTTCCAGACTGCCAGCCAAATGTATGTTAAGAAGGAAGTACTGTATTGTACATACTGAAACACAATGGGATGGATTCTCAAGAGCAGCCTTCCAATTTAGCATCCACAAGTTTTGGGTGCACAACTGTTTACAGGTAGAAACTCTGTATCTGTGCCTCTGGAATTATCTGCTAACCATTTAACTACTCAGTTGGTAGTATAAAAAATAACATTTCTATGTACAAATCTTGTAAGTGTAAATTTGAGAGGCAAGGTTCAGGCCATTTCTAAAGTGTGGTACTATCCCTTTGCTGTATCCATGTGGCTGAGGGGAGATTTTCAAAGGAACACAGGCAAAATAAGCACCTAACTCATTGACTCTCGATGGCAGTTGAGCATCTAACTTCCACTTGAGCCTTTGAAAGTTTTCCCCTAAGTCTTCATATGGCGAGAGCAAAAGATATGTTTTGTATGTTTACAACTAATACCCTGAAAGTGTCTTGGAATCAATCCAAAATTATAATGGAAAGGTAGAACACAGCTTATGACACTTGTCATGTAGTACACAGCTTTATTTTGATATGATTAAGTCATAGGAGTCTCTAGTGTATATAGAGCTTCCAGAAGTTCTCCAATTCTTTATTTCAATTCTTTCTCTATGATGTTGCTCTGGAAATACTTAATATAAATAATATTCTCTTCTTTTTTTCCACCCCAATCTCTTCAAGAACAGATAATATCTCAAAACAAAAATGAATTTTAGCCTATTAGTTGTCAAACCTGTTTGAAACCAGGCCCCAGATGTGTATTACCTGCAAACAGCTAAAGGCGCATTGTTCAGCAATGTTCAGTATACAATCATCACTACACATGCTTTGAACTCTGAACTTCCCTGTCAGCAGCAGTGATGCCTGTGTTAAACACAGTTTCCCCAACTTTAAAATGGGGGTAAAATATCTACCACATATGATTTTCATACATCTTTTGTTTCTGAGTTTTGAGTGTCTTATCGAAAGCCACAAAGTATATCACAAGATATTCTGTTCAAACACACACACAGAGATATAAGTTGCCATCTTTACTGAAAGAACAGTTCTAATAAGACAGACAAAACATGCACAGTATAAGAATGGATAAAATGCTAAACTGTCCCCTGCTTGGGAAACTATAAACCAGCCCTGTGAGAGAAGGGAAATACTCTTACCGCAGTCTACAGATGGCACTGAGTGGTCACACACAAATTCTGTAACAAAGCAGAGATCTTAATACAGGCTTTCCCATGTCCTAGGTTGGTGGCCTAAGTACTGGGTCACCCTTCCTCTCTAAACAAGTCTTCTCTTTAATTTCAATGAGACTACTTGCAAATAACTGTGGTACTATAAAATGCAAGGATGCAAAATCAGGCTGTAGTTAAATATTACTATAGAACACTATTTTTGTTTCTAAAATCAATAAATAGTTTAAGAGAGCAAGGTTAAAAAGACATACCATCCCAAAAAGCAATCCAAGGTATTAGTGATTTATAGGTCACTTTCCTTTAATATGGGAGAAAAGAAGGTGCATTACAAAAATAGCTGTGCAAATTACCTTATTTCAATCAACTGGAAATAAGGTTAGTAGAATAGAGTTCATTTTTTAAAAAATATTTATGTTAAATGCAAGAGATGAAGTATTCATACTGGTTCCCATACTACAGTAGAACTGGTATCTATTTTATTGATTATAAATACAGAAAAAAAATTTTTTACTAATCTAATTTAATCTGCTCATCATCTGCTCATTACTCCTTCTATTATTTGATAAGGACCTTTGATTGCTCCCAACCTAGGCTGGATTCAAACCAGTGACCCAGAAATAAAATGCTCAATATCTCATTAGCAATGATTTCCAGCTATAATTGTTCCAACAAACACATTTGCCTGTTCTCACTGATAGTTTCTTTGGCTCCACAACATTAGACAATGAAGTCCAGATTGAGGAAACCAAAATGAAAGACATGTAACAACAATAAAAATATTTTTGGAGCAAAAAAAAAAAAGGAGATGGAATTTCAAATGTCTGTTTCTTTATAAATATCTGATCTGGTCACCAAGTTCTCTAATGGATGATTGTTCTGCCAAAATGCTAATATGAGTGTATCACAAAATTTGTGGCACATGGCTTTTTACAGAGTAGTTAATTATTCATGCACTGATTATATTTGTACATTTCTATCTGTGACAAAAATAATTGATGCTTATGGGAAAGTACATGATGCTGGGGTGGATCCCATGAAATCATCTTCAGAGGATTCAGTATGATAACACAAGGTTATTGTTATGGAAGTCAAGAATCCTTCTTCCTAGAGCTATTATCTGAAATCTGGCAGAAAATGTATTCTTTTTTCCACTTTTGTAATTTCATTAAAGGGATTCTGGATAAAATACGATTGTGAGAATAATTGCAAGAAACAGAAAATCAGGTAGACAGCCCTCTCTCCCCCAAAATAAATAAATATACCTTGCACATAAATTTAATTTTTGACAAGATTTTACAATCCTTTGTAGCTCAATAGGTACTGTTGATAATTACAGGCTCTTCCCCTTGGGTCCTACGTATAAGTGAATTCAAGAATGAGATATGAACAAGTATCATAAGAGTACATACTCCGCCTTCTTAATAACAGTTGGCTTAATGGTGCAGTGGTTGCCCTCAAATCCTACAACAAATGAGTAGCCATACTTTAGAACATACTGAGGACAGGGATGCAATCACCATGATCCTCATTTTCCTAGTGTTGCCAATCCATTCAGGTGCTTTGCTGTTCGAAACTTTGTATCTGAGAAACAATACCTTAAAATCAATATAACATTTAACTTGAAGCCATTGTGGAGTAGCAAATACAGGAGAAATGTGCTGACTATATTCAGTCAGGTAAGCAGATCTCTGCACCATCTGAAGTCAATTTCTAACAGTCGTGGGCAAACAAGGAAACAGGGAATTGCAGTCATCAATCCCAAAGAAGAAAAAAGACTTAAAATGCTGCAACCTACTAGTTATGCTTCTCAGATTGTCATGAGAAACCTCAGAGACTGTAGATATGTGAATTTTGAAGGCCGAGTCAAAAAAACCCTCAAGTTTGCTATTAGCTGCCTCAGTTGCTAACTGCTGGACATCAAAGTCCTGTGTTAGTGGGGTGGCTTTTTTGAGAAAGTACAGTACTGAGATCAAATTATCCTGGCCTTTGTCTCCCCAAAGCAGCACTGCAAATAATTACCCTGCATTCAGTTCTTTATTCCGGATGCAATGCAAGCACAAAGAATTTAGTACAGAATGCACAGAAGTTCTAAAAGAATTTATAGCAGCAGCATAATATTCCATCAAGTTCTTCTACCTTTCTCACCCATCATGGCTGCCATGCTGTGGCTGGGAAGGCTGTTGGTTCTTTGATCACATACAGTTGTCTTTGTAAATGGTTTCTGTGGTGAAAAGGTTCATGCAGTTCAGAATACGTCCACGGTTACTCAGAGCTGTGTCAACAGCTTTCAAGCTCTGGGAGGGGTTGAAGGTGATTGTAAGTCCCATCTGAGATAACTGTGATGTCACCTCCTGAGTCAATTTTAAAGTGAATAGTCTTGCTGTGAATATTTCACTCTCCAGCCAGACTCTATGTCATCACAAGTGATAAAGAGCTGAAAAATGTCCATATTTAATGCATTTATTATACTGTCTCCCTAAGACATGCATCATCTCTTGGGTTATGACTTTTTCCATACCATGTGTAGGAGGCTGGAATTTGTTCCTTTTAGCCTTGGAGTCTTCTCTCCTTCCCTCTTTCATAAACCACTTTATATGGGTACAAAGTATGCGTCAAACATAGCCAGAACCCCTTCATAATCAAACCCCATCATAATCATCTTCAAGCCAAAGGATTTAAAGATGCTTTGCCTGCTTACCTATTGTATAAATTGATTAACATACCTGTATATCTTCAGTTTCTTTGTGGAGTTTTTTTGCAATTTGAAATCTTGTAAAATACTGCTTCCTTTGTGTCCACTGTGAAGGTTTGTCAAAGCTGAAGCTTTCTGGGGCATTGAAGAACATGGCATGTTGATGACATCCTGCAATCTTTGTCACTTTGTTTCTTCTGTATGCAAACTTTGTTGCTGTTTTACTTCTTTTCTGTTCTTAGTTTATTCCTGACACCATGTCATGCTCCTCTATACCACATATGGCCTGGCTATAGAGCTTGCTTATACACGCAGATGTGTTCATCATAAGATCCTTTAATATTCTGCAGAATAATTTAAATTAGGTATTTTACACTCAACATCACCTAGTGGCTGAACAATGTAATACAGTTTAGCATTCCATCACACACCCATCTCTTAAAATAAGAAGTCTCCAAAAATTGATTTCTAATGAAAAATTCGACTCAGCATTGAGTATCATGGTACTGTATGAATTATGCTACTGTTATAAATTCTTTTAGAGCTTCTGTGCATTCTATATTACATTCTTAGTGCTTGCATTGCATCCAGAATAAAGAACTGAATGCAGGGTAATTATTTGCAGTGCTGCTTTGGGGAGACAAAGGCCAGGATAATTTGATCTCAGTACTGTACTTTCTCAAAAAAGCCACCCCACTAACACAGGACTTTGATGTCCAGCAGTTAGCAACTGAGGCAGCTAATAGCAAACTTGAGAGTTTTTTTGAGTCAGCCTTCAAAATTCTCATATCTAAAGTCTCTGAGGTTTCTCATGACAATCTGAGAAGCATAACTAGTAGGTTGCAGGTAATCTTCTAAAGCAAAATCTCCCAAAGGGTGTGATGATATGTAGTCAGTTTAGAACTTTCTTTGGCTAAGGGAATTTTCCAGAATTTGCATAAGGCAGCCAGCTTGGGGAATATCTTAGCTCCTTTGATTTTGGGGAACAAGTCATCCAGAGTTGAGGGGGATTTATTTTTCTCTCATTGGGGCACGGTGATTTTTTAAAAAAATTTATGCCAACCTGCTCCATTCTCTTGAACTCAGTTTCCACCTTATGAAGTACAGGGATAGGAATCCTGCAAAGTATAAGCACAATATATGGTTCAGCATGGTCTCTTAAGGTTATTTGTACCAGAACAGAGATGTATACTGGGGATGCTAAGTACCTTGGTTGATACCTACAAAGCATTTACACAGTACTGTTAAAGTCCAACATATCTTGGCTATGGGGGCCAAATCAAGAAATTGCCTTCAAAAAAAGATAAAATAAATTATCTCAACAGTTCTCAAATATTACAAAGTGAACAAAACCACAGTGGTCAGTGTGGTACAAGCAGGTATGATCTAGGTGGTGCACTGTTGCAACAACATGGCTCTGAGTGGAAGACAGATACATTTTTCTCTCACACACTCACAGAAGCAGAAAAATCATATGCATCAATTGAAAAGGTGTGTCTGGCAAGTTTATGGACATGAGAGAAATTTTATAGATAGCTGTGTGGACTGGATTCATTTACACTGATAGACCATAAACTGCTTGTAACGCTCATCAATGGAAAAGACATGGATCAAGAACCACTGGGATGCAAGTATCTGCTCCTAAAATTAATATGATTTAACCCAATTGCTGAATATATTCCTGCGAAAAATCTAACAGTAGCAAACACTCCATCACAGAGCCTTGTATCATACTCAACTATTCTATTTATGAGCTCAAAGATGACATAAAGGTGTACATGTATGCTATGGATACGTTCGGACATTTCTTTTATGTCAGAAAAGAGACTCCTCCAGCTGCAAAAACCAACCCTGACAGATATTCAACAACAGGAAGTTCTAAGTTGCTTTATGAACAGCTTGCCCAAGAATCTAAAGGACACCAAGGAAGTGACAAGAGACTACTTTGTGGTACATGCACAAATAAGCAAATCAAGTGGACCCATAATTAAAGGCAATTGCATCATAATTCCAAACAAAATGAAAGGAAAAATCAGAGTGCTCACCAGGCATCAGGAAGGACATAAAGAATCTGCATGTGAACATTGCAGAACTAACAGACTAACACAACACCAAGAATTTTTAATAACAATGCCTCTGCCAGAGGGACCTTGGAAGAGATCAGTTGCAGATATATGCAAATTCTGAGGACATCATTACCTGGTCGTCCTGGACTATTTTTCCAGTTATATAGAAATAGCATACTTGAAAGACATAACATGCCACAGTGTTATCAAGAAAGTGAAGTATGCTTTTGCTCATTTTGGTATTCCAGAACAATTAGTGATGGACAACAGACCACAATTCACTGCAGCAGAATTTTAAGTCATTCTGAATGAAACCGAATTTTGATCATATTACTAAGCCCACATTATGCACAAGCTAATGGAGAGGCTGAGAGAGCTGTACACACAGCCAAGAAAATCCTCCAGCACAAAGATTCATTCTGCTTTCTTTAGAGCTACTGGATATGGTCCAGCACATGTCCTGATGGGAAGATAACTCAGAACTACTGTTCCAACTTTGGAAAAAATCCATCTCCAAAGTGGCCAGACACGAAGAGAGCAGCCAAATTGGATAAGACATCTAAAAAGGGCTTATGAACATTTTTACAACAGAAGTCATTCAGTTGGACAACTGCCGGGTCTAGAACCTGTTGACCATGTTCATGACAAGTTGGATGGAAGAGAGAGACACAATCCAGCTGTCATTAAGAAAAAGAAATCAACACCCAGATCATATGTGATTGAAACTGACAGTGGAGAGTTCAACAGAAACCGTTGACATATACAGTTTGTTCCTCAGAGACAGCAATCAACAGAGCAAACTCTACAGATGGCAGATGCAGCACAAGACAAGAACTCAAGAATTCCAGACCTACAACAGCCAGTCAGTGCAACTAATGGACAGTCAGATGACTAAGCTGTTACACATTTGGGTCATGTAAATAGAAACAATACAATTAAGAGACATTTAACAGACTGAGCTGTACTGGACTTCAAAGATAGCGTAATAGAGTATATTTTGTAAATGATACAAATGTAGAGCCTAAAGGAGGAGATATAATGGAATGCTAAACTATTATACTGTTCAGCCACTAAGTGGCTTTGTGTAAAATACCTTATTTAAATCTAATCTTAGCTATGTCTGGCACTTTGGCAGAGTATTAACAGCTCTTATGATGAAAACATCTGGTGTGTATAAGCAAGCTCAATAGCCAGTCCATATCTGGAACAGAGGGTTATGACAGGATGAAGGAAAAATAAATTAATGAACCAAATCCTCACAATAAACTTCACCCCTTTCTTAAAGTGTAAAAACTTTCATTGAACATTTTTTGTCTTCAGAAGACATTTGACACAGAGAGTAACAATTTAAGCTTTTTCTCATCCTCCAGCTTTAGGAATGAGAGGGAATTCATTCTCCATGACAATTCAGTTTTTGGTGACCATGCTCAAGTTCTCAACAAAATTGCTAATTCATGAAAATTTTGATGATGATTTGTATGATTGTGAACTGGGACTATCCCGGTCATTTGCAGAGGTCACTAAAGAGCCATCCCATTGTAACCTTCTTTTCAGTAGCATACATCATTATTTCTGGCCCAGCCCTACTGAGGAAATACTGGAAATTACAGAAGGAAACAGGATCTCAAAATTCTTCCAGACTTATTCCCCAGCTAAATAGATTGAGAGATATATTTGATTAGGCAAGTAATAGCTACCTGAACAAAATGGACCAACAAGCCTTATCAGACTCGGCCATCACTAATAA
The DNA here is from genome assembly GCF_009764565.3 of Dermochelys coriacea. Classification (NCBI taxonomy): domain Eukaryota; kingdom Metazoa; phylum Chordata; order Testudines; family Dermochelyidae; genus Dermochelys; species Dermochelys coriacea. Next base: position 27,359,919 of record NC_050079.1, on the reverse strand, counting down.
ACATCTACATTCAATTGCATCTGGCTAAATACTGACATAGTGACTTACTTCAGAATTACCATTATTAATCTAAAATGGTGGCATATTTTTCATCTTAAATACTTAATATTTTCACATATAGGGCAGTTATTTTATTTTTATTTATTTATTTTTTATTATTGGTCAGCATTGTGCAATAGTACTGAGAGATCCCAACCACGATTAAGGGCTCTATTGCACTCTGGGCTATACAGTGACACAGTGCCCTATGGGAGCTTGCAATCTAAATAGACAAGACAAACAGAGGGTGGGAACATAAGCAGAGACTGGTGAAGTGACTTGCCAAAGGTCAAATAGGTTAGCCAGAGCCTGAATTAGAACCCAGGTCCCAGTTCAATGCCCTACCCACTAGACCACACTGCCTCTGAAACAATTACTGTTGTTAAAGAAGGCAGGCATCAACCCTATTATCTCTCACAGACTAAATGAGCACTGTACCATTTGAACTAATTTGAAAGCTGACAGTGTGCTCGGCACTGCATAAGGCACGGAAAACAGCATGAGGCTAGATCATCAAGTAACATAAATCTGCAAGTTCTATTTGCTTCAGTGGAGCTTCAGCAATTTATACCAACTAAGGACCTGGTCTGTGCTCCAAGGAAATTATAATTCAGATTTATGAAAAAGATATTTTGTATCTAATATAATTGATTACAGCCTGTAATGCGAACAGAACCTAATTTGTACTAATGAATCCTATGAATAATACAGCAAGGCATTTAATAGTATGGAGACCACAAAATGCCAAATCAGATGTCATTTATGGTGATGACAATGTACACAAATGGCTATGTTCCCCATCTCTCTTTGTCCCCTTCAAGTTTGATAAGAAGGAATTTAAGTCAGGAGATTCCTCTGAAATTGAGTGCCTATTAATTCAATGCCATGATACTCCATGTACTGTATCATTCACCACCCTATGATAGTTATCCTTGTACTATGGAAATGCTTGTCTGCTCTGGCAAATTTTGATAAATGGAACTTCAGATTAAAAAGAATATAATCAGAATTGAAGCTAACATATCTCTTGGGGAGTCTTTTATAGAGAAATTTAATTAAATTATAAACATTCAGTATGTGTGTGATATGGCAATAAACAATACATATAATCTATATCTGTAAAATATTTATTAGTACATACCATGTATATTTTTAAAATCATCCCAAATATATTTATGTTGTGGTGGGTGCACTTTTTGTGAATCAAGAGCAAACCATGGGGTTTTTTTTCGTTTGTTTTGTTTTTGCACAAAACAATACTCCACACCAAGATTAGCTGTAAATTCCATACATATATAATATAAGCGTTCACTGTATCCTTTGCTATTTGTCAGAACTGCAAAACTTTTGTGTAAATATCAGGTTGTGCTTTAATAAAACACGACTTGCTCAAATTATAAATGACAAGCTCAAATTCAACATTATTTGCCAAAATGTCAGTCAAGTTTCAAGTCAAGATTGGTGTCTAATGCATATCAGCATAGCTATTTTGGTGCACCAGAAAAGAATCTTAGGAGTACCCGTGGCACCTTAGAGACTAACAAATTTATTAGAGCATAAGCTTTCGTGAGCTACAGCTCACTTCATCGGATGCATTTCGATGAAGTGAGCTGTAGCTCACGAAAGCTTATGCTCTAATAAATTTGTTAGTCTCTAAGGTGCCACGGGTACTCCTTTTCTTTTTGCGAATACAGACTAACACGGCTGCTACTCTGAAACCTGAGAAAAGAATCTTGACTCACTAAAAACAACTGATTTATAGAAGACAGTTTGCAGATGTTCTCTACTGTCATTGTATGCCATCAAACCTAGTGAAAATTATACAAACTGAGTTATATAACAGTTCTTCTCTTTTTTCAGAGTAGCAGCCGTGTTAGTCTGTATTCGCAAAAAGAAAAGGAGTACTTGTGGCACCTTAGAGACTAACGAATTTATTAGAGCATAAGCTTTCGTGAGCTACAGCTCACTTCATCGGATGCATTTGGTGGAAAAAACAGAGGAGAGATTTATATACACACACACAGAGAACATGAAACAATGGGTTTATCATACACACTGTAAGGAGAGTGATCACTTAAGATAAGCCATCACCAGCAGCAGGGGGGGGGAAAGGAGGAAAACCTTTCATGGTGACAAGCAAGGTAGGCTAATTCCAGCAGTTAACAAGAATATCAGAGGAACAGTGGGGGGGTGGGGTGGGAGGGAGAAATACCAGGGGGAAATAGTTTTACTTTGTGTAATGACTCATCCATTCCCAGTCTCTATTCAAGCCTAAGTTAATTGTATCCAGTTTGCAAATTAATTCCAATTCAGCATTCTCTCGTTGGAGTCTGGTTTTGAAGCTTTTTTGTTGAAGTATAGCCACTCTTAGGTCTGTGATCGAGTGACCAGAGAGATTGAAGTGTTCTCCAACTGGTTTTTGAATGTTATAATTCTTGACGTCTGATTTGTGCCCATTCATTCTTTTACGTAGAGACTGTCCAGTTTGGCCAATGTACATGGCAGAGGGGCATTGCTGGCACATGATGGCATATATCACATTGGTAGATGCGCAGGTGAATGAGCCTCTGATAGTGTGGCTGATGTGATTAGGCCCTATGATGGTATCCCCTGAATAGATATGTGGACAGAGTTGGCAACGGGCTTTGTTGCAAGGATAGGTTCCTGGGTTAGTGGTTCTGTTGTGTGGTGTGTGGTTGCTGGTGAGTATTTGCTTCAGATTGGGGGGCTGTCTGTAAGCAAGGACTGGTCTGTCTCCCAAGATCTGTGAGAGTGATGGGTCGTCCTTCAGGATAGGTTGTAGATCCTTGATGATGCGTTGGAGAGGTTTTAGTTGGGGGCTGAAGGTGATGGCTAGTGGCGTTCTGTTGTTTTCTTTCTTGGGTCTGTCCTGTAGTAGGTGACTTCTGGGTACTCTTCTGGCTCTGTCAATCTGTTTCTTCACTTCAGCAGGTGGGTATTGTAGTTGTAGGAATGCATGATAGAGATCTTGTAGGTGTTTGTCTCTGTCTGAGGGGTTGGAGCAAATGCGGTTATATCGTAGCGCTTGGCTGTAGACAATGGATCGAGTGGTATGATCTGGATGAAAGCTAGAGGCATGTAGGTAGGAATAGCGGTCAGTAGGTTTCCGATATAGGGTGGTGGTTATGTGACCATCGCTTATTAGCACCGTAGTGTCCAGGAGGTGGATCTCTTGTGTGGACTGGTCCAGGCTGAGGTTGATGGTGGGATGGAAATTGTTGAAATCATGGTGGAATTCCTCAAGAGCTTCTTTTCCATGGGTCCAGATGATGAAGATGTCATCAATGTAGCGCAAGTAGAGTAGGGGCATTAGGGGACGAGAGCTGAGGAAGCATTGTTCTAAGTCAGCCATAAAAATGTTGGCATACTGTGGGGCCATGCGGGTACCCATCGCAGTGCCGCTGATTTGAAGGTATACATTGTCACCAAATGTGAAATAGTTATGGGTCAGGACAAAGTCACAAATTTCAGCCACCAGGTTAGCCGTGACAGTATCGGGGATACTGTTCCTGATGGCTTGTAGTCCATCTTTGTGTGGAATGTTGGTGTAGAGGGCTTCTACATCCATAGTGGCTAGGATGGTGTTTTTAGGAAGATCACCAATGGACTGTAGTTTCCTCAGGAAGTCAGTGGTGTCTCGAAGATAGCTGGGAGTGCTGGTAACGAAGGGCCTGAGGAGGGAGTCTACATAGCCAGACAATCCTGCTCTCAGGGTGCCAATGCCTGAGATGATGGGGCGTCCAGGATTTCCAGGTTTATGGATCTTGGGTAGCAGATAGAATACCCCAGGTCGGGGCTCCAGGGGTGTGTCTGTGCGGATTTGTTCTTGTGCTTTTTCAGGGAGTTTCTTCAGGGAGTTTTCAGGGAGTTCTTCTCTTGTTTTAGAAGTCTACACCAGATTATAAAATTAAAATATAGTAGGAAAAATTTGAGGATTGAATAACAGATGAGGTATTGCTGTTAATGAAGGGAAGACAAGTGTTTAAATTAATGAGGACTGCACAAGCTGAATAAGAGAACATAATAGAAAAATAAAATAGCTACTCAGACAAGATAAATAGGAATTCATCAACAGGCATTGTACAGAATTAGAATGGCAAAGCCAGAAAGACATTCTTTTTATCACAACAGATGAATATACTAAAATGTTCACTTCACATTGTAATGCCATCTAAGTAACAGATGGCAAAATGCCACTTGAACAGGAAGATGTCAAAAGAGAATATTGTCAGCCGCTACATAAAGAGTGAAGTGATGCTCCAGACATTGCTTTGTAAGTGTAAGGCCACAATCTACAAAGTTTTAAAATAATCCCATCTATGAAGCAAAAACTAAAACAAACACTGCCTCTGCAAAATCTCTTTCTTGTGCCCTAGCTTCAGACAAAGAGGCAAGCAGCCCCAACGTATTACAATTAAACTCTGGAGTCAGAGGCTGCTGTAAATGCTTAACCATTCTAAATAAAATTAAATAGTTTATAGCTGTCAAGACCTATGTCTGGACTAAAATAATTACTGTCACCTTTAAGAAAAAACAAATGAAATGGACAGTCTCATTCCTATACTACTTAAATCAACTACAGATCAGCTTTCTACAGTTTCAGATTTCTTCCAAAGAATGGATGTAATGAGCTACTTGTCATTATTTTTCTATAGTAAATAGAAGGGGAACCTGTTGACCTGAAAGTAGAACTGATGTTTTGCTGCCTTCAGCAATGAATACTTGCTACTAAAAACGACACAGTCGAATTTTCAAACTCTTTCATGTTTCCATTTATGATAAGATAGCAATGTGGATGCTGCTACAGGGTTTGGGGCATAAAGTACAGATTTTTGGCTGGGTTATGATCAGTAATCTTAAAGTATAATATGAAGACAATGTGAATTTCAACTTGTTCCTACAGGCTGTAAAAAGAGCCATAAAAGCAATCAGAGAACATACTCCTATGGAATTATAACTGAATGCTAATTAGGCTACCAGAAAAAAAGGCATAAGTGGCTAGAGATCTCTATTTCATTGTGTAGTCAAGCTTTTAGGATTAAGAATCCTGCTAATAATACTTTAAAAGCAAAGGAAGGTAATGGGTTCTGGAAACATGCCCTTGTTGATAATATGGTTTGGTTATTTAAACAAAATCAGTATATCCGAAAATGAGTCATCAAGCCAACAAATGTGTAATAATGTCAAGAGGGAAAAGTGAGGTCTGTCCCAGGCAGTTCTGATCTCTCAAAGCAAGGGATAGCATAATGTACTAAGGCCTAAGAACCAGAAATTGATCTAATAAAAGATATTATCTCACTCACCTTGTCTCTCTAATGCAAAACATAGGCATTTTCCTGGCCCTCTCTATGGATTAATTTCTCCTCTAATAAAGAACTTGGGAAATATTAAGTTTGGATATTCTGGGACAAAAGCTGCATATTTTATGTCACTGTGCATAACATGTTAAAGCAAAACAGATCTTCCAATGAAATCCAAAGCATATCTCACCCTATAAACATCTGTTATGCATAAATAATTACTTGTGGGGGGAGGAGGAGTTAGAGTTTGCTTTTTTTCCCTTCAAAAACAAAATGGCCACTTGTGCATAATTTTAATAAGTTATTGATTAAAGACTGATTTATTTGCAATAAGTGAAGTGAAGATCAGGTATTAAACGTATCTTTTTTGTTTTGTGTGCTAAAACTGCCTCCCTAAGTCACTATAGGCAAGACAGTGGAGACTATACTCACCATCCTGAGCAGTTACTCATGCAAGTAGACCCACTGGGTCCTCTGGGACTTTTGTGTAAGCAAGAATTCTTCTACATGAGCATTGCACCCCTCTGTTGCTAATCCAGGTGTTAGCACAAAACAAAAGAATTTAGAAATAAAACAAGTACTATATACAGTATTTCTAATTTATTGGAGTATTATGAGTTAATTCCACAGATCTTGGGATCCAGCACAATATATTTTTGTTTGGTTATTAATTCCTTATCAAGTCACATGTGGTGAATGTCATTCCTTTGACTGTAATATTTGTATTGATTACTTTCCTTGTCCTCTACTTAAAAGTCACATATATGTGACTTGTTACTTATTTTTTTTAAAGTTATAACAACAGACCTTGGTAGTAATCAATCTTGGCAATGAGGAGAAGCAAACTAACATGACTCCAAAATTTAAAATCTGTCCTTAAGTTAAAGTTCCTATCTTGTGTAAAAAGCGAGAACACAACATTAGAAATAGTCATACCAAAGGAAAAGAAAATCAGTCTTACATACTTCGGGGGAGCAACATGGGAGGTTTATGAAAGACTGATTATGTAAGTTCATAGAATTCCATTCAGGTCTTTATCTCTGAAGCTGAGATAGCAATTTGACATGTAAAAACTTTAAAACTTCATTTATACAGTAGATGCTTGTTTGCAGTAATAATGTTTGCAGTAACACTTTGTAAGAGCAACCACCGCTTACGAGCAACATTTCCCCTGGGAACACTTTCCCTACTGTGAATTGTCAACACTCCCCATAGGAGCAACATAGCAAAAAGGCACCAATATGTTGCTACTAATGAGTATCTACTGTATTGGCTTTTGAAAAATGTTTAAATACTTTTCATGTTCTCCAATTATATCTATGACAATTTTCTTCCGCTACAGTGTTACATTCTGAGTGAAATTCAGCCCTGTGGAGAGAGCACAAACAAATTCTGTGCACCACGTTTATCCTGCTTAAACCCTATTTTGAGGGTGTACATGAGATTTATGTGGCACAATGGTCTGTGCAAACCTTTAGTTTGGAGAGGAGTTCCACCTCTGAGGGAATTTCAACGTGTGTGAAGAAATGACACTTAAAATTCCTCTAGATCTTGTGCCTTCTCCTATGTAGTATCTTCTTCTTCTTCTTGCATTTCACCACTAGCTCAAATAATCTTATCAACTACTATCTCATCTTAAAGTCTATGTTTTAAGTACCCTTCTTAATTTCCTCTTTTATAATCCCATGTGAAATAAGTGTTTCCATTGGTGAGGGCCATGAGTTTGAAAATAGAGTATGGAGAATCTATCCAGTAACCCAGCTAAAATGTGATACAGTATCTTTGAAGTGTTGTAGTTAAACAACAGAAGATGTTCTCAGCAAAAATAGCCTTTGAAACAGCATCTGGTAATTTTATAGTACATCAAAAAGTGCGGGGGAGAAGTTCTGCTACACAGTCTGAGTTTACTGTTGGAATCCAGTTTATTCCACTGTTTTCTACCTTGGAATACACTTCTGCTTATTTCTCTTTCTTATAAATTATTTCTATTCTAAAGCAAATCACCCCCATGTAGTTATTTGGGCTTGATGCAGGAAGTACTAGGTAAAATTGTGTGGCCAGTGTATGCAGGAGGTCAGATTAGCTGACAGCAATGGTTTATTCTAGCTTTAGAAATCTTTGAATCTCTATCAAGTGTGCTGACCTGAGCTAAACTAAGAAATCCTTACTCAGTTATTATTCAGCCACTGGAAAAGCAGACTTTAACGAGAGCTTTACCTGAAGGAAGAATGCCAGGATTTGTCCAGTTCTTATCCAGTTTACACAGTCACAGAAATTCTCTAGACAGCAGAATTGTGGGGAAGGTGCTGCTACACAAAGGGACACAGAATTTTGGCAGGCGGTGCACTCAATGCAAGAAAAAACACAGCAACATCAACCACTAAATCACTCATATTTATTTATACTGAATGGCATGTGGTGAAACTGGTTCATTCTTTAATCTCTGGCAGGCTTCTTCACTTATTCAGTTTTGGTTAATGACCAGAGTAGGACCCAGACTTCATCTTCTCTAGGTTGCCTTTTGTATATTGTTTATGGTTGGACCTATTTCTTCAGTCACCTCTCTTGGGATATGGAAAAAGCTTACATGATTTACACAGTCATTTGACAGTAGTCATTTGTTATTTGCATAACCGGTCCAAACATGGTGAGGGAGATTAAGTGATAGTCAAAGAGGGAACAGATGGAAGAGGCAGAAGATGGAACAGTAAGGTACTTAGTGAATAGGTCAGCTGAGTGACCATTTTGACAAACTGATCCAGGATTGAATTTCATACAAGCTCGAGGAGGGTGAGATTAATGATCAAATAGATCAACAGAGTTGTAGTTGAATTCACTGAAAATGAGAAGAAGGGACTGAAAGAGGGAGCCGCATATTAAAATTAGAGAGGAAAGGTAGGGACAGGAGTCAGAAGTGAGTAGATGACAGCAACATGGATGAGGAGAGAAGAGAGTTGAACTGTGTGTTTCTCAAAAGGATGGTAATAGTAGGGGAAAATAGTGGGAACATATGAATATTTGATAGGCTGGTTACTCACATCAATATGGAAAGCATGGTCCCTCCTGTGCTTGTTTAAAATACTTATTTTTCTTTGCCATGCCTTACAAAATCGTACTATTTGTTCATAGAATAGAAGGGATGTGACTGAATTATAAGAGGATTGCATGCCTTGCATATATTATTTTGATGTCTTATCTTTTGATTTTGTAAGTTTTATTATAACAGTGTACAATCTCTTCTATTCTCATTGTGCTTTATTGCCCCATTTCAACTTAAAAATAAAAAATGTCTAAAACAAGTATTTGTAAATGTATGTTGACCATCCCTAAATGAGCTACAATTTTTCCAGGTGCTTCTAGAACCTCTCTTAACTATTAAAAGTGCTACATTAGATATTTTCTTTAGTCTACTGGTGCCTTTGCTGTTTCCAGAGAGGTGAAAATAATTCTTCTAAGGTTTTCCCTACATATGTTGTACATTTTTTCTGAATCATAGAGTGAATTTACTTCAAGTTTTGGAGTTCATCTGTCTAGAGAGAGCTCCAGTTTTTTCTCTATTCCATTTTCTTGCCTGTGGGATATGCAGGTCTATGTTATCTGTCCCAAAGTAGGTGCATTTTTGAGGACTTATCTGGACTTGTTTACTGGAAACAGCTATAGCTTGATGGCTGAATTCCTGAATGTTAAGATCTATCTGGATAATTGATAAATTGTATGTCCAGCATTTTCTTCATAAGGCAAACTGCTCTGTGTATCACACAGTTCACATTTTCTCAGGCAGAATGTTATTATTGAACTTAAGTACTACAGCAGCTTCTCAGAGGATAATACTAGAAGCACTGATTCTTAATGGAACAGTGCATTTTAGAAGCAAGAGCTGAGTGATCTGTAAATTACTTACAAAGGATTCAATATTCCCCTTTCCTTAAATTATTAGATCTGACAAATTCCATGTAAGCTTTACTACATATTAGGACTGTTTTGCATGACAGGTCCAAATTTCCATTAAACAAACAAAAAACACCTTACAGGTGCTTGAATTTCCAGGTTTCTAAGCCTAAACGCTGAGTTATATTAAATTCTCTAGTTTCCTAATTGTGAACACAATGGGATGATTTATGTTAATTATAATGTTACAATCACAATGCTACAACTGGCTGTGTGTGCTACCGAACCCTATTCGATTACAACTGAATTGCTCAAATTAAGCAAATAATAAAAATCTATAGATTTTCATTAACACAGTTGTTCCAATGACTGATCTCTGAACAAAGTACATTTTAAACTTTCGGTGAACTTCAAGATAGATCTGATTGCCTGCATTTTCCCACTGTGCTGGTAGCCTGCAGAGTATGAAGGGAATGTATACTGGTGGTAACAAAAGCAAATTTCTAGTTGTATTTAGTGTACTGATTGTAATGTACATGTAAGATTTTCATAGTGTTATGCAAGATTAATTTACCATTAAAACAGAGGTTGAAGGGGCCATGCATCAAAACTTAAGACACGGGATTATTGCTTTTGAGTGGCTCAGCCACCTACAGGAAAAAAATCCCAGTGTTGTGTTTTAAAACCTGCTGTCCCTCAACTGCGTTCTCAAAGCTTTAACATATCACAGGAGACAGAGTGATAGGTAATCACTAACTTGTAGCTCACTCTATCCCCCAGCCCTTTATAAAACATTCCAGACAATAAGCAGTAAAACAATCTTAGAAACTTACAGATTACGGTATTGATCTCCCTCTCACACAGAGTCACAAACATCTCTCTTCCACCTAAATAATATTGTGGCCACAAATGCATTTAAATCCTTCTGTTTCCTACAGATGTTGTGGGGTGGCTTCATAGAAAGACCAGCAGCAGAGTGCCAAATGGGGTATATATATTTCTATGATATTTCATTACAAGGTTGATCATAGGTTAAACTTTCAATTTTAATGTGGGGGGGATGGTAGGAAACCAACAAAGAATTACAAGGAATCAACTGGAAGAAAGGCATTGCAAGGAATTTTCATCTTGTGTATTACTGCATTAGTAACCACAGGATAAGGGGATCTTAATGTGATGCAGTAACGGTACTAAAAATAGATGCAACTCTTTAATATCTATAAAATACACACCTTTACTTTCTTACGATCAGAAAGTTTACTGTGCTAGCCCTGACTGCCGAAGACAGAAGAACACAGCAACAGTGGTAGTGCCCTTTATGTGCTGGATACCTGAATCATAACTTCCTCACACTTTCCAGAACTCCAGTCTTCCCCTCTCTAGCCACCTCCCTCACAAAAGGTATTGTATGGAGCTGTGTTCTAGATTGCTTCTAGAGAGAGGATTTCCTGTAACTAGAAGAGCTCCCAGAAGTACTAGGAGAGTACCAGCTATAGTTGGATGGGGTACAGCCTTCTTTTGCCCCATCCATGTCTTAAGGCACATGAACAGTTATTAACTGAACAAAAATCAGATGAATATAGTAAATAGGAAGGCGAATTATTTTCAGAAGTGCTCAGTACCCACAAGTCAGGCCAGATTTTCAAGAAGGCTCATCCCCCAGCAACTCTGCTGTCCTTAAGGGAAGCTCTTGAGTGTGACGTTTTGATGAAAATCTGGGTCTAAAACTCTCCTCCACAACTGGCTCCATTAGGATGACAATTTATCACAGACATGTCCCCTTTGCTAAAAATTTCATGCCACCAGGCCCTTCTGGGAGGTTAATTGGTCTCTTCTCTTGTAGTATCCCATTGAGAGGTGGGGGCAGTTTCTCAACTGAAATTTATCCTCTTTGAGATGTCAGACAGCACAAAAGGACCAGAATGTGTCTGAAAATGGCCAGCAGAGAATTCCCCGGCTGTATAGCAAATCCCTGTTGATGTAATGCTGTCACAGCCAAATCCTGGTCCAGTCATTCCCCATAATCCTCTCTGACAAAAGGCACATGTTGAGGGGAGGGATAGAGTATATTGGAGATATGATGTATTAGACATCCTACACCAGTGACATAACTTAGAGAAGCCCCTTAGCTACTTAACTGTTGTTGGAACTGGGGCTGGCACTCACACTGGCCCTCACAAACAGGAAGTTGTAACTGGCTCCTTGACATGCTCTACTGTCTCTTGTTGCTGAGCAAAGCTTGGCTGCATGGGAGAATCTGACTTGTGTTCTTCAAGATACGAGAGCTGCTTAAGAAAAAATGAAATTTGATATTTGTTGTGAAATTTCCTCTTCACTTCCCACCCCCCTCCAGCTTCAGTGCTAGTATTTTTTATATATTTATATACAAATATGTGAAAAAAAGTTTGCAATTTTTTCCATGTTTCAACCAGCTCTAGTGAACATGGGCAACATAGGACTTAATATGTCAAAACCAGCACAGTGAATTCTGCCCGGAATCAACTGGAATCCAGTGAAGACTGGGGACCAGAGGTATAATATACTCCCAATAGAAGTATTGCTAAGTGCCACCATATTTTGCATTAATTATCTCTGATGTAGCCTGGGTAGAACATATGAGAGTAATCCCCCATTGGAAGATATTAGAAAAGGGATGGACTTGTGGTTAGGATGTGGGACTAGGACTCAGGAGATGCAGGTTTAACTCCTGGTTCTGCCACAGACTTCTTGTTTGGCCTTTGGCAAATGATAGTCTGGACCTCAGCTCTCCATCTAGTATGAGGGGGCCTTGATCTTAGGTTGATTCACTATTGTAATGAAATAATAAAAGTAAGCAAGAAAAACATACTTTGCTATTAAATTTGATGTGAACAAGAGCGGGTTTAATATGTCACAACATTGGGGATCTAACTCCTAAGGAAAGTGTTCCAGTTTCTATGCTGCTGAGACCAAGAAATTGACTGCAGCTGTGGCATTATCTGTAGAATGGAAAAATCATTAGAATTTAGTCAATTACGAACCACATTCAGTTTCAAGTGTTCTGTTTTCCAAGTGCATAAAAACCCTCTGTAAAGAGGTATCAGTTTAAAAAAAAACCCTCAGAACTGAAAAAGGCTAAGCCGATGTAATCTTTCTGTAATTCAGTTTTTTGCAATACTTTTATGGAAAAGCAATGAAAATAAATTATTAAGAAGGTCACATTACATATTTTCTTCAAGGTCTATACAATTTCATAATGGTATTTTATACTTTGTTACTTCCAAGAAGTTGAAAGATGATTATTTTACTTTGTAATTAAAGTTATCACATGCAAATGTTTTCAAAGCTAAATTAGATTTTTCTTAATGCTTCAAAAACATATTACTACTGAGTAGTTAGCTTATCTGGTCATACGTAATTGAAGTCAAAGTCTGGCAATGGCAGAGTATAAACCTAAAACTATAAACTCAAATGATTTATCATCCAATAGCAAAATAATTCTGGACATTCTGGAAGACTTTTGTCCGCACATAAATACAAATTATTGAAAAAGCAAATGTAATCATATTAACCAGTATTTTTGGAAGTGTTTATATTGTCATACTAAATACAATAGTTTCAGTTTATTTAAGAGAAAACTGCTTCATAAAATAATGAATTTCAGCATTTGAGTGGAAAGTTTTAGAATGTTGTTACCAAAATATCTATATTCATGGCAAGTAAGAAATTTTTATAACTTGAGCAAAAAGAATGTTCAAACACTAGAAAGTAACAAAGGACGCTGCCCTTCATCAAACATGAGTGTAACATAGAAACCTGTATTATCATCGAATCATAGACATGTAGGTCTGGAAGGAGCCTTGATAAATCACCTAATCCACGCCCCTGCATTGAGGCAAGACTGAATATGTCTAGACCATCTCAGACAGGTTTGGGTCTAACCCATTCTTAAAAACCAGCAGTGATGGATACTCCACCACCTCTCTTGGAAGCCTGTTCCAGAGCTTATCTACCCTTAAAGTCAGTGGTGGTGCTGAAAGCTATTGAACAAAACTATAAACGCTGTATATGATGGAAACCACTCCCAGCGGGGGGGGACACCCTCAGCACCCCAGGTTCCAGCACCCCTACTTACAGATAGACATTTTTTCCTAATATCTAGCCTAAATCTCTGTTGCTGCAGATTAAGCCATTACTTCTTGTCCTACCTTCAGTGGACATGGAGAGCAATTGATTGCAACCTTCCTTATAACAGCCCTTAGCACATTTGAAGATTGGTATCAAGTTCCCCCCTCAGTCTTCTTTTCTCAAGATTATACATAACCGGATTTTTTTTAAACCTTTCTGCATAGGTCAGGTTTTCTAAACTTTTTTATTATTGCTGTCCTCCGGACTCTCTTCAATATGTCCACATCTCTCACAGACTAGATGCAATCCTCCAGCAAAGGTGTCACCAGTGCCAAGTAGAGCAGGACATGACACTATTATTAATACACTCCAGAATTCTATAAGCCTTTTTTTGCAACCGCATTTGATTGTTGGCTCAGAATCAACTTTTGATCCACTATAAACTTCCTGATCCTTTTCTGCAACCAATTATTCCCCATTTTGTTGTTTTCATTTGACCTTTTCTTTCTTAAGTAGAGTATTTTGCACTTGTCTTTATTGAATTTCATCTTATTGATTTCAGATCAATTCTCCAATTTGTGAACATCATTTTGAATTCTAACCCTGTCCCCCAAAGTGCTTGCAACCTCTCCCAGTTTAGCATCATCAGCAAATTTTATAAGCATACTCTCCACTCCATTATACAAGTCATTAACCAAATATTGACTAGTGCCAGCCCCAGGACTAACCCTTTCTCAGATACGTCCTCATGAATTAACAATGAAATATTGATAAATACACTTTGGAATATAGACTTTCAGCTAGTTATTCGCCCACCTTTTAGTAATTTCATCGAGACCACATATCCTTAGTTTGCTTATGAAAATGTCATATGGGACTGTGTCAGATATCTTACCGAAAATCAAGGTGTTTCACGACTACTGCTTCCTCTGATCTATTAGGCCAGTATCCCTTTTAAAGAAGAAAATTAGTTGGATGTTACTTATTACCCTATTATCCTCAATTTTACAAACTGAATGTTTAACAATTTGGCCCAGTATCTTACCTGATACTAAAGTTAAGATGCCTGATGGAGAATTCCTTGGGAATCTTGGGAGACAGGCCAGTCCTTGCTTACAGACAGCCCCCCAACCTGAAGCAAATACTCACCAGCAATCACACAACAAAAATACTAACCCAGGAACCTGTCTTTGCAACAAAGCCCATTGCCAACTTAGTTCACATATCTATTCAGGGGAGACCATCATAGGGCCTAATCACATCAGCCACACTATCAGAGGCTCATTCACCTGCACATCTATCAATGTGATAATTGCCATCATGTGCCGGCAATGCCCCTCTGCCATGTACATTGGCCAAACTGGACAGTCTCTACGGAAAAGAATAAATAGACACAAATCAGACATCAAGAGAACACTTCAGTCTCTCTGGCCACTTGATTACAGATCTAAAAGTTGCAATATTACAACAAAAAAACTTCAAAAACAGACTCCAACGACAGGTTTCAGAGTAGGAGCCGTGTTAGTCTGTATTTGCAAAAAGAAAAGGAGTACTTGTGGCACCTTAGAGACTAACAAATTTATTAGAGCATAAGCTTTCGTGAGCTACAGCTCACTTCATCGGATGCATTTGGTGGAAAAAAACAGAGGAGAGATTTATACACACACACACACACACAGAGAACATGAAACAATGGGTTTATCATACACACTGTAAGGAGAGTGATCACTTAAGATAAGCCAACACCAGCAGCAGGGGGGGGGAAAGGAGAAAACCTTTCATGGTGACAAGCAAGGTAGGCTAATTCCAGCAGTTAACAAGAATATCAGAGGAATAGTGGGGGGTGGGGTGGGAGGGAGAAATACCATGGGGAAATAGTTTTACTTTGTGTAATGACTCATCCATTCCCAGTCTCTATTCAAGCCTAAATTAATTGTATCCAGTTTGCAAATTAATTCCAATTCAGCAGTCTCTCGTTGGAGTCTGTTTTTGAAGCTTTTTTGTTGAAGTATAGCCACTCTTAGGTCTGTGATCGAGTGACCAGAGAGATTGAAGTGTTCTCCAACTGGTTTTTGAATGTTATAATTCTTGACGTCTGATTTGTGCCCATTCATTCTTTTACGTAGAGACTGTCCAGTTTGGCCAATGTACATGGCAGAGGGGCATTGCTGGCACATGATGGCATATATCACATTGGTAGATGCGCAGGTGAACGAGCCTCTGATAGTGTGGCTGATGTGATTAGGCCCTATGATGGTATCCCCTGAATAGATATGTGGACAGAGTTGGCAACGGGCTTTGTTGCAAGGATAGGTTCCTGGGTTAGTGGTTCTGTTGTGTGGTGTGTGGTTGCTGGTGAGTATTTGCTTCAGATTGGGGGGCTGTCTGTAAGCAAGGACTGGTCTGTCTCCCAAGATCTGGAAAAGTGATGGGTCGTCCTTCAGGATAGGTTGTAGATCCTTGATGATGCTATATGCCACAAGGGGCCACAACAATGGTTCCCGTAACCCACCCAGCAATATTGTTAATCTATCCAACTATACTCTTAGCCCAGCAGAAGAATCTGTCCTATCTCGGGGCCTCTCCTTTTGCCCCTCCACCCCCACGAACATGATACAGTTCTGTGGTGACCTAGAATCC
Organism: Dermochelys coriacea; assembly: GCF_009764565.3. Taxonomy (NCBI): domain Eukaryota; kingdom Metazoa; phylum Chordata; order Testudines; family Dermochelyidae; genus Dermochelys; species Dermochelys coriacea. The sequence continues at coordinate 27,343,924 of NC_050079.1, read as the reverse complement.
TATTTTCGACGTCTCAGACTCAAGGAATATTTCCAACACACCTCTGACCAACATATTAACCCACAGAGACCTTCCTGCCAACACTACAAAAAGAAGGATTCTGGGTGGACTCCTCCTGAAGGTCGAAACAGCAGCCTGGATTTCTACATAGAGTGCTTCCGCCGACATGCACGAGCTGAAATTGTGGAAAAGCAGCATCGCTTACCCCATAACCTCAGCCATGCAGAACACAGTGCCATCCACAGCCTCAGAAACAACTCTGACATCATAATCAAAAAGGCTGACAAAGGAGGTGCTGTCGTCATCATGAATAGGTCGGAGTATGAACAAGAGGCTACTAGGCAGCTCTCCAACACCACTTTCTACAAGCCATTACCTCTGATCCCACTGAGAGTTACCAAAAGAAACTACAGCATTTGCTCAAGAAACTCCCTGAAAAAGCACAAGAACAAATCCGCACAGACACAACCCTGGAGCCCCGACCTGGGGTATTCTATCTGCTACCCAAGATCCATAAACCTGGAAATCCTGGACGCCCCATCATCTCAGGCATTGGCACCCTGAGAGCAGGATTGTCTGGCTATGTAGACTCCCTCCTCAGGCCCTTCGTTACCAGCACTCCCAGCTATCTTCGAGACACCACTGACTTCCTGAGGAAACTACAGTCCATTGGTGATCTTCCTAAAAACACCATCCTAGCCACTATGGATGTAGAAGCCCTCTACACCAACATTCCACACAAAGATGGGCTACAAGCCGTCAGGAACAGTATCCCCGATACTGTCACGGCTAACCTGGTGGCTGAACTTTGTGACTTTGTCCTGACCCATAACTATTTCACATTTGGTGACAATGTATACCTTCAAATCAGCGGCACTGCGATGGGTACCCGCATGGCCCACAGTATGCCAACATTTTTATGGCTGACTTAGAACAACGCTTCCTCAGCTCTCGTCCCCTAATGCCCCTACTCTACTTGCGCTACATTGATGACATCTTCATCATCTGGACCCATGGAAAAGAAGCTCTTGAGGAATTCCACCATGATTTCAACAATTTCCATCCCACCATCAACCTCAGCCTGGACCAGTCCACACAAGAGATCCACTTCCTGGACACTACGGTGCTAATAAGCGATGGTCACATAACCACCACCCTATATCGGAAACCTACTGACCGCTATTCCTACCTACATGCCTCTAGCTTTCATCCAGATCATACCACTCGATCCATTGTCTACAGCCAAGCGCTACGACATAACCGCATTTGCTCCAACCCCTCAGACAGAGACAAACACCTACAAGATCTCTATCATGCATTCCTACAACTACAATACCCACCTGCTGAAGTGAAGAAACAGATTGACAGAGCCAGAAGAGTACCCAGAAGTCACCTACTACAGGACAGGCCCAAGAAAGAAAACAACAGAACGCCACTAGCCATCACCTTCAGCCCCCAACTAAAACCTCTCCAACGCATCATCAAGGATCTACAACCTATCCTGAAGGACGACCCATCACTCTCACAGATCTTGGGAGACAGACCAGTCCTTGCTTACAGACAGCCCCCCAATCTGAAGCAAATACTCACCAGCAACCACACACCACACAACAGAACCACTAACCCAGGAACCTATCCTTGCAACAAAGCCCGTTGCCAACTCTGTCCACATATCTATTCAGGGGATACCATCATAGGGCCTAATCACATCAGCCACACTATCAGAGGCTCGTTCACCTGCGCATCTACCAATGTGATATATGCCATCATGTGCCAGCAATGCCCCTCTGCCATGTACATTGGCCAAACTGGACAGTCTCTACGTAAAAGAATGAATGGGCACAAATCAGACGTCAAGAATTATAACATTCAAAAACCAGTTGGAGAACACTTCAATCTCTCTGGTCACTCGATCACAGACCTAAGAGTGGCTATACTTCAACAAAAAAGCTTCAAAAACAGACTCCAACGAGAGACTGCTGAATTGGAATTAATTTGCAAACTGGATACAATTAACTTAGGCTTGAATAGAGACTGGGAATGGATGAGTCATTACACAAAGTAAAACTATTTCCCCATGATATTTCTCCCTCCCACCCCACCCCCCACTATTCCTCTGATATTCTTGTTAACTGCTGGAATTAGCCTACCTTGCTTGTCACCATGAAAGCTTTTCCTCCTTTCCCCCCCCTGCTGCTGGTGATGGCTTATCTTAAGTGATCACTCTCCTTACAGTGTGTATGATAAACCCATTGTTTCATGTTCTCTGTGTGTGTGTGTGTTTGTGTGTGTATATAAATCTCTCCTCTGTTTTTTCCACCAAATGCATCCGATGAAGTGAGCTGTAGCTCACGAAAGCTTATGCTCTAATAAATTTGTTAGTCTCTAAGGTGCCACGGGTACTCCTTTTCTTTTTTAGAGACTCCAACGAGAGACTGCTGAATTGGATTTAGTTTGCAAACTAGACACCATTAAATTAGGCTTGAATAAAGGCAGGGAGTGGATGTGTCATTACACAAAGTAAAACTATTTCCCCATGTTTATTTCCCCTCCCCCCCCTCCTGTTCCTCACACGTTCTTGTCAACTGCTGGAAATGGCTTACCTTGATTATCACTACAAAAGGTTTTTTTCCTCTCCTGCTGAAATAGCTCACCGTACCTGATCACTCTCATTACAGTGTGTATGGTAACACCCATTGTTTCATGTTCTCTGTGTATATAAAATCTCCCTACCGTATTTTCCACTGCATGCATCCGATGAAGTGAGCTGTAGCTCACAAAAGCTTATGTTCAAATAAATTTGTTAGTCTCTTAGGTGCCACAAGTACTCCTTTTCTTTTTTTGGATCCTCTTGGTTCGCATTTTCAAAGACAGATATTATGTTTGCAAAAAGAAAAGGAGTACTTGTGGCACCTTAGAGACTAACAAATTTATTAGAGCATAAGCTTTCGTGAGCTACAGCTCACTTCATCGGAAAGCTTATGCTCTAATAAATTTGTTAGTCTCTAAGGTGCCACAAGTACTCCTTTTCTTTTTGCGAATACAGACTAACACGGCTGCTACTCTGAAACCAGATATTATGTTTGCATTTCTCTAGTCCTCCTGGCTCTACCTGTTCTCAAAGCTAATGGTTAATGGTCACACCTAGATTGTGTCATCTAGTTCCCCGAGTACCCTAGGATGAACTTCAACAGGCCCTGACAACTAAATATTCT